>NC_053427.1:80218610-81418610 GCF_007990345.1 Gossypium hirsutum
GTCCCCCCTTTTCAACATGCACTAATAGGTCCTTATGCTTTGACCTATCACATTTCAAAATTTTCTCACATAAGTCCTATTTACTAAAACTCACATGCAATCGACTAAATCGAAGCTTGAAATTTTCACACATTCATAATTACATATTCTAGACAATAAATATCACATTCGAACATTTCGATGACTCGATTTAGCGGTCCCGAAACCACTTCCCGACTAGGGTCAATTTTGGGCTGTCACATAATTAATTTATCTAACCAAGTTACCAAAGTTCACTATGACTCAATTACATATATACATATATCATTTATACTAATATCACAATCATACCTTAATTTCATACCAATATGAAAGTTGGTTATATAAACAAAATATTATTCATAATATTTACATAAGCTAAACTTTGACTAAGTTCGTACAAAAGCCTATACATGCCATATAAACTGTATTGAAAGTTTCAAAAACTACCAAGATAAGATGGATAGTGTGACTTGAGTGCTGATCTGATCGTCCAACCTTCCGAAAACCTACCAAGACATTAAACAACACATAAAAGCTTAATGAAGCTTAGTAAGTTCAACGAGTTAAATGAAAATATTACCGAATTAACTATAATAAATCAAATATTAAATATTATCCATGACAACTCCCTGTCATTTACAACTTTAATTGAAAAATATCTCCGTATTCAAATCAATACAAAAGTAAATAACATATCTTTCAAATTCATTTAATAAATCATTTTACTGAAATCTTTCCATTCGAAGAACGACTTATGGATAAGAGTACATTGTCAACAGAAGCTCATAAGAGCTGGTCCTCCCGAATATGCCAACAGAAGCTCGAAAGCTTAACAAAAGCTCGTAAGAGCTTAACAGAAGCTCGTAAGAGCTGAATAAAAGCTCATAAGAGCTAATCCACCCAATTACGCCAAACAAAAAGTAAAACATGAGAGTTCGCAACAAATGCTAAACCATGGATTACTTGAAAATAATGCTGTTGTCTCCCTCCAATATCATCATACACCAAATTACGAATGTACTCAAATCTCGCATTCAATTCAAACCGAATATCCAATTCAATATTATAATTCCAACAATAATTCATTTCTAACAATAGAATAAATGCATAATACCATTCATTAAATTATTCAAAATATTAAATTTAAACCATACGAACTTACCTGGATTGAATTGTAGTAATTATAGAGATTTAGGGACTATTCTGCTAATTTTCCTTTTTCACGAGTATCTATGGGATCTTAATCTAGAATATAAAAATTACTCATTTATTAGCATATATTTCATTTCCATATCATTTACAGTTAATACCCTTTTATTTTTTGAATTTACACAATTACCCTAAACTTTTACAATTTTTACAATTTAATCCCTTATATTATTAATCTATCAAATTAACTTATTTTCTCAATCAATAATCTATCCAAATATTTTAGGCCCTCATAAAGCCCCTAGTAAACCCACAATTTACTATCAAACTCTAATATTTTAACATTTTCACAATTTAATCCTAAAATCAATATTTAACAAAATCACTTTATAAAATCATCATACAACATAATCAAAGCTCTAAATCCATGTTATTCATCAAAAACATCAAATATTTATCAATGGAAACTTCCAAAATTTTTAATAAAATAAAAAACGAAGGTATGGTTTAGTTGGACCTAATTGCAACAATCTCAAAAACATAAAAATTATAAAAAATGAGTAAGAATTGAACTCACATGAAGAAAAAATATGAAAAACAAGCTTAAGCTCCGTCTCCTATGTCGGTTTAAGCCGAATTTGGAAGATGAAATGCATAGGAAACTTTAAAATTCAATTTGTTTTATTTTGATTTCAAACAAATTACAATTTTGCCATTAAATCACTTTATTTTATTATTTCGCTTCATATGCCGCCTCATCACTTTAATTTAGGTTTATTTATTTCTTAAGGCCTCCCTCATTTATTAATCAAGCCATTTGATCACTTAAATTTTATAATTAGTAAGTTTTGCACCTTTTTCAATTTAGTCCTTTTTAATTAACTATAGAAACGTTAAAATTTGTCAACTAAACTTTAATATCATCTTAATAAAACTTTGTAAATATTTATAAAAATATTTACGGCTTAGTTTATGGGAATGAGTTCCCGATACCTCACTTTCTAAAACCACTTGACGTAGGGTCTTTCCACTCGAACCTAATAAATCATTCTAAAATATAAATTACCAATTCGAAAAACCTTTTTAAAACCATATTTGACTTGTAAATATTATTAATATTTATGAACTTACTCACCGGATTTGCTAGCCTCGAAACCATTGTTTCTGACACCACTGAAAAATCAAGCTATTACAACTACACTCCGGGATAATTCTTATCATCTACACTTGGGGGTGATGACTATTTCCTGGGCTGATCGGGCCACGAATATCATTTAGAGTTTGATATCTTCAGCCCACTACCACTTCAGTACTCCACTTCTCCTGGCCTGTATCCACCGCAATACTCCACTCTTCCCTGTTCAAATTCATCGATGGCGTTTGAGGTATATGTTTTTCATCTATGTTTCGCACAACCCCACATGCGGGTGAAGAGAACATTGATCGCCTCAATTAGCCGCAATGTGAAAGTCGACCTCCACAAAAATATACCCCTAAGACCATACTATTAAACCGTCAATTTTAGGGGTTTTGGCAATTTAAATAATCAAGTTTGTCTTTATTTAATGTCTTTTTTACCTCCACAAAAAAATTCAGTTATTAATTTTAGAGCTTTTTGTATTATTTACGTAAAAAAAGTTGTTTAATTAAACAAAAATATAAACGTAACAAACTTTAGACTAACTTTGTAATTCAAATTAGATTAATTGCAACAAATTTTAGAAAAATTTTTGATCCAATCATCTCTACATGTAGTGAATGTAATTAATGCAAGCATTTACTCCGATTATGACCGGCTAATCTGCATACGCCACACAGCTTCCTGTCAGATTTCTCCCTAATGTCCATTTCATTATGAATTTTAGATGATTGCGGATGACCTTTCGGATTCCTACGCAACCCTTTGTCTGGGACAAGCTCCAAAGTCGTCAGAGGCACCTCCCATGTAGATAGGTCAAGCAAGACATGGAACTCGTTCTCCCATACACGCAACGTGCACTTGAGGGTGTACACCTCATCGATAAATTTTTCAAAATGGAGTGAGACTTTAGTAGAAGCTGCCATGACATGTGCACAGGGATAATGAAGTGTTTGGAACCTCCTACAATCATATCGTCTATGTCAGATATCAACTCCATAGGACCTATGTGGTGTACCAGATCAACTACCGATGGTCTCTGTAACTCGAAACGTTTCATTACATCATGAATATACTTCTACATTCATCGACCTCTCCATCTGACGGTGTGTTCGTGTGACCTTCCATGTCACTCTCAAGCCAAGTCATCCTTTGCCAGAAAATGTGTGGCTCTAGCTCGTACGCTATGTATGTATTAAGAAAACATAAGTTATAGTCTTGCCTTAAAAAATTAGGTTATATATTGAAAAGATAAGGTTATCCTTTACCCATTCTCATAACTTGTCTTCGACAGTCTGCATTATTATAATTTCAGTGGAAGTTAGCCACGATGTGCTAGATACAATAAACGGATCTTTATGGCACACCGGAACGCCTAATGGTGGCAATTAATCATTTCCCTCTATCAGAGATGATGTAAATATTATGGTTATTAATAACATACCTCCGCAGGTTCGTAAGGAAGAATTCTCACGACTCTATGTTCTCATTATCTATGATGGTAAATGCTATTGGAGCACGTTCTTGTTCTCGTCTTGAGCAACCACAAGAAGTAGGATCTATGTATATTTTCTGTATAGTCATTTCCCATCTACTTGCACAAACAGCCTGTAGTGGGGAAATGCGCGTGCGCATAGATCAAACGTACAGAACATCCATTTGAAAATTCTTTTTCCCAGTTGTAGTTGGTCATAGGAGCCGTAATAAGGTCGTGTCTGCAACTCAATGATAGTCACTGGCATGTATTCCCGCATAACAACTATCTATCCCTATAGCTCATTGTGTGAAGCATTGAAATCCCCATACAATTGCTCCATTTCCATCTGTTTAGCTATCCGTGCCTTCCGATATGATACTCGATACTGGAATCGTTCCTGCATTTCTACAATCAGTACCAAAACTTTAAAGATCGACATGTCCTTCACCATTGGCATGATGCACGTACATATAGTTTTGGAATCAATTTTTCGATGATCTTCTATCATACGTGTTGAAGTGCATGTGTGAGGCCCAACAAATTTTCGTATCTCCCACTTCTGCGACTTCTGGATAAATATGACTCGTACCTGCCAATTGTAACCTTCCACTGACCTCCAACACTCCTCAATATATAATGTCGATTTAGACACGGTAAATTTGTAGTCTACTGATATATTCATGCTATACCACTTAATGAAAAATTTGCACTCTTCCTTACTTTCGAATCTTTGGCCTACGAACAACTCCTCAGGATCGAAATTTACGGCCAGCCGGTGAGGAGTTAATATTTCAGGGTACTCAGGGAACTTAGCTGCGTGTGCCGCATCGGGGTCTATCCGCGACATGTGTGCCCTAGGATTATTGTGTATCACAATATGACAAATCTGGTTCCTGATTGAAGATGCATTAACATTTCTATCGTCATTCACGTAGTCGCCTTCAATATCAACCGGGACCTCGTCCATATCGGAAGGTCCCACATCGGGATCACTATCACTATCGACCTTGTGATCAGAAGAATCACTACTATTTTATACATCATCACCAACCACATCAGTCTCGGGTGCAACACTAAGATCGATGTCGATCCCGCGTACAATTGATTGGCTATCAGCGTACAATATCAGAACCACTATACATGGCTCTTCAGCTCCATGTTCTTCACCCAATGGAGTGAGATCTTCAATTGACTCCACACCAGCTAACTCAGCAAATAACTTAATTGGTGCATTTTGGTTGCTCCGATTCCCACAATAAAGAGCGACCATTGTCTCCACGTATTCATCGTCTACAAGTTCCATTTCGGTGAATTTTATGGGATCTGTCGAAATTGGAAACTTGTAGAAAAGTTTCGAGATCCTTCTTCCACAACGTCTATCAATTTTTGCAATAATCATTTCCTTCATATCATCAAACGAGACATTTCTATTAAATCTCATTGCTATTTGTTGGCGACATTCAAATATACATCCCATGGTTGTTGTCAAAATTACTCCATCGAAATAAACGCAGACGAAAAATTGATTATCCATCTTCAAAACTAAATCTGTTAAAACACAAATAAAAATTCTCAAAATATTACATTCATAACCTAACAAATAACTATAAACCCTAAACAAACAATTAACCTAATCACAAGACTTACTAACAAAATTAATAAAAATTTACATTCATAACCTAACAAATCACAATAAATATTAAACTAAAGAAATAATTTATAATAGTAACTAACAAAATAAATTAAAAAAACAATAAAAATAACAATAAACAAACTACACAATACTAACAAAAGAATTTATCATCATTATAATCCATTCTATTTAAAAAAAAAACAAAAATACCTTATCCTTCTTTTTTGTTCTCTCTTTCTTTCTTTCTTTCTTCTCCCTATCTTCTTCCTTCTCTTCTGCTAATTTTTTTTTAAAACTATCCTTCTCATCTAATCTTCACTTGATGATTAAATAGGCCAATAATTAACCACTAGTGCCGCCTATCAGATAAGGGTCACCAGTGGCGCCTATCAGATAGGGGTCACTGGTGACGCCTATCAAATAGGCACCACCCTTCTTATACCATTTTAGTATAAGTACATGAGCCATGTTCCAGACCCCAAAAAATTATACAAAGTGGTGCTGCCTATGTACATGGCACCACTAATAAAATAATATTTTAAGAAAAAATAAAATTTATTAAAAAAATTGGTAGTACCGCCTATGAGAAAGGCACCACCGTTCTAAACATACCAATTCCATAAATAATTGTATTGACAGCCGATTAAGGAAAATAAATTTTTTCTATTATTAGAGTAAATTAGCCGGAAATGGATCTAGGATATATGACGACAACATAAACCCTATAAGAATAGCGCAGACCAAAAGCACATATTTCTAAAAGACAATGGACAAAATTAAACAAATTTCAAAGCATTTTTAAAATTTTTTTTAGATTTAAAAAAAATATCATTTTTATCCAAATAAAATTTTAAATAATTTTTTTAAATTTTTAGAATTAGAATTAAATTGAAAAATTTTATAAATACTTAGAGCTAAATTTATTGAATTTTTTATAATTAGAACTTAGTAAAAAAATTTGTAAATTCTGAGGGTTAAATTTGTTGAATTTTTAGATTTAAGATCAAATTAATGAAATGGTTAACACTAGGAGACTAAAGTTGGTATTAGCTCAATAAAAAAAGGCCCATGTCAGCTTTCCGTTAAGTATTTAATTGTGCGTGACTAAAATTTTAAAATTTGAAAATGTTGATAATGAAATTGAAAGTTTTTGAAGTTTGATGACCAAAATAAAACCTACCCAAAAATTGAATGATCACTCAGATAGTTTACCCTTTTATTAAAAATAATGGAAATAAAGAGAAAAACAAAGCCCCTAAGGCGAAACTCTAGTAAATTGGAGAGTGAAGAGTTCTCCCAAGGCTTCAAAGAGAATAAAAACCTACTTCTAAAATAAACAAAGAGAAATCTCTCAAAGAGAAATAATGATAACATGCTAATTTGCATGACTTTTTGTGTTTAATTCGGTTAATTTTTGAATTTATCCCTACTGAATTAGTGCTTTTATGTTTTAATCTTGTCAAGGATACAATTGGGAAGCTAAGAGTAAAAAAACGAGCAGAAAATGACCAAATTGAAACACAATCAATGAAATGAGACCGAATAAAAAATGTGGAAAAAAAGCCAATGGCTCATCAGATTCTTTTGACTTTGTAAAAGTTAAAAATAGAAAAATCTTATTTTATTTTTTATTTAATTTTAATTGTATGTTAAAGTGGTTAAAGCCAAAATTAGTAAATACCATGTGTATAAATAGGGCTTTAATGTACTTAGGAAAGACACATTATATTTTACGTTTTAATTTTCATTCGGAATTAAAGAGGAATTATTCTTTTTCTTCCAATTTGGGCGTGAGCATTCTGTTACTTCCTTTTCCATTTCTTTGTTCTTTCAAAATTCGTTTAATTGCCTTTCAAGTCCTTTCATTTCCCAATTTCTTCCATTATCATCAAATCACCTTTCATAACCTAAAAGCATGATTAAATTCATGATTCACTAAATTCTATCTTAGCTTTAGGCCGATGTTCTTTCCGATCAGGAATCGTGAGATATATCCTTCCAATCGGTATTCACATTTTTTCTAAGTATCGGGATTGACAACTCATCCCTTAAAGTTAACTCGATTTCAAGTCAAAAAGTGCACGTTGGATTGGAGTCGTGTTTGCAGACAGCTGGAGAAATGAGTCAGCCGTACTGTATTCGTATCTCCGAGAACAAATCAAGGAAGAAGTGATCGGGTTTAAAAAACCCACGCAGTTGAGGCCGTTAATTCGAGTTGGATTCTTAAGAGCACAAGGCAACCGGAATCTTGAATCGGGAACACATGTATCTCGGTTAGATAATCGTTAAGGGTTGGTTTGCAGGTTGTATTGGGACCAGCTACGAGAGGAAGAATTGGTGGTTAAGATGTTCTTAACTACTATAACTTGCTTATTGTTTGGAGGAGAAAATTAATTGTCAAGGATCGATACAAAAATTCAAAATCCACCGAGTCTAGGGCTAAGGCTTATTATCTTTGATTACAAAATCCGAATTTAATTTCCAATTTAATTAAGTAATTATTTATGTTGTTTCAATTATTTAGTTTCTAAACATTTCAAAACTCCCCTAATTTATTTATTTATTTTTTAGCAAGTCCGTTTGGAGTTGAGGGCATGATTTTTGCCTCGACTTTCGACACGAAAAAAAATTCTGATCACAAGTTAAACACGGAAATTGATTATAACATCCAATCTGTAACATGCCTCACCCGTATTCAACGCCGTTACGGAGCATTACCGGACTTATTATATAATTAAACCTACATTTCACATACATTTACAAACTTCATGTAATCATCATTCAACAACATTCACATAGTCCCTAATACAAGCCTACGAGGCCCTAAACATGCATTCGGGGTGCTTCGGGACTAAATCGATAACTTATAAAATTTCTGCAAAACTTAGAAAATTTTACAAAATACAAGGGACACACGCTCGTGTGGCCTAGCCGTGTACGCCCGTGTCACAAGCCGTGTCAACATTCGAAATGGGATCACATGGATGTGTCCCAACCCGTGTCTGACCCGGTGTAACTCTCTGACTTAGGTCACACGGCCAACCACATGCCCGTGTGACTAGCCCATGTGCCCTTTGAAATGGCCTCAAACGCCCGTGTGCCAGGCCGTGTGCTAGGCCATGCCAAACCTGTAGGGTATCTTGACTTATGCCACACGGCCAAGTCACACGCCCGTGTGCTAGACCGTGTGGAGCATACTGACTTGATTTCTAAATCAACACCAGGAGACACACAGCTGTGTAACTTGACCGTGTGGCACACACGACTGAGACACACGCTCGTGTCTCTATCCTTGTGGGCAAAAATAGGCTATTTACCAAGCCATTTTGCTCACCCAAATGGCACACACCTACACCAAACTAATTGGTACTTAACATAGTATAAATAGACAATCAAACCAATTTCAATCAAGCCTATTTGATACCATTTCAATACCAACAACAACGAGGTACATATGTACCACAAAATACCATTCAATTCATGCCAATATCACATTCTTAAATCACATAAATGGTAACTTCCATTTAAGCATCATTTTACCTAAAACCACAAGCATGCCAATTCTCAATTATCAACTATATGATACTCAAATTACTAATTCACAAACAACCAGACACCACAAGCATTTACATAACAATTACCAAATATTTAACAAAACCATTTGCACACATATATATATACACAACCAAATCAACCAAAATAAGCCAACTCACATGGCTATACACAAAACCAAACATTAAACATTTACAAGCCAATCCAAATGCTTAAATTCTTTACCAAACTATATATCAAAATGAGCAAAGCTCCTATACATGCCATTTATTCCAAAAACATAGATTCAAAAGTACCAAAGTGATAGCTAGATAGTGTGATGAGGTCTCTGACGATTCCCGAATCCAAGCTAGCCTTGATTTCACTATAAAACACGAAAAAATAAACAATGTAAGCTATAAAGCTTCGTAAGCTCGTATGAAATAATAAGCAGAGCTCAAAATTCAATTACCATTAATTAATATAAACATAACATAGTACAAAACATTTAATCACAATGTTAACATATACTCAAACACATAATTAACCATGAACTCACCACTTCCATAGATTCAATGCTTATATACTTTCTGTACATACCTGTACTGATACGTATCCATTTCTCACCATTTCATATCTTCAACATACCCGTTGAACCATTCAGAATAATATCGGATACCCGGGAATCTCGCACCTTAAGTGCCACATACGTAGCCAAAGCTATCACTATCACATATAATGCTCACTCTTGAGCTATCAATGGGTCTGCTCACACAAGCTGACGGTCATGACGAAACAACTTGGTGCTGCTCACACAAGCTGACGAGAATCCACAACACATGCCGAATAACTCAGCCACCGGTAGGACGTACAGACCAGCACCCATATCACAAAACCCCTAATAACATGTCATTCGTATCTTAATCTATTACTAAGATTCAACCGAGATTTCTCAATGCCAAATCTTCATCGAATATATCCGCAAGGTTATATTCTCAAATAATTCAATAACAAAGCATTTAAAACACAATTATACAAATTCTTATTAGCATACGAACTTACCTCGATCGCCAAAATGACAAATTGGATCGATTGGTCCAAAATCTTATTTTTCCCGATCTAAATTCGAATTTCTCTTTTCTTGATCTAAATGTAATCAAAATTAACTTATTTAATTGTAATTCTATTTAATTTAGTCCAAAATACACATTAAGGAAACTTTACACTTTTGCCCCTAATTTTTCAACATTTTTACAATTTAGTCCTTATCTCATAAAAATACAAATTCATGCAATTCAACCTATACCCATGCTAGCCAAATTTTAATTAAGTCCCTAGCAGCCCATATTTTTCATTTATTTCACAATTTAACTACAAAATTTCAACATTTCTCAATTAAATCTCTAGATGAGAATTTTGTCAAAAATCACTTTACAAATGTTGTTTATCTAACAACAAGCATGCATTTTCTATCATCAAACATTAAAATACACCTATATTCATCAATGGAAAAACTCTAAACCTTTACCAGTTTTGCAAATTAGTCCCTGGGCTAGCTAGATTAACCTGCAACGATCTTGAAAACATAGAAATCATTAAAAAGGGGACAAAAACCATACCTAAATTAGCAAAAGAAGCTTGGCTAAATATCAACCCTAGTTATGGCTTTTTATCTCTTCAAAATTCGGTGGAAGGATGATATGAAGAAGATGATATCTAAATTTTATGTTATTTTACTTAAGTTATTTATTGAATTTCACATTTAACCTTTGTTATAAAATATTAAAATCACTTAATGCATGTCCGTAAATATCCACTTAAGCAACCAACGGTCTAATTACCACTTAAGGACCTCCACTTTATTATTCCATAGCCATTTAGTTCCTTTAGTTCATAGAACTCAAATTTTGCACTTTACGCGATTTAGTCATTTTATCAAATTAAACATTCAAACGATAAAATTTCTTAACGAAAATTTCACACAATCATACTATCAAGCTGTAGATATTAAAATATTAATAAAATAATTATTTTGAATTTTGATTCGTTGTCCCAAAACCACTGTTCTGATTTGACTAAAAATGGGTTGTTACAACTCTCCCCTCTTAGGAATTTTCGTCCTCGAAAATCTTAACAGAAAAGAGGTTAGGGTACTGTTTTCTCATAGCTTCCTCAGGTTCCCACGTAGCTTCTTTGGCTCTGTGACTTTCCAGATAACCTTAACTAAAGCTATGTTTTTATTTCTCAACTCTTTAACCTCTCGAGCTAAAATTTTGATCAGTTCTTCGTTATACGTCATATCAGGTTGAATTTCAATCTCTGTCGTAGAAATTATGTGCGATGGATCTTATCTATATCGACGTAACATCGAAACGTGAAATACATTGTGGATCTTTTCTAACTTTGACGGTAAAGCTAGCCAATATGCCACTGGTCCTATTCTTTCGGTAATCTCGTACGGCCCGATAAATCGCGGACTCAATTTGCCTTTGTGACCAAATCGAAGAATCTTCTTCCACGGAGACACTTTCAAAAATACTCTGTTGCCAATTTGAAATTCAATGTCTTTATGTTTTAAATCTGCATAAGATTTCTGTCAATCTGAAGCTGTTTTCAAACTGTCGCGAATTATTTTCACTTTATCTCCAGTCTCTTTAATCAAATCAACCCCGTGAATCTTTTTCTCACTAAACTCGGTCTAGTACAACGGAGTTTGGCATTTATGACCATACAAAGCTTCATACGGTGCCATCTTTTTTCTCTATTGAAAACTGTTGTTATACGCGAATTCAACCAAAGGTAAATATTTCTCCCAGTTGCATTTAAACTCAAAAACACAGCAACGAAGCTTATCTTTGAGAATATAAATTATTCTCTTAGACTGATCGTCAGTTTGCAGATGAAATGCAGTAATAAAGTGCAACCGTAAATCCAAACCTTCTTGTAATTTCTTCCAAAATCACGATGTAAACCTCGGATCTCTATTCGAAATAATAGAAACTGGCACCCTGTACAATCTAATAATCTCAGATATGTACAACTCAGCTAATCTATCAAGCGAAAAGTCTGTATGTACCGGAATGAAATGTGTCGATTTCATCAGTCGATCAATGACAACCCAAATAGCATCTTTCTTTTTCGTAGACAGGGGTAAACCTAATACGAAATCCATCGTAACTCTATCCTATTTCCACTGTGGTACCGTCACCGATTGTAGTAATCCCGAAGGGACTTGATGTTCGGCTTTGACTTGTTGACAAACTAAACATCTCGACATAAACTCTGAAAAGTCTAGTTTTATGCCTGACCACCAATACAATTGTTTCATATCATTATACATTTTAGTACTCCCCGGGTGAACAAATAAACAACTATTGTGTACTTTGTGTAGAATTTTCTGAATAAGCTCAGAGTTTCTCGGTATACATATTCTATCTCGGAACATTAGACAATTATCGATCCGATTTGATAATCTAAATTAGTAGTCGACTCACATTGCATTCTTTTAGCTTGCAAATCATTATCACACTTCTAAGCTTTACAAATTTGTTGAAGAAATAACGGTTTAGCTTTTAATTTAGCTAAAATCGAACCATCATCAGACAAGGTTAACTGCATATTCATTGCTCGTAAAGGAAATAAATATTTTCAACTCAGAGCATCCACGACTACGTTCGCTTTCCCCGAATGATAATCATTCATTAATTCATAATCTTTCAACAGCTCGAGTCATCTTCGTTGATGCAAATTCAAGTCTTTCTAAGTCATTATATACTTCAAGCTCTTGTGATCAGTAAAAATATGTCACTCTTCACCGTATAAATGATGTCGCCAAATCTTCAATGCAAAAAAATAGCGGCCAACTCTAAATCGTGCGTCGGATAATTCTTTTCATGCAGGTTCAACTGTCTAGAAGCATAAACTATCACTTTTCCCTTTTGCATCAAAACACAACCCAAACCATTCAATGACGCGTCGTTATAGATTGCAAACTCTTTACCCAACTTAGGTTGAACTAAAACTGATGCATCAGTTAACAATGCTTTCAAATGTTTAAAACTCTGCTGACATTTCTCGGACCACACGAATTTCACATCTTTCTGTAGCAATCTAGTCATCGGAATAGCAATCATCGAGAATCCTTTAACAAAACACCGATAATAGCCAGCTAATCCTAGAAAGCTTCGGACTTTGGATACATTTCTTGGTGGTTTCCAGTTAATAACTGTGGAAATCTTGCTTGGATCAACTCGAATACCTTCTGCTGAAACAATATGTCCCAAAAATCCAACCTTTCAAAGTCAAAATTCACATTTACTGAATTTAGCGAACATTTGCTTGTCTCTCAATGTTTGTAGGACAATTCTCAAATGTTCAGCATGCTTAGGCTCATCTTAGGAATAGATCAGAATGTCACTAATGAATACAACAAGTGTGTCTAAATACAGTCTAAAGATCCGATTCATCAAATCTATAAAAACTGTAGGAGCATTAGTTAATCCGAAAGGTATAACAAGAAATTCATAATGTCTGTACCTTATTCCGAACGCAGTTTTCGACACATCTAAATCTTTAACTTGCAACTGATAATAACCAGATCTCAAATCAATCTTTGAAAATATTGTTGCTCCTTTCAACTGATCGAACAAATCATCAATTCTTAACAACGGATATTTATTCTTAATCGTAACCTTATAAAGTTGATGATAATCAATACACAATCTCATTGATCCATCTTTCTTCTTTATGAACAATGCTGGTGCACCTCAAGGCGAAAAAATAGGTCGTGCAAAACCTCTACCTGTTCACTCTTGCAACTGAGCTTTCAATTCTTTCGGAGCCACTCTATACGGAGCTATAGATATAGGTGATGTTCCTGGTACTAATTCAATGGCAAATTCAACCTCTTTGATTGGTGGCAACCCAGGCAACTCTTCTGGAGATACATCTGGATATTCACATACCACTTGTACTGATTCAATCTTCGATTTCAGACACTTTTGTATCCAGTACATATGCAAGGTAAGCATCACAAGCTTTTCTCACATACTTCTAAGCTAACATTGACGATATCACAACAGGTAATCCACTTGATTCATCAGATTCAATTCGAAGGATTTCACTATTCTGACATTTCAATTCAATAGGCTTTCATCTACAATTCAAAACAGTATCATGTAGCATCAACCAATCCATACCCAAAATTACATCGAATTCATCAAACAATAATAGCATCAAATTTGCTGGAAAACAGTAACCCTGAGTTATTAAAAGAAATTTCTTGCAAACTTTATCAACTAGAACACACTTTTCCAATGGGTTCGACACTTTAATCACAAATTCAATCGACTCAACAAGAAAACTCTTACTAGACACTAATTTCATGCATACATATGAATAAGTCGATCCAGGATCAATCAAGGAAATTACATTAGAGTCATAAAGAGAAAATGTACCGGTGATAACATCTGGTGATGATACATTTTCGCGAGCGCGAATAGCGTAAGCTATAGTAGGTGCTCTAGCCTCAGATCGCATAGCGGAGTCTTTTGTCGTTCTGATCGTGATTTTCGTAATAGGTTTTAAATATAATGAATCGTTCTTGAAACTAACTATTATCACGATGTGGGCAAGTGTACCTATCGAACAGTAGTATAGTTCTAGCAAGACTGGATTGTCGAACCCAAAGGAACTAAAATTACTAGTAATGACTGTCTTTTTATTATCTAGCCTAAGAATAAGGGGATTTTGTTTTAACTACCTAATTATCTAAATTAAGAACTCACAGAAAATAGAATTGGGGAATTACTTTTGGAAAAATGATTGAATTAAGACAATACCTAAGGAAGAATCCACCAAGACTTCACTTGTTATTATGACTCTGAATCGGATGATTTTTTCATTTAACTTGTTCCGTAGATATCCCTAAGTTATGTTATTATCCTTATTCAAGAATAATAACATCTAATCCCTAGATTGAATAATTGAGACTTTTCTCTAATTAACACCCTAGGGTTGCATTAACTCGATCTATGGATCCCCTTATTAGGTTTCACTCTAATCCGGCAAAATCTTGTCGCCCTATCTCTAGGCGCGCAATCAACTCCGCTTAATTATGTCAAATGTACTCTTAGACAGGGTCTATTCCTCCTCTGGATAAGAGCTTATCTTAAATCAGTATCCTGGGACATCAAAACAAGAATTAAGAACACATAATTAAGAGCAAGTTAAATATTTATCATACAATTCAGAAAGTAATAACAAGATTCGTCTTAGGTTTCATTCCCCTTAGGGATTTAGGGGATTTAGTTCATAACTAAAAAGGAAAACATCTCAGAAGAATAATAAATACAAAACATAAAGAAAACCCAAAACTCCTGGAGGTAAATTGAGGGGAGATCTTCAGTCTTGATGGTGAATCTGGCTTCTGAGATGGATCAATCGGCTTCCCTTGAGCATTTCCTTTCCTCCTTCTCTCTGTGTTCCCTTTCTTCCTCATCTAGGTTGTATTTGTAGACTTTAGAATGCCTAAAAGCCCTCGAAATTAGCCTTTTTCGAATTATACTCAACTTGGGCTCGGCAGGGACACACCCGTGTGACACGCCCATGTGCGATTACTTCAGGTCGTGCTCGAACCTATTAGAATGGCACGGGTGTGTGTTCTACCAGTGTAGTTGTGCTTTGATTTTGCCAAATTGACACGGCCTTGTGGTCTGCCCGTGTGAGGAAGTCCAGGCCGTGTTGATTTTGTACTTTGGCCCATTTTCTCTGTTTTTGGCTCGTTTCTCGTTCCTTTCGCTCTCCTATGCTCTTCTAAGTATAAAACATGCAATTAATGCATTAGGAGCATCAAATTCACCAATTCTAAGGAAAAATCATCCATAAAATGTGTTAAGCATGGGGTAAAAATATGTATAAATGACGGTTTATCAAATACCCCTACACTTAAGCATTTGCTTGTCCTCAAGCAAAATCCTCAACTCATAATCAAAATAAATTCTTCTCAACTTATAATTTCTATCGATAATATCTCAAAATAATCCACAGGTAATCATGCATTGAGAATTCAACTAAAAGAACATCAAAGTTTCAAACATTCCAAGTTGAGCATTTTATTCTGAAAACATAGGTGTCTCCCATCGTCTAAGTAATTACCTTTGATTCAAAATGTCATAGAGTTTCACATCCTCACTAAATATTCACTCAAATCACTCGAGGTGTTTAAGGACATTAAATGAAGCACTCAATAGTCAATTAATGAAAAGTCATTACCATAGGCTTGTATGAAAATCAACTCTCTACCACTATAAATTAAGATGATACATCAATCAAAAGGTTTTTAGAGGGTTGTAATGTGGCTTTGGTTAGGGGGTATGGTCACAAGCTGAAAGAAACGGTTAGAATCGAGATTGAATTGAAAAATCACTTAACTAGAAAAATATTTAATCATCACTTCTGTACAACAGAGCTTCTTCTCAAAATATGAAATTTAAATACTTAAGCTCAAAAACAAAAGATTACTACTAATGTGTATACATAGTTTTTTTAAGAACTAGTTAGATAACATAGACTAACTATTAAGAACAAGACATAGCTGAACAACTATTTCAATTCAAATCTTGACAAAAATAGGGATCAAATTTAATTTAGGGGATTTCATCAATAATGGGTTAAGGGTTAATATTAAAGCTAATACAAGAAATAACTTGTTAGGCTCAAGGGGGTTCACTAGGGGTTAATCGTGGAGGTAGGCTTTTCATGGCATGAGTGGGTTAATCCTAAGTGCCTTAATCATTTTGACATATCTAATCAAATGGTGTGGTCTTGACATGCATAATCAAGCAGGTTCTAGAATAACAGTTCAATACTGACGCACTCAAAGCAATAATAAAAGTGAGCATGAAAGAATTAATAGATGCTCAAAAGGCTAAAAAATCTAACAAAAATTATGGCTTTTTGATGTTTAAAACTTGTGAATTCCAACTCAAAGTAATACCTAAACTTTGGGGAAACAACCTAAAATTTGAAATTTAAAAAAAAAATCAACTTATCATGCTTGATTCCCTAATGTCTTAAAGTTTAAACAATCAATGCATAAATGCCTATGTTTTAATTCAAGATATATCAATCAAAATCATAAATCAATCAAAATTTATCCTAAATATGATATGAGAGCTTTTCAAAAGAACAAGCCAGTCATTCAGGGATTTTTCTGATAATGAAATGAATACCCCCCACACACTTAAGATGTACATTGCCCTCAATGTACAAAGATAGATATATAGAAAAGAATGCCAAAATAAGATAGGGAGAAAACTGAAACTTCCTCAGTGATGAATGAATTTCCTTGAACTAGAGTTTCGGAGAATAATCGACGTGAGGGTGGAAGAGGATACTCCGGTGGTGGTAGAGGTTCATTAGTCCATAAGTCCTACGCAAAAAGAATATTATATCTTAAATTAGTTATGGTCGTGGTCGAGCAGGACATGGCAGTCGTGGAGAACCTTTCCTAGTGGAGTGTCGAGTCCTTGAGTAACAGTGAGCTTTGGAGCTTTTTATAACTGTGATAGCATCAGGAACTCTTTTAGAAAGTATATAAGGAAGAATGATTACTCGGTAGGAAATAGCCGGAATTCAAAATCGTTAAATAAAAATTATAAATATTAATAAAAATAAGATGAAAGAAAAATAAAAAGTGGTCTTAAAATAAAATAAAAGTAAAAACATAAAATAATAAATAAAAGTTTTTAAACATCTTCATTGCTAGATGGTTCGCGAGGGGGGGTGGCGATGAGATGTGGAGGTGCTGACAGATCTTCTGTAGAGTAGTATCAATATTGTCAAATAGTTGAAAACACTGCTGCTCGAATCGAGTGAGCCACTCAGAAATGTCAGCATATGAAACCGCCGCATGAACTGGACAAGAGGGTGGTGGTGGCTGAGACGATGGGTTCTCGTGCTGTGGAGGGACATCATCAGTAATGTCCTCGGGAGCCTCCTCCTCAGTAGATTAAGCAAGAAGATATTGAGGAGGGTAGGTTCCTCGGCACTTTTTGATCATCCTCATGCTAAGCATGCTCGAGATTCCTTATGGAGACATCTGGCCAATGAAAGTCAATGATGATTCTTGGGCCGCGGTGCGGAGGAGCTCGAAGTGTCGAGCCAACCAAGTAACATAGGGGCCAATGGAGATGACCCCCTTCTTATGCCTCACCGTCTGGTGTTGAATGGCGAGGGCAATAAAATAGGCAAGGTCGATGACGTGCCCATGTGACATACACCATAGAAAGTAGGCATCGTGAGTGTTGACGACGCCAGTGCTCTCTCGCCCACCTGTAATCGTGTGAGCCAAAATGGTGTATAGGTACCTCAGAGATGGAGGGAGAGCCGTTACTTTGGAGTGGCTAGGATTGTAGGTGGCTGCACCTGGTACTAGTGCATCCGAGCAACGGGAAGGAGAACAGTGGATGTGGCTGTTGAAAGCATGTAAGTCATTCTCCTCCTTGAACTCCTTCGTATATAAACCCAGTGCGGTACCGAATTCTGGGACGCTTAGCCGGCAAACTAATCTGCCTAGGCAGAATTGGACTATGCCGGGATCATCATAGTTCGTCATCACGGTCTGAAGATAATCCCAAAGAAAAGCTCCTAAGGGTCGGTGGTTAGGAGAGCCTGAATCGCATCAGCCAACTGAACTTGTTCTACTGCAGCCCAGTCGATGTAGTGGCCCTTAATTAAAGGTTGGGCCTTGAGTATTTGGAAAAGTTCTTCTTGGGGCCCAATGGGGAACCTTAGGAAAGGGTGACAAACTTCCGCGGTAGGTCCCGAGGAAGATGACGCTCCCTTCCTTTTCTTTGAAGCAGGGATAACAGCCTTTTACCACGTGAAGACGACATTGTATACCTGCAAATGAAACATCAATTCATCTTGATGAGTAGACAAGGGAAAATGCGACTAAATTCGAGGAGGAAAATCCATAAATATGTTCAGCCATAACTACTAAGTTTATCTAAAACAATAAGTTCAATGGCCTATTTTTGTGGCATTAGCATGGTGATATAAGTAAAAATGGCAAAGAATGGAATGCAACATACTATATGAATGAATAAAAATGTTAACACAAGAGGCATGAATATTTCAACAATCCTAACCATGAATATGCACTTCTAACTAATCAAATGGAGTAGAGAAATCATGTAATGAGTAATAATTTGAACATGAAAAAGATGATAACTTGTTCTATGAATGAAATTTGAGTGATAGAAAAATGGAAATAACATGAAAAATATAGATTATTATGATAAATAGCATTATAAATTAGTAAAATAAAAGAGAAAAGAGTAAACAAACGCTAAAGGAGAGAGATTAGATGTCGAAAATAGAGTTAGAAGCGGCACACGGGCGTGGTGGGGAGGGCGTGTGGACTTGCAGCGGCTAGGGTTAGGGTTTTTGGGTGAAGAAGACAATGAATAGTGCAGCATATTTATAGATTTTGGGGCACACGGCCAGGGAGCAAGCCCGTGTTCCCCAATTTTTACCCGTGTGACTCGAGAATTTTGAATTTGGGTGCATTTGATAATTGATCCACGCCTGTGTTCCTTGGGTGTGTGGGTACACACGACCGTGTCACACAGCCGTATCTGGCGGTGTTTGCTTCTCCCACGCCCGTGTTAATTTAACAGGTTCGACCACAGGTGCTAGACACGGGTGTATCGTACGCCCGTGTTATTTGATAGGTTTGGCCACGGTTTCAATGCACGAGCATCTCGTACGCCCGTGTTGTTTTGGCAGGTTTGCCCACGGCAATGTCGTACAGTCGTGGCAATTTGTCGTAGCCTGTATTGGGGAAATCTTTGCCCTGTTTCCACACGGTCAGAAGCACGCCTGTGTTCTTGGCCGTGTCTGTGTGAAAAACCTGTATTCAAGATCTCTGTTCGTAAGTTAGGTGTTAAATACTAAAATGTAAAGAAATTAATATTGTTAGTGCTCGGGTTACCTCTCGAGAAGCGCTTATTTATAGTCTAAGCTCGACTTACCTTTCCATTGAATGGTTATGATGGTTCGAGGAGTTTATACTCCTCATTCTTGCTATCATTCTCATCAAAATAATGTTTTAGACGGGTGTTGTTTACCTTAAAAGTGCCAAACTTGGGATAACTTACCTCGACTGTAGTAAGAGAGATTTCTTCATTCGATTTGGTAGTGACAATGTGAGGATCTACGGCATCTAATAAAACTTTATCTCCAACCTTAAGTTGATTTAGAAAGGTATAGAGCTCATCCTGGCGTAGTTTTGGTTTATCGTGTATTCTCGGTTTATGTTTCCGCCATTCATCTAGCTCCTCGATTTGTAGCCTTCATTCTTCATGAATAGGTCCTCTACTGTTGCTTGAGAATGGCTCATGTACTTCCTTCAGACTCATTTCCTGCAAAGTAGGTTACACCATAATGTCAGTTTTAGTAGAATGGTTTAGACGATCACCTTCAATTTCTGATGTGTTGCCAGAATTGCGAGCTTGAAGGGTGATTGTTTCGTCTCCCAGACGTGGTGTGAGCTCACCTGTGCCAACATCAATAATCATTTTAGCAGTTGCTAAAAAGGGCCGTCCTAAAATCAAAGAAGTGTTGCTATCCTCCTCTATGTCTAGAACAATAAAGTCAATAAGAAATATAAATTTATCGATTTTAACTAGCACATCTTCAATAATACCCCTAGGAAATCTTATAGTTTTATCTACTAATTGAATGCTCATCCTAGTCTGTTTGGGTTTCCCAAGACTTAATTGTTTGAACATTTTGTAGGGCATGACGTTAATACTAGCCCCTAAATCAACTAAGGCATTATTAACATCTAAACTACCAATTAAGCAAGGAATCGTAAAAATCCCTGGATCTTTTAGCTTCTTGGGTAGTTTATTTTGTAGAACAGCTAAGCAAACTGCGTTTAGCTCCACATGCGACGCCTCGTCCAACTTTTGCTTATTTGCTAAAAGCTTCTTTAAAAATTTCATTGCGTTTGGCATCTGCGATAGAGCTTCAATAAACGGTAAGTTAATATGTAATTTTTTTAAGAGTTTAAGGAATTTACCAAATTATTCATCTGAGTGGTCTTTCCTTGTCGCGTTGGGGTATGGCACACGAGGTTTATATTCGACATTCACTAATCTGTTTTTATTATGACCTACCTCACATTGACCTCTGCTCATGACAATTTCTTGCCTCGGTTCTGGCTTAGGCTCAACGAATCCTTCTTCATCTTGAACATTAATCGTGTTGAGTTGTTCCCTTGGTTTGGGTTTAGTATTACTTGGCAAGCTACCTTGTGGTCGTTCGGAGATTAGTTTGGAAAGCTGGCCTATCTGAGTTTCGAGCCCTTGGATCGACGCTTGTTGATTTTTAAGTGTTATCTCGGTGTTCTGGAAATGGGTTTCTGACACCGAGATAAATTTAGACAGCATCTCTTTAAGGTTGGGTTTCTTTTCCTATTGATAGGGTGGTTGTTGAAAACCCGGAGGATGTTGTGGTCTTTGATTTCCTTGACCGCCCCACGAGAAATTGGGATGATTCCTCCAACCTGCATTATAAGTGTTTCTATATGGGTTATTTTGGGATCTAGAGTTATTGTTACCCATATATTGGACTTGTTCCTCCTTGATGCTAGGGTTGAAGGGTTGATACTCCGTGCATGCTCCTCCTCTATTCGTCTCGCACCTCATTACTGGATGTACCTGAGTAGAACCAAGTAAACCATCAACCTTTTTATTTAGAAGTTCTTCCTGGTTTGACAGCATAGTAACCGAATCGACGTTATAAATGCCTGCTTTTTAGTTGGCTTAGTCCTCATGACTTGCAACTGATAGTTATTCAGTGACATCTCCTCTATCAACTCATAAGCATTTTCAGGTGTTTTATTATTGATGGTTCTGCCAGCAGCTGCGTCAACCATTTGTTGAGTCGAAGGATTCAGGCCATTATGGAATGTTTGAACCTGCAGCCAAAGCGGTAACCCATGGTGAGGGCACATTCTCAGTAAGTCCTTGTATCTCTCCTATACATCGTAAAGAGTGTCTAAGTCCATCTGCACAAATGAAGAGTTATCATTACGTAATTTGGTCATTTTAGTCGGCGAAAAATATTTTAATAGAAATTTTTCAGTCATTTGTTCCCAAGTAGTGATTGACCCTCATGGTAACGAGTTCAACCACTATTTAGCTTTGTTCCTCAATGAAAAAGGGAATAACCGAAGACGTATGGAATCATAAAAAATGCCATTAATTTTAAATGTATCGCAAAGTTCCAAAAAGTTTGCGTAGTGAGCGTTGGGATCTTTGTCCTGCAAACCATCAAAGTGAACAAATTGCTGTATTATTTGAATTGTGTTAGGTTTCAGTTCAAAAGTATTTGCAGCAATAGCAGACCTAACTATACTTGACTCAGTTCCTGTTAAAGTAGGTTTAGCATAATCATACATAGTACGAGGAGCAGGATTTTGATTTGCTAGTTCAACGGGTATTGCAGGAGGTAGCTGGTTGTCTTGGTTTTCAGCCATCTCCTCGGTTGGGGTTTGACTAGCATCCTCTTGCTTGTTCTCTATGTATCTTAAGCTTCACCTTATTTCTCTTTGGTTTCTGAGAATTGTGCGATCGATTTCTTCGTCAAAAAGTAGTGGTCCTGACGAGTTTCTTCTAGTCATAAACTATAAAAACCTGCCAAGATAAAGAAAAAGTAAATTAATAAATAATAATAAAAATAAAATAGAATTAACTTGCAAGAAATTTAAATGGCTAAAGTAATAAAAATTGAGTGTTCCTAATATCTTAGTTCCCCAGCAACGGCGCCAAAAACTTGATCGTGATTTTCGTGACAGGTTTTAATTATTTATAATGAATCATTCTTGAAACTAACTATTATCACGATGTAGGCAAGCGTACCTATCGAACAGTAGTATAGTTTTAGCAAGACCAGATTGTCGAACCCAAAGGAACTAAAAGTACTAGTAATCAATATCTTTTTATTATCTAGCCTAGGAATAATGGGGTTTTGTTTTAACTAACTAATTATCTAAACTAAGACCTCATAGAAAATAGAATTGGGGAATTACTTTTGGAAAAACGATTGAATTAAGACAATACCTAAGGAAGAATCCATCTAGACTTCACTTGTTATTTTGACTCCGAATCGCACGATTTATTCATTTAACTTGTTCCGTAGAGATCCCTAAGTTATGTTATTATCCCTATTCAAGACTAATAACGTCTAATAATAATTGAGACTTTTCTCTAATTAACACCCTAGGGTTGCATTAACTTGATCTATGGATCCCCTTATTAGGTTTCACTCTAATCCGGCAAAATCTTGTCACCCTATCTCTAGGCGCGCAATCAACTCCGCTTAATTATGACAAATGTACTCTTAGACAGGGTCTATTCCTCCTTTGAATAAGAGCTTATCTTAAATCAGTATCCTGGGATATCAAAACAATAATTAAGAACACATAATTAAGAGCAAGTTAAATATTTATCATACAATTCAGAAAATAATTACAAGATTCATCTTAGGTTTCATTCCCCTTAGGTATTCAGGGGATTTAGTTCATAACTAAAAAGGAAAACATCTCAGAAGAATAATAAATACAAAACATAAAGAAAACCCAAAACTCTTGAAGGGAAATTGAGGGGAGATCTTCAGTCTTGATGGTGAATCCAGCTTCTGAGATGGATCAATCGGCTTCCCTTAAGCAGTTCCCTTCCTCCTTCTCTCTGTGTTCCATTTCTTCCTCCTCTAGGGTGTATTTATAGGCTTTAGAATGCCTAAAAACCCTCAAAATTAGCCTTTTCTGAATTGGACTCAACTTGGGCTCGGTAGGGACACGCCCATGTGACACACCCGTGTGCTATTACTTCAGGCCTAGCTCGAACCTGTTAGAATGGCACGGGTGTGTGTTCTACTCGTATGAGCCGTGCTTCAATTCTGCCAAATTCACACAGCCTTGTGGTCTGCCCGTGTGAGGAAGTCCAGGCCGTGTTGATTTCGTACTTTGGCCCATTTTCTCCGTTTTTGGCCCGTTTCTTGTTCCTTTCGCTCTCTTATACTCTCCTAAGTATAAAACATACAATTAAGGCATTAGAAGCATCGAATTCACCAATTCTAAGGAAAAATCATCCATAAAATGTGTTAAGCATGGGGTAAAAATATATATAAATTACGGTTTATCACGTTTCTTTGGTACTAGACACATTTCCCGTATTTCTAGGTGGTCTCCCTCTAGCAGTTGTGTTACTCGATCTTGCATTCTAAAACTTATCTTTCTCAGCTAACTTAGGACAATCTCGAATAAAGTGATCTAATGAACCACATTGGAAACAAGCATTATTATTCATCCAGTAGTTTCCAAAATGTCATCATCCACACTATTGACACTCAGGTTTATTGTTTCTCACGCTGCCAACACTTGACAGCGAAGTAGTTTGAGATTTAGGACTCAGATATTGCTTCCCACGAACTCTATTAGTATATCCCACTGAAACATTCAGACGACTATACGAATCCCGTGATTTCTTTGACGAGGATTGGTAGAGTTTATTCATCAATCTTTTTCTCAAATCTCTAGCTTCGAAATCAGCTTTTCTCTTTTCTTTGCCAAGTTCTTCGACTTTACAAGCTCGATTAACTAGCATCACAAATTCTTTCAACTCTAGAATCCCAACTAGCAATCTGGTATCTTCATTCAACCCATCTTAAAATTGTTTACACATAATTGCTTCACTTGAAACACATTCCCGAGCATATTTACTAAGTCTCACAAATTCTCTTTCATACTCAGTCACAGACATTCAACCTTGTTTCAGCTCCAGAAACTCTTTTCACTTCTTATCAATAAACCGTTGACTAATGTTTTTCTTTCTGAACTCAGCTTGAAAGAATTCTCAGGTAACCCTTTCTCTTGGTACCACAGATACTAAAAAATTACACCATTGATACGCTGTGTCTCTCAGAAATGATACGACACATTTTACACATTCAACTGTGTGCAGGATAGTTCATCAAATACTCTGATAGTATTCTCAAGCCAAAACTCAGCTCTCTTAGGGTCGTCATCAACAATAGCTCTAAATTCATTAGCATCATATTTTCAAATTTTATCAACTGGCGACTTATTCAATCGCAGAGATTCTAGACCTTGAGAAGCTATGGGAACCGGTTAGAGATTAGGTGGGGGTGGAGGTTTCCTAGTAGCCAGGTTAGTTTAGACATGCTCCGTGAACCACTCGTTCATCATCTGAAAGAAAGCTTCCTCGGTCTCTTCTCTCTGACTACACGATACAGATCTCGACTCTGATTGCGGTACTCTGTGAATGGCTATTGGCACATTACTTTCTACATCATCAGCTACAGCTCGATTAAGACCCATTTACTATATGAAAACACGATTTAAAACTGTCAGGAGACATCACACTATCACAGGTTATATATGGCATATATAGTTAGACTCTCACATACGTCACGTTAGTCTGGGAATCGACTAAACCTGTAACGTCTCAAAAATATAGGGTCTATAATTTTGCATGGTTTGACATACATAGCATGTTTTGTGTGGTGGTTTAGTGACTTGGGTGTGTTTAGGGATGTATGCGAAGTCTTGGGTTCAAGCTCCGGCTTTTGTAGAATTTTTGTTTTTGCTCTTAAAAGAATCTAGATGTTGGCACTTGGGCTTTATAAATAGTTGAGGTTGTTTCGGGTCACAAAAGCCTTGTGGCTTAGTGGCAAGAAGCGTGTGGAGTAATTTAGAGGGCATGGGTTCGAATCCCAGATAATGCAAAAAGGATTTTATTTTATGCTTCTGTGGCGTGAGAGGCAGAGTTTGATGCAAACTCTACAGAGGTGGTTGGAGACTTGGTCAAAAGGGATATGGATGAAGGTTGGTGAGGATTTGGAGGAGGAAAAAATAGAGAGATAAAAGAAGAAAATCGTGGAATGTGGGTGGCAAGGTGTTGGTCGAATTCAGAACTCCTTGGAATGTGTATTTGGCACCTTGGGGAAACACTTTGGGGAAATTTTCTCTTCTCATTTGGTTATGCCGAATAGGTATAGGGAGAAGAGGGGTTTTCATTTTTGTTTTGGTAAAATTTATCTGGAGTTGTGCTGTTTCCTCTTTTTTGTTTTGGTGCGTTTTCTGACCATTCGGGATTTCCTGCTCTTGACCTTACTATCCAATCGTTTGTGCCGAATATAGGTGAGTGTGTGTCAAACTCTTTTGAACCTTTTTCTCTTTTCTTCTCCACATTCCCTCTCTGCCGAATTGACTCTCTTCTTTTCTTCTTGTCTAAACCAAATATCTTTTCTTCTATAGCCGAACCTTGCCTTGTTCCCTCGATCTCGTTCTCCTCTTTCTCAACTGTTTATTGTGGCTGAATTTTTGGTAAGTGATCATCGCCTCATAACTCTCTTTCCCTTCTTGTATTTTTATTCTGGCTGAATCTCACCTTCTCCTTTGTTTTGCTTTCGGTTGGTGAGTGGGGTGATCAGTTGAGTGAGACACGCGGTTCTCTTCTTTCACTCAAGTGTGTTGTGTTGGCCGAATACTGTAAGGTAAGCCCTCAATGTCATTGCTTCCCTTTTCAGCTTATGGTTTGTTAGTTTGTTGAACCATCTACTAACTTTTCTCTTATTTTTGACTACCCCTCCTATCTACCTTTTAGATCAGTTCGTTACATGTTTTGGTGTGCGCCACGGCAGTAGTTTATACCCTGTTTGGTTGTGTGGTAAGTTAGTTTTGGTTGGGAATGTTGTTATACTTCGAGTGCAAGTCTGATGTAGAATGGTGGTATCTCTTGTTTAGGTAGCGTTCAAAGGCGATTGAATATTCTTGAGGCTTAGAGGGCATAAGAGTGTTCGGAGGAGGATTGCTTCCAATCGTATCAGGTGTGTATCTACACCTCTTCTTGCTGTGAATCGGCAAAAGCCGAAAAGCTAAAACGTCAGCATATGAGGCCTCAAGGGCGTGCGAATGCTCGTATGGCAATCTAAGCCCACAAATCATGGGTGAAAGACTGTGGAGGTCACCACGAGCTTTCTCGTGGGCTTGGGCCGTTATGGGCCGAGATGGGCCGTGTGGGCCCATTGGACTCGTGGGCCCCACAAGGATAAAGTTCGGGGTATGTGAAAAGAAATGGAGCGGACGATGGGGATCACATAGTCGTGACTGAAATTGGGTTGGTTGGGCCACATGAGCGTGTAGGCCCACTTGGGCCAAGTAATGGGCATTGGGCCCATTTGTACTATTTTGGCCATATGGGTTATTTGAGTCATTTAAGATGACTGTAGACCTAATGGAGGGTCGTTATCTGTACCGAGACCCTAAAGTTGGGTAAATAACCAAAATACCCCTATGGGGGAAAAATTACTGTTTTACCCCTAACCGATGAAATGACTATTATACCTCTAGTGGTAGGTTAATTGATGTGTGTTGATATTTATGTGACTGGTCTTGAGTATGGCATACTGCATACACGTAATATTTATGACACGACATACTGTATGGGGTTGGGTTCCTAATCTAGATGAAGTACTGTATTAGTGGCTCTGCCACGTAATTACTGCTCTAGTGGCTTTGCCACGTTTACTGTTACTAGTAGCATTGCTGCGTTATTGTTAGCAGCTTCACTGCGATATTGGTGTGTTGGCTGGGTGGGTCGATTTAATCCCCACATGGTGTGTTGGTTGGTACTGGTGGTGTGTTGGTTGGTTTGGGATGGGTTGCATACCTGCACTGTACTATTACTATTTTTGGGCTTAGGCCCACATTGTCACTGTATAGGGCTAAGGCCCAGACTGTACCGTTACTGTATGCAATGTTTATTATTTGACTGATAGGGGATTACACATTGAGTTTTCATAAACTCACCCTTTTATTTAACTGTGCAGGTAATTCTCAGCCTTAGACGAGTTGGAGCCGTGAAGGACTCAGAGGTGGCCACACGATCGAAAATGAATTGATTATGACTTAATTTATTTTAAGATTTGATATTTGGGTTTTAATTATGTAATAAGGCTATTTGGGGGTTTTTTTAACTTTTATTTTGCTTTAGATTTCGTTTTTTTTAACTGCTAGAGTAGGAATACAAAGTTTTCGAAATAATCACGGTTTCAAAGAAAATATGAAATTTTAACCTTAAGGTTTTCAACTGGAGAAAATATAGTGTTTTTTAATCGGATTAAGAAGTCAATGATAACAAACGTTTTGATAAGTTAGTTTCAGTCGTAATACAAACTAAATGGGTTTCAACTAAAAAATGGTTTTTCACCAACAAGTTCAAGTTCTAGAAGGCGCTTCAATGTGGCACTTCAGATTTAGTCGTAACGACTAGGCCGGGTTTAGGGTGTTACAAAACTGTAGCTCTGATACCAATAAATGTAACACTCCTCCCCCGTATTCAATGTCAGAATAAGGTTACAGAGCATTACCAGACTTATTATACAATTAAACATACATTTCACATACATTTACAAACTTCATGTAATCATCATTCAACAACATTCACATTGTCCCTAATACAAGCCTACAAGGCCCTAAACATACATTCGGGGTGGTTCGGCACTAAATCAATAACTTATGAAATTTCTGGAAAACTTTGAAAATTTTACAAAAATATAGGGGATACACGCCCGTGTGGCTCGGCCATGTGTCTCATACGGCCAAAGACACGCCCGTGTCATAGGCCGTGTGGACATTCGAAATAAGGTCACATGGCAGTGTCCTAGACCATGTCCAACCCCATGTAACTCTCTGACTTAGGTCACACAGCCAACCACACGCCCGTGTACCCTTTGAAATGGCCTCACACGCTTATGTGCTAGGCTGTGTGCTAGGCCGTGCTAAACCTATAGGGTATGCTGACGAATGCCACACGGTCAAGTCACACACCCGTGTGCTAGGCCGTGTAGAGCATACTGACTTGATTTCTTAATCAACACCAGGGGACACATGCCCGTGTCTCTACCTATGTGGACAAAAATAGGCTATTTACCAAGCCATTTTGCTCACCCAAATGGCACACAGCTACACCAAACCAATTGGCACATAACATAGCATAAATAGATAATCAAACCAATCTCAATCAAGCCTATTTCATACCATTCCCATACCAACAACAACAAGGTACATATGTACCACAAAATACCATTCAATTCATGCAAATATCACATTCTTAAATCACCTAAATGGTAACTTCCATTTAAGCATCATTTTACCTAAAACCATAAGCATGCCAATTCTCAATTATCAACTATATGATACTCAAATTACCAATTTACAAACAACTATACACCACAAGCATTTACTTAACAATTACCTAATACTTAACAAGACCATTTGCATACACACACACATATATATACACAACCAAATCAACCAAAATAAGCCAACTCACATGGCTATATACAAAACCAAACATTAAACATTTACAAGCCAATCCAAATGCATAAATTCTTTACCAAACTATATATCAAAATGACCAAAGCTACTATTCATGCCATATATCCCAAAAACATAGATTCAAAAGTACCAAAGTGATAGCTTGATAGTGTGATGAGATCTTCGACAATTCTCGAATCTAAGCTAGCTTTGATTTCACTATAAAACACAGAAAAATAAACAATGTAAGCTATAAAGTTTAGTAAGCTTGTATGAAATAATAAGCAAAGAACACCATTCAATTACCATTCAACAATATAAACATAACATAGTACACAACGTTTAATCACAATGTTAACATATACTCAAACACATAATTAACCATGAACTCACCACTTCCATAGATTCAATACTTATATAATTTTCGTACATACCTGTACTGATACGTATCTATTGCTCACCATTTCATATCTTCAACATACTCGTTGAACCATTCAAAATAATATCGGATACCCGGGAATCTTGCACCCTAAGTGCCACACATATAGCCGGAACTATCACAATCTCATATCACATATAATGCTCACTCTCGAGCTATCAACCGATCTGCTCACACAAGCTGACGAGAATCCGCAACACATGCTAGATAACTCAGCCACCGGTAGGACATACAGACCAGCACCGAAATCACATAACCCTTAATGACATGTCATTCCTATCCTAATCTATTCCTAAGGTTCAACCGGGAATTCTCAATGCCAAATCTTCATCGAATATATCCGCAAGGTTGTATTCTCAAATAATTCAATAACAAAGCATTTAAAACACAATTATACAAATACTTATTAAAATACGAACTTACCTCGATCGCTAAAACGACAGATCGGATCGATTAGTCCAAAATCTTATTTTTCCTCCATCCTAAATCCAAATTTCTCTTTTCTTGATCTAAATGTAATCAAAATTAACTTATTTAATTATCATTCTATTTAATTTAGTCCAAAATACACATTAAGGCAACTTTACACTTTTGCCCCTAATTTTTCAACATTTTTACAATTTAGTCCTTATCTCATAAAAATAAAAATTCGTGCAATTCAACCTATACCCATGCTAGCTAAATTTCAATTAAGTCCCTAGTAGCCCACATTTTTCATTTATTTTTCAATTTAACCACAAAATTTTAACATTTCTCATTTAAATCTCTAAATGACAATTTTGTCAAAAATCACTTTACAAATGTTGTTTATCTAACAACAAGCATGCATTTTCTATAATTAAACATCAAAATACACCTACATTCATCAATGGAAAAACTCTAAAACTTTAACAGTTTTAAAAATTAGTCCTTAGGCTAGCTAGATTAAGTTGCAACGATCTTAAAAACATAGAAATCATTAAAAACGAGACAAAAACCATACCTAAATGAGCAAAAGAAGCTTGGTTGAATATCAACCCTAGTTATGGCTTTTTATCTCTTCAAAATTCGATGGAAAGATGATATGAAGAAGATGATATCTAAATTTTATGTTATTTTGCTTAAGTTATTTTATTGAATTACACATTTAACCTTTGTTATAAAACATTAAAATCACTTAATGCATGTCTATAAATGTCCACTTAAGCAGCCAATGGTCTAATTACCACTTAAGGACCTCCACTTTAATATTCATTAGCCATTTAGTACCTTTAGCTAATAGAACTCAAATTTTTCACTTTACGCGATTTAGTCCTTTTATCAAATTAAACTTTCAAACGATAAAATTTCTTAACAAAAATTTCACACAATCATACTATCAAGCTGTGGACATTAAAATAATAATAAAATAATTATTTTGACTTTAGATTCGTGGTCTCAAAACTACTATTCTGATTTGACTAAAAACGGGCTGTTACACAATTCTTGTGGTCTTGACCCTACTACCACTCTTTACTACTTTTTAGAGTTATTTTTATTGTAGAATTTTTTTTGTGGTTTCGGCACCCATCAAATAACTCAAAGAGTTATTAATCAAGTTATGTGTATAATGAATAATGAAGAGACCTTCATATATGCTAGCTAATAACATCAAAATAAAATTTTTACATATAATAAAACTCTAATTAATCTAAAAAAAAAGTAGTTTTAGTAGAACTAAACTTTCTTGTTGACTAAGAAACTTAAAGCTCCTAAACAACTTTAAACACTTAAAAATATCCTAAAATTCAAAATAAATAAATAATAAAATAATAAAACCTAATAAATACAATATTGGACTCATATATAATAAAAAATAAGCCTTTAAATTGAACCCAATTGATTTAAAATCGAATTAAAGCTCAAACATCGTAATTTCTCATAATGATCTTGTCCAACAGTTCTGCTCGCGTAGTCTTCAGTAAAATGGTCATAACTTGAGATCCCGAAATCAAAGTCGAGTAATTCAAAGTGTGTTTCAAAGTTAAGAGATAGATATTCAAATTCTACATGGAAATCTCAACTAAAAAATACTTGGATCCTATCCAAAAATTTGTCGCAAGTCGACTGGTCTTCCAAACTTGAAAATTGGCACCTTGGTTGAATTGACTTTAATAAATTTCACTCCATTCGTGCATGTATCATCCCCCCTTCCTTGAAAAGATTTGTCCTTGAATCTTTTCTTTGATACAACAAGAAAGAATAATTATCATAGGTGGAATGGTTTAATTGAGCCCCTCTGAAAGGAACAACAAATTCTAAAAAGAATAAAACAAGTCCACTAGACAAATTCAAGTTAAGGTTAATGAAAACATAATCATTCCTCTCTTTTGGATAGATTCTCTCTATCTCTGCATTCTCTTTTTCAATACGAATTGAACTCTCTATTTTTACCTGGTAGGAATTTTCACTCAACAAATTTAGATTATCAAATTGATTTTTATCACTAATTGTATCTTTTCTCTCAGTCTTTTTACACGAATCACACTCATTTCCCTTTAACCTATCACAAAAACATTGAATATGGAATTTATCATCACAACTTTCTTTGTCACTAGAGGAAATCTAAATAATAGACATATTATTACATAGAATTTCTTCACAAACGGTATTGAAAAAAGTTTCTTGTTGACAAATATCATCATCTTCAATGACACTAGTAGAAGAAGAGTCTTTGTAACACCCCTAACCAGTATCTGACACAGGAACAGGGTTACGGAGCATTACCGGACATACAACTTAAACAATTATACTTTTCATAACAAGAAATTCATAATGCCCGTATCTAATTCTGAATGCAGTTTTTGGTACATCCGAATCTTTAACCTGCAACTGAAAATAACCATATCACAAATCAATCTTTGAAAATACTATTGCTCCTTTCAATTGATCAAATAAATCATCAATTCTCGATAAAGGATACTTATTTTTAATTGTAACCTTGTTAAGCTATTGATAATCAATACAAATAAAACTGGTGCACCTCAAGGTGAGAAACTCGATCTTGCAAAACCTCTATCTGTTAACTCTTGGAACTGAGCTTTTAATTCTTTCAACTTTTTTAGAGCCATTCTGTACAGAGCTATTGATATCAGTGATGTTTCCAATATTAACTCAATAGAAAACTCGACCTTTCTGATTGGTGGCAATTCTAGTAACTCTTCTGGAAACACATCTGAATATTCACAAACCATTCGCATTGATTCAATCTTTGATTCAGACACCTTTGTTAAAGTACGTACACAAGGTAAGGATTGCAACCCTTTCTCACATATTTTAGAGCTAGCATAGTCGATATTACAATAGGTAAACCGCTCAAATCATCAGATTCAATACGAAAAGTCTCCCCATTCTGAAATTTCTACTCAATAATCTTTCGCCTATAGTTTACAACAGCATCATGCAGAGTTAACCAGTCTATACCCAAAATTACATCAAACTCATCAATCGATAAAAGCAACAAATTGGCCAAAAAATAGTAACCCTGAGTCATCAAAGGGCAATTCTTGCAGACTTTATCAATTAGAACATACAGACCTAAGGGGTTCGATACTTTAGCCACAAATTCAGTGGGCTCAATAGGTAAACTCTTACTAGACACTAAGTTTGTACATACATATGAATGGGTCGATCCGGGACCAATCAAAGCAGTTACATTAGTGTTAAAAAGAGAAAAAGTATTGGTGATAATATCTGGAGCCGATGCATCTTTCCGAGTGCGAATAGTGTAAGCTCTAGCTAGCGTTTAAGCCTTGAATCTCACAATAGAATCCTTCATTGCACCTCGACTACCACTCATATTTCTATTATTTCAGGGTGGTCTCACTCTTGTAGCTGTATTGCTCGGTTGAGTAGTCGAAAGTTTGTCTTTTCGAGTAACTTAGGACAATCACAGATAAAATGCTCCTGCGAGCCACATCTACCAACGCTTGCTACTGAAGTGGCTTGAGCTTTTGAACCTGTGTGTTGTTTACCACGATCTCTGTTGGAGTAACCCATTGAAGTGATCGAATAGTTATGAAAATCATTCGATTTCTTTGATGATGAATGGTACGATTTGATCGTTGTCCTCTTTCTCAAATCTTTAGCCTCAAAATCGGCTCTTCTCTGTTCTTTGCTAAGCTCATCAGCTTTGTGAGCTCTATCAACTAAAACCACAAATTCTTTCAATTCAAGAATTCTGACTAAGAGCTTAATGTCTTCATTCAACCCATCTTCAAATCGTTTACACATAACCACTTCAGTTGGAATGCACTCTCAGGCATACTTACTTAATCTGAAAAAATTTCTTTCATATTTAGATATGGTCATACGACCTTGTTTCTGTTCTAGGAATTCTTTACGCTTTTGATCGAGGAATCGTTGACTTATATTGTAACAACCCGGTTTAGACCCCAGTCAGAACAGTGGTTTCAGGACACGAATTCGAGTCAAAAAAATATTTTAATATTATTTTTTATGTTTTCAATATGTGAATTAATATATGTGAAAGTTTCGTATGAAAATTTGGTCGATTGTGTGTTTAATTTTGATAAAAGGGCTAAATCGCAGAAAATGCAAAAGTGGCTTTCTATCTGATTAAGTGTTGAATTGATGTGTCTTATTAAATGTGAGGCCCTTAAGATGTAAATGGACCATTTAAATTATGCATGGACAAAGTTGGACATTACTTAGTGGTTTTTAAGTAAAAATAGTAAGGTTAAATTAGTAAATGGCTTATTAATGTTTATTTAATTATAACAAAACATAATATTAGTGCATTATTCATCTTGTTTGCCAAAAATACAAGAAATAAAATAGGGTTTATGTGTTTATAAGCATTCGGCACTTACATTGGCCAATTGAGGTATGTAATTTGCTTGGTTTTTAATGATTTTTATGTTTTTGATATTGTTGCTTAAAAATCTATCAAGCCCATATCTCAATTTTAGATTGATGATGATTTTGAATTATGCCATTGATTTTTTTGTGAGATTTGTGATGATAGTTGATGAAAAATGAAATATATGTGTTGGATTAATATGTTTTGTGTTGGGATTTTTGATGAATTTGCTAATTATGGACTAATTTGTGAAAATGAGAACTTTAGAGGTTAAAATGTGAAATAAATGAAATACATGGGCTACTAGGGACCTTAGGAAGATTCGGCTAAGGCATGGCTTGATGAATTTTGTGTATTTGGTGTTTTGTGTAATAAGGATTAAAATGTCAAAATGTGAAATGTTAGGGGCTAAAGTGCAAAAATGCTCAAATGTATATTTTTGGATGAAATTGAATGAATAGGTGATTAAATGAATTAATTTAGAATACATATAGATCAAGAAAAGAGGAACTCAGACTTAGATCGATGCAAGAACAAATTACTCGATTAATCGGCTAGTTTTGTTGTTTCTACGATCGAGGTAAGTTCGTAGATGTTAATTTCATTATAAATGAATGTTATATGATATAATATTGCATAAAATGTATTTATGAGATTTTGGATAGTGATTTAATTGTGAATCCTACTATACAGAAGTGTTTGACAACGAAATCGACAAGCGAAATTTCCCAATTAAACCTTAAGTACAGATATGATGGTAATGAAATGTCATTAAGTTGATGTATTGGCTTCAGGCCATGATATCGGCACTTTGGGTGCGAGTAAATACCTTGATTTGGCTACGGGCCATGGTATAGGTATTTTGTGAGGAGTTACCTTGATTTGGCTACGGACCATGGTATAGGTACTCCTGGATAAGTTACTTTAATTTGGCTACGGCCATGGTATAGGTACTTATCGATTGTGATCTTAAGTATTCGATTCTTATTCTAAATGATCCAATGGGTAAAAGAATGACTTGTTTGAGAAAGAGGTTAGTATGAGGTGGTATAGGTACATACGAAATCTATTTGAGCATTACAATGAGTAAGTTAAATGAGATGTTAAGGAATCATGTTTTGAGACATGATAGGAAGGTTTGTATAAATGAGATGTTGCTTTTGGTAATGTGTATATTATAGAATTGTATTTATTCGATGAATTGAATTGCTTAACTACGAACTTACTAAACTATGAAGTTTTCTGTGTGTTATTTTTCTATGTTTTATAGATAGTCAAAGCTAGCTGGAACTCGGGGATCGTCAAGAGCATCGTCACACTATCGAACATTTGTTGGTACTTTTGAAGCTTGTATATATGGTATATGGCATGTATAGGCTAGTGTCATTTTGATATATTTTGAGCTATGATGTTATCCATGTGAATTGGCTTGTTAATGATGTAAATGTTAGTATGTTTTTAGCCATTTAAGTTGGCTTAAGTTATATGCTTGATAATTGATATATGTGGTGCTTATAATGCATTATATATATTGGGTAGTTTTGGTATGTTTGTTTTGATTGTGGATATAGCTAAATGCATGTTGAATTGGTTGGTTTTGGTTGCTTATAAATGTTTTGAAATGGTTCCATTTAGGTTGATTGATATTGTAACACCCCAAACCCAACCTAGAAGTTTAGACCGAATTCGGAATGCTACATTGATCACCGAAGTGATAATGAGAAAATCTTACAAAAACCAGTCACTCTTAATTAAATTTCTGAAAAAATTAATATCAAGTATTTAAAACCGAAATAATAAAACAATTAAGTCTTAAAGCCAAAATTGTACCACAAAATTAAAACTTTACATTTCAACTGAATAATAAAATAAAAATTCGAAATCACAAACTAATGGTTTATATTGCCTGAGTCCTCCGCATACCGAGCCCAGCATCCAAAATTCTAAAGTGTCCCTAAAAAGGAAAAAAAAGGGGGGTAAGCTATACGAGCTTAGTGTGAGATTAAACCAACTAGCTACCAAAGCAGAAACGATACAGTAAACCTGAAAATAGTTCAGCAACGGACCATACTTACAGGGCGACTATAACAAAACAGACCATATGTAACTTTACAGTCATATGGCACTGTTAGACCCAATAACGGTAATTCTCAGTAGCCACAAACTGGGCCTAAGCCCTTTTCCAGAATCAGAATCGGTTTTGCCTTAGCCTATCACACAAGGTTCCTTTAGACACAAGTGTCTTTCAGTCAAATAATAGAATCAGACTTCTCAGTCAATCAGATAGTCAAATATTTTAGTCAAACAGTCAAACAGATACTGTAATCACAAAATCACACAGATACATATGAGTGCAAATGAGTTATAAAATAACCCACCCATCCAACCAACACACCATCTCCGTCCAACCTTACACATCTTGTGGGGATGTAATTGACCCACCCATCCATGCACTCCGAACAGGACCTCAAAAAGCCCATCCAACCTTATACACCACAGAACGTCATCCCAAGTTGCCCGGCAATGATGATCATCAATATTGTCCTCGACCCTTAGGGAATTGGGACCGCCCACGACTCTCTGGGTATTAGGGTTATCAGTAAGCTGTACGGTGACGTGCGGAAGACCATGGTACAGACATGCAGTATAACTGCCAGATTAGATATGTTACGCAGTAACGCTAGCGTACAAGCTGTACTGTGTTATGAGGTGGACCGCGATACAGACGTGCAGTATAATTGCCAGATCAGATATTGGTACATAGCGTAGCTAACGTACACGCGGTATAGTCCAAGGTGGTAAACCGCTATACCGTTATCAATAATGTCCACAACCCTCAGGGTATTGGGACCGCCCACGACCTTCTGGGTATTAGGGCTATCAAATGTAGATAAACTGCTAAATAGTAAATCTCCCTTCTCTTGAACATCCCACCCCAAAATCTTTGTATGCAGATGTATGTATACCGATGTATGTATGCGGATGACCCAACTCAGAATACCAGTTCTAGACATTTAATCAGAACAACCATTCACATTCAGTCAATCAATATAGAATCAAACATGTGTACACACCCATAACTCGAATTCCGTATCAAGCTTGTCATACAACCAATCACATATGACACACATATCAAGTCCAGATCAAAGTCATAACTACCTTTAGTAAAGCTCAGTCGAGGGTTGGCACCCACAAAGTCACAACTACACTTAAATCAACATAATACAATAATTTCGCAAGCTAGAACCACATGGCCATGTGCCCTGCCTGTGTGGAATTGCCCAGGTCGTGTGCGGGTCTACACGCTAATATGGAGGCCTCACACGCTCGTGTGAAGGCCTCACACGCCCGTGTGGAGGGGGCACATGCCCGTGTGAACAGCTCGTGTAACACACTGTCAAAAAATGCTAAAAATTAGGAACAGAGGAGACACAGCCGTGTGGAGTTCTCACACGCCCATGTTGGACACATGCCCGTGTGGCCCCAAAATTCACCTAAAACCCTAATTCCCAAACCCACACACCCGTGTACCCAAGGGACACGACCGTGTGAAGGAAATTCGACAAAAATCCCCAACTCGCACCCAAATTTTTCCCGGAACCCTAGTTCCCAAATCTACATAGGCGTGTGCCACACGCTAGTGTGGCCGTCGGAGAGGTCATCAAACCACCCCAAAACCATCGTTTTAGCCACCAAAATTGTCTCTATCCTTTACCCTATCAACAACCACCAAAACGTGACGATTTCTTATCACTTTCATTGACTAAAAACCCAAAATCAATGTGTTAGCATTCAATTAAGAAAAGCCGAAAGTAAATGTTTGCAAACAAAATAAATAGAAAAGGAAACTGCAAACAGGGTTCAAATCCCACACCTAATATGTGATCGGAGATAACGACAGAGGAGTAGAATTCTACAATCAGTCAGCAACGATTTCATAGAAAACAAAGAGGGCTAAAAAGAGAAAACCGAAGAAAAAGAACAAAAAAGAAAAGAACGTGAAAAAAACAGAAAAAAAAAGCCAAATAAAAATAAAAACATATAATAATAATAAACCCATAACAAAATAATTGTTTAACCTAAAAATAAAAAGAAATAAATAAAATGTTTTTCCAAAATGCCCATAAAGAGACTCGAACTCAGAACCTTAAGGTATGCTAACACTCACTCAACCACCAGACCAGCAGGCCTATTCTGCCACTTAAACGCGCAGCCAAACTCATACTTGCAGCCTCCTCACTGTCCCTATGCTCAAATCCCAAAACTTCTAGGCCCAAAATTTGGAGCGTTACAGATATGCATGAGATAAGTATGGCAAAATTGGCTTTTCAAATGGCCTATTTTTGTCCACACGGGTAGAGACACGGGCATGTGTCTTGACCGTGTGCAACACATGGCTATGTTATACGGTCATGTGTCCCCTAGGATAGCCCTACAAATTTAAGTTAGTCTCGAGCACAGGCTAGACACACGGGCGTGTGGTTGGCCGTGTGACCCAAGTCAGTAACCCCTCCAGGTTTTCCACGGCCAAGGCACATGGGCGTGTCTCCGGACGTGTGGTGTAAGTCAGTATGTATGCCCTATTTTCACATGGTCTATGACACGGGCATGTCTGGTGGTCGTGTAAAGCACATGGCCTGTTCACACGGGCATGTGAACTGGTAATTAAAAAAATTTCCTAAGTTTCTTAAAGTTTGTTAATGTTATCGGTTTAGTCCTGAACCACTTTTAAGCATGTTTTAAGTTCTTGTAGAACCTTATAAGCGACGATGTGAACTTTTTGTGAATGGTTTTTAATAATGAACGTATAAATGTATGTGAATGGGATGTGTTGTTCGGTAATGCCTATTCACCCTATTCTGGTGTCAGATATGGGTTAGGGGTGTTACATATTGTTTTTTTGAAATCTGACTAAAAGAATTCTCATGTAACACATTCCCTCGGTACCATAGAAATTAAAGTGTTCCACCACTGGTATGCAGCATCTTTCAGAAGATTAAGGCGCATTTAACACATTCCGTTGGTGTACAAAACAATTCATCAAATACTTGAATCATATTCTCAAGCCAAAACTCGGCTCTCTCAGGGTCATCATCAACTATAGCTCTAAACTCTTCAGCCCCATATTTTTTAATTTTATCAACAGGTGGTTTGCTCAAGCGTACAGGTTCTAAAACTTGAGGAACTACAGAGACTAGTTGGGGAAAAGGCAGGGGTGGAGGTTGCTGAGCAGCCGGGTTTGTTCAGACAAACTCAATGAACCACTCCTTCATCATCTGGAAGAAGGCTTCTTTAGCCTCTCTTCCACGACCCTCAGACGCGGGTCTAGACCTAGACGACGCTGCCCCTCAAAAGGAGGCCAACGCGTTACTCTCAACATAATCGGAGTCTGCTCAATTGGAATCCATTACTATGTGAAAAACATGATTTTAAACTGTTAGGAGATGTCACACTATCACAGGTTAATAAATGGCATGTATAGCTAGACTCACATACGCTACGTTAGTCCAAAAATCGACTAAATCGCAACTCTGATACCAATAAATGTAACACCTCTAACCCGTATCTGACGTCGAAATAGGGTTATAGAGTATTACCGAACTTACAACTTAAAAAATCATACATTTCATAATCAATTATCAATCAAATCAAAAACCATTTAAATACATTCATACAGTCCCTAATACGAGCACTCGAGGCCCCAAATAGATATTAAAAGTGGTTCGGGACTAAATTGAGTACTTAAGAAATTTTTAGAAAAACATTGAATTTTTTCAAAATGCAGGGGACACGCGCCCATGTGGTTAGGCTGTGTGTCTCACACGGCCAAGAGACACCCCATGTTTCAAGTCGTGTGAGCATTCAAAATAGGGATACACGGTCGTGTCTCAGCCCGTATCCGACCCTGTGTAACTCATTTCCTTGGGTCACACGGCCAACCATACGCCCATGTGTCAAGTCGTGTACCCTTCGAAATGGCCTTACATGCCCGTGTCCAAACTGTGTGCTAGGCCGTGTGAAAACTAGAGGGTATGTTGATTTGTTCCACACGGCCAAGCCACACGCCTGTGTGCTAGGCCATGTGAAACTACTGACTTGATTCTTATAGAAGTATCAGGGGACACATGGCCGTGTCACTTAGCCATGTGTCACACATGGCTGAGACACACGCCCGTGTCTCTACCCGTGTGGAAAACAATAGGTCATTTTCCAAGCAATATTCCTCACCCATCTTGGTACCAACCTATACATATCAATTTGCACCTAACCATGGCATAAATAGACACTTAAACCAACCAATATCAAGTTTATAACATGTACTATCCGCACATACAACATGATATCCAATAGCACATTCATTTGACCACTTTTAAACATACCAAATGGTCAATTTCATATATGAGACATTGAGCCTAAAACTTAGCATGCATACACATCTAAATTCCAACCATTTAGTGACAACACCCAATTTCACATGCAAGGCATTCATATAGCAACTGTACACCACATATCATAAGGCCATTTATACATATATACATATCAAAATACATTACCACCTTACAAGCCAATTCAAATGGCCAAAACACAAAAAGACATATAGGCTACATTAGCCAAAATACTTATACATGCCATTTAACCCACAATATAAAGTCCAAATTACCAGAATAAGAGTTTGATAGTGTGACGCAATCTCTGACAACTTCCGAACCGAGCGAGCTTCTGAATTACTATAAAACATGGAAATTAAAACAGAGTAAGCAATTAAGCTTAGTAAGTTTGTATCACTAATAAATACAACTTACCAAATCAACCACAATTTAGGTAAACAAAATTTTAAAGCATAGATGCAACTTAACTTGGCCCAAAGCATATTACACAATCACAATCATGTTATCCATGTATTTATATATCAAATATAAATCACTTCTCATATTTTACATAAATACCTGTACTAGTTCATATCAAACTCGTATAACCTCATATCATCACTGTGCCCATTAAACCATATAGAATACTATCGGATACTCAGGTGCAGACTAAGTGCCAATACGTGGTCGAAACCACCTCTATCTCATATCTCATATAGATGCTCACTCTCGAGTCATCACTGGGTCTGCTCACACAAGCTGTCAGTCAAGACGTAGATACACGGTGCTACTTACAGAAGCTGTAATGGCAACACATGCCGAAAACTCAGCCACCAGTAGGATGTACGAGACCAGCACCCAAAACAAAGTAACCCCTAATGGCATGTCATTTGTATCCTATCTATTCCTAAGGTTCAACCGGGATCCAATCCATAAGTCGTCAAGTATTTTCATGGAGTTATATCATTACAATTATAATAATAAAGCATTTAAAAAACATATAATTTAATGCTTATTAACATACGAACTTACCTCGAATTAGTACGAAGAAAATCGACCGATCAATCCACTACTTTATCTTTGCCTCGATCTAATTCCAAACATGGCTTTACTTGATCTAAATAATTAAATTTAACTAATTTAATTCTCAATTCATTCAATTTAATCCAAAATTCATGTTATGAAAAATTATCATTTCCCCTATACTTTTAACTTCTTTACAATCTAGTCTCTAGGCTCCTAAAATGAAATTCATGCAATTTCATCCATACCCAAGCCTACCCGATTTCTATACATACATATAGAAGCCCAAATATTTCACAATTTCACACATTTACCTCACGATTTACTCATTCTCAATTTAACCCTTAATTGACAATTTCATTAAAAATCACTTAACAAAAGTTGTTTAACTAACAACAAAAATTCATTTTCTTCCATTAAACTTAAAAAAAAACTAACATGATCACATGGAAAAACCCTAAACTTTTAATCATATTGCAATTTAATCCTCTCTTTAGCTAGATTAAGCTACAACGATCCCGAAAACATAAAAATCAACAAAAACGGAACAAAGGATCACTTACATGCAAGGGAATTAAGTGGCTGAAATTTTAAGCTTCAAAACCCCTATTTTCCTTGTGTTTTTCGGTGGATAAGATGAATCAAATAGGTTGATATTTTGTTTTATTTAATTTATCCATTTATTTCTTATTTACCATTTTAACTTTACCTAACTTTGAAAATAACAAAATTGCCAAGCCACGCTCATCCACTATCACTTTTAATGGTCCAAGTACCATATAAGGACCTCTATTTTAAATTTATACAGCCATTTAACACCTTTAGATAGTAGAACACAACTTTTACACTTTATGCGATTTAGTTCTTTTTCACAAATTGAGCATAAAAAGGGTAAAATTTTTTAACGAAATTTTTATACTATCATATTATGATACTGTAGATATTAAAATAATATTAAAATAAATTTTACAACATCGAATTTGTGGTCCCGAAATCACTATTCCGATTTCACTAAAAACAGCTGTTACAGTCCTCAATAAGCTCTTTGTCATACTTACGTACCTTGACTTCCAACGATCGTATGACTCCCATAATTGAATCAAATATAGAGAATATTGAATTATTGAACATTCAGAGTCCTTGTGATCATTCGCATCATACCACATGCACTTGCCAGCTCGTTCTCTTTGCTTCACCATAAGTCGATTAAACTCCCAAAACTTGCTATTTTTGCACCAATGTTTTTCCTGAAAAGTCCATGAACAACATGTCTGTGCGGATTTTTTTACAAATATGACATCTATGCTTATACTATACGAAGCAAGTACCCTTTTGTCTATTATATATGAAGTTGAAAACTCTATTTATTATTTGTTTGGTATAAGTGAAAAATATTTTGTGAGTTTGTTTTGAAAAGAATGATTTCAACCTTTATTTCTTTTTTAATAATTATTTATTAAATGTATTTATTAGTTTAGTGTAAATATCTTTCATATTTATTCTGAATTATTATTATCTTGTTGCATGTTGCTTTACCTAATTTATTTTTTGTTTACTTAAATATTATAATTTAATTTCAACTTGTTCCAAATTTCTATATTAATTTTAATAGTTTTATGTATTAATTAAATGTTAAGTTAATTTTTTTTAGTTATAAACATTGATTTGATTCTGAATTTTTTCAATGATATAGTGAAAAAATTTAAAAATAATTTTCACAATGAAAAACTTTTACTATTACATGAAAAAAAATTATTATTTATTAAAGTTGATAATAAATTTGAATTGTTATTGACTTCTTATACTACTATTAGAGAAACAATGTTGACCTAAATCTTAATTAATAATTCATAATTTAAATTTAATAATTAAATTTATAATTTAGTATTAAAAGAATGTTCACATAAATTAAGCTCAACTTATAATTTAATAATTAAATTCATAATTTAAATACGATAAATCAATTTAAAAAGGATTGATTTAAAATTGAGTTTTAATTTAAATAAAATTCTAAGTATAAAATAGAGAAAGAAAAATTTTATTCATTAATTAAAAAATTAAGATTGAAGAATAAAAAGTGTAAATATATAATATGGCCATCTTTTAAATATTGTACAAATACACTATTTCGATATTATATAATTACTTAAATACAATTTGAAAGTGACCCTCATCATCAAATAAAGGTTCATATTGTACATATGGTAAAGTATTTTATTTCAAACAGTTGAAATGGGGGATAAACTAAGAGTTGTTGGAATGAAGATTCACAAGGTAGAAACCGTAAAGCATTTCATTTGTTTAGTAAGGGTGAGTTTGGATAGGTAATGCGATACGTTTAACTTACTTTGTATCTCACATTACAGTGTTACTATAGTATGTAATCTCATCGTCATCGTTGTTTTTACACTAACTACAGATAAACGTATCACTCATCCAAACTTACTCTAAGTACACTCAATTTCAGTGAGGTGGCTAGAAAGCTAACTACTTAGAAAGCAAAATTCTAATTTCAGATGGCCTATTGACTACAAACTTTTGGCTCACTTCAGTCATCAAACTAACTACAATCTCTGCTAAAATGACGAAAACAAAACCAAAATTTACCACTAAAAGGGTTTAGGGTTTAGGTGGCACCTGCCTGTCATCCTCCCACTGCAAAGATCCGGCCCAAATCCAATTGATCGACTCCTTTTTGGGAACGGGAGAGTCAGTACAAATTTATACAGTGATATTTAGATTCTCAAAATTGAAACTTTTTTTTAACAAAAGAGAATATTTTTATATGGTTGATTTACCTATGCTGGAAAAAAATTATATTTGATTATCAATGCTATTTAAAAAAAATTAATGATATATATTTTTTTTGGAGAGAAAAAAAAACGTGTCCTACAAAACGCATTTACGTACATATAAACATAATGATATTTGAAATATTTCACATATAAAAATATTTGAAATATCATGCCCACAATGTAGATGAAAAAACGATAATATTTGAAATATTTTACATATTTGAAATAATTATTTGATTTTATAATATTATAAATCACTATACCCCCTATAATAGAGGTAGAGAAAATAAATATTTGACATATAAATACTACATATAAAGAAAAATATATCTAAAGAATAATTAATGTTTTTAAAAAATAATTACATATTTATTATTCAATTTTATAAATAAAAAGAGAGATGAATTAAAAATAAAAAATTGTAAACAATATATATATTAATTATAAACATTAATAAATAATAATAATAAAACTTGAAACAATATGAAATGAAAAATACATATTAAAATGCTTATAAGAGGAATCAAACTAAAACTCAAGGATGGAATCACAATTATCTAATCATCTAACCAAAAAAGTTAATCTGTCAAAAATATTAATTAAAAATATAAAAAAAAGCTTAAAATAATATGAAATAGAAAATACAAATGTGAGAAGTAGAGGAATCAACTGAGACTTAAGGACAAAAGTACTAACATTTAACCATCTAACCAAAAAAGTTGAATTGTCAATTTTCAGTGAAAATGTATTGCCCTGAATTTTTAAATTGTTGTTTGTTAATTTCTGTCAATAATTAAGTCTCTATATCTATGGTTAAGTGTTCTGTTTATGTGTTTGAGATCTGGATTTGAGTATCCTTATTGAATTTTTCTATTTATTTTGGTTTAACCCTATCCTTGGATCCTCGACTTAAGTTTAAATTTGCATTAATCTGTGTTAAGAATAACCTTGCAGGTTCGATTGTTAAGCTTCTCTCTATTTTCTAGTCCTTTGTTCGAAAATCTGCGTGTGCGTCAAGGAAATATTTTTATGTTACCTGTAAAAGCCTGTTAGTTTTTGGTTATTTCAAAAGCAAGTTTTCTATCGTTTTCTTCTTTTCTTATCTTCTCTCCTTTTTCTTTCCTTCTTTCTTTCTATTGCACATTTTATTTATTTTTCTTTTTGCTTATTTCCATAAACTGATACCGAGTTTAATTGGGAATTCTGCGTTGTTTGTTGCGTTTTGAAGGGTTATTACGTAAGTTGTTGTATAATTTTTGGTTGATCGCTTGGTTTTCCTTTTTAGGCGTAGATATCGAAGGTAGGGAATTCCCACTGCGCTAATTCAAGCAATTGCTGTTGATTCATCAGTAAGCATTAGTTTCGTTTGAAGGTTTTGCATCGAAGCTTTCGACATAGTTAGTTCTACGTGAATTGTACGATTTTTTTCAATTAAGTTGTTTAATTGATTATGTAACAATCCGATTCAGAACCTAATCGGAATGGTGGTTTCGGGACCACGAATCTGAGTCTAAAAAATATTTAAATATTATTTTTTGTGTTTATTATATGTGAATTTACATGTGTGAAAGTTTCGTACAAAAATTTGATTGTTTGTGTGCTTAATTTGATAAAAGGACTTAATCGCGTAAGTTGAAATCTTGATAGCTTAATTCATAAAGGTTAAATTGATAGTGGCTTTTTAATATGGAGTATTTATGTTGAAATTTTTCCTTTTTGTACTAGCATGGACAGCTATGACCTTTATGTATAATGGTTTGTATTAATTAATAAAGGTTATAATGGTAATTTATGAAATAACATATAACATATCATAAGTTAAATAAATAAAATAAAGTTTCATAATGCTTGGTTATTGCCGAAAATAAAAGAAGAAAGAAAAGAAAAAGAACCAAGGTATTCGGCCATTGTTGATTCAATTTTAAGCTATGTTTTGTTTCTGTTTTTGATAATTTTTATGTTTTTGAGATCGTTGCTTCGAATACTACCCGACCCATGCTTGAATTTTTTATTTCGGTGAATATTTTGTGTTATGCCATTGATGAATATTTGTGTTTTTGGTGTTTGATGATGAAATATAAAAAATATGTTTTAGATTAACATGTTTTGTATTGGAGTTTTTGATGATTTTGAGTTAGTAAGACTAAATTGCAAAAATAATAAATTGAAGGAATAAAATGCAAAATAAATGAAATATATGGACTAGTATGAGTATGTTGAAAATTTGGCTCAACTATGTTGTTGTGAGATTTGGTGTATTTTGTGTTTTGTACAATTTGGACTAAATTGTAAAAATATGAAATATCAGGGGTAAAATGATAATTTTCCCATTTATGTGTTGTGGGATTAAATTGAATGAAATTATATTTAAATGAGGTTAATTTGAAATTATATAGATCAGGAACAAAGGAAATCGGACTTGGATCGGGGAAAAACAAAAATAGACGAATAGCCGATTCGTAACATCCGTCGATATCCGAGGTAAATCTTTAAGCAGTTAAACATGGTTTATTTTTAACATAGATTGATTTACTATGATGATTCAAAGTTTTACAATGTATTATTATGTTAGCTGAATGAGAAATATCAATGAATTAATGTGATTGAGTTGTATTTGAATGATATCAAAACATTTGAAAGTGTGTATGTGTTACACAGAATATTATACAATCCGATATATGAAATGTTGTGGAATGATTTTATGTTTGTGATATTCGGGCTTTGAGCCTAGCAAGCCTAGTGCTGGTGACTTTGATCGAGCTTTGTGCCTAGCAGGCTTAGAGCCGGTGAATAAATATCAAACCTTGGGTCTAGCAGGCTTTGTGCCGGTGTGTAATTCAGGCTTATACCTAGCAGGTTTTATACCGGTGATTGTTTTCAAGTCTATGATTATAAGAGTTCAAGTTACTATGAATATTGAGCAAGTAAATTGAGTTGATTGGCATTGTATATGTTCGGCCACATAGGTAAGTATATGTAATCTTATATTGAACTTGAATATTCAATTACATGTGAGTTTATATTGAATTTGTGTATTTGGTCATATGTGAAGTTATCTTATGTGCATATTTGGCCATATGCGATGTTATATTGAATTTGAACTATAGGTTACATATGTTGTTTTATTTAACCTTCATATATTCGGCCACATGTGAGTTCATAAAGAATTTTGTGTATTCGACCATACTTGTAAGTGCCAATGTGATAATATATTTGCTCTTGTATAATCGGCTATATAGGAAATATAAATATGTGGTGACATATATTTGATTTTGAACATTCGGCCAAGGTATCTTAATGTGTTAAAGTATAATATTATTGATATAATTCTATTAGTTGAATGTTTTGATTATCAATTGAGTTGTTTATTTTGCTTAAAGCTTACTAAGCTAAGTTAGCTTACTCTGAGTGTTTTGGTTACTTTGTTTTATAGATTTTGGTTGTAAGTCACGAGCTTGGGGATCGTTATCGAAGTCATCCACACTACCATCAACTTTCGGTACTATTAAAAGTTTATTTTCGAACTTATGGCATGTATAGGCTAATATGTATTTTGTTCAACTTTGAATATGTATATATATTGAGCCATGCGAATATGGCTTATTTTTAAAGTTTGGATATAGTTATGTTTGGCAATGGTTTATCTCATTTTGATTTTGATATTATGTGAGATGAATGAAAAGTATATGTGATTGGTGTTTTATGATTTGGAAATAGTTTGAAAGTGATTATCGGATTTGGTTGCAATTGATAAATCGGTCATGGTATGTGTAAATGTGGTTAGACAATTCGGTTATGGTACATGTTTGGTTAACTATAAATGTGAATTCATATATTAAGCTTGTTTAATGCATATTTTGAATGGCATGATATAGGGTATGTTTTGTGTTAATGAATAGAACTCAGTTCGGTTTGCATGTAAAGTGTATGTGTATTTAAAATGATTAATTGTTTAATATAGATTGTAAGTGAGATAAAGATATTTACCAAATGAATAGTGATTTGAGTAATAATGTACTGTGGGAGTTATATAAATTTTATCAAGATGATAATTATATATATATGTACATGTTGTGTATTTGAATGAAACTTGCCATAATGGTTTGGTTTATAATGAAAGTATATGCGTTTGAATATATTTGCTAATGAATAAATGATTTGTGATATTATTATTTAGTTAAAGATGCGTATGATTATTGGGTTGAAAATATGTTTGTTTGAATGTCATGGATTTGGTTAAAATTTGAGGTATGATTCGTAATTACAATGTGATTAATAATGCATGTATTATATTTAATTAGCCATGATCTTAATATATTTATGAGTATGACTCGTATGAATATGTGAATGCTTGAAATTATGTTTTTGTTCAATAATGCCTCATAACCCTAGTCCAACGACAGATACGGGTTAGGGGTGTTACATTTAATTGGTATCAGAGTTACAGTTTAGTCGATTCTAGGACTAACGTAGCGTGTGTGAGTTTAGCTATACATACCATAAATTATACTGTGATAGTGTGATGACTTCTGACATTTGAAACTGTGCTTTTATATAGTAAATGGATCCCGATAGAGTTGTGGCTAATGATTTTGAGAGCCTAGCGCTTGCTACCGCGCATGCGACAGCGCCAGTTGAATCACGATCTATCTCGAGTAGCCATGAGGGGGAGGCTAAACAAGCCTTCTACCAAATGATGAATGAATGGTTTATTCAATATATTCGGACTAATCCGGCTGTACAACAACCTCCACCCTCGAATAATCCATCTCCGATACCTGTGATACCTCTTATGATTGATTCGTTGAGATTTAATAGGCATCTTGTAGATAAAATTAGAAAACACGTGGCCAAAGAGTTTAAAGCTAATGATGATGATGATGCTGAAAGGGCCGAGTTATGGCTCGATAATACTATCCCTGTGTTTGACGAGTTATCATTTACTCCGGATGAATGTTTAAAATGTACCATATCTTTATTACGAGACACTGCATATTACTGGTGGAATACACTAGTCTCAGTGGTCCCGAAAAAGATAGTGACTTGGGAATTCTTTCAAGCGGAGTTCCATAAGAAATACATCAGCCAGAGATTTATCGACCAAAAACGCAAAGAATTTCTGGAATTGAAACAGGGTCGTATGACCATAACCGAGTACGAGCGAAAATTTGTGAGACTTAGTCGATATGCTCGTGAATGTGTTTCAACCAAAGCTATCATGTGTAAAAGATTCGAAGATGGTTTAAATGAAGACATTAAATTGCTGGTTGGTATACTTGAAATTAAAGAGTTCGTGGTACTTGTTGAGTGAGCTTGCAAAGCCGAAAAGCTCAGGAAAGAGACAAGAAAAGCTGATTTTGAAGCTAGAGATTCCGGTAAAAGATCATCAAGCAAGACTTCTCAATCAACATCGAAGAAGTTCCGAGATGATTCTAGTCAATTTAAAGCTACTTTTGACTTTTCTAGACGAGATCGAGACCGACCTCCTGTAAGTTCACGAGCCATTTCAATTGCTAGTGTTGGCAATGATCGGCAGAATAGACTCGAGTGTAAGCATTGTGATAAATGGCATTCTAGAAGTTGTAGATTGCATGATCAATCTTGTTTTAAATGTGGATCGATGGATCATTTCATGTGAAATTGTCTGATGTTAGCCGAGCAAAACACTGTTCAGAATGCGAGACCAAGTAACATGTCAGCACAAGATAGACCACCCAGAAATTCGAGTGATGTCAGTAGTAGTCAGAGAGGGACGAAAGATACAGCAGTTTGATCTAAGGCTCGTGCACCTACCAGAGCATATGCTATACGAGCTCGCGAGGAGGCTTCTTCCCTAGATGTTATTACCGGTACTTTCACTCTTTATGATACTAGTGTTATTGCATTGATTCATCCTGGTTCAACTCATTCATATGTGTGTGAAACATTAGTATCCAGTAAGACTTTGCCTGTTGAGTCTACTAAGTTTGTAATTCGAGTATCAAACCCCCTCGGCCGGTGTGCTTTGGTTGACAAAGTGTGTAAGAATTGCCTGTTGATGATTCGAGATTCATGCTTTTCGGCCGATTTGATGTTGTTACCATTCAACAAGTTCGATATAATTTTGGGTATGGACTGGCTGACTTTGCATGATGTCATTGTTAATTGCAAAAGAAAGACCATTGATTTGAGATGTCATAACAACGAGATTATTCGAATTGAATCTAATGATCTGAGGTTTACCAGTAGTAATATCTTCGATATTAGCTCGGAAGTATGTGAGAAAAGGTTGTGAAGCTTACTTTGCTTATGTGCTTGATAGTAAAGTGACTGAAAAGAAGATTGAATCCGTACCAGTTGTGTGTGAGTATCCGGATGTGTTTCCTGAAAAATTACTGGGTTTGCCACCTATTTGAAAGGTAGAATTTGGTATTGAGTTAGTACCAGGGATGACTCCTATTTCGATAGCTCCGTACCAGATGGCACCTACAGAATTAAAAGAGTTGAAAGCACAGTTGCAATAGTTAACAAATAGAGGTTTTGCACGATCGAGTTTCTCTCCCTGGGGTGCGCCAGTTCTATTTGTGAAAAAGAAAGACGAAACCATGAGAATGTGTATTGATTATCGCCAACTAAACAAAGTGACTATAAAGAATAAATACCCGTTGCCACGGATTGGCGACTTGTTCGATCAATTAAAAGGGGCTCCAGTGTTTTCAAAGATAGACTTGAGATCGGGTTATTATCAGTTACGAGTCAGAGACTCCGATGTGCCAAAATTGCTTTTCGAACGAGGCACGAACATTATGAGTTTCTAGTTATGTCGTTCGGACTTACTAATGCACCTGCTGTTTTTATGAATTTGGTGAATCAGATCTTCAGGCAGTATTTAGATCGGTTTGTAGTTGTGTTTATTGATGATGTACTGATCTACTTTCGTAATGAAACCGAACATGCCGAGCATTTGAGACTTGTGTTACAGACTTTGAGAGAAAAATAGTTGTATGCGAAGTTTAGTAAGTGCGAGTTCTGGTTACACGAAGTTAGCTTTCTGGGACATGTTGTTTCAGCATCAGGTATTCGGGTTAATCTGAGTAAGATTTCAGCTATACTCGATTGAAAACCTCCTAGAAATATTTTTGAAGTCAAAAGTTTTCTGGGATTTTCTGGTTACTATAGACGGTTTGTGAAAGGTTTCTCTATGATTGCAACTCCGGTGACAAAACTGCTGCAAAAAGATGTCAAATTCAAGTGGTCAGAAAAGTGCCAGAAAAGCTTTGATCAATTGAAAGCCCTTTTGACCGAAGCTCCGATGTTAATTCAACCAGAATCGGGTAAAGAATTTGTTATCTATAGTGATGCATCTTTAAATGGTTTGGGCTGTGTTTTGATGCATGAAGGCAAAGTTATAGCTTATGCCTTGAGACAATTAAAACTGCATGAAAAGAATTATCGGACACACGATTTAGAGTTGCAGCTATCGTGTTTGCATTAAAGATATGGCGCCATTATTTGTTCAGGGAGAAATGTCATGTTTATTCCAATCATAAAAGTTTGAAATACTTGATGACTCAGAAAGATCTGAATTTGAGAGAACATCGATGGTTAGAATTACTAAAAGACTACGAACTTGTCATTGACTATCACCAGGGAAAGGCTAATGTTGTTGCTGATGCTTTAAGCTGAAAATCACTGTTTTCTTTGCGTGCAATGAATACACATATAGCTATGTCAGATGATGGTGCGATGATAGCTGAGTTAAAAGCAAGACCGTTATTTATTCATTAGATTTGTGAAGCTCAGAAAATTGACAATGATTTGATAGTGAAACGGGTTCAATGTCATTCAAATGTAGATTCAGAGTTTCGAGTTGATGTTGATGATTGTTTGAGATTTAGGAACCGAATATGTGTTCCGAGAAATACAGAGTTGATTCAAATGATCTTGAATGAAGCTCACAACAGTCAATTATCTATTCATCAGGGTAGTACGAAGATGTATAATGATCTGAAACAGCATTATTGGTGGCAAGGTATGAAACGAGACATTTCTGACTTTGCATGGAAATGTTTAGTCTGTCAGCAAGTAAAAGCCGAGCATCAGGTACCTTCTGGATTGCTGCAGTCGATTATGATACCTGAATGGAAATGGGACAAGGTCACGATGGTTTTCGTATCTATTTACCGTTGACACTAAGAAAGAAAAATGCAATCTGGGTTATTGTTGATAGATTGACCAAATCTGCTCACTTTGTTCCAATTCATACAGATTACTCACTTGATAAACTGGCTGAATTGTATGTTTCTCAGATCGTGAAGTTACATGGTGTGCCTATATGTATTGTGTCTGATAGAGATCCGAGGTTTACATCGCGATTTTGGAAGAAACTGCAAGATGCATTAGGTACTAAACTGCATTTTAGCATTGCTTTTCATCCCCAGACAGACGGTCAGTCTGAGCAAATTATTCAGATCCTTGAGGATATGCTAAGATGTTGCATTCTCGAGTTCAAAGGTACGTGGGAACAATATCTATCTCTGATTGAACTTGCGTACAGTAATAGCTTTCAATCGAGTATCAAAATGGCACCTTATGAAGCTTTGTACGGTCGTAAATGTCTTACACCTTTGTACTGGATTGAGCTCAGTGAAAATAAGATACACGGGGTCGATTTGATCAAAGAAACCGAGTAGAAAGTAAAAGTGATCCGTGAAAGTTTGAAAGCAACATCAGATCGTCAGAAATCGTATGCAGATTTGAAACGTAAAGAGATAGAGTTTCAGATCGAAGATAGAGTGTTTTTGAAAGTTTCACCGTGGAAGAAAATACTAAGATTCGTCATAAAGGCAAATTGAGTCCGAGATTTATTGGACAGTATGAGATTATAGAGAGGATTGAGTCGGTTACGTATAGACTGTTGTTGCCACCTGAGCTAAAAAAGATTCATAATGTATTTCATGTCTTGATGCTTCGTAGATATCAATCTGATCCTTCACACATGATTAGTCCGACCGAAGTTGAGATCAAGCCTGATATGTCGTATGAGGAGGAACCAATTCGTATTCTGGCTTGAGAGATTAAAGAGTTGCGAAATAAGAAAATTCCATTAGTTTAAGTATTGTGGCATAAGCATGGAGTTGAGGAAGCAACGTGGGAGCCAGAGGATACAATAAAAGATTGTTATCCAAACCTATTCACTGGTAAGATTTTCGGGGACGAAAATCCCTAAAGGGGGGAGAGCTGTAACAGTCCGATTTAGACCCTAATCAAAATGGTGGTTTCGGGACCATGAATTTGAGTCAGAAAAATATTTAAATATTATTTTTCATATTTATTATATGTGAATTTGCATGTGTGAAAGTTTCGTACGAAAATTTGATTGTTTGTATGCTTAATTTGATAAAAGGACTTAATCGCGTAAGTTGAAATCTTGATAGTTTAATTCATAAAGGTTGAATTGATAGTGGCTTTTTAATATGGAGTATTTATGTCGCAATTTTTCCTTTTTATATTAGCATGGACAGCTATGACCTTTATGTATAATGGTTTGTATTACTTAATAAAGGTTATAATGGTAACTTATGAAATAACATATAATATATCATAAGTTAAATAAATAAAATAAAGTTTCATTATGCTTGGTTATTGCCGAAAATAAAAGAAGAAAAAAAAGAAAAAGAACCAAGATATTCGGCCATTGTTGATTCAATTTTAAGGTATGTTTTGTTTCGGTTTTTGATAATTTTTATGTTTTTGAGATCGTTGCTTCGAATACTACCCGACCAATGCTTGAATTTTTTTTATTTTGGTGAATATTTTGTGTTATCCCATTGATGAATATTTGTGTTTTGTGTTCTTTGATGATGAAAGATCAAAAATATGTTTTAGATTAACATGTTTTGTATAGGAGTTTTTAATGATTTTGAGTTAGTAAGACTAAATTGCAAAAATAATAAATTGAAAGACTAAAATGCAAAATAAATGAAATATATAGACTAGTATGAGTATGTTGAAAATTCAGCTCAACTATGTTGTTGTGAGATTTGGTGTATTTTGTGTTTTGTACAATTTGGACTAAATTGTAAAAGTATGAAATATTAGGGGTAAAATGGTAATTTTCCTATTTATGTGTTGTTGGATTAAATTGAATGAAATTGTATTTAAATAAGGTTAATTTGAAATTATATAGATCAAGAACAAAGGAAATCGGACTTGGATCAGGGAAAAACAAAAATAGTCGAATAGCCGATTCGTAACGTCCGTTGATATCCGAGGTAAGCCTTTAAGCAGTTAAACATGATTTATTTTTAACATAGATTGATTTACTATGATTATTCAAAGTTTTACAATGTATTATTGCGTTAGCCAAATGAGACATATCAATGAATTAATGTGATTGAGTTGTATTTGAATGATATCAAAACCTTTGAAAGTGTGTATGTGTTACATGGAATATTATACAATCTGATATATGAAATGTTGTGGAATGATTTTATGTTTGTGATATTTGGGCTTTGAGCCTAACAAGCCTTGTGCTAGTGACTTTGATCTGGCTTTGTGCCTAGCAGGCTTAGAGCCGGTGAATAAATATCAGACCTTGGGTCTAGCAGGCTTTGTGCCGGTGTGTAATTCAGGCTTATGCCTAGTAGGTTTTATACAGGTGATTGTTTTCAAGTCTATGATTATAAGAGTTCAAGTTACTATGAATATTGAGCAAGTGAAATTGAGTTGAATGGCATTGTATATGTTCGGCCACATAGGTAAGTATATGTAATCTTATATTGAACTTGAATATTTGATTACATGTGAGTTTATATTGAATTTGTGTATTTGGTCATATGTGAAGTAATCTTGAATGTGCATATTCGGCCATATGCGATGTTATATTGAATTTGAAATATAGGTTACATATGTTGTTTTATTTAACCTTTATATATTCGGCCACATGTGAGTTCATAAAGAATTTTGTGTATTCGACCATACTTGTAAGTGCCAATGTGATAATATATTTGCTCTTATATAATCGGGTATATAGGAAATATATATATGTGGTGACATATATTTGATTTTGAACATTCGGCCAAGGTATCTTAATGTGTTAAAGTGTAATATTATTGATATAATTCGATTAGCTGAATGTTTTGATTATCAATTGAGTTGTTTATTTTGCTTAAAGCTTACTAAGCTAAGTTAGCTTACTCTGAGTGTTTTGGTTACTTTGTTTTATGGATTTTGGTTGTAAGTCACGAGCTTGGGGATCGTTATCGAAGTCATCCACACTATCGTCAACTTTCGGTACTATTAAAAGTTTATTTTTGAACTTATGGCATGTATAGGCTAATATGTATTTTGTTCAACTTTGAATATGTATATATATTGAGCCATGCAAATATGGCTTATTTTTAAAGTTTGGATATGGTTATGTTTGGCAATGGTTTATCTCATTTCGATTTTAATATTATGTGAGATGAATGAAAAGTATATGTGATTGGTGTTTTATGATTTGGAAATAGCTTGAAAGTGATTATCGGATTTGGTTGCAATTGATAAATCGGTCATGGTATGTGTAAATGTGGTTAGACAATTCGGTTATGGTACATGTTTGGTTAATTATAAATATGAATTCATTTATTAAGCTTGTTTAATGCATATTTTGAATGGCATGATATAGGGTATGTTTTGTGTTAATGAATAGAACTCAGTTCGGTTTGCATGTAAAGTGTATGTGTATTTAAAATGATTAATTGTTTAATATAGATTGTAAGTGAGATAAAGATATTTACCAGATGAATAGTGATTTGAGTAATAATATACTATAGGAGTTATATAAATTTTATCAAGATGATAATTATATATATACATGTACATGTTGTGTATTTGAATGAAACTTGCCATAATGATTTGGTTTATAATGAAAGTATATGCGTTTGAATATATTTGAATAAATGATTTGTAATATTATTATTTAGTTAAAGATGCGTATGATTATTGGGTTGAAAATATGTTTGTTTGAATGCCATGGATTTTGTTAAAATTTGAGGTATGATTCGTAATTACAATGTGATTAATAATGCATGTATTATATTTAATTAGCCATGATCTTAATATATTTATGAGTATGACTCGTATGAATATGTGAATGTTTCAAATTATGTTTTTGTTCAGTAATGCCTCAAAACCTTAGTCCGGTGACGGATACGGGTTAGGGGTGTTATAGATTATTAGATTATCATTTTAGGTCCCAGGATTGTTCTGCATCGTTCCCACTTCAAATCTATATCAGGTGTATAACGAAAACTCGATTTTTTTTCAAGTTTTTATTGTCGAAAAACATGGCTGTCGACACCACACGGCCGTGCGCTAGGCCGTGTGGTAGGCTGTGTGTGTCACGCGGCCATTTAACTCATTGTTTGTGACTTAGTGTCTCAGGGGCGTGTGTCCAGGCTGTGTAACTCACTGTTTGTGAATTAGTGTCACACGGGCCATAGAGAGGGGCGTGTGCCCAGGCCATATGAGAGTTATTTGATATTAGAGTCACACAAGCGTGCGTTTGGTCGTGTGATAAATCGTGTAACTCACTGCTTTGAGCCACACGGTTATGTGATAGGTCGTATGTGGCAATAAAAGAGCCACACGGGCATGTGCTAAGCCGCATGAATCCATACGGGTGTGTAGGCCAAAATACTGAAATTTTCCCTAAGGCCGTTAGCGTTGTTCGCATCAAACGTAGGTCTTCTGTAGGGTCAATATGATCTGAATTAGACCGTATAATTTGATATCCAATATTTTGAAGTTGAATAATCGATTATTTGTATGTATCATTGATGTGATTACTGTTGAATCATTTGTATTATCTGGTTATGAATTGTGTTTGGATAACTGTATGTGCATCCTTAATATCTGACATTTGTAATCTGTATCTGCATGGGGGTAGGAATGATATGAAGAAGGAAGTGTTGGCAGTTTAATGATCTGCAGAATTGAGTGGCTGAGGCACAAATCTGTATCTAATTCTAGCGATTTATCGTGTATTGATCTGACAGCTAATCTGTATTAATTTTGAAACGTGTTACACAGACATTATGTGGTATGTAGGGTTGGATGAGTATTTAATACCCTATATGGTGTGTTAGGATGGTTGAAGATGGTGTGTAGCGGATGGAGGTAGGAAACTACATTAGATCTATTCTGTATCTGTATCTGCTCTGTTCTGTAACTGTAACAAATATCCTATGTTCTGACTTCGTGTTCAAAACTAAGAGATGTTTGAATAAAGAGAAAATGAATACCTATAGATTTTATACATACTTATGATTCGATTATGTACTTTGGTTACACACTAAGTTATACTCATTCTGTTTGTTGACTGATTTGCAGGTAATCTATTGACTTAATTGGTTCGGCTTGTCAGGAGCTCAGTCATCTCTCCTTTCTGATTATTTTCATCGTTTATATAAACTTACATAATCGTATGTTCTTTCGGATTACAGTATTTAAGTTTGAATTACCTTAATGACTTAATTGTTTAAATGTTTTCGGTTAACGAATTTTTGTTAGCACAAATCTCCGGTGAGGAAAATCTCGAACACACGAACGGAACTTGAACAGAAAAAGAAGAAATAAGACAAGGCTCCAAGGAGTGTATCAAGCCACCATCTCTAAGGTTATATTCGCCCCTACCTATTTTCGGTGTGCAAACGAGTTCCAAGCAAATTAACCTCGAAGATACAATGAAGCCAATGATTATTTGTGTTTTGCACTGATGAGAATAACCCACTACACACTGAGCAATGTATGACAAGAAACTCAATTTCTATAAAGGATTTCTGCAGTAATACTTTATAAAATAATCTAATAATATTAGAAAATGAAGGAATGAAACAAAGAATATTAGAATTTGTTGGTATGATTTCCAAATGAAATCTCATTCCTATTTATAGGAAATTTCATGTCTCTTCATAAAGACTTATTTCATCAATAAGTGTCTTTCTGAATAATAATGTCTTTAAAATAAACACATAATTATTCATTTAATATTATAACTATTCAAATAATATTATTTAAATAGTTATAATTCTTTTTCAAAAAATCAAATAATATAATCTTTTGATTAATTACACCCATTCATTTATAGTTATTGGAACACTATAAATATTTGAAAATGATCCAACAAACTCCCCCCATTTTCAAAATATTTTAGATTTTGATATTCTTGAAAATATATTTGGATAAATGAAGGTATCTTACGATTAAACCTTCACTCAGTGAAAACATGTTAAAGTTAATCGAAATTGCATGGTAGGCTAAGCTTTGAACCAACTATTTCATTTGATTAACCAAAAACATCTCACACAATGATTTCAACATCGGTCAATGCATAGTATCTAGGGACACTATTATGGCCATGAGTCCGTGTCCTCTTCTCATGAGTGCTGACAGTGCAAAGCCCTTGAGCTCCTAGAAGCGGCCACACTTCCACTCACATAGGTAGATCCCATCAAGTGTGTTCCCGAAATTATAACACTCTAACATATTTATGTTATGGGTCCATTAAGAGTACATCACTCATCCTTCCCTTATCATTACGAGTACCTTGCACTTTAATCTTAGGATGGATTTATTTATAGTGCTAACAGTCACACACTAATGATGTGTTTTGTCTCATTGAACTCAAGACTTGACGTTATACCAAGCTTGAGTCGAGTTTCCATCATGGATGACTCTAATTAATGGGCTTGAGTCTCATCCCTTTTGAGGTCCTTTTTACTGCATCTCTAGCAATACTTTTTGTTAAAGGATCTGCCAAATTTTCACTTGACCTCACATAATTAATAGTGATCACTCCATCAGAGATTAATTGTCGGACATAACTATGTCTTAATCCAATGTGTCTAGACTTTCCATTATATACTTGGTTATATGCCGTTGCTAGAGTAGCCTCACTATCACAACGGATAGAAATAGATGAAATCGGCTTAGGCCATAAAGGTACATCATAAAGAAAATTTCTTAACCATTCTGGTTCTTTAGATGCAGTGGCTAATGCAATAAATTCTGCCGCCATGATGGAATCAGTAATGCATGTTTGTTTCTTGGAACCCCAAGAAATGGCTCCTTCACTAAGAATGAAGATCCATCCACTAGTAGATGCATGATCTTCCAAACTTGTAATCCAACTATCATCCAAATACCCTTCTAAAACTGGAGGATATCCATTATAACACAATTCATAGTTAATAGTTTTCTTTAAGTACTTAAGTACTCTATTCAAAGCTAGCCAATGCAAACTACTTAGATTACTTGTGTACCTACTCAATTTCTGAACAGCATATGCAATATCTAGTCTTGTACAAGTCATTATGTACATAAGACAACCAATTAGACTTGCATATTTCAATTGATCAATTTTCCTACCAGTATTAGATACTAATTTTATTTGAGGATCCATGGGTGTAGATGCTGGTATACAGTTGAAAAGATCAAACTTTTTTAGCACCTTTCAATGTAATGTGATTGTGATAAAGCTATAATGCTTTCATCTCGGGTTATTTTAATCCCAAGAATAACATCTGCTACACCTATATCCTTCATAGTAAAGTTGTTTGACAAGAATTTCTTTGTGTTTTTTATTTGTTCCAAATTTGTGCCAAAAATGAGCATGTCATCTACATATAAGCAAATTATGGCACCTTTTCCATTTTCAAATTTGCTATATATGCACTTATTGGATTCATTTATTTTATAGCCATTAGCTAAAACAACATTGTTAAACTTTTGGTGCCATTGTTTTGGTGTTTGTTTAAGTCCATATAAAGATTTAACAAGCTTACATACCTTATGCTCTTGTCCTGGAATAACAAATCCTTCTGGTTGTTCCATGTACACTTCCTCTTCCAATTCACCATTTAAAAATGCAGTTTTAACATCCATTTGGTGAACAATCAAATTATATATAGAGGTAAGTTATATTAAGAGTAATTATAGCAATCCTTGCTACTAGAGCATAGGTATCAAAGTAATCAATACCTTATTTTTGTGTAAAACCTCTGGCTACCAACCTTGCTTTAAATTTATCAATGGTTCCATTGACCTTCATTTTCTTTTTGAAGATTCATTTACAACCTATTGGTTTGGAACCCAGTGGAAGATCAACTAAGATCCAAGTTTGATTTTCCATTATTGAATCCTCTCATCATTTAGTGCTTCTTTCCAAAAATTAGAGTCTTGAGATTTCATTGCCTCTTCAAATGTAATAGGATTAGATTCCATGTTGTAACAATAAGGTATCTTATAGCATATACTTCACCCTTTCCTTCTACAAGAAACATAATGAAATCTAGTCCAAAATCTTTGACCTTTTTAATCATCTTACTTCTTCTTAAATCTTGATAAGATCATCATTATTATCAATTTGTTCCAATGGAATCTCATTCTCATTTGAAGAATGAATCAATTATTGTGGCTATAATTGTCTTGGTATAGAGTTAAATTTATTTTCATCAAAAATAGCATCTCTTGATTCAATAACAGTATTATTTGAAATTAATCATTTGGTTCAATTATCATGAACCTATATGCCTTGCTATTATGTCATATCTTATAAATATGCATTCAATTCCTCTTTCACCTAACTTTTTTTGTTTAGGCGTTAGAACTTTGACAATAGCTCTACAACCCTAAACCTTCAAATAATTAAGGTTTGGTTTCATTTTCTTCCATTGTTCATAGGGGGTTATTTTAGTTTTCTTATTAGGAACTCTATTCAATATATAACAAGTTGTTAGAATAGCTTCTCCCCAAAAACCTTGTTCAAGACCTGAATATGATAACATTGAACTTACCATTTTAGTAAAGATTCTATTTTTCCTTTCAGCTACACCATTTTGTTGTGGTGTGTAAGGGGCTAAAACTTGATGGACAATTCCAGTGGATTCAAAATAACTTGGATTATAGTATTCTCCACCTCTATCCGATCTTAAGCACTTGATAAATGATTCACACTGAAGTTCAACTTCAGATTTATAAACTTTAAATTTATCAAGCGTTTAATCTTTTGAATGTAATAAATATACATAACAATATCTAGAACAATCATAAATAAAAGTAGCAAAATATTTCTTTCCATCTAATGTAGAAGTATTATGCATGTCACATAAATCACTATGTATCAAATCAAGCAATTTTGTTTTCCTTTTAACCTTAGGGAAAGGGTTTCTTATAATTTTAGTCAACATACATGTATTGCATTTTTCAATATTATTATTAAAAACATGAATTAAATCTAACTTATACATGTCATTCAATTTTCTATAATTCAAATAACCTAATCTATAATGCCATAAACAAAAAGATTCAACCATATAAGCAGAAATAATATTTTTATTCTTATTAATAATATTCAGTCTCATACATATACCATTTCCCTACAAAAACTCCTCCCTTAGATAAAATAAACTTATCTGCCTAAAAAACAAACCAAACTTTTTCAACAGACTTCTAGACACTAAATTCTTTCTAACTTATGGTACATAATATACATCATTTAAGGTTAAAACCTTTCCAGAAGTGAATTGTAGTTCAATAGACCCTTTACCTTTGATTACTGCGATGGAAGAATTTCCCATGTACAAGACATTGTCATTTTCACATTGTGTGAACTTTGTGAACATGCTTTTATCTTTGCACACATGTTTGGTTGCTCTGGTATCAATCCACCATATATTATCATCTTGTGCCATATTAATTTCAGATATCATTGCAACGAACTTTTCGTTGTTATCCGCCTTAGAAGATGATTTCTTCTTTAAAAATCAACATTCATTCTCGAAATGTTTCGGCTTACCACAATGATAGCATGAGCCATTTTTTTTCTTTTTTAACTTAGGTGCTCTATCAGTCTGTTTGAACTTTCTCTTGAATGGTTTAGTAGTTTGTACTTCCTCCGTAACATGCACTTTGACATTTTCAAAATTTAGGTCCTGATCTTGCTTTCGATATTCTTCTTCAATACGAAGATGATTTGCCAAAGGCTCAAGAAATATTTCCTTTTTCTTATGTTTTAGACTTCTTTTAAAGTCTTTCCAAGATGGTGGAAGTTTGTCTATTATGGAGGATACAACAATCATTTCATCCATTTTCATATCATAGTGCTTGAATTGATTCAACATCTTTTCAATATCATGGAATTGTTTCATAATAGAACGACCATCAACCATTTGATGATTATTGAAACGACTGACAAGAAATTTCTTACTTGTAACATCTTCGGTCATGTATCTTGTCTCCAATTTGTCCTATAATTCTTTAGCGGAGACCTCGTTTTGGTAGGTGTCAAACAAACCATCAGATAAACCATTCAATATGTGGCCCATGCACATGTAATAGCATTGTCTCATTTTTTCTTTCTCGGGTTGCAGCAACAGATTCATTTTCGTTTTCTTCGGGTATTAAAGTATCCAAAACATAAGCAATCTTTAAAGTTGATAATAAGAAGTGCATTTTTTCTGCCATCGTCGAAAATTGCCACCATCAAATCGATCAAGTTTGACAAAGTTGGAAGCCAACTCCCTTAGTGTTCCACTTTCATGTGTTGTGGTAGTCATCATGAAATATAATCTTAAAATTGTTAGTACAAATCTCCGGTGAGGAAAATCTCGAACACATAAACGGAACTTGAACAGAAAAAGAAGAAATAGGACAAGGCTCCAAGGCGTGTATCAAGCCACTATCTTTAAGGTTATATTCGCCCCCACCTATCTTCGGTGTGCAAATGAGTTCCAAGCAAATTAACCTCAAGGATACAATGAAGCCAATGACTATTTACGTTTTGCACTGATGAGGATAGCCCTGTAATGACCCAAATTTTACGGTTATCGGGAAAGTGAATTTTCGGGTCTCCGTTTCTGAAAAATGAATTCGTAAATATTTATTAAAAATATTTACGAAGTCAATTGAGTGGTTAATTAGACTTTAATTAAGTAAATTTAGCTTAATTAAGAGTAATTAGTGGAATGGATTAAATTGAATTAAGTGTAAAAGTTTAATTATAAATTAAAGAAAAGTTAAAGGGACCAAATAGGTAAATATACCAAGTCCCATAAATGAGGCGACAAATGTGAATAAAAATCTTAGATTTTTTTTCATGAATGTATTATTTAATAAGACTATATTATTATTTTATTATATTGTAATTTATATTAATGATATTATAATATTATTTTAACAATTGTATGGTAATTATAAATACATGTGTAATAAATTAAATACATACACTTGTAATACAACTAAATAATTGCTTAAAATATAATAAATTGTTATTATATTATATTATTATTATATTATATTATATTATATATTATATATTATATATTATATATTATATAAATAAGTAAAGGAACATAAGAAACATAATGAAATTGAAACGAAACAGAGAAGAAACAGGAGAGAAAGAAAGAAAAAGAAAAAGAAAAAGAAAAAGGAAAATTTAGGGTTTCAAGGTTCAAAGTTAATTTGGTAAGTCAATTTAATCCATTTTCTTGTAAATTTTGAGTTTATGGAATCCTAGAGATGAATATTACTTGATTTAAGTGAAAATTTTGAAAGTTGTTAGATTTCTAGATATTGTTCTTTTTGAATAAAAAGATGAATTAAGGGCTAAATTGATAGAAATTCAAGTTAGAAATGAAATAAGGATTGAATTGTAAAGTGATTCATAAGTTTTATGCTTTAAGGACTAAATTGAAAGAATTTCAAAATTATGGTTTTATGATGAAAAATAGATAATTATGTCTAAGTTTGGTTAAAAATTGAGTAGAAATAAAGTATGAATTAAGATAGAAAAGTAAGTGAATTTAGTTAGGATTAAATTGAAATTAAAAGTAGAAAATCAACATTTTTGCAGTAAGACTATTTTGGACAGCAGCAGTAGTCTAAGTTTGAAAAATCACCAAAAAATTGTAGAAATTGAATTAGAGGATGAATAAAATATTGAATTAAAGCTTATTTAGTCTAGTTTCTTATAGAAGAAACGGTATAAGCAATTGAATTGTAAATTATGAGATATAATGAATTTTGTGAGGAAAGGTCAGAATGAATTTGGGTTCCCCTATTCTGACTTTGGAAAATCACCAAAAATTGGAAAAAAATAATTAGAGGCTTAAAGTTATATGTTTAGAATTCCTAATGAGTTTATTTTCAGGAAAAATCAACAGGAATATTATCCGAGTTCTGTACTATGAGATAATTAATTTTTAGTGAAGAAGGGTCGAAACTATTAGACAGCAGAATAGGGGTGAATTTAAAGAATAAACTGTACTTAATGGCTAAACCAAAAATTTTGAAAATTTTATGATAAGAAGATTTGTGAGTCTAGTTTCAGGATAAATTAGCGGATCTTAATTTAGAATTCTGTAACTCAAGATATAAATTAGTAATGTACTAATGATTATGAATTGTATTAATTTCGTAGTCAATGTGGTACCGGAAATCTCAGCTAAGAAAGGACAAGACAAAGTCAACGGGAGTTAGCTCAAAAATTAAAGGTTTGTATTTCTATAACCCGAACTTAATATTTAATTATTGAATTTATTATTTATTATGTATGGTAGGTGCATTGATTAAATTATTTGAAATAAAATGAATATTGATTGAAATTGAAGGGTGAATTTAATTAATAATTGTTGTATTTTAATTGAATGTTATGGTAAATAATTAAAGTATGAATTATTGGTATTGTGTTTTTATTGAAATGATTTGATTTGAAAGTGTGGTAAAATAATTATGAACATGTGTTTATTGTGGAATTTAATTATATGAAAATGAAAAGTGAATTGAATTGTATTAAATTATGAATTAATGTGAATAATTGAGATATATATATTGAATTGAATGAAAATGTATGAGATTGTGAAAATGTGTGAATATATGTAATTATTGGAATGGTATATTAAGGAAAGAATTATTGAATTGAGAAAGTGAATTATAATTGATACTGAACTAAGATAAAAATTATACTGAAAAGTGAATTAAATACCCTATTAACTAGTCGGGCTAGTCGGATATAGTTGGCATGCCATAGGATACGGAAGAGTACGGGTTTTGCCGGCTTACTGATCAGGCACTTATGTGCTGACTACTGTTACTATTACTGTGTGTCGAATACTATTACTGTTACCGTTATCGATTCAGCACTTTGTGTGTTGAATACTGTTACTGTTACTATTCCGAATTTGTTCCGATGAGGTACTCTGTGTACCGTATTGCTACTGTTACTGTTACTGTTTCGGCTTCGGCCGATGAGGCACTATGTGCCGTACTGGTGTGTTGGTTGGATCCGTGTATCCGTCTGAGTCCGAGTCATGTTAATATGGGTAAATAAAGGTATAAAATAACTGATTATTTCTGAATAATTGACTGTTATCGAATAATTGACTGTTACTGGATAATAGACTGTTACTGAATAACTGAATATTACTGAATAAATGATCATTACTGAATAACTGATTGTCACTGAATAAATGACTGTTACTGAATAACTTAATTGCTACTGAATATCTGATTTTACTAAATAATTGACTATTACTGGATAACCGATCAATTGATCGATACTGAATAACTGGTTATTATTGAATAATTGATTGTTACCGAATAACTGACTGTTACTGAATAAATAATTGTTCTGATTGTTAATGAACATTACTGATTGATTAATTGCTATTGAAATTAATAAATGATTTGAAATTTAAAGTAGACCAAAACATTGGTTAGAAAGTGAATGTTTGAATACTCATTGAGTTTGAATAGTTCGATATATATAAATTAATAAGTTTTATAATTGCTTAAGTGTTCAGATTATAGAAATACCACTGAGTGTATACTCAGCATATGGTTTGTTTCCGTGCGCAGGTTAAGTTAAGGCTAGACTGTTGAATCAGCATCCCAGGCCGATCCCGAATTCAATGAAGTAAAGTATGTTGAGTATTGATAATGGCATGTACCTAGAATGTTTAATGAGAGTCATTTAGGTTGTAAAAGTATTGATGAAATAAGTAAATTATGGTTGGCAACGGTATATAGTATGAATTTTGAAATTTATTAAAAATTCGTAATGATTCTAAATTAGTTCCGAATTGAATTTACTGTTCATATTGGACCGCGAGGGCCCATTAAAGGGACGACATCTTAAAACTAGGATGAGTGTGAATATTTATTTTAATTAATGACCGGAATTGGACTGTACTGACTGGTAATGTCTCGTAACCCTGTTCCGGCGACGGTATAGGGTTAGGGGACATTACAAGCCCACTACACACTGAGCAATGTATGATAAGAAACTCAATTTCTATAAAGGATTTCTGCAATAATACTTTATAAAATAATCTAATAATATTAGAAAATGAAGGAAGGAAACAAAGAATATTAGAATTTGTTGGTATGATTTCCAAATGAAATCTCATTCCTATTTATAGGAAATTTCATGTCTCTTCATAAAGACTTATTTCATCAATAAGTGTCTTTCTGAATAATAATGTCTTTAAAATAAACATATAATTATTCATTTAATATTATAACTATTCAAATAATATTATTTAAATAGTTATAATTCTTTTTCAAAAAATCAAATAATATAATCTTTTGATTAATTACACCCATTCATTTATAGTTATTGAAACACTATAAATATTTGAAAATGTTCCAACAATTTTAATAGTTAAGGTTGGATTTTTCTTAAACATTTTGATGTAGCTCTCTAGACTCGATCTTAACGTCTAGACCGGGCATGGGGTGTTACAGAAAATGCATCTTGTAGGATGCGTTTTCAACTAACGTAGTTGAAAGCATGCCCTGTAGGACATGCTTTCCTTTCTCTTTCCAAAAACAACATAAAGCAATAATTTTTTTTAAAAAAAAAACACAATTAGTTAAATTTTTTCTTTGGGATAAATACCAAAATTATAGATGAACTATGGTTCAATGTGCAATTGTATGCATGAATTTTGATTTTATGCAATTTTATATATGAAATTTTGATTTGATCAAATTCTTGTAAATTATTAACATAATTATTGATATAACATCATTTTATATTTATATTTTGCATAAATAAATAATTATATTTATCCAATATAAAAATAAATTAATGTATTTATTTCTTTAAATGTGTATGATTAAATCAAAATTAAAGTTTCAAGTATACATTTAATTACAATTAGTGTTTCAAGTATATAATTGGACTAAATTAAAATATATATATATAATTACATATTAAATCAAAGTTCGTATATAATTTTAAGATTTTTTTTCGTTTTCAACATATATTGATAATTCAGCCATTTTTAGAACCTATCAATAATATTATTATTTCTATAATTGAAGAATGGCGACATTATTTTCAATTTTATAAATTTAAAATATATGAGAGCAATAAGTGGGAGATAAATCTATAATCTATCAATAATATATATAAGTACAAATTTGAATTTCTTTTTTTTTAGCAGACGAGAATATCTTCTAGGTTCATAATAAGGACAGCTATACCTTCCATATGTTGTCCCTGGTTTTGCCAACTTCTAAATAAAATATTATATAATTTTGAATAATTCTACATAAAAATCATATGGGTATAATCTTTTATATAATTATTTTGATGAATTATAATAATAAGATAAAATCTGAATAATAAATATAATTAATGTAACTCGAACTTAATTTATATCTGAGTGATAAATACCCTTAACTATTAAATTGGGTTGTAACATCTTTTATATTAATAATAAGTTCCTTTCAACTTCTTATTTCATTCAACATCTTTTTCTTCATTATATACAAGTATGCACAAATGACCACAAACTGTTTTTTTCAATGTATTGAAAATTTTAAGTTATCAAAATATATATTAAGTTGATTTGTAACAATTTTTTTTAAGTAAATAATAAACAGCACTAAACAATTACAATAAAATCATAAATCAAAACTTAAATTTTCTTTTTGAATCAACCCCGTATAACTTGAGGAAGGATGGAGAACACCAAGATACTTGTGAAACTTGGAGCAACATGTTTAACCATAAAAGTCTGCAACTTCATTACGAGCTTTAGGAATGTGAGATCTGTAACAACTATCATATATGCATTCAACTTATATTTGGATAAATTTAATTAAAGGAAAAGAAAAGAAAAATAGGGGAAGATTAAAGAAAAGTAAATAAAATATTTTGGATACTTTAAAATTTATAAACAAAAGTAAAGGAAAGGAATTCAAATTTCTCTTGTTTGGTTAAAGTGTGCCAAAAAAAAAATTATCCATCCAAAAAAAATCTTTGCAATTTCATCATCTAGCTTTTAGGATGTTTTCATTTTAGTCACCCAAACATTAAATCTCTAATGGCGGTTGTGTATATATGTCATATTATGTTTACACTTGCATTTTGGTCGCTCAAACTTCTAGATCACTTTCATTTTAGTCACCCCATAAAATATCTTTTTTAAAGTATTGATCGGAGGAGTAAAAAAAATTAAGAATTAAAGTGAAAAAAGAAGTAAAAACTAAAATAATGCATTAAAAAGGTGTCAAATTGTACTTATTTATTCTATTACCAAAAATTTTAAATTTCTTCTATTCATTATTGAAAATTTAAATTTTAAAACATCAAAACCAATTAAATAAATTGTAGAAAATTTTTTATCCCTTAATAATGTCAACTGATTTGTTACTATAACATTGAAATTAATTATTTTAATTAATTTAATCTCCTTATAAATTTTTAAATTTTATTTTATGTTTCTAGATTATCTTTAACAAAATTAACTCAATTAACTCATATTTAATAATTGTCTATGAAACTCAAATTTCTTTTGATTATATGATCTCGAATCTTCCATACTAAACTAAAAGCAAAGAAAAATAATTACAATTAATCAAATTAATCGTTTTTTCTTCAATTGGGTAATGAAGTAATGAGAAAAAATTTAGGTTTTGTTTGGCATAAAAGACAAAATTAATTAATTACAAGGATTTCCGTTGCCTTTAGCTTAGCATGAAAGATTCAAGATCATATAATAAAAAGAAATTTGAGTTTTGTAGAAAATTATTAAAAACCAATTATTTGAGTTGATTTTAATTTGGAAATATAAAATAAAATTTTAAATTTTATAAGTAGATTAAATCAATTAATTTCAATATTATACTAAAAAACTGACTAACACTATCAAGGGATAATTTTTTTTTTCAATAATTTATTTAATTAATTTTGATGTTTTGAAATTTAAATTTTTAAAATTAAAAAAAAAGAAAATTAAAACTTTCAACAATGTGATAAAGAACTGCAATTTATCAAATTTTTATTGCATTATTTTAGTTTTTACCCTTTTTTTAATTTAATTCTTAATGTTTCTTTTGCCCCGATCGATATTTAAAAAGGATATTTTGTAGGTGACAAAATGAAAGCGTATTAGAAATTGAGTGATGAAAATAAAGTGTAAACATGATATGACGTGTATAGTCTTATGTGATTAAAATTAAAACGCTTTAAAAATTAGGTAACAAAATTATAAAAATTACGTTTTGAGTGACAAGAAGAAAACACCCTAAAATTAAGTCACCAAAAATTTAGCCTAAAACTGGTTAAAATTCTTTTTAAGATGTTACCATATATTCTTATAATAAACACATAAAAAACACATAAAAAACATTCAAAAACTATTTATAGCTTTTGTATTCTGACAATGTATAGAATTATCATCCAAATAAATAACTCTAAAAAATTATTTCTTTCAAAGTTAAGTTTTGGATAAATATTTATTCAGTTTGCCCAAAAAAAAAAAACAGAAGTGCTGCTAATACATTGAGCAACCCGAACTGATATTTGTTGGGCCTACTTCAGAACCTGATTCTAAATAAGCTCGTCTATGTAAGCCTGATTTAGGTCATATCATATACAATTTTAAAAATATTTATTTATATTGATACGTTTGAAAATTAAAATTTGATTTTATTAATAAAAAATTGAATTATATGGTGAATCTCTAGTTCGAAAAATCAAATTAAGTTGGAGTTTGAGGGGCTTAAACTTTTAAGCAGATTTGATGAGAAGGAACAATTTTGTCTTTAATCCAAATTTCTTCGATGAGGATAGTGTTTTGATGAAGAGCTATAGAATGAAAGATGTTTACTTACATTCTAATCATGCAGTGGGAAGTGTTTTGAGATCTGAGCAAGCTAAAGTTTTCAGATTAATTAGGTAAGTCCCACTCAAGGAGGGATGGCATAAGATAAAAACTGATGATGCGGTTAGTAGTGAGGTTTATGTTTCTGCGGGTGGTCTAATTCGGGACCAGTATAAGGTTTGGGTTGTTGGGTTTTCGAGGAATATTGACTGTTGCTTTGTCTTAGATGCCGAGCTTTGGGTACCTTAGAGAGACAGCAAGCTACTTGAAATCTTGGTCTTAAATAGGTGAAGCTTGAGATGGAAAATACTATCCCTGTTTAGTTGATTCAAATAAAATCAGTTGAGCAGAATTTCTCAGCTGTGTTAAAAGCAATTAAAGATTTAATCCAATTTTCTTAGTTGGTATGAGTTACGCATGTCTTTAGAGAGAGTAAAAATAGCTGATAGTTTGACAACATTGACATTTTCAAAACCTCTGAATAAATATACTTATATGTAACCATCAGGTGAAGTCCTTCAATCAATATATGATAATTGCTATAAAAGAGGGTGATCTCACCTAATTTAATTATGATTTTTAATTTCTTTCGTGTAAAAAAAAATCAAAATAAATTTTACTTTCAAGTTGAAATAATTTCACAATTTAAAACATACAATGCAATGAAATGTATAAATAAAAACATTTAAAAAAAGGGTAATTATTGATACAAAGTAAAATATAAAAAGTATATTAATAACGTTAATTTTTCATTTTTTACTATAATTTATAAGATACTTATTCCATTCTAAACTTATGATTAGTATAATTTTATAAAAGCTTTCATATTGGTGAATTTTTTATATAAATAACATAAAAATAATAAAACATAGCATGGATTAAAAATTAATTACCAAAATCATCCAAGAAGTAAAACATTGAAGGGGAGATTACTTTAGGTTTTGATCTAAGAGAAAAAGTAGAAAAGGACGAAATCTTGTGTATGCTTCCTTGGATCATAACATGAAGGTTGAAAGAATAGAGATGCAAAGATTCATTTCCACCTCCACCAATTCCGAAGAATCAAATCAAGCCAAACCTAACCTCAAATATGATGATTTTTTTATGGTGATGGTGATCACAATTAAGATAAGAAGGCATTAAAGATTAGACACTCCTCCCCCTTTGTGTATATGAAATGCCAAAAAATATGAAGAAATCCCACCGCCCATCCAATTGAAAAACTCCCATTATGATTTTATTTATAGAAATTTCAAAGTAAATTTATGTACAATCCCAAGGCATCTTTGATTGACATCAATAATCTTTTAATATTACACCATATCCTCAATTGATTAAGGTGCTAGTGTTTGAAAAGGTGGGAAGGATGTTGTTTGTAAAAGGGGAGAAAAGATCCTCTCACCTCCTATGAAATATAAATGCCCCAAATCACACTCAATTTTGAAAAAGAAGATGCCAAATCTTCCAAGTCTTTAAAGTTTGTAGAAAGATAATTTTTTTACCTCCTAATTAGTACGTCAAATATATTTTTATATTACCTTAAAGTTTATGGCTTTTTATTTCTCTTTAACAGAAGTCTATGTTTGTGTCAGATGTGATACACTTTTATTTAGCAAGTTCATTTGGTCGGCCATGACCTACACCAATCTCTCATGTATAAGCCTATAACTTATTTAATCCCTTTGTCAAACTCACAGAAAGGGAAAGAATAATAGGTATTTTTTTTCACATACCAATCAGGCTCTTCTTTTAAACATATATGTAGTGAAAATGGGCACGATAAATAAAGAGGAAAATGTTTTGTGTCTATTTCTTTTTCTTTTTTCTGAATAAAAATGCTCAACTGTTTTTATTAAAAAAACTTTAAACAAAATAAAAAAAATTCCTAAAACAACATATCAAGCCCAAAAAAACAAAACAGAAAGAGCCCACAATTTAATCCAAACTAAAAACCTTAATAACAAATTAGCACTCTACCTCTCATACTAGTTGGTCTCTTTACTATCCCATTTCAACCTTTTTTTTCCATTTCCACTGTTCTTGAGCAGACCGATGGTTCCAGAAAACCTATGCTCGAGGCATCTCTGATAATCTCCTTGCCCACATCACCCTTTAGTTCCATTTCCCCATCAATACAGTCAGAGAGCCTTCACCCTTTGTATTCCATTTCTCTATTTTATAGACCTTCTGATGCAACTTCTACTTCTTATAAACACCGATGGTCCCTTGAATGGATCTGGATTTTGCTTCTTATTTTGATCACCGGAAAATCACCCTTACCACAGTATTCTACCCGATTCCTGTTCTTACTCGACAATCATCCGTTGCAGCCCATAGCACTGCTGCAGATAACCCGTTACACATATAAGTGCTCGTTCATTCATTTAAGCCCTCTGTCGCAAGGGTGAGTGCAACAACATTTCCTGTTCTTAAAACGAACGAAATTTCTTTAAGTCGTTTTGCATTGAGAATATAGGCAATAATTTCCGACCTATCTTTAAAATCCTTTTGTAGTTTCTTGATCACTAAGAGCGCATCACGTTCTTCATTTCTAGTCACTATTCCAGAACACAATTCCTTATGTTGTAGGCTATAAAAGCAGCATCAAAGTTCACCTTGACATGCGAGGTCTCCGGTGGTCTCCAACGCTCAGTTTCAATCTTTTGGATAGGTAATTTCTGCTTTATTCCATTAATTTCCAAAAAATAATTTTCAATAAAGCGTTTCATGTCTTTCCCTGATTGTTGTTTTCCTTCATGAACAAATTTATTTCTGGACGTCTATATTGCCCATACTGTGCAAGCAATTAATCTGCAATTTTGACTTTGAAAACTGTTAAAAAGGAACAAGATCCAATCTTTAAACAGTGCATCGCTCTGCTCTTGTGGCCATTCAACCTGTAGATTTGCCCAAATTTCTGATGCAGCAGGGCAGTCTCTAAAAGCATGCACCAAACTCTCTACCCCTTCTTGGCATTTTGGACAGTTTGCTGAACTCACCAACCGTCGTTGATATAGATTACCCATAGTTGGTAATTAGTTATGTAAAGATTTCTATACCATAATCTTAATTTTTGAGGGTAGATCAAGCAGCCATAATTTCTTGTATATTTGTCTGTAATTATTCTCGTCGATTTGTAAATTTGTTCTGTCGCTCTGTAAAAATATTTTGTAACTACTTCGGATCGAGTAGTCCCCTGATCTCTCTTCACGCCATACCACCTTTTCGTCTTGTCGATCCACTGGGAGGGGGATGCAAAGAATTCTATCCGCATCTTCGGCACATAAAGTATTTTTGATCACATCCTCTTTCCAACAGTTGGTTAATTGATCAATTAAATCAGGAACAAAATGGATACTTTGAACATTTGCTAATGTTTGCACCTTATGGTTCACAGCACCTGGTATCCCCGCATTTGTTCAAACCGCAATTTGGTCACCCGATCCCACACGCCAGCAAACCCCTTTCTCAAGCAATCCCGTAGCGGATCATATGCTTTTCTAGTTATAAGATGAATTGTGCGCTCATAAAGCTTTAACGTGGATTATATTTTGCTTTTAGAGTCTTCGTTAATAATGAATACGAGTAACACACTAATCGCAAGCCTTGCTTGGCTAAGAGCGCTATTGATAAACATCTAAAACACTTACATCAGACTTCTTTCAATTTGTTCGGTTTCTTCCAGTCACATCAATGAATTCATTTTTTATTTTGTTGTTTCTGCCACCATAATAGTCCCAATATTTTTTTCAACTCATCGCAAAAAAAATTTGGAAGCAAAAAACAAGACATAGAATAGGTAGGAATTGCTTGCAGAACTGATTTAACTTATACTACTTTACCACCATGGGATAGATGCCTTGTACTCCATCCATTATTTTTACTAAGTGCCCTATCTTTCAAAATTTGAAAAGATTTCTTTTTATCCTTCCCCACCATATTAGGTAACCCTAAGTATTTTTCTGGATTTTGTGGCATTCATACCTCTAAAATATTAACAAACTGCTCTTTTCTTTGATTGTCAACATTTGAGATAAAGAAAATGGTTGATTTTTCAAAATTAATACATTGCCTTAAGCAAATTTCACATTACATTGCCTTGAGCAAATTTCACATTCTCGTAAGATGGCTTTTAAATTCTGAGCTCCCCTAATAGTAGCATCTCCAAAGAGAATACATTCGTTTGCAAAAAAAAGATGAGTAATGATCGGTCCTCTATGACAAACTTTCGTGCCTTTAATTAAACCCTCTCGAGATGCTAATTTCATTAAAGATGAGCTGTAAATTAGAAACAAATAGGGGCTTAGGGGATCACCTTGTCGCAAGCCCTTTGTAGGTTTGAACCGCTCTCCCATCTCACCATTTAGGCATACCAAATAACTCATTGAACTGATACATCTTAAAACCAATTCCACGAGAGATCTCGCAAAGCCCATCTTCAACATAGCTTTTTCTAAAAAACTTCCATTCTAGTCTATCATACACTTTACTCATATCGAGTTTAAGCGCTATCCCTCATTGAGATCTCATCATTCGTTGTTTAAGAGTGTGCATTAATTTGTACGAAAGAAGGATATTATGAGTAAAGAGTCTTCTTGGAATAAAAGCACTTTGTGCTTCATCAATACATGTGCAAAACTTTTTGGAGTCGATTTGCAACTATTTTCAAATAATTTTATAGATAATTGTGCATAGGCTGATAGGTCTAAAGTTTTTGAGGTTGGTTGGATGAACCGTCTTTGGAATCAAAACTACATTTGTCAAATTAACTTCATTAATAAACCCCCATTTATTTAGAATGTCGAGATAGAATTCTCTTACCTCATGCCCTATAATATGCCAAAATTTTTTGGAAAAATAATGCCGAAAAATCGTCACTTCCAGAAGCCTTCGTTGGCTCCATACCTTTTAACGTAAGAACCACTTCCTCCATAGTATATTTAGAAGTCAGTCTGATTCATGTTTGCTCTAATGCAATTTTCAATACCAAAAAGAATATAATCCAAACTCCTAATGTCTCCTGACGAAAATATATTTTCAAAATATCTTTTTGCCACCACGACCATTTTTTGTTAATTCATCGTCACTTGTCCTAATCCATTCTCCAATTCATCAATTTGATTTATTCTTCTTCTTTAGGCAGCGAAGTTGTAAAAGAACTTTGTGTTCTTATCTCCCAACTTTAACCAATTTGTCTTCCTTTGCTCCAAAATCTCTCTTCTTTTTCAACTTCTAGATTTAATTGTATTTTCATGTCATCAAGTCTGCTAAATTTTCATCACTTCTTTCCTTCTTATCAATTTCTTCCAATTTCGCAAACAGTCGCCTTGATGCCTCTTTTCTTTGGTTTTTAATTCTCATTACCCAACTTTGTAACCATTTTCCTAGCATTGCTAACCGCTCCACCATAATTCCCCTACTCTGTTCCCATAACCGTTTCACCTCCTCCTCACACGACTCCTCCATCGTCCACTGTGCTTCAAATTTAAAATTCAAACTCTTCCTTTTCACCTTTTCAGGTTTTGTTTGAAACAAAAGAGGGCAGCGATCAGAAAAAGAATGAGATAAATGTCTTACTGTATATTCAGGAAATAAATTAATCCACTCTAAATTTTCTACCCCTCTGTTAAGACGTTTTTTTATATTCATCTCCAGAAGGTTGCCTCTTTCCCATGTAAACCAATGCCCTATATATCCTACATCTTCAAAGTGACAATCATTAAGTGCTAGCCTAAATTCCTCCATACGTCTTTCTCTCATTGGTAGACCTTCATCTTTTTCAAACGAATAAAGAATTTCATTAAAATCCCCAAAAACCAACCATGGAGTATTCTGTTCTCTTCTTAATCTTCTTAAAAGGTCACATGCTCCACTTCTTCCCCGTACTTCTGAGGCCCCATAAAATCCTATCATTTGCCACATTGTTTCACATTTATCTTCTTCAATATCAGCATCAATATGGTTAAAAAAGAAACTTCTTAGGTTGACAAGTAAATCTCCATTCCATCCTAAACTCAAACCCCCTCTTGTGCCTAAAGCTGACACATCAATTCCATTATAAAACCTACACTATTGTCGCACACCTTCCATTCACTTGCTATCCAACTTTTTCTCCATCAAGAAGATAATTTGGGGATTATGTTGCTTCAACGTATGCCGAAGCCTCCTAGCGCTCTATGGATTCCCCAAACCGCGGACGTTCTAGCTTTTGATTTTCATTGTGTCCAATTGGTTTGCCCATTGGCAGCCGCCAATATTTTTGTTGCAAATTTCCTCACGTTTCTTAGTCACTTCAGCCAGGAAAGATCAGATAGTTTTTTTTTTGAATTTTGTTTATCTGATCTAAGCCTTTTCTTTTCCTCGCTATTCATCAGAGAAAGCTCTTCACCATCATCCTCTATATCTATACTTCCTGTTCACATGTAATTTCACTTGTTGATGTTGAGATTCAGCCAGATATGTTGTACAGTGAAGAATCAATCTAAATATTAGCTCAGGAAGTTAAAGAGTTAAGAAATAAACGTATAGCTTTAGTTAAAGTTCTTTGTCAACGTCACAGAGTTGAGGAAGCTGTAAGATTTTAGGGGACAAAAATTCCTTTAGGAGGGAGAGTTGTAACAACCCGTTTTTAGTAGTGTTGAAAATAGTGATTTCGGGACCATAATTTTGATGAGTAAATTGTTATTTTAATGTTTATTTAATGTCTACAAGATTATATTAAAGTCGTAAAATTTTGTTAAGAAATTTTGATGTTTAAATGGTTAATAAAGTGAAAAGGACTAAACTGAAAAAGGTATAAAAGTTAAGTTCTATTAGCTAAAAGGGTCCAATGGCTATGAAATATTAAACTAAAGGACTTGGATGGTAAATATACCGTAATTAAGATAGTGTATTGTGATGGATAGGTTTTATGGTAGTTTAAATTATTTATAAAGTTTAAATTTGTAATTTAATAAATAAATGAAAAAGATAAACTAAAACTCTGTATCATCTTCCTTATTCTTTCATTTGAAAACCTAAAATTTTCCATTGGAGAGGAAGAACATTCAGTCAAGCTTAGTTTGATGCATGTAAGTGAATTCAAGCCTCGTTTTTAATAATTTTTATGTTTTTGAGTTCATTTTAGCTTAATCTAGCTAGCCCAGGGGTTAATTTGCAAAACTGTTAAAGGTTAAGAGACTTGCCATGGATTTTTTGAATTGGTTTTGTAGTTATTTGATAGATTATTAATCTTGGTTGTGAAATAAACAAGTTTTGTTAAGTGATTTTTGATGAAATTGTATTTAGGGATTTATTTGTAAAAATAGTAAAATTTAATGTTTAAATTATGAAATTTTGGTTTAAGTGAGTTGGTATAGGTCCCAATGAAAATCGGTTAGTTAGTATGGATGATTAAAATGGTTGAATTTCAAGTTATGAGCTTAATTACTAAATTGTGAAAAGTTAAAATGTTAGGGGCAATTTCATAATTTTTTTCATAAATATGAACTATGGATTAAATTAAATACTATAAGTACTTAACTAATTGAAATTATCTATTTAGACCATATTCAAACTTTAAATCGAGGAAAAGCTAATGCTTCAGATTAGTTCGACTTTATTTCTATGCCCCTAATTATCAAGGTAAGTTCGTATGAACTACAATCGTTTTAATGTTAGCCATATTAACTATTTACCATGTTGTTTTAATATAATTGAATTTGAATACAAATGTTTCAATGGTATGATGAATTGACGGATAACGAGTCCCGGTTGAACCTTAAGAATTCTTATGATACAAATGACATGTCATTAGGGATTTCATGTTGCGGGTGCTGGTCCTGAATGTCCTACCGATGGTTGAGGTCCTACATTTATTGTGAATTCTTTACAGCTCGTGTAAGCAGTATCATGTAGCTTACATTCCGACCACATCTTGTGTAAGTAGCCCATTTCGTAGCTTGTGTGAGCATTAATGTGAAAAAAGTTACGGTTATATGTAAAGGCACACTATGTGTGAGCTTTATCGAGTATCCAATATAATTCTAGATGGTTCAACGGGTAAGAAAAGGGAAATGAAATGGTAAGTATGCAAATGGAATGAATCATGATCTTAAGGTAACATATATGAGTTAAATGTTATGTATATACATTGTAAACTACATATCTTGTTGTTGATTTCATATGTATCATAAACAAGTATACTAACTTGTGAATTTGATGATGTTGTATAGGCTTTTACTATGCTTATGGCATTGGTAATGGTTTATACTTAATCTATGAATTGTATTATTGGAAGTGGTAAGTTATGTTTAAAGTTTATATGAGCTTACTAAGCACTCATTGCTTACATAGATATTTTATTTTGTTTTATAGATTATCAGAAGCTCAATCGGTTGGAAGCTCGTCGGAGACCTATCACACTATCCTGCAACTAATTTGGTAGGTTTTGTGTATTTTGGCCAAGGTTAATAATGGCATGTATAGGTTGTTTAGTAATGGTACTTTGTAAATGTGTTAATGGTGATTTGATATGTATGAGCTTTGAATTTCATGTTTGGTTTGATGAACCTTATTTGCTCACCAAATTATGTCATTTTGGTTATTTTCTAATGCTTGTTTATAAGGTTCTTTTGGCATGTTGATGATGGCTTGAAAATGATTAATTGTGACATGTTTTAGTACATATTTGAACTAGGTTATTATGTTTGGAAAATTACAATATTGACATGTTTAGGTAAATGATGTTTGGCTACAATTGTGGTGCCTTTGAATGGCATATTGGTTAGGTCAATTAGGTTGCTTGAAATGGCATAATTATGTGTATTTGAATGATGCTCAAGTCCTTTGAAAGTGTGCACAAATGGATTGGTTAGTTATGCATGAATTGGTTATGAAATGGTTTGATTTTAGGTAAATTTTGGGTTTAGACGGCCTGGCCACACGGTCGTGTGTCATTTGAGATTTCTTAGTGTTCCAAGTCAGTGAGTTACACGACCTAGCACACTGCATGGCATACAGACGTGCGTAGCAACTTAGAGAGTTGCACAGCTTGGCACACGGGGCGTGTGGGGCATCTCAGTGAGTTACACTGGTGAGGACACAGGCTAGGACATATCCATGTGTCCCTTGTTCAAATGTTACACAGCCTGGGCTATGTCAAATGGCCGTGTGACCTCTGTTTTTTAATTTTTGTAACTTTTTTTGAAACTTCCTGTTTTGTTTCAAATTAGTCCCGAATTGCTTCTAAGTTATTTTTAAAGCCTCGAAGGCTCGATTTAAGGAAAAAATGCATGTCTTTAAATGATATATACTATGTTTAATTTATTTAAATGTTATAATGTTAATTGTTTTCTGATTGTATGGTAATACTCTGTAACACAAATCTAGCGACGGAGACGAGTTTGGGGTGTTACACATTCCACATCAACTTCATGGAAAAAATGAAACAAAAATCATTTATCTCCTATATCTGATAGTGGAATTCCCTCCAAAAGAAGCCACAAATTTGCCATGGTGTTTTTTAAAGCAAAAAAGTGAACCACGCTTGCTATAAGACAATAGCCCACCAAACACAGATCATAGCTTGATTTTTGTGGAATAATCTCCTCCCAAATTGCAAGACTTCTTCTTCCTCATCTTTAAGGCATAGATTTGTCATGTCTTTCTTCATCGATGAATCATCCTTAGCGTGTCTATTGCTTTCTTGACATTGACTTGGTTATAAACCAACTGCGGTAACGCTTGTTATATTCTTGGTTTGTAATCAATCAATTTGTCTTGGAAGTAAATAGGATCGTAGTCGACAAAGAAAGAACCCTAGAAATTTCCTTGCTAAATTAGCAGACGATTCCGTGCTATCGAAACAGACTCAAGATTTTTTAATTGTTAAAAGAATTTAGCCATATAGAGAAAGACGATCCTAAATCTTCTGTTATTTTCCTCTATCTATCGTGTCTATTTCTTGTTTGAAAAAGTCTAGAATTGAATTTTGAGCTTTTTTTGTTTTAAATTAAATTTTAAATTTTTTTCTCTCCCAAAGTAAAGATAATTCTTTCTCATATAAAGATGGAGTGAACTTGAAATTAAATATGTAAGTTTCATTTATATTTAAAAATTGGTTTAAGGGTTAAAAAAGTTTTAGTAAAAAATAAAAATACAATTAAGCTCTCAAGAAAAAAATTCATCCTAATGAGTCTTTAATGATCGTAAAAAAATTAATTAAGTCCTTCATTTAACGAAAACTGCTAATTGACCAATTTTATCGTTAATTTTGTTGGCGTGGAAAACGATGTTGATGTGGCATACCATATTAGAAAAAAATATTTTAAAAAATTCAATGCCACGCCAGAAAATATTAAAAAATTATAAAAAAATATGTTGAAGTCAATAATATATATACATTCAGAATGAATCTAGACAAATAGTTTTTCAGATTCATTCTAGATGAGTGCAAAAATATACATTTTAAAAAAATTATAAAAAATTTTCTAAATTTTATATAAATTTAAATATGTAAAAAGTTTAAAAAAATAAAAAAATTATATAAAAAAAGAATAAAAACACAGATCTAGAATGAATCTGGACAACCATTGTTTAGAATCAAATGTATCAGGAATCCTTAAAAGCTTTGAAAAAAGGGACTTACTTGTCCTCTATCCTGGAGATGAACCTATTAAGTGTCACTATCCTCCCGTTGTCCAGACTCATTTTAGTTAGTGCAAAACTATAAAAAAGTATAATTTATAAAAATGAATAAGATGAAGGGCAAAATCTGCTGCTACAATAAGGAATACTAAGACCAAAAACCATATGTAGAAAACCACAAAACCGTATTTACAAAACACATACCATCACTAAAACAGTATCCAAAACATGAATACTGAATACACAACACCTAAAAGACATTAGCAAAACATATGAAAAACATTGTCCCAAACACATATCAGCAACCACAGAACATTTCAACTTAAAGAGAACGAAGTTCACCATCAGACTTTAAATTTCTGCGGTTTTGGAATGTAATAGCCTAATTTTCAGTGGTATCGGGAATAGAGATTTGAGATCACTAAATCCGACGGGTGAGTTGAAAATTTAATAAATTAATACCTATGAGTCAAAGGTGAATATAAAAGCATTTTTGAATTAGTGAATTTGGTGATTTAAAAGAATTAATTAGGTAAATTGGGTCGAGAATGAGGTATCGAGACCTCGACTTCATAAATCGAGCCATAAATATTTTTAGAAATATTTATGGAGTGTTGGTGAAGTAGTAATAAAATTTAGTCAGAAAATTTTGACGTTTGGGTGGTTAATTAAATAAAAAGGACTAAATTGAAAAGGGTGTAAAAGTTGCTAAAAGGTTAAATAGCTCAATTGTCAAATGAGGAAGGACCTAAAGTGCAAATAAGCCCAAAGGAGATATTTTGGGCGGAAATAGCTGAGAAAAATCAGGAAATGAGTGAAATAAGGGCAAAATTGGAAATTTGACAAAATTGGCTAAATAAAAATGGGACTAAATTGGAATATCTAGAATTCTCTTCATTTCTCTTCATATTCATCAGCTGAAAAATAGCCATGGAGGAGGGTTCAAGCTGGTTTTCATACTCTAGCTTCATGTAAGTTTAATTCTTGCTTTCTCCTTGAAATTTTTATGTTTTTGGACTTTTACAATTGGGTCCAACTTACTATTTCATTAGTTTTTGATTCCATGTCTAATTTTTGAAGTTGTTATGGATGATTTCTGGAAGTATATGATGATTTGGCATGGAATTAGAGCTTTAAATTGTTTATATTCTGATTTTATTGAAAGAATTGAATAGAAAGTGAATGTTTGGGACCTAATTGTAAAAGAGTTTGAAGTTAGAGTTTTATGTGGAAATTCTGAATTTCAATAGTTATGAAATAGCTTATAATGTCTATAAAAAGTATTAATTGAGAAAATTATCTTAATTGAGGGGTTAATTGAGTAAGGACTGAATTGTATGAATTGTGAAATTTGGGGTAAAATGGAAATCAACATTTTGCACTAAAACTGTTTTGGGCAGCAGCAGTAGTTTAACTTTGAAAAATCACAAAAAATTGTAGAAATCGAATTAGAGGATGAATAAAATATGAAATTAAATCTTATTGAGTCTAGATTCCTATAAAAGAAATTATGTAAGCAATGGAATTGTAAATCATGAGATACAATAACTTTTGTGAGACAAGATCAGAATGATTTCGGGTTCCCCTATTCTGAATTTGGAAAATCATCAAAAATTGGATAAAAATAATTATAGGCTTAAATTTATATTTTTAGAATCCTGAATTAGTCTATTTTCAATAGAAACAAACGAGGACATCATTAGAATCTTGTACGAGAAGATAATTAATTTTTAGTGAAGAAGGGTCGGAACTGTCAGACAGCAGAACAGGGGAGACTTAAATGAATAAACTGTATTAATTGGCCCAACCAAAAATTATGAAATTTTTATGGTAAGAAGACATATGAGTCTAGTTTCTGGAAAAAATTATGGATCTTAATTTGGAGTTCTTTAGCTCAAGATAAAAATAATTTAGTGACTATGACACAGATGGACAGCTTGAATATTCACATAAGTAGATAGTGAAAATTATGGATAATGTTACCTACAAGTGTGTTATTTTTACTAAGGATGTGGATGGAGAGGAGGAGGAGGAAAATATACAAAAATATATGAATAACTCGTGTATAAATTGATCACATGCCCGATTATAATCGATAAGTGTTGGATTAGAAATGATATAATGTTTTATTTGGTATATTTATTATGAAATTATGATTATCTTTATAATACAAAAATTGAACTTGTGAGTTTATATGGCTAAATTTTAGTGATTATTTGTTAATTTTATGAATTTCATGATGTGTTATTTCATATGTATTGATGATAAAATCGTGAATAATGTAAAAGCATGAAAATTGAATAAATGATCAAATTGAGCATTTCAGTTCAGTGACAAGATGAATTGAAGGAAAAGACCATGGTTGGACCATGGCAACAAGTGATAAGTGATAGCTTCGGCTACACTTATCTGATCAAGGAAAAGTGAAAGTGATAAGTGATAGCTTCGGCTACACTTATCTGATCTATGGCAAATGACAAGTGAAAAGTGGTAGCTTCAACTACCTAATCAGTGAAAAGTGGTAGCTTCCGCTACCTGATCAGTGCAAAGTGGTAGTTCCGGCTACCTGATCAGTGAAAAGTGGTAGCTCCGGCTACCTGATCAGTGAAAAATGGTAGCTCCAGCTACCTGATCAGTGAATAGTGGTAGCTTCGGCTACAAGTGACAAGTGACAAGTGATTTTCGTATAAGACCATATCTGGGATATGGCATCGGTGTGATATATGCTACTGTATAAGACCATATCTCGGATATGGCATCAGTGAGATATGTGATTCGTGTAAGACCATAGCTGGGCTATGGCATCGATATATAAATATGTGTAAGACCATAGCTGGGCTATGACATCATTATGTGAAGATGTGTAAGACCATAGTTGAACTATGGCATCGAGAAAACGAAGTACTCAATTCCGTAAGACGTTCACTAATTTGACAAAGTTTGGTAAGTGTTACATGGAATTATGTGATACAAGGAAGTACGAATTGATAAGACATGAGTATAGAACTTGGTTGATAAATGAATTCATTTGTGATTATATAATTGTTCATCTTGAATGTACTGTCCATATGTATTGATAATTCAAATGTTTTAATGAATAAAATTCCGATATGGAATAAATTGAACACGAGACAAATAATTATGAAATTGAACTCGGAATTCATGAAAATGACGGTTATTGATATATGGAGACATGAGACATTGATATATGAATATGGAAAATGTTTGATAAATGTGTTTATTCATAGTTACAGAATTATATACCTCATGTGTACTATTTGCATAAAGATGATATTTCAAATACTTTGGTTATTTAAGCTTAAATATGAAATAGTCTGAAATCAAGATAAGTTGTTATGAAAATATATTTAGATTACAGAGATATGGCTGATATATGTTGCATGATTATATATCGTGAAATTGTGTATATATATGAGAAATTGAATAAGAATTAAGCCCATACACGTTTCTTGTTATTTATATGAAGTGTACGACTGACAATGGTGATGAAGTTATAAACAGAGAGTTACACGGGTTGAAAACACGAGCGTGTGACTCTCCAAAGTGTGAAAATTTTTTAAGTGCTGCAAAAGTTTCATATGTTTATGGTTTGGTCCCGAACCACCCTGAATGTATGTTTTGGGCCCTGTAGGCCCATATAAGGGACGTTAAACATATGTATGAAAATTTTTAATTTAGAAAAAAATTTTATGGCTGATTTTTTACATGATTGATCATATTAAGTTTGGTAATGCCTCGTACCCTATTCTAAGCTCGGAATACGGGTAGGGGTGTTACACAGAATCCGCCAAGGGTAAGATAGATTAAAGTTTTCTTTTATAGTTTTGCAATAACTCAAATGAATCTAGACATAGATTCATCTTAATCTAAACAACCATTTATATGGATTCATTCAAGATATGTATTTTTATTAATTTTTTATATATTATTGATATTTTTTTATCTCTTTAAACTTTTTACATATTTAATTTTTATAATATTTATTACTTTTTTATAATTTTTATAATTAAAAAAAAGACAGTTTCACACTCATCTTGAATGATTCTAGATAAATGGTTGTCATGATTTAAATGAATATGGACAAATTGTTGTCCAAATTTATTTTATATCTATATTTTTTTATTAATTTAATTTTTTTATATATTTTTATTTTTTTTAATTTTTTTTTGATGTGGAATTCCACGTCAACACTATTTGACGTGTTAGCATGTCACATCAGCGCAATTTGCCTAAGTTAGCAAAGTTAACAATCAAACCGATCAATTGACGGTTTTCGTTGATGGAAAGGCCTAATTGATTTTTTTAGAATCAATAAAGACTCAATAGGATAAACTTTTTCCCTAAAAGCTTAATTACATTTTTTATTTTTTTACTAAAAACTTTTTTGACCCTTAATCCTTAAAACTTTAATATATTTTACCTATCATTTTTAAGTTTAATTCATATTTAATCATTAAATCTATCATTTTTCTTTTTTCTTCTCCCCTTATCTTCTTTCTATATAAACCCAAGTTTATTTCTCTCTACATTCTAATATGTCAAGGATTTTGCAAAATTATTTAACAAATTTGAAACTACTTTTCTATTAAATAATTCTAAAAGTTATTTTTCCAAACAAAATAGATATACACATTAACATTTTTAAAACGATGAATTTTGAAAATGTTAAGATTTTAGTTGTCTAATACATTCTTGTTATACTCATTGTTCAAACATCTCTTTGGACAACACTTGAGACAAAATGTTTCATTCCTTGTTCGAATAGCACTTGGAATAACATGTTGGGTTAGTTAAAATGCAGTAAGTTTGTTGACATTTTTTATTTTATTCACTTAGATTAGTTTTCTATTAGCACATGATTTTTAGATTGAAGTTGCAATTATTTTTCTCTTGATTGATAGATTTAATTTCAAATGGAAGAAGAGAGAAGAGATGTTTATTAAATGCAAACCTTATCTTTATCCATTAAGGCTTAAATCAATTTATTTTCGTTCAAGATAAAATTGATCAGTTTTACTTGGAAAGGAAGCATTTTTGAAAATTAAAAGAGAGTTTTGAGGATAATTATCTTAGATTAATATGCTGAATTATCTCATCAAAATTACTTGGAGAAGTTACTGATTTTCAGCCCGTATTGTCGCACATGTTGGTGTGCTTTTGGGTGACTATTTGTTTATCTTTGTTATATATTCTTTGTACTCTTTTATTTAAGTATTCTTTGAAGAGTAAGGGTTTGTTCTTCATTGTTGTTGAAAATATTTTGGGGATTAAAAGTCTTTTTCCACCTAATCGTAAAATTTGAGATTTAATTTTTTGGGGCTTTTGCATTGGAAAGTGAGAAATATTAAAATACCCTTATTTATTTCAACTATTTCAAAGGTATATAAAAAAGTAGATTAATTTATATTTTATATATCATTATATTAAATTAATCAAATATTTTATGTATAATTATATTAACTTATTTAAATATAATTTATCATTATATTAAATCATTTAAATTTAGTTCATTTATATTTAATTTTTTAAGAAATATTTTATATATCATCAAATTTACAAATAATTTATATTATTTACTTAAAAGGTATTTAAAATTTATTTTCATGTATCATTATATTAAATTATTTAAATATCTTAAACTTAACTAATTTTTTACTTTCTACTATCATTCCTAAAAATAACATTTTAACTTTCAACCACAGTTTTTGGCAGCAATGGAAAACACTAAAAACTAACACACTTACTTTTTCACACCACTTTTCTACTACGTGCTCTTTTTTCCTTTTAAAAGTTTTTTTGAAAAGCACTATTCAACTACAACAACAATGGATAACTAACCCTAAAACTTGTTGAAAGTGAGGTTGTTTGGGGTGAGTGATTGTAACATTGGGGTACTTGATTGGGAGTGAAAATTGCTTCTTTTTACAAGGGTAGATTGGGTTTTAGCCAATGAGATTTCAGATCTATTGTTGAATAAAATTATTCACTGAGCGAGGCTCCACAATGTAGAATTGGTCAATCCGAACTACGCTACAAATATCATGTGTTGATTTCTCTCATTGCCTTACTCTCTTTTTATATTTTGTTTGTTAATTTGTCGTGTTTAAACTTCTATTGCAACATCAAATTGAGACAAAGAGTAATCTGAAAACATTTTCAATTAGTATCTAAGTAGGCTTCAAGAGTTGTTTGAAGGTGATCCTGTGTTCAAATCATGGAATCCATAAAGGAATGTAGTTTGATTACTCGACCCTTGTTACTACTTGGTTAAAAAAACTATGCATATTGGAAGGCTCGTATGAGGACTTTCACCATATCTATTAATGAAACAACCTAGGAAGCTATTGAAGATGAGTGAACTTGACCTAGTGTAACCACTACAGGTGGCATGATCGCACCACGACGTACGTATGTCGAGTAGAGAATTAACACAAATTTAGATTTGAAATCAAGTTTGGTTGCAAGTGTGAGAGATCAGTTGTAATATTTGTAAGTATAGAATGGAACACTTGAAGTATTCCAACGATTGAACCTAAGAGAAATTGGGTAATAAGTTGAATGGACGATGATCAAGATACAACTAAGAAGTCTAGATAGCTAATGGTCAAGTGTTATATTACGACAATCCATAATTCCAGGTTGATTAAGCTAAGTTATCCTTAAAAGGACTAAATTGAACAAAAGTCAAAAGTACAAAAATACTAATTCAAAGTGGTCGATTGATCATTCTCATATCCCTCATTCTTATGGGAAACCCTCATTCTTCCGTTAGTCTCTCTCATAGCTACTCGTTAATCTTCCTAAAAGACTTAACCACTCTTCAATTTAAGAACCATCTTCCTTACAATTAAATTAATCATGTAAAACACACAATTTATATTAAAAGAGAGAAAGATAGAAATTGGTCCATTTGATAAACAGGATGTGCTCAAATCCACAAAATCTTTTAACATTGATTGAGATGTCATCATTTGTAAACAGGAAGTGAATGAAAAATACGAAAATATTTAAGAATAAACACTTAGATTCAAATCCAATCCAAGTCGAAGAACAAGAAAATAAAACTATTTTAGAATAATATAAAACCTAAATTAAAATCCTAAATCTACTAACTGAACCCTAAAAACGACTTGGAAAAAAGCTTTCAAGCTTAACCTATGCTTAACTATTTATAAGCAAAGTTAGCTGCTCAATTTAGGTAAAAAAAACAAGCCATAATCGCACTAAATATGGAATGTGCAGACAGAAACGCCCTTAATTAATTCTTTCCCTCCTTCAGACATGTATTGTGACACGCATGGATTTGCAGATAGAAACACCCTTAATTAATTATTTTCCTCCGTCATATATGTATTGTGACACAGCCTAGTACGTGTCGCGACACAACTTCAAATGTAAAATCTTGAATTAGATTGGTTGTGTTTTGACACCAAAAGCTTGTGTTGAGACTCGACTATCACTCCTGGTGTCTTAAGGCCTATAATTAGGTGTCCTACACACTCAATGAAAGCATTAAAACTACCTTAAGGCTGGCATTGGCCGAATTGGTCAACTAACTTGAAATATTGCATTAAAATGTCTATTTGGAAATAATTTGAATCTAAACTACGAAATACAAAAAAAAAGCAATAAAAGATACTAAAATGCCTAGAAAACAAACTTGTTAAGTGCCGAAAAGTACTTAACTTGTCACTATGATTTGTGGCAGGTCACCAGCTCCTCTGAAAAAATAAAACTATGAAAATAGGAGAAAAACGGCCCCTAAACCTCAATACCTCGAGAAAAACAACGAAGAAGAAGAAAACCATAAACAATCCAACAGTTGAAGACCCAAGAACTCTCTAAACAAGAGAAGAGGAAAAAACCATAAAAAATTGAGATGAAGGATAGGGAACAACAAGCACAGCAAAATCTGGAAAACTCTTATAAAAGCAAAAGGTTTTTACCAAAGCCTCAGGAACTCATATTGAATCTAAGAGAAAAGGAGAGGACACCAAAGATGACAGCTAAGTCCCAACGGCTCTAAGAGTTGGAAAAATCCGGTTTAAAAATTAGTCTTTTGTCATAACTTAAAATTAAAATTTGAAAACTAAGCTTGCTTGTGATATTTATAGCAATAAGTCTTTTCCCCAAAAAATACATGTGCTTTGAGAGAGACGAATCCTAGATATTCCCAACTTTTAACCAAGTGACCTTCTTTGCTATTCTTATACCATGAATTGTTTCAAATGTGGGCTCAAACAATTACGAACCAAACTCAATACCTGAAATGATTTATTACTTTCAGTAGGAAAGTAATTCTCTCTTAATAGAAACTAATAGAATTGTAATTCTCAGAAAAAAGAATTTATACTTAGAAAATAAATTATCTCTCCTTCTTGGCAGAATAACAATATCTCAAAGTTATGTGAAACTTGTATTAAAATTGTATTTGAAGCTCTATCAATTTCATCTATTTATAGGAAAAGATAGGAGAATTCTGGTTGAGTTAGTAAAACACAAAAAATATTTATTTAATAGACAAATTAATTTTATTGTTGAACAAGAAGACGGGCCCGACACACCCTAGTTAAATACATTAGGGTTGTCACCCATCATATGTAATATAAGGGGAATTGGGTCTCTCCTATATTGGGTCCAATTATCTGTGTTTCTTGGACTTTTAACCCAACACTTTATCATTTAATCCAATTTAGTATATGCTTTCTATTTTTATAAATCAACATTATTCATTTAATTAACTTAATTAGATAAATTAAATTTCTAATTAAATAATTTTCTCAACCCAATTCTAATTCTATTAAAGTCATGCAACTTTACCATAAAAGAATTTATGATGAAATATATTTAATTTTCATTCAACGGATTTACAATGACTAATTAATTTAATTTCATTTTTGAACTTCAATTATTTAATTAAATAATAATTCGAAAACATTAAATTAACACTCAAGCCATTTCTATACTAAGTGAGTAAACATATTCCTTTGTGAAGGGGACCCATTTTTCCAATTTCATCATTTCTATTCATTTTTATTCATTTGGTTTTACTTACAATTCATTTATGTTTTCAACAAGCTAGAAGAGGGACCGATTGAACATATAATTAAGGCTCAGATAATTTATATTTAAGTTCTAGCTTTTCGCCTATTAATTATAAACTTATTTAGTCATGAAGTCATTTCATCATAGTATCGTGAATGAGCTTCCCCTTATTACATACCATTACAAAAGCTACATAATAACTGTTCATCCAATGACTTTGTCATAAATGTGTTACCCTCGTAGGATATCATTAATGTAACAGCCCATTTTTAGTGAAATCGGAACAATGGTTTCGGGACCACAAATCCGATTCCGAAAAGAAAAATTATTTTAATATTTTTTAATGGTCTGAATTATGATAGAAATATCGTGTAAAAATTTCGTTAGGAAAATTTTACTAATTACATGTTTAATTGATAAAAGGACTAAATTGCATGAAATGCAAAAGTTGAATTCTAGTAGCTATAAGTATCAAATAGCTATGGAATTCAAAATTGGAGGTCCTTATATGGTAAATAGACCATTAAGAGGAGTTAGTAGATAAGTATGATGAATCATCCACGGAAATTTAAGAAAAGAAAAGGAATAAACTGGAAAGTAAATAAATAAAAGATGATAATTAAAATAAATATCTAATATCATTATTTTATATCATCTTTCCAATTAAAAGACATGGAAACCCTAGTTTTTGGGTGTTGAGTTCAAGCAAGTTCTTTTGGCTCAATTAGGTATGGATTCTTGTCTCGTTTTATCATAATAGTTTAATCTAGCTATCTCGGGGATTAATTTGTAAAGTTAACAAAGTACTAGGGTTTTGCTATGGATGAGTATGCATAAATTATGAAATTTTATGGTAGAAAATGAAAGTTTGTTGATAGATACACAACTTTTGTAAAGTGAATTTTGATGAAATTGTGATTTAGAGACTAAATTAAAAAGTTATAAAATTCATGGAAAAATTTTGAATTTTTTGAAATGCATGGGCGATTATTGTTACATTTAAAAATCATCTAGGCTTGGAATAAGGAATAAATTGCATGAATTTCATTTACCGAGCCTAGGGATAAAATCATAATTAAATAAAAGTATAAGAGAAAAATGGTAATTTTGCCTAAGATGTGAATTGGATTGAATTGAAAATGAAATGTATTAAATTAAGTTAAATTTACTCGTATAGATCCGGATAGAGCAAATACAGAATTGGATCGAGGAAAGGAAAAAGTATCGAATTAGTAGATTATAATTCATAAACACTTGTCAAGGTAAGTTCATGTAACTAAATTGTATAACTATATGTTTGAATTGAATATTATGTATGTGTGTTGTGTAATTGACATTCAAGAGATTCAATCACATATCCAAAGATGTCTGATAAATATTAAGTCTCGTTTGTATAAATGAAATTCGATAGATACAGAGTTTCCGAATTAGTTGTGGTCCAGCATATGTTGTGGACAGACCACAACTCGAAAGAGCGTCCCGTTATCAGCTCTCATGAGCATCCCGATATTTGACCTTCTCAAGCTTCCCGTTATATGGTTCCTACGAGCTTCTCATTAATATCTCTTTGGAGCATCCCGATTGGTTGTGATCTTGCATGTGTTGTGGACATAGCGCAGCTCTTATGAGTGTCTCTATATATGGCTCTTCGTGAGCTTCCTAATTAAAGGCTCTTTGTGAGCTTCCTGATTAATAGCTCCCAGGAGCTTCTCGATATGGCTTGCTTGAACTTCCCGATACATGGCTCTTCGGAGCTACCCGTTATTGGCCCATATGAACTTCCCAATTATGGCTCTTATGAGCTTCTCGTTATATAGCTCGGATAAGCTTTCCGTTTACAGCTCACATGAGCTTCCTGTTATATGGCTTGAGAGAAGGCTTTCCTATTATGTGCTCTAAGGAGCACTCCCGAATATGAATTGATGGATTACAGTTTGTACACTTCAAGTGTACTATCTGTGTATCTATCGATATTTCTAATAAATTCAACGGGAAAAGTTTCTGACATGGGATAATCTAAATTTGAGATAAAATATTATGGAAATGTATGTGTTATGTGAATATATGATGTGGAAAACATATGTACATGAAAATTTGTTACATGATGAACTCATCTTTGTTTCTTGATATTCACATGAATTACATAACTAACATGTTTCTTGAAATTATATGTGTTTAGGCAAATTGTCAAATTTCTTTGGATGAATTTTGCATGCTTAGTTTAAATGTAATTGAATGGTAAGTTAATTTCCCGCTATACGAACTTACTAAGCATAATATGCTAGTATTATTTTTCCTATTTTATAGTAATTCGGAAGCTCGAAATGGTTGGAAGCTGGTCGGAGCATCATCACATTATCTTTCGGCTCATTTCGGTATATGTAAAGAACTAGATTTTGGTATAATGGCATATATAGGTACAAATAGGTCATTGATGACAAATATGTGTTTTGGTTATAATTAGCCATTGGAATGGCTTGGGTTGGACATACTTTTGTTATGTATATATTTGTGTGGCTTCTTCATGCTTGTTGTGTTTGATGTGGTTGAGTGATGGATAAGTTATAGGCATATTGATGTATGAGATGAGATAGTATACTTGGTATAAGTAAGCAAATAGATGTTTTGATTAATATGGTAAATTTGAATGTTGAGAAATGAGGTATATGACATGATTATAACTTGTTTTTGGTCTAGTTTAAATGTCTTAGATTGGTTATTAAATGTATTAAAATGTTAATGTAGGCGAAAGACCAAACGGGTAAGAAATATGGCTTAGAAATTACCTCATTTCGTCCACACGGGCAGAGACACGGACGTATCTCTTAACCGTGTGTGACACACGGCCTAGCACATGGGTGTGTGTTTTGGCCGTATATCCCCTGCTTCTTAAAAATTACAAAACAGAATGCTCAGAATTTCTAACACGGCCTGACACACGGGCGTGTGGCTTGGCGTGTGACCCCTGCATCTATTTAATGTAAATTTTTATATTCACACGGCTTGGCACACGGGCATGTGACTTGGCCGTGTGACCTAAGTCAGAGAGTTACACGGGTATGAACACAGGCTGAGACACGGCCATGTGCCCTACTTCGAATACCCATACGACCTGAGAAACGGGCGTGTCTCTTGACCGTGTGAGCCACACAACCTAATACGACCTGAGAAATGGGCATATCTTTTGACTGTGTGAGCCACACGGCCTAACCACACGAGCGTGTGTCCCCTGCACTCTTGGAAAATTTTAAAGTTTTGTGAAAAATTCTCTAAGTACCCGGTTTAGTCTCGACCTGTTTCTAATATATGTTTTGAGCCTTGAAGGCTTAAATAAGGGACAATATGAATGTATATGATTGATTTCTAACATGATTGAAAAATGATATTAAATGTTTGTTTCTGATCTGTAAATTTCCGGTAATGCTCCGTTACCTTGTTCCGGTGACGGATATGGGTTATGGGTGTTACAATTAATCTCTTTGGGATAAATATATTCTCCCAATATGATCATGTTTTATCTCATGGTAATCATTACATCTTCCTTCATGAAAAGTCGATTACTATCAAATAGTAATAAAGTCGTTTATCGCAAAGACAAACGACTCGCGTCAATGTTTACTTTTCATCTATTATGTAATGCTCATGAGAGAATATCATGTACTCATTAGTTGGGCTCTAAATTCCGCTATTGTGAATGACGCTACATGCTGTAGAAGTCGTATACCCAACGCACTATTGTTCGGTTCCTTATCTATTTGAATTCATGCTTTTAATTACATCAAAGTGTACAAGTCACGCATAGATAGTCCAACATCCACTCAAGATTAATGTATGTCACAATATGAACGTCAAAAGTGAATAAATCCATAAACGAATTTTGGATCTATTCTTCTTGGGTCCTTTCTGATGTACTATCATTCCAATCAGTTACATATATGTCTCTATCTTCTGAGAGTCATTCTATCCGATGCTCAAGATAAAGCATCTCCCCGATTAGACTTGATAGACGGTATATTAGTTTTTCAATCGGTTTGCTCAATTTCAGTTAGACTAAGGATATATTTAGTTTCATCTACTAATACAAGTTGTCTTTCTATATTACAATCCGACCATGTAATACCATTTAGTATTGGTTAAACGTTAGATAACTAATATTTGCTTCCATTTTGTTTTATGTGTAAAAATTATTTAAGAGAATATACAAAAGATATTAATATAATTAATGGATATTATTAAACCAATTTATTTAAAAAATACAAATATACATAGACAAAAATACTACACTCAAAATATTAAATCCAACATCGGGTCTATTAACTTCTTGGTCAGCAAAGTTATAAAAAGAAAATGAGGGAATAGAAATTTGTAGGACCTAAACTATGGCCCAATTCAGATTCACTTCGACTAAAAGTAAGCATAATATTTACTCTGATTAGATTTCTTTGATACAAACTTTGGTTGATTTAAACTTTGCTTTCATCATTATAAAAGTCAACACGTTCTCTATATTTCTTAGGAAATTGATGTTATATAAATCTCTTTCGATTCCGTGTATAAACAAAGACTAATTGACTACTTCAAATAGATTAGAGGCTACGATTTAGTTGTAAATGGCGTTCATGTGAAACCGACAAGCACTATTCGCTGCAAATATATCAGATTATTTTAACTATTTTTTTAAAATCTGTATTTGATATCATTATTAATTTATATCAAATTAAATATATATACTATAAAATATAATATTTAATTTACCAAACCAATATTTAAAAAAAAAAATTAAATGCTAAAAATTAAGTATTCAAAAGTTAAATACTAAATTTAATTTATAAAATGTCGGTATATTAATTAAAATTAAGTATGGAATATGAGTAAATTATTTTTAAATTATGTGAATTTGTATTTTTGTATTTATCTTTTTTATATTTTAATTTATTTTAGAAAAAAGATAAGGTGTCTTTTGATAAAATGAAAAATTAAGTGTTAAAAAAAATAAGTGGTTAAAAAACTAGTATTGAAAATTTAAGTATTGAATTATCAATTTGCAGAAATTTTTTTTATCAATTTTTATTATTATTTTGGATTATCAAACATGTGTAAAGTATTAAATAATTGAAAACATTAATTACAAATTAATTTAATACTTTTCAACTATTTATCAATCAACCTAAAATAATAATGGGTAAACTATCAAAATAGTCACATTTGTTTGCTTCGAGTTACATTATAATCACTTATGTTTAAAATATTATATTTTAGTCACTTAAGTTATCGCCTTATAACATTTTAGTCACTAAGCCGTTAATTGTCATTAACGATGTAACGACAAGTTGATGTGACATGTTAAACCATCATTCAAACGAAAATTTTATGTCAAATTATACAATTGGTCCATTTTTTTTTTGAGTAATTTTTTTTATGTTCTTTTAACTTTCCTTTTTTTTTTCTTTTTTTTCATTCTCTTTTGCCTTTCTCTTTGTTTTCCTCCCTTCTTTATTTCTTTTAACGTATTTTTTCTATGTTTTCCATTTGTTACAATAATCCATATACTTTTATTTTTTTTGAAAAATTTAATTTTTTTATTTTTATTTCTTTATTTTCCTTTTCTTATTCCCATGTATTTTTCTCTCTTCACAAACTCTTCACAGCAGAAACATAATCTTTGCCCACCAAATATGCCAAGTCTTTGTTTCTTTCACATGATTCCTAAATTCAATTTCATTCAAAATTGAATAACAATAATTCTTAATCAAATCTCGATTTGAGTATAACCTAATTTTGAAACTAAAAATAGATCTAACTAATCAATATAAAAAACCATATCCTTAATCAAATCTAAACATAAACTGAATTCTTTATATTTAAAACATTTTTTTTTTCATTTTCAATTTTTTACAAAATTGTATACATTATTCTTTTCCTTTTCTTTTATTTTCTAATGAATAAAGTTAAGCAAATGATAAATTTAATCTAAAGCTTCTTGGATATTCCCAAGCAAGCTTGATTGGAAGCCGAGCATGGATGAACTGAAGAGAGAAAGGGAGCATGGAACCAAACTGATTTGGGTAAAGTTGAGGGTAAGTTTCGTATGGTGGTCATTTTAGTTATTGACAGTGTAGAGCTCGTTTGAAGAATCCGTGAAACAACGTGTTGGATCTAGTGCCTTAAGTGTAATATTTTTGTTTAAGTACACTTGTAATTTTTCGAACAAATTGGTTAATAAAATTATTTATTAATTACATTAATACTTTGTATGGTTTCCTCACATGGTTTTTGCACACAAAACAAAATGAAAGCAAATGTTGTTTACTGGTTGTTTGATGTTTAACTAATACTAAGCAATATTACGTGATAGAATTGTAATACGAAAAGGCAGCTTGTAGACAAACTTAAACATGTCTTCAGTCTAATCGAAAATGAACGAATCGATTGAATGACTAATATGTCATTTATCAAGTCCAATTAGGAAGATGCTTTGTCTTGGGCATCGGAATGAATGACTCCCAGAAAATAAAGACATAGATGTAACTGACTAAACTGACAGTACATCGGACAGGACCCAAGAAGAATAGATCCTAAATCTATTTATGTATTTATTCACTTGTGACGTTCATAATGTGGCATACCTAGATCTTAAATCTGTTTATGGATTTACTTACTTGTAAACGTGGTCACGGGTCATTTGTCTTTGTGATGAATGACTTGATTACTATTTAATAGTAATTGACTTTTTATGAAGGAAGATGTAATGGTTATCATGAGATAAAATAGGATCATATTTGGAGAACATATCTTATCCCAAAGAGATCAAGGATATCTTATGATGGTAAAACACTTATGACAAGTTCATTAGACAGGCACTGAGTAGTTGTTTTCATAATGGTATGTCGTTAGGGAGAGCTCTGTCAGATACGATAGTGGAATAGCTTCGTGACTAACTAAATTTATAATTAATAGGCGAAAAGCCAAAACTTAATTGTAAATTATTTGAGTCATAATTACATATTTCCAATCGGTCCTTCCGCTAGCTCATTGAAACCAGAAATGAATTACATGTTTGAATCAAAATGAACAGAATGAATAGAAATGGATAAATGGAAAACATTAAGAAATGATTATGGTTTTCTTCAAAATGTAGAAATAGAAATAAAAATGTAAATGAAAATGAGAAATGATTCAATTGAAAATGTAGATGAATGAGTTAAAAATGATTGGGAGAATGGGTTTATGTTTTTGCGTTATTTTAAAGCACGAAAATGAAAATAAATCATTTGATCATAATGAGCAAGTTGAGTTGTGAAATATTAAATATATTTTTCAGAAATTTTACCAAAGGTAAAATCGTCATTATTTTATTGGGGTAAAATTGGGACGAGAAAATCATTTAATATAAATATATTGAAGGTTATTTTGGGAAATAGGAAAAAAAGATTCGAGTTGGATCAGATTACAAAGTATTGGGTCAAAAGTCAGTAAGTACTCGTAATTAGACCCAATGTGAGAGAGGCCCAAAAATCCCTCATGGATATGTGGGGTCAACAACCCTAGTAAGAATACTAGGGGATGTAGCCCACCCTAATCCTACTCTAAGTAGGAATTTTTTTTCTAGTTGCAATAAACGTCCACAATTCAACAAGGGTTCTACTTCTCTTTCTATAAATAGATGACACTGGTAGAGCTATTAACACAACTTTGAGAGGTTGTTACTCTTTCGAAAAATAAAGAGAATTTATTCTTAACTATTAAAAATATTTTTCCAAAATAATAATTCTACCAGTTTTTATTAAAAAAGAGAGAATTTTTGTTTTCACCCCCAAAAGGAATAGAATTTTTTTTCTAATTCTGTGTTTTGATTCAATTGGTTCAAGCCCACACTTGAAGTAGTTCACGGTACGAGAATATTGTTGAAGGAGGCCCGTTTTAAACTCAATCACCTCTACACAAAAGAAGAAATATATTGGGCTCAAAGGTCCCAGATCAAATGGCTCAAGGAAGGCAACAGAAATACGCGCTACTTTCGCGTAAGGGCTACTAGCCGTTTAAAGAAGAACAACATTTTTAAGCTGAAAGACTCAAACAGGAGATGGGTGACTGAAACAAAAGACATTTGTAAAAGGGATTATTTTAGTAGTTTGTTACGTTCTAATGCGTCTTGTTATGAGGAACACAATATGAGTTACATTCACCAATGTGTTACCAAGGAGACCAACAATTGGCTCACAAAAGATTTCAAGGAGGGTGATATTATTCAAGCAATCAAACAGATTGTAACACCCCGAACCCGAGACCGACACCGGAGTCGGACACGAGATGTTAACAAACTTTGAAAAATTTTTCCAGACACTGCCCAGTCTGAGTACTAGTCGCTTCAAAAATCATATCTTGAGTTTCACAACTCAAAAATCAGTTTTGTGATTTTTCCCTGAAACTAGACTCATGTCCCCACCTATGGATTTTTTTCTAGAATTTTTGGTCTGGCCAATTAGTACAGTTTATTAGTCAAAGTCTCCCATGTTACAGGGGTCGACTACACTGACCTTTTCCCATTACGACTGGGATATCTCTCTGCACAGAGCTTCAATACTGATGCCGTTTGTTTCTATGGAAACTAGACTCAGAGAGGAATCCATACATATATGGTATGACCCCTAATTATCTCTGGTCAATTTATAGTGAATTTCCAAAGGCGGAACAGTGAATCCAGAAACTGTTCTGGCCCTGTTACACAAGAACCGAATATCTCTTTCTGTACTGTTCCTATAATTGTTTCGTTACTTCCATATGAAAGTAGATTCATCAAGGTTCGATTACATAATTTATTCACTATTTAATTCCACTCCTACGAATTCTTGTGATTTTTCCAATCCACACCACTGCTGCTATCAGCTTCTGTTTTCAAAGTGAACCTTACCTAATTTGGGGTTTCATGGACCAACTAGGGCCTTGTCATACATAAGCCCACATATGATCATACTTAGCCATTCTAGTGGCTGATCATTTGCTCAACACTTCCATTCCAACATAGTTACATCATGAAACCATCTATACATTCATAAATACGAATGGTCTAATGCCATACTCCACTTCTACAAGCCATTTTCGCATGGCTGTACACTTATACATTTCATAAAGTACTCGAAAGACAACAATGGGTAGTCCTATACATGCCATATCAAAATTCAACCAAAATAGTACCCAAAAGAGCCTTTGATAGTGTGGGCGACTTCGACTTCAAGATCCCGAGTCCGATAGCTGGAGAACCAAAAATCTATAAAACAGAGGAGCAATGTAACGAGTAAGCAATTTATGCTTAGTAAGTTTGAGCAAGGAATTCCAGCATGCACAAAGAATAGCACACATTTAGCTAAACGGAATATTTCATAATACGCAATTTACCGATATCAAACTTGCTTCACAACATTAATAACCCTTATGTACATACACAATAAACTAACTTGGCCGAAGGCCGGTAGCTCGTTTATCAACTGAGCGAACATTTATTGTAAGGGCTCGATTAAATTCAACACATACGTAACATATCCCCATATTGGGATGTTTTTCGAGTATTCGCTGGAATTTTACAGCAAGCTCATTCATTACCAAATCACGTACCTTCGGGATTTAACCGGATATAGCTCCTCGTTCAAATGCCTTCGGGACATAGCCCGGTTTTAGTAACTCACACAATGCCTTCGGGACATAACCCGGATTTAACAACTCGCACGAATGCCTTCGGGACTTAACCCGGATTTAACAACTCGCACGAATGCCTTCGGGACTTAACCCGGATTTAATAACTCGCACGAATGCCTTCGGGACTTAACCCGGATTTAATAACTCGCACGAATGCCTTCGGGACTTAACCCGGATTTAGTATCTCGCACAAAGGCCTTCGGATCTTAATCCGGATATATTCACTTAGCACAAAGCCTTCGGGACTTAGCCCGGACAGCATTCAATTAATCATGCACATCTAACAATAATTCATAGCACATTCATATTTCATTTTCGTTTACGAAACTCAAACACAAGGCACATATTGTCCTTGCACATTCGGCTCAATAGCCACACATAGAGCATGATTTAATCACATCGAAATTTAAGATCTCTTACTCAAGAACTTACCTCGGGTGTTGTCGAACGATTCCGCTAGCTATTCAACCACTTTTTCCTTCCCTTTATCGGTTTTATTTCCCCATTTGCTCTTGAGCTTAATCAAACAAATAAATTGATTTCATCATTTTAGGCATCAAAAGATGAACACAAGGCACTTAGCCCATATTTATACATTAGACATTAAAGTCTCATACATGCAAAAATCATGCATCAACACAACATATTAGCTAATTTCTTTCCCCTTGGCCGAATATGCATGTCCATTTTTGGGGTCGATTTCAACACTTAATACACACATATACACACTAGTAAAGCATCCTCCCCCTTTTCATCGATTTAACACATGCATTGCTCATCAACATGCAAAGTTACATTCGGCCTTAGCACACATCTTGCTAGCCGATTCTTCTCCCTTTAGCAACCAATGCACATATGTGCTCACACAAAAATGCTAAAAAGGAGGTTCAAGAATCATCAAGCCATCATCACATGCATCATTAACAAGCTTCATATTTTGCATGCAATGGCATTAACACAACCTCCACCTAGGCCGAATCTTAACTTATCCTCATGCCTCATCACCACAACATCAAACACCAACCAAGAATGATGCATCCATGGTCAAGTGCCATTTCCATCACATAGCAAGATTTAGACCATGGGCTAGGTAGAACTCAAGCTAACAACTAAAACATGCATGCATCTCATGGAACATCATTAAACATACCTTGGCCTAGCTACATGCATGGCCGAATCTCTTCACCTTTCTTCTTCTTTCCTCCTTAAAATTTTTGGCCAAGGATGAACCAAAGGATGAGAAATTTTTTTCTTTGTTTTTCTTTCTAATTTAGGCTAAAATGGAGGTGAGAAAGGATGAACACAAACTTTTCTCCTTTCTTCTCTTGAGCTCACGGCAATGGGGGGAACAAACACCACACACACATTTTTTTTTCTTTTGTTTTCCATTTCTTTATTACCCATACTCCTTATTTTATTCTTCCACTAACAAAACATGTTTCATGACATGTTTTGCCCATCCTTCCTTGTCATGGCCGGCCACTACTCATTAGGGGGGGAAATTTGACATGCAAGTCCCCCCCTTTGTCCACATGCACTAGTAGGTCCTCACACATTGACCTATCACATTTTAGAATTTTCTCACATAAGTCCTATTGACTAAATTCACATGAAATCAACCCAATTGAAGCTTGAAATTTTCACACATTCATAATTACATATTCTACACAATAAGTATCACATTCAAACATTTCGGTGACTCGGTTTAGTGGTCCCGAAACCACTTCCCGACTAGGGTCAACTTTGGGCTGTCACACAGATGGACCCTAAGAAAGCTCCTAGGGTTGAAGGCCTCTCGGGTTGCTTTTTCAAAAATAATTAGGAGATTGTGGGCAGTGAAATTATTCTGTTTTGTTTAGATGTTCTAAATAGAAACAAAGATATTTCTTGTTTAAATGACACAATGATTACCTTATCCCGAAAATTAAGGACCAAAGTGATATAACTAACTTCCACCCTATTTCTTTATGCAGGTTTATTTACTAGGTTATTTCTAAAGTGTTTGCTAATCGACTTAAAGTTGCCTTCCCTTGTTGTATTAGTCAAAACCAAAGTGCGTTTATCCCGGGGAGAATGATACATGACAATATTTTTATTGCCTACAAATTGATGCACTATCTCCAAAGTTCAAAAAATGGCCCTAATAAATGCTTTGTCATTAAGCTCAATATGAGTAAAGCTTATGATCGTATAGAGTGGATCTTTATTGAGGAGGTCATAAAGAAGATGGGGTTCAAGGAAAATTGGATCAGAAAAATCATGCGTTTTGTTCAATCTTTGAGATATGTTGTTAAATGCAACACAATTCTATCGGAGGTTATTAATCCCGATAGGGGGCTTCGCCAAGGGGATCCCCTCTCCCCTTATCCTTTTTTGTTTTGCATGGAGGCACTATTGAATATGCTCATTCATGCGCAAAGTAATAATTGGTTGAGGGGTATCTGAGCCATTATAAATGGCCCTCGAATTAACCACCTATTTTTTGCCGATGATACCTTCCTTTTTGTGAGGAATAAAAAATGTGATGTTGATGCCCTTTTTAATATTCTTAGGGAGTTTGCTAATTTTTCTGGTCAAAAAATTAATTTGACAAATCAATGATTCCTTTTAGCCTGAATACTCCTAGGGTGCAATGTCAACTTTTTGGTGATTTACTTGGTATGAAGGTGGTGGACAAATTGGACAACTATATTGGTTTATCTCTCCCGGTTGGCAAGAAGAAAACTTTAGCTTTCTAAGAGATTACTAATTGCTTTCGTTGCAGGATAAATAGCTAGTTAAAGAGACTTCTATCCTTCAGTGGTAAAGAAATATTTATCAAAGTTGTCCTTTAATCTCTTCCAACTTATACTTTTTCGGTGTTTTTAGCTCCTAGGGTGGTTATAGAAGATATGCAAGGAAAGATTTGTAAGACGTGGTGGGCAAGCAAGGAGAGAGGCAGGTTTTGGACGATGCTTTTGTAGAAGAGAATTTGCCACCCAAACGATATTGGTGGGCTTGGCTTTAAGGACATTCGGCTCTTTAATTTGGCTCTCCTTGGAAGACAAGTATGGAGACTTATAACCTTCAAAGATACTTTATGTTACAAAGTTTTAAGCTCTAAGTATTTTCCCAAAGGTGACATTTTCCATCCCAAAAGAGTGGACAAACCCTCTTTACTTGGTTGAGCATTGTTGAATAGGCTAAAGTTCTTAAGGATGATTTAAGTTGGTAGGTTGGCAATGGTGAATGCATTAATATCCGTACTGATAATTAGAGGCTAGAATTTTTAAATGGTGATGCTTTAAAATCCAACATTATGAACCCTAATAAGAGAATGGTGAAAGACTTATGGATCGAAAATAATAAGAGATGGAATAATAAAAGGGTGTGTGAGTTATATGGGAAAGACTTAGGGGACCAAATTTTCAATTTACTTATTGGTGATGAAAGCCAAAATGATCGAGTGGTGTGGTTCCACAACCTTTTTTGTTCATTCTCGACTATGTCTACGTACTCTTAGATTATGTTGAAGCAAATGGGACTCTGCCCTCATCATTTTTTTAGAAAGCTATTTAGAAGCTCGACACACTTCTTAAAATCTGAGTCTTCACCTGGCGGATGGGGCATGAGATCCTTCCCACTAACGTCAAGATTGTATTTATTCGACAAGGCTTTGGGCAGGAGTGTCCTTGGTGCAGTGCTAAGAAAGAAACCCTTATTCATGCCCTTAAAGACTATCCAACAGCTAGGGCAATCCTCTCTATCGATGGCCTTAACAGTAGCTTCATTACGAAAAACTATCACTGTTGCATGAACTGGTCAGAAGATGTGATGCGGGTGTTGGACAAGAGAGCTACTGCCTATCTCATGACCACCTTATGGAACAGCTGGATCAATAGGAATAACTTCATCTTCCATGGGAAAGAAAAAGAGACATATGTTGTGTGGGAGAGAGCTAGAACACTCAATTAGGACTTTCGCATTTTTAACTTGATTAACGACCTTTTGTTACCTATTAACTCTGCTGTTAAAAGGTGGGAGAAACCTCCGAGGGTCACGTGGAAATAAACTTTGATATTTCTGTAAGTAATAATAGAACTGGTTTTGAAGTTATTACTAGGGATGATGAAAGTTTCGTTATAGGCAGTGGCGGGGGTAAAAAAATGAGATGATGTTAGCGGAATGGGCTAAAATTTATGCTTTTGAAGAAAGCATAAAGATGGCGTGCGCTCTGAATATCATGACAGTTGTGGTGTTTGAGACTGACAACGCAAGCCTCACTAATAGAGTGAAGCATCATAGTATGGTTGTCGCTATCATTGGCGCACGCGTCAAAGATAAACTTTGGAAAATTTTAAATCAGCAACATTATGTTAGGCTCATCAGTATTGTAACATGGTGGCAGATTTCATTTGTAAAAAAAATGAGTTTTGATTCTTGTAATTGGTTTTTTGACATGGATTACCCTTTGGAAATCCATGAACTTATTATCAGTGATGTAATTTAATTGAATTAATTCTTGTCTTTTTTCTTTCAAAAAGTAAATTATGGCTTTAGTTACAATGATAGTTACAACTTGTGCATGGCTAGATTAAACCATAACTTACCTTATCTATGTTGGCAATCTTTTGTTCCAAAACATTGGGGGTCTGAATTGTTGATCTTGTGAAAATTTCCTATGCCCCATCAATGATGTTCACTAGTGATGCTTGTGGGATAATTTGGTTGTAATCGATTTTTAACTTAGAAAGTTATAAACTCTTATATATGATAGAATTGTATTAGGTAGGACATACGAGAGAGAGCATTTATCATTTTTTTCATTGATGAATCTATTTTTTAGTGCATTTTGTAAGTAAACTCAAGTCACTTGGTTTATAACTACACTTTCAAGGGAAAAGTCTTAGTGGATAGTGATCCAGATTCTATTATAATAGTGAAGTTGCTACATGATGATGTATATGACTTACATCATGACTTGTACTCATTGAAGTATTAGGTAAGGCCCCGCGGACGTAAGAGGAATTCGAACTACATGACCAAGTTTTTTTGTGTTCATTGATATTTTCCTCACTTGTCACCTGGTCTACTTTCAATTTAGCCAATATATGGGCTTATATTTTCTAAAAAAATCAACTTTCCATTCAATCTAGTATCAGAGCTATACACTTGACATACTAAATTTTGATCTTGTGTTTCATTTTTTCTTAAAATGGAAGGATCTTTTATGTCATGACCCCCTATGTTGGATGAATCCAACTATACCTATTGGAAAGTAAGAATAATGTCATTCATAAATTCCATGGACAATAAGGCATGGTGCTCGATCCCTATAGGCTTAAAACCTCCAACTACTAATGCCTTTGGTGTGAAGACTCCAAATCCTAAAATTAATTGGACTACTGATAAGTCGTAATTTATACATATTTTATCCCATGCTTAAGCACATTTTTGATTGAATTATCATTAAATTTGTGGAATTTGATGCTCATAATCCTTTAATTTCATGTCTTATACTTAGGTGAGCATAGGAGAGTAAAAAGAACGAGAAACGGGCCAAAAACGGAGAACATGGGTCAATGTGGAAAATCAACACAGCCTGGACTTCCTCACACCGGTAGACCACACGGCCATGTCTATTTAACAGACTCTAAACAATGCCTAAGCCACCCCCACAACGGCGTGCCACACGGGCGTGTCCCTATCGAGCCCAAGTTTAGTTCTATTCGGAAAAGGCCACTCTTGAGGGTTTTGAAGCATTCTAAAGCCTATATAAACACCCCAGGAGGTACCTAGAAAAGACACAAGGAGTAGGAGGCAAGGAATTACTCGAAGAAAGCCAATTGATCCATCTCAGAAGCCAGATTCTTCTTCAAGACTGAAGATCTCCCTTCAATTTCCTTCAGTGGTTTTTGGGTTTTCTTTATGTTTTGTTATCATTATTCTTCTGAAATGTTTTCTTTTACATATATGAACTAAATCCCCTAAATACCTAAGGGGATGAAACCTAAGACGGACCTTGTTGTTTTCTAAATTATATGATAAATACTTGATTTGTTCTTAATTATGTGTTCTTAATTCTTGCTTTAATATTCCAGGATATTGATTCAAGTATTGACGTGCTTATTCAGAATAGCAAAAGTCTCTGTCTAAGAGTAGATCTAGCATAATTAAGCGGAGTTGATTGCACCCCTAAACATAGGGCGACATAAATCTGCCGGATTAGGGTCAAACCTAAAAAGGGAATCCATAGATCGAGTTAATACAACACTAGGGGTTTTAATTAGAAAGAGATTTCAATTAATCAACCTAGGGTTATGATCGCGTGATTCGTAACAAGTAATAAATATTTATAATGAAGATCAAACCTAGACTTAACTATTATCACGACGAAAAAGCAAGCGCACCTATCGAACAATAGTATAGTAATGGCAAGACCGGGATATCGTACCCAAGGAAACCAAAAGTACTAGTAATAACTGTCTTTTTATTATCTAGCCTAAGAATAATGGGGTTTTGTTTTAATTTAACTAATTATCTAAACTAAGAACGCACAGAGAAAAGAGTTGGGGAATTGCTTTTGGGAAAATCGATTGACTTGAGACAATTCCTAAGGAAAAATCCACCTAGACTTTACTTGTTATTCTGGCTCCGAATCGAACAATTCATTCATTCAACTTGTTTTGTAGAGATCCCTAAGTTATGTTATTATCCCTATTTAAGACTAATAATGTCTAATCCCTAAATTGAATAACTGAGACTTTTCTCTAATTAACACTCTAGGGTTGCATTAACTCGATCTATGGATCCCCTTATTAGGTTTCACCCTAATCCGGTAAAATCCTGTCACCCTATTTCTAAGCGCGCAATAAACTCCGCTTAATTATTACAAAAGTACTCTTAGACAGGGTCTATTCCTCCTCTGAATAAGAGCATGTCTTGAATCAGTATCCTGGGATATCAAAACAAGAATTAAGAACACATAATTAAGAACAAGTTAAATATTTATCATACGATTCAGAAAATAATAACAAGATTCATCTTAGGTTTCATTCCCCTTAGGTATTTAGGGGATTTAGTTCATAACTAAATAAGAAAATATCTCAGAAGAATAAAGAGTACAAAACATAAAGAAAACCCAAAACTCCTGAAAGGAAATTGAGGAGAGATATTCAGTCTTGATAATGAATCCGGCTTCTGAGATGGATCAATCGGCTTCCTTGGGGTAATTTCTTACCCCCTATTCTCCGTCTGCCCTTTTTCTACTCTTCTAGGGTGTATTTATAGGTTTTGAAATGCCTAGAAGCCCTCAAAAATGGCCTTTTCTGAATTGGACTTAACTTGGGCTCGGCAGGGACACGCCCGTGTGCCACGGCCGTGTGACGTGATTGCCAGGCCGTGTTCGATCCATTAAATTGCACACGGCCGTGTGGGTCAATAGCCAGGCCGTGTGAATCGTGAAAGCCTTGGTCGACACCCTCGAAAGACACGATCGTGGTGAGCTACCCGTGTGGCAAGGCTTAGGCCGTGTCATCTTCTTGTTTTGGTCCGTTTTGTCTCTTTTTGGCTCATTTTTGGCTCCTTTCGCTCTCCTATGCTCTCCGAAGTGTAAAATATGGAATTAAAGCATTAGGAGCATCGAATTCACCAATTCTAATAAGAAATCATCCATAAAATGCATTAAAAATTGGGTAAAAATATGTATAATTTACGGTTTATCAAATACCCCCACACTTAAGCATTTGGTTGTCCTCAAGAAAAATTCTCAACTCATAATCAAAATAAATCTTTCTCAACTTATAATTTCTATTAATAATATCTCAAATTAATCCATAGGTAATCAGACATTGAGAATTTAACTAAAAGAATATAAAAGTTTCAATCATTCCAAGTTGAGCATTTTATTTCGAAAACATAGGTGTCTTCCCTCATCTAAGTAATTACTTTTAATTCAGAATATCACAAATTTTTACATCCTCACTAAAGATTCATTCAAATCACTCGAGGTGTTTTAAAGACAATAAAGGAAGCACTCAATAGTCAATAATGGAAAGTCATTACCATAGGCTTGCATGAAAATCAAATCTTCACCACTATATTTTAAGATGATACATCAATCAAAAGGTCTTTAGAGGTTTGTAATGAGGCTTGGTTAGGGGGTGTGGTCACAAGTTGAAAGAAAGGTTTAGAATCGAGATTGAATTGAAAAGTTTCCTAACTAGAAAAAGAGAAAATCTTCACTTGCGTACAACAAAGCTTCTCTCAAAATTATGAAATTACAGATATGCATACATAGTTTTTTTTTAGGAACAAGTTAAATAATATAGACTAAATATCAAGAACAAAACATAGCTAGGCAATCCATTCAACTCAAATCTCGACAAAAATAGGGATTAATTTAGGGGATTTCAATAATGGGTTAAAGGTTAATATTAAGGGTAATACAAAAACTAGTTTGTTAGGCTCAAGGAGGTTTACTAGGGATTAATCGTGGAGGTAGGCTTTTCATGGCATGAGTGGGTTAATCCTAATTGCCTTAATCATTTTGATATATCAAATCAAATGGTGTGGTCTCGACATGCATAATCAAGCAAGTTCTAGAATAATAGTTCAATACTGATGCACTCAAAGCAATAATAAAAGTGGGCATGAAAGGATGAATAGATGCTCAAAAGGCTCAAAAATCTCACAAAAATTATGGCTTTTTTATGTTTAGACTTGTGAATTCCAATTCAAAGTAATACCCAGACTTGGGAAATAGCCTAAGATTTTGAATTCTTAAAAATCAACTCATCATGCTTGACTCTCTATTGTCTTAAAGTTTAAATAATCAATGCATAAATCCCTATTCAAGATATATCAATCAAAATCATAAATTAATTAAAATTTATCCTAAATATGATATGAGAGTTTTTCAAGAGAACAAGATGATTATTCAGGAATTTTTCTGATAATAAAATAAATACCCTCCCCACACTTAAGATGTACATTGCCCTCAATGTACAAAGATAGATATTAGAGTATAAAAATAAGATAGGGGTAGAAGTGAAACTTCATGTGTGATGAATTCCTCAAACTAGAGTTTTAGAGAGTGATATGTTCGAGAGTGGAGGAGGATGCTCTGGCGGTCGTAGAGGTTCATTAGGCCATAAGTCCTACGCCAAAAGAATATTATATCTAGTGGTTGCTATGCTCGTGGTCGAGCAGGACATGGCAATCGTGGAGACCCTTTCTCGGTGGAGTTTTAGTTTCTATGTGATGATGAGCTTAAGAGCTCTACATAACTGTGATAAAATCAGGAACTTTTTTAGGGATATTAGCAAGAATAAGTACTCGAAAAGAAATAACCGAAATTTATAATAAAATTTTAAATATGCTAAAAAATAAAAAAATAAAAAGTAGTTTGAATAAAAATTAAAAACATAAAATAATAAAATAAATATTTCTAAACATCTTCATCACTGGATGGTTGGCAAGGTGGGATTAGCGATGAGATGTGGAGGTGCTGAAAAATCTGCTGTAGAGTACCATCAATGTTGTCAAATAGTTGAAAATACTTCTGCTCGAATCGGGTAAGGCGCTCAGAGATGTTAGCATATGAAGCCGCCGCATGAACTGGACGAGAGGGTGGTGGTGGCTGAGTCGGTGGGTCCTCGTGCTGTAGGGGTACAACCGTGTGGAGGAAAAATAGAGGGAAAAGAGAGGGGAAAGTGAGGATTAATACAGGTGGAGTGGAGTTTATAGTGGTTTGGGGGTTGAGGAAGTGACAATCTATGGAATGGTGGCTGGAATAGGGATTATGGAGTGGAGAGGTGGAGATTTCGGCTAGGGTTTTGAAAGGAAGAAGAAAATGAACAATGGTTTGCTTATATAGGGGGAAGCCATACGGCCTAGGGCCACGCCCGTGTACTCTGAAAGTGAGCCCGTGTTTTTCAAATTTTGTAATTTAGGTCGTGCCCGGCTACTATCTCATGCCCGTGTGTCTTAGGCGTGTGCGGCCCACGGTCATATCGCACGGTCGTGCCTAGCTTTATTCGCTTCTTCCATGCCTGTGTGTTAGGGTACCATGCCCGTGTATTGTTGTCCACAACTTCACGGCACGAGCGTGTCTCACGCCCGTGTCAAAGAAACAGAATCGAGCCTTGCCCTTAGCACGCCTGTGTTTTTCCATTCCCACGCTGTGTTCACCTATCAAATTCACCCATAGCCATGTCGCACGGCTGTGGGGATTTATCGCATCCCTTGTTTTGGGGAAATCATTTACCCTATTTTCGCACGGCCGTAACGCACGGTCGTGTTTCCCTCCGTGTTGATCACACGGCCTTAAGAATGGCCGTGTTATCAGCCGTGTGGAGCTGGGAACATGTGCTTCAAATACCCTGTTAGTGACCTAAATGTTTAAAACTTAAATTTAAAATAAATTAAAATTGTTAGTACTAAGGTTGCCTCCTGAGAAGCGCTTATTTATAGTCTAACCTCGACTGTTACTTTGTTGGTATATTCAGGGCGGTTTGTAGAGTCGTAGCTCCTCTCTATCGACTTTAAAATTCTCACCATTATAAAGTTTGAGATGGTGTCCATTTACATTGAAAGTACAGTATGATGGGTGACTTACCTCTATTGTGCCATATGGATGAACAGATTGAATTACGAAAGGTTCTAACCATCGTGATTTTAGTTTCCCATGAAACAATTTGAGTCTTGAGTTGTATAATAAGACGAGATCTCTAACTTCAAATTCTTGCCGTTGCTTTAAACGAATGTCATGGCGCCGCTTTGTTGCTTTCTTTTATAGGCATGAATTTTCGTATGCATTGGCTCGTCATTCATCTAGCTCGTTCAGCTGCATCAACCTGTTTTTTCCTGCAAGTTCGGGATCAAGGTTTAGAAATTTAATAGCCCAAAAAGCTTTATGCTCTAGTTCGAATGGTAGATGACAACTTTTTCCATAAACAAGTTTGGAAGGTGATGTCCCTATAGGAGTTTTAAAAGCAGTTCTGTAAGCCCATAAGGCATCATCTCCTTTTTTTGCCCAGTCTTTTCTGTTTGATTCTACTGTTTTTTCAAGGATCCGTTTGAGTTCTCGGTTTGCTACTTCAACTTGTCCATTAGTTTGAGGATGGTATGGGGTGGCTGTTCTATGATGAACTCCGTATTTCTTAAGGGTTTTTTCAAATTGGTTATTACAAAAATGAGTGCCCCTGTCACTGATAATTGCTCTAGGTGTTCCAAATCTTGAGAAGAGTTTTTTAAGGAAACGTACTACCACTCTAGCATCATTAGTAGGTAGAGCTTGGGCTTCTACCCATTTGGACATGTAGTCAACTGCTACTAAGATGTATTCATTTTCGAATGAGCTGGGGAATGGGTCCATGAAATCGATACCCCAAACATCAAATATTTCACAAGAAAGCATATAGTTTTGAGGCATTTCATCACGTTTAGATATGTTACCTGTCCGTTGGCATTTTTCGCATAAAGTAATATACCTGATAGTATCTTTGAATAACGAAGGCCAATAAAAACCTGATTCAAGTATTTTGTGTGCGGTCTTAGTGCCATTATAGTGTCCTCTGGTTGGCCCTAAGTGGCAATGTTCCACTATTTTTGATATTTCTGATCCTGTAACGCATCTTCTGATGACTTGATCTGCACATCTGCAAAACAGAAATGGATCGTCCCAAAAGTAGTTTTTCACATCATTAAAGAATCGCTTCTTTTGCTGGTGTGTTAACCCTTTGAGGATAATGTTAGCAGTTAAAAAATTCGCGATGTCTGCAAACCAAGGTACTTCGGAGTTGGATATAGCGAAAAATTGTTCTTCAGGGAACGAATCATTTATTTCCACGTCATCTAGTTCTCTGGTATTGGATTTCTCGAGCCTAGACAGATGATCAACCGCTAGATTTTCAACTCCTTTCTTGTCCTAAATTTCCAAGTCGAATTCCTACAATAGGAGAATCTATCGAATGAGTCGAGATTTTGCATCGATTTTAGTTAAAAGGTACCGAAGGGCGGAATGGTCAGTGTAAACAATAACTTTAGACAATATGAGATATGATCGAAATTTATCAAATGCAAAAACCACAGTTAACAACTCTTTTTCCGTAGTAGTATAGTTTTCTTGTGCAGCCGTTAAGGTTTTGCTGGCGTAATAGATAGATTGAAAATGCTTGTCTCTTCGTTGTCCCAATACTGCACCTATTGCAAAATCACTCGCATCATACATTAGTTCAAATGCCGTTTTAGCCGGCGAAAAGTATTTCAGTAAAAATTTTTCGGTCATTTGTTCCCAAGTAGTGATAGACCCTTGTGGTAACGAGTTCAACCACTGTTTAGCTTTGTTTCTTAGTGAAAAAGGAAATAACCGAAGACGAATGGCATCATTAGAAACGCCATTGATTTTAAATGTATCTCAAAATTCCAGAAAGTTTGCTAAGTGAGCGTTGGGATCTTCATCCTGCAAACCATCAAACTGAACAAACTGTTATATCATTTGAATTGTGTTAGGTTTCAGTTGAAAAGTATTTGCAGCTATAGCCGGTCTAACTATGCTAGATTCAGTTCATGTTAGAGAAGGTTTAGTATAATCATACATAGTATGTGGAGCAGGATTTTGATTAACCGCAATTGCAGGAGGTAGCTGATTGCCTTGGTTTTCAGCCATTTCTTCGATTGGGGGTTGAGTATTGTCTTCTTGCTCGTTTTCCGTGTATCTTAAGCTGCGCCTTATTTCTCTTTGATTTATGCGAACTGTACGATCGATTTCTTCTTCAAAAAGTAATGGTCCCGACGGGTTTCTTCTAGTCATAAACTATAAAAACCTGCCAAGAGAAAGAAAAAAGTAAATTAATAAATAATAATAATAATGAAATAAAATTAAATTGTAAGAAAAATAAATGGCTAAAGTAATAAAAATTGAGCGTTCCTAATATTTTAGTTCCCCGGCAACGGCGCCAAAAACTTGATCCCGTGATTCGTAACAAGTAATAAATATTTATAATGAAAATCAAACCTAGACTAACTATTATCACGACGAAAAGGCAAGCGCACCTATCAAACAATAGTATAGTAATGGCAAGACCGGGATATCGTACCCAAGGGAACCAAAAGTACTAGTAATGACTGTCTTTTTATTATCTAACCTAAGAATAATGGGGTTTTTTTTAATTTAACTAATTACCTAAATTAAGAACGTACAGAGAAAAGATTTGGCGAATTGCTTTTGGGAAAATCGATTGACTTGAGACAATACCTAAGGAAAAATTCACCTAGACTTTACTTGTTATTCTGGCTCCGAATCGAACGATTTATTCATTCAACTTGTTCCGTAGAGATCCCTAAGTTCTGTTATTATCCCCAGTCAAGACTAATAATGTCTAATCCCTAGATTGAATAACTGAGACTTTTCTCTAATTAACACTCTAGGGTTGCATTAACTTGATCTATGGATCCCCTTATTAGGTTTCACCCTAATCCGACAAAATCTTGTCACCCTATTTCTAGGCGCACAACCAACTCTGCTTAATTACGACAAAAGTACGCTTAGACAGGGTCTATTCCTCCTCTAAGTAAGAGCATGTCTTGAATCAGTATCCTGGGATATCAAAAGAAGAATTAAGAACACATAATTAAGAATAAGTTAAATATTTATCATACGATTCAGAAAATAATAACAAGATTCGTCTTAGGTTTCATTCCCCTTAGGTATTTAAGGGATTTAGTTCATAACTAAATAAGAAAACATCTCAGAAGAATAAAGAGTACAAAACATAAAGAAAACCCACAACTCCTGAAAGGAAATTGAGGAGAGATCTTCAGTCTTGATAATGAATCCGGCTTCTGAGATGGATCAACTGGCTTCCTTAGGGTAAATCATTACCCCCTATTCTCCGTCTCCCCTTTTTCTCCTCTTCTAGGGTGTATTTATAGGCTTTGAAATGCCTAGAAGCCCTCAAAAATGGCCTTTTCTAAATTGGACTTAACTTGGGCTCGGCAGGGACACGCCCATGTGCCACGGCCGTGTGGGTCAATGGCCAGGCCGTGTGAATCGTGAAAGCCTTGGTCGACACCCTCGAAAGACACGGGTGTGTGAGCTACCCATGTGGCAAGGCTTAGGCTGTGTCATCTTCTCGATTTGATCCGTTTTGTCCGTTTTTGGCTCATTTTTGGCTCCTTTCACTCTCCTATGCTCTCTTAAGTGTAAAACATGGAATTAAAACATTAGGAGCATCGAATTCACCAATTCTAATGAGAAATCATCCATAAAATGCATTAAACATGGGGTAAAAATATGTATAATTTACAGTTTATCAGGTTAGATATTGATAGTCTCGAGAGAGATAATAATATAAATTAGGGATTTTTACGGATCAAGTCAAGTGAATAAATCGTCTAATTCAAAGTCAAATAACAAGCGAAGTCTAGGTGGAATTTCCCTTGGGTATTGTCTAAACCAATCAGTTTTCCCAAAAGTATTTCCCCAATTTACTTCTTGTGCATTCTTAGTTTAGTTAATTAGTTTAGATAAAACAAATCCTCTTATTTTTAGGCTAGATAATAAAAAGAAAGTTAATACTAGTACTTTTAGTTCTTGTGGGTTCGACATTCCCGTCTTGCTATAAACTTATCACGCATACATCAAGTTTTTGGCGCCGTTGCCGGGGAACTAAGATATTGGGAACGCTTAATTTTTATTACTTTAGACATTTATTTTATTGCAATTTAATTTTTATTTTAATTTTTAATTTTGTTTATATTACTAAATTTTCTTTTACCTCTGGCAGGTTTTTACGGTTTATGACTAGAAGAAATCCGTCAGGACCATTACTTTTTGACAGTGAGATTGAAAGTACAGCCCGCAGAAACTGAAGAGAAATAAGGTGAAACCTAAGAAACATAGAGGAAGGACAAGAGGAAGATATCCATAATACAACCGAGGAGAAAGCTGAAAATCAGAATAATCAGCTTCCGCCTATGGTTGCTGCAGATCCAATAAATCAGAATCCTATTCCTCGTACTATGTATGATTATGCTAAACCTAATTTAACAGGAACTGAATCGAGTATAGTTAGACCTGCTATTGCTGCAAATAATTTTGGACTGAAACCTAACACAATTCAAATGATACAATAGTTTGTTCAGTTTGATAGTTTGCAGAACGACTATCCAAACGCTCATTTGGCAAATTTTCTGGAGTTTTGCGAAACTTTTAAGATCAATGGAATTTATGATGATGCCATTCACCTTCGGTTGTTTCTCTTTTTGTTGATAAATAAGGCTAAACAATGGTTGAACTCGTTACCACGAGGATCGATCACCACTTGGGAATAAATGACCAAAAAGTTTTTGCTTAAATACTTTCCACCAGCTAAAACAGCTCAATTAAAAAATGATATTTCTTCTTTTGTGCAGATGGATTTAGAAACACTCTATGATGCATGGGTGAGATACAATGATCTATTGAGAAGGTGTCCTCACCATGGGTTACCACTTTGGCTACAGGTTCAAATTTTTCACAACGGCCTGAATCCTTCGACTAGACAGATGATTGACGTAACTGCTGGTGGAACTATCAATAATAAGACACCTGAAGAGGCTTATGAATTTATAGAAGAGATGTCACTGAATAACTATCAGTGGCAAGCCAAGAGAACAAAGCTGACAAAAGCAGCCGGTATTTTCAACCTCGACGCAGTCACTATGCTATCGAACCAGGTAGAACTTTTAAATAAAAAGATTGACGGTTTATATGATTCTACTCAGGTACATACAGTGATGAGGTGCGATGCAAATTGAGGAAGAGTGCACACAGAATATCAATCTTTCAACCCTAGCACCGAGGAGGAACAAGTTCAATAAATGGGTAATAATAATTCTAGACCTCAAAATAACCCATACAGTAATATTTATAATGCAGGTTGGCGGAACCATCCCAACTTCTTGTGGGGTGGCCAAGGAAATAAAATGCCGTAACATCCCCAAGGCTTTCAACAACCACCTTACAAGCAGGAAAAGAAACCGAACCTTGAGGAGATGCTAACAAAATTTATCTCGGTGTTAGAAACTCATTTTCAGAATACTGAGACAGCACTTAAGAATCAACAAGCGTTGATCCAAGGGTTCAAAATCCAGATAGACCAACTTGCCAAACTGATCTCTGAACGACCACAAGGTAGCTTGCCAAGTAATACTGAATCAAACCCAAGGGAACACCTCAATGCGATTACCGTTCGAGATAAGGAAGGGTTAGTCGAACCTGAACCTAAACCAAAACCGAGGAAAGAAATTTTGGTAAGTAAAGGTAAAGGTGAGGTGGACCACAATGAGCAAAAACCGGTAAGTAGAGAGTACAAACCTCGTGTGCCATACCCCAGTGCGACAAGGAAAGACCACACGGATGAACAATTTGGTAAATTCTTTAAATTATTAAAGAAATTACATATTAACTTACCGTTTTTTGAAGCTCTTTCACAAATGCCGAATGTAGTTAAATTTTTAAAGGAGCTTTTAGAAAATAAGCGGAAGTTGGATGAGGCGCCACATGTACAGCTGAACGCAGTTTGCTCAACCATTTTACAGAATAAGCTACCCAACGAGCTAAAAGATCTAGGGAGTTTTACGATTCCCTGTTTAATTGGTAGTTTAAACGTTAACAATACTTTGGCTGATTTAGGGGCCAGTATTAATGTCATGCCCTATAAAATGTTTAAACAATTAGGTCTTGGGAAACCCAAACAAACTAGGATGAGCATTCAATTGGCAGATAAAACAATTAGATTTCCTAAGGGAATTATTGAAGATGTACTTGTTAAAATTGACAAATTTATATTTCCCATTGATTTTGTTGTTCTAGACATAGAAGAGGACGATGACGTGCCTTAAATTTTAGGAAGATCCTTTTTAGCAACTGCTAGAACTATTATTGATGTTGGTACAGGTAAACTCACACTTCGTGTAAGTGATGACACGATCACTCTCCAAGCTCATGATTATGCTAAAATATCTAGCAATCGAGATGATTCTTTAAGTTCGGTTAATTTAAATAAAGTTACAACTCAAACTTCTGTGTAGGAGCCCCTTAAGAAGAACGTGATGGACCCTATCCCATGCCACGAAAACAGGCTGGCTCATAAAGAACGAAGACTTCAAATCAATGAACTAGATGAATGGCGAACACCTGTCAAGGAAAAACCAAAAGCACACGAAAAATCGAAGCGACACCACGATGAGCATAGGGATGAAACAAAGCAAATTCAAGTTGAGGACAAAGTATTGTTGGATGAAAATGACCCTCGAATTGCTACTTTAGAGCACAATATGGATAGAGCGACTCCCTTCACGTTAATGAACATCTTCCCACATGTTACAGTCGAGGTAACACATACTGTATTCAAAACTTTTAAGGTAAATAATACTCGACTCAGACCTTATTTTGATCAAATTGATAGTAGAGGTGAGGAGTTTCAACTCTTCAATCCACCGTAATCACACGAAAGTGAGGTCAGTCGAGCTTAGACTATAAATAAGCGCTTCTCGGGAGGCAACCCGAGCACTAACAGTGTTGCTTTCTTTAAAATTTTAGTTTTTACATCTAAATCATTAACTGAGTCCTTAAACACAGGTTTTTCCAAATCCACACGGCCAGGCACACGGGCGTGCTTTAGGCCGTGCACATAACACGAGCGGTGACACGGCAGTGAGATACGGCCGTGTGAAAATAGAGTAATTTTTTTCAAAACACTGGATTCGATACGTTGCCACGGCCGTTCGACATGGCCATGGGCAATCCTACCAAATCAACACGGGCATGTGACACACCTGTGTCTATAAGACGTGGTAGAAACTGAGAAATTAACACGGGCACGTAACACGCCCGTGCCCAACACCCGTGGTTGAAACTGTCAACATAACACGGGCGTGCGCACATATACATGGGTGTGGGAGAAGCGAACGAAGCAGGACACGGCCGTGCGACACGGTCATGTGCACCAACACGCTCAAGGAACACGGGCATGGACCAAATTTCAGACGCGCCCAAATTTGAAAATTACGAAACACACGAGCTGAAATAAAGGCACACGGGAATGCCCTACGGCCATGTGCCCCAAAGTCTATATAAACCCTCACTTTTCATCATCCCTTTCCCCAAAAACCCTAACCCTAGCCGTCGCAATCTTTCCCCCCACCGACCGACCACCCCTAACTCTCATTTCTTCTTCCATTTTCTCCCCTTTCTTGCCTCTCTTTCCCCTCTTCTCACCCTTGCAAGCCCTCATTACGATGCACACAACCTCACTACCCACGCCCGTGGCCGTCGCACCAGCACCACTGTCCCTGCCATCCGCTGCACTCCTTCTCAATCAAGCACCACCATCGCTCATTAGTCATATACCATGTCAAATCTATATGGTAAGAAAACTGCCGTCCCCACCTCGAAGAAGCGAAAAGGAGCAGCATCCTCCTCAGGTCCTACCACCGAGACCCGGCACCCATTCCTCCAATTTCCATTAGGACCACAGGAGGAACTATTTCGGATACTACGGGCCCGACCCCTAGGTGTGGGCCGTTGCATTGATTGGACCGCCCTAGAACAGATCCAACTCACTGATACAGTCCAAGCTCTCCTAACTACTGAACCGTGGGGGTTCTTCACCGAGATCATCGAGCCGACGTACCTGGGGCTCACACTCAAACTTTGTTCGACCTTCCACCTTCAAGTTGTTATGATAGAGTTTAATGATCCCGGAACGGTCCAGTTCCATCTCGGCGATTTAGTTCGCCAGTTGAGTGTTCTTGAGTTCGGTGTCGCCTTAGGACTATACACGGAGGAGTTTATGGATGACGACGACTTTGACAGCCTCCACAGCCACATCCACTGTTCGCCTTCAAATTTCTAGAAGGCCCTAGTCCCTGCTTCGGCCACTTATGACCCTAGCCGCTCCAAGGAATCGACTCTCGCCTCATCCCTGAGATACTTACACGCCATCCTAGCCCATACCCTGATAGAATGGCGAGAGAGTATCGGCATCGTCAATACTAACGACGCCTATTTTTTATGTGACTCGCCTGACGCGGTACTTCGGTCTCCTTAACACGGCAGCGCAAGCATCTTCCCTTACCCTCATCGGTCAGATGTCCCCACAGGGCATCCCGACTATGCTTCATATGAGGATGATCGAGTGACGACGTGGATTTGATCCTCTTCAGTACCGCCTCGTCCAGTCAGCCGAGTAGGAGGACCCAAAGGACATTACTGACGATGTCCCTCCACCTCACGAGGATCCACCATCTCAGCCACCACCTATTCATCGTCTAGTTCATGTGGCTGCTTCACTCTCTAACATCTCTGACCGCCTCACTCGATTTGAGTAGCAATGTTTTTAGCGCTTCGATCACATTGATGCAACATTACATCAGATTTGTCAGCACCTTCACATCTCATCGCCACCCCCACCTCGCGAAATATCCGGCGATGAGGATTTTTAAAGACTTTACTTTATTTTTATTTTTATTTGTTTACTTTTATCTTTATTTATCTTTTTAAATTACTTTTTATTTTTTAGACCATTTTTACTTCATCTTTAGGTTTTATAATTTATATTAAGTAATTTATATTTTCGGCCATTTCTTTACGAGTAATCATGCTACTTTATATTTCCTAAAGAGATAATGATTCTATCACAGTTATGAAGAGCTCCAAAGCTCACTATTACTTTGGAATTTGCAACTCCACTGGAAAAGGTCCTCCACGACTGCCATGCCCTGCTCGACCATGACCATAGCTACCACTAGTTATAATATTCTTTTGGTGCAGCACTTATGGACTAACAACCTCTACCACCACCGGAGTATCCTCCTCCAATCTCACCATTGCCTTAGTCAATTACTTTCCAATTTAAGGATTCCATTTAACATTCAGGAAGTTTCACTTCTCTCCCTATCTTGTGATCCTATATCTATATTTTTCAGTAAATCTATCTTTGTACATTGAGGAAAATGTACATCTTAAGTGTGGGGGGGCTATTTATATCATTATCTGAAAAATCCCTGAATTGTGTCTTATTCTCACGTGACTCAGTCATATCACTATTAGAATGAATTCTGATTAATTTATGATTTTTATTGATATGTCTTGAATTAAAACATGGGCATTTATGCATTGATTGTTTAAAATTTAAAGAATTAAAGAATCAAGCATGATAAGTTGATTCTTGAGAATTAAAAAATTTTAGGTTGTTTCCCCAAGTTTAGGTATTATCTTGAGTTGAAATTCACAGGTTTAACATCAAAAAGCCATAATTTTTGTGAGATCTTGAGCCTTTAGAGCATATATTATTTCTTTCATGCTCACTTTTATTGTTGCTATGAGTGCGTCAATATTGATTTGTTATTTTAGAACTTGCTTCGATTATGCATGTCAAGACGACACCATTTGATATGATATGTCGAGATGATAAAGGCACTTAAGTTTAACCCACTTACTCCATAAAAGTCTACCCTCATAATTAACCCTTAGTGAACCCCCTTAAGCCTAACAAGCCATTGATTGATTTACCCTCAATATTAACCCATAACCCATTATTGTTGAAATCCCCTTTTTTGATCCCTATTTTTGTTGAGATTTGATTTGAATAAATTGCTTAGCTATGTTTTATTTTTTATAGTTAGCAAAGTTCTATGTTATTTTGATTTGTTCTTAAATATATATATACATACATACATATTAGTAGTAATTCTTTGTTTTTGAGCTTAAGTATTAATTCCATATTCCATAAAGAAAAGCTCAACTCTACGATCTTCTAATTAGGAATGTAATTTGTCAGTTTTAGTATTTTTCTAGTTAGGTAATTTTTTAATTCAATCTCAATTCTAACATTTTCTTTCAGTTTGTGACCACACCCCCTAACCAAAGCCACGTTACAACCCTCTAAAAACCTTTTGATTGATGTATCATCTCAATCTATAGTGGTGGAGATTTGATTTTCACGCAAGCCTAAGGTAATAACTTTTCATATTGACTGTTGAGTGCTAAATTTCCTGTCCTTAAAACACCTCGAGTGATTTGAGTGAATCTTTAGTGAGGATGTGAAACTCTGTGATATGTTGAATCAAAGGTGATTACTTAGATAAAGGGAGACACCTATGTTTTCATGATAAAATGTTCAACTTGGAATGTTTGAAACTTTGATGTCTTCGAGTTGAATTTTCAATGTATGATTACTTATGGATTATTTTGAGATACTATTGATGAGAATTATAAGTTGAGAAGATTTTATTTAAATTGTGAGTTGAGGATTTTGCTTGAAGACAAGCAAATGCTTAAGTGTGGGGGTATTTGATAAGTCGTAATTTATACATAGTTTATCTCATGCTTAAGCAGATTTTTGGATGAATTATCATTAAAATTGTGAAATTTGATGCTTATAATCCTTTAATTTCATGTCTTATACTTAGGTGAGAATAGGAGAGTAAAAAGAACGAGAAACGGGCCAAAAACGGAGAACATGGGTCAACATGGGAAATCAACATGGCCTAGACTTCCTCACACAGGTAGACCACACGGCCGTGTCTATTTAATAGACTCTAAACACAGCCTAAGCCACCCCACACGGGCGTGCCACATAGGCGTGTCCCTGTCGATCCCAAGCCTAGTTCTATTCAGAAAAGGCCACTCTTGAGGGTTTTGAAGCATTCTAAAGCCTATATAAACACCCCAGGAGGTACCTAGAAAAGACATACGGAGTAGGAGGCAAGGAATTACTCGAAGAAAGCCGATTGATCCATCTTAGAAGCCAGATTCTTCTTCAAGACTGAAGATCTCCCTTCAATTTCCTTCAGAGGTTTTTGGGTTTTCTTTATGTTTTGTTATCATTATTCTTCTAAGATGTTTTCTTTTATATATATGAACTAAATCCCCTAAATACCTAAGGGGGATGAAACCTAAGATGGATTTTGTTATTTTCTGAATTATATGATAAATACTTGATTTGTTCTTAATTATGTGTTCTTAATTCTTGCTTTAATATTCTAGGATATTGATTCAAGTATTGATGTGCTTATTCAAAGGAGCAAAAGTCCCTGTCTAATAGTAGATCTAGTACAATTAAGCGGAGTTGATTGCACCCCTAGACATAGGGCAACATAAATCTGCCAAATTAGGGTCAAACCTAAAAGGGAATCCATAGATCGAGTTAATGCAACACTAGGGGTTTTAATTAGAAAGAGATTTCAATTAATCAACCTAGGGTTATAAGTTTTTAGTCTCGAGAGAGAAAATAATATAAATTATGGATTTCTATGGATCAAGTCTGTAACACCCTTCGCCGGTATCCCTCTCCGGAACAGGGTTCGAGGTGCTACCAGATTTAAACTCAACCATTTATATAAAACCAGGCCGTAAAAATTTTTGATCAATTTTATACTTTTCATACACGCGTATATTATCCTTTAATCGGGCTTACAAGGCCCCAAAACATTCATGAGGCATTATTAAATATTTACCAATATCTTAGTCTTGTATCATTTACTTACTCAACAATGAATCACAATTCAAATTCTAAATATACATGCTATAAACCACATCACAGGAGATAATAACATACAAGCATATGAATAATCAAACTACCTTAATAACAAGCCAAAGTCTTTGGCTTAATCATAATATTACATACTCAACTTTACAACCCTATACATGCTATAGACTCGAAACACTAAGATTTACTTACGTCGATAGCATAGACTCGACAATGTGATAATATCTCTGACGGTCTCCAACCCGAGCTAACCTAGCAATCCTAGGGAATATGGGAAAGAAAAGGAGAGTAAGCTTCACGCTTAGTAAGTTCATAAGAAAACAATAAGCAACTCATTAACAAGCTTTATCAATGTTTACAACATAATCACAAATTCACTACAAGTTGTCTTCCTGAGCAATAGTCACTAAATTATTTATAACTGGAGCTACTAAACTCCAAATCAATTTTCATTAATTTTCCCTGAAAATAGACTCATATATATTCTATCCATAAAATTTTCAGAATTTTTGGTTTGGCCAAACAATACAAGATTTTTCTTAAAGTTTCCCCTACTTCACTGTTTGACTAATCTGACCACTCTTCACTACAAATCAAATTTCTCATTATACAGAATCAAAATATGTTCTCATTGATTACATTTGAAACTAGACTCATTAAGGAGTCTAAGCATATAAATTTTATCTTATAACCATTTTTGTACAAATTATAATGATTTTCTAGAAACAGAACAAGGGACCCCGAAGTCATTTGACTCAGTCTCACTCTACTTCAAATATCTCATTATCAACAATTCTTTTGCTCACACGGTTTCTTTTATAAGAAGCTAGACTCATTAAGCTTTAATTACATAATTTATTCAGCTTCTAAATCAACTCTCACAATTTATGGTGATTTTCCAAAAATCACGTTACTGCTATTGTCCCAAGCAGATTTATTACAAATTTACTCTTTCACACATTCTTTGCATTCATATTATTTAAACATGTATATCACCAATCAATTTCATCACATATCTATAATTTCATTTAAGCATAATCTCAGTACAATACATCATGCTCAATGATTCGCACACAACCGTTCAAATTAGCAATTATAAGATGGTTCCGCACGTAGCCCACCCTTATCGATAATTTACGATGGTTTTACCCTTACTCACATATATGACATAGGCATTTAAATACTTCAGTGTCAACTTTAATTCAACCGAATTTAACCATTGTACCATTTCATAACCACAGTTACTTTCGTCATTCATATCTAAATGGTATTTCACATAATTCATATAACCTTTCACCATGACCGAATACACACATACACATATGACATCTTCACCTATGCTTCTCATTTCACATTCATGATTCAATTCCAATCGATCTAACATGTATAAGTATATATCACATACCTGGCCAACTTAATGTATTGAACGAATTCAATTGTCGATTTAACACAAGATCTCATAGTCTTAGACTTTTCTCAAATCACCGGCATTTAGCCTACTAGGTTTTAAACCCGAATTCATCACCGACACGAAGCCTGCTAGACTTTAAGTCTGAACTCATTCACCGGCATTTCGCCTGCTAGGCTTGAAGCCCGATATCATTTCACCGGCATTATAGCCTGCTAGGCTTGAAGCCCGATATCATTTCACCGGCATTATAGCCTGCTAGGCCCGAAGCCCGATATTATCTCACCGGTATTATAGCCTGCTAGGCCCGAAGCCCGATAATATTATTCACTAGCTTAAAGCTTGCTAGGCCGAGGCCCGAATATCACATTTCGATAAACAATTCACCTGTTCTTTCATACTTCCATAACTTATACTTCAATTACGTATAACTGAAACACATATCTATGAACAAAGATCTTCATCCTTTCAACCATGTAATAGCCCAAATTTGACCGGGCTTTAAAAAGGCAATACAGATAAATGGATAAATAAATATTTATTTTAAAGTCCATTTAACAGTCCACGTTACAAAGCCCAAAGCATTAGGGCCCAAGCCTAAACAAACCGCATAACCAATACCCGTGTAACCCAAATACACCCGGCCCATTTCAGTATTTAAAATAATAAACCCTCAAAAATTAAAAATAAAACAAAGCCCAAATCAGTACCTAAAATACTACCTCATAGCCCGTTACAGTGACCCGTTACACCCAGACCCAAAAACAAACGAGGCCCAAGTGGCCCAATTAGTTAACAAACAGCAGAGAGACCTAGGGTTATAGAAACCCTAGGCGTCGCAAGCATCCCAAGCGTCATGACCGCTCGTCTCGTGTCGTTCCAGTGGGCTCCATCGGCGCCGTGACTTTGGCCTCGTACCACGCCGCAATCAACGGGTGAAGCGACACCACCGTGATGTTCTCGCGAATACCTACAAGACAGAACAAAAGAAACCAACAGACACGAAGCAGAAAAGGAAACCAAATAGCAGCAGATAAACTGAAATCAATAAGGAAAGAAATCAAAGATTTCTTTCCTAAACATGTATAGTCTAAAGGCTATAAAGCCTTTCCTCCGATTTGTAAAAGTGGAGGTTTTTTTTGGAATAAATACAAAAGATATAAAAAAGAAATCAAAGAGTTAATTGAAGAACAGAGGTGATACTCTTAATTTTCTTTTCGTTATTTATTTTCTTTTTTGATACAGCATATAGTAAAAATACATTATAAAGATAGTAGAGAAGTTACTCTTTTGATTCGTTACTAAAAAAAGGAACTTTAAAAACCCCAACCGCCAGGACAAGCCAGGACGGCCACTGGCCCGAGCTCTGAGAGAATTTTAGAGTTCTCTTCTTTTTTTCTATTGAATGTTTAAAATGAAGGTTTAAACTTTTCTTTTTTTACTTTTATAACATCAGCAAAACGACGTCGTTTTAGCTTAATTCAATAAGCCTAAAGCGACGTCGTTTCAAGGCCTCAAGATCCGCGTGTTGACCCGTAACCCGGGGAGGATCCGCGTGTTTTTGATATTTGGGGAAATGTCCCAATTGGTCCTTCCGCTTTTTTCATTTTTTGTAATTAAATCCAATTTATTTTTAATTTGGCCCAGAACTTTGTCTTTCAATTCAATTTAATCTTTAAGGCCATTTTGGGGTAGATACGGAACGACATCGTTCCTTGGGAATAGGGTATTTTGCCCGATGAGTCCCTCACCTTTTGCGCACATTTCATTTAAATCCCAGATTCAGTTTTACTTTTCTAATTTCGCCCCTGTAATTTTATAAAAGTTTAAATTTAATCCTATGTGTTTTTTATTAATTTTATATTATATATTATTTGTTTTATTCTAAACCTATATATTTTATTATATAATTATACAATTATTTTTACCTGTTATTTATTATGTATTAATCCTTATATATATATTAGTTTTATTATATTATTATTTAGTAAATGCTATTTTGAAATTATTATTAAGTATTATATTCTTAAATTTGTATTATTTATTATATTATTATATTGTGTATATATTTCATCTTCTGTTTTTTATTAAAAAATTATTTATTACATATTTTTATATATTTTGTATCTATTATAAATTGTTTTAAAATTATGTATATTATATCCTATGTTAAATGGATTTAAAGATTTTATATATATATTTTTGTGCATATAATCCCTTTTTTTTAAAAAAAAATTATCTATTATATATTTTTATTCTCTTAAAAAATCTTAATGTTTTATATTATTTATTTAAAATATTTAACATGTATAATATTTTTAATTGTTTTAATAATAAAAGTCTTTTTTATATATATTTTTTAAATATTTTCCTATGTATATTAAATTGTTATATATTATTATATTCTTTTAAATTTTTTTTACATATATTACTCATTTAAATATGTTAATTATTATATACATATATGTTTTTTTTTAAATATTATTATTATTATTATTTACCTTTTTATCCATATTGATTTGGTGTTTTAATTATTCGTATTTGTTTTTTAAGTGTTATTTTGTCACTTTTTATTATTATAAATTTTGATTTCCACTTCTATTTTTATATTCTTTAATTTATTATGAATTGTTTTGTATTTCTATTTACTAATATTGCATGTAGGTTTATCTTTTAGCATAATCATCTTATGGTGTGTATATTTCATTATTTTAGGTTATTTCTTATTTGCCTATAGTATTATGAATTGTAATATGTTGTAATTTATTACCTTTGGTATATTTGTCTTGTGATATGTATTAATGCCATTCTTCTGCATGAGTCAACGTTTTAAATAAAGAAATTCATTTTTACCAAATTACTCAAAAGTTTTCCAAAATATAAAGGCAATACTTAATGTTTGGAAGCTTCGGGAAAAATAGTGCCCTAACTTACTGGGTTGCGATTTTTCTCATCGAATTCAAACATTCAAGTACCCTTCTAAACGTTTTGAGTTTTTAAAATATAAACAACTATTTTCGAGATTTCAAAGCGTTGTGTCCTAACTCACTGGATATGGCGTTTTGTTATTTCAAAATAGAAATTTCCAAAAGACAAGCTTAGCTTCAAAAGTTTTAAAATATTGCTTCTTAACTTACTCGATGTGATATTTTGTCTCGTTTGAAATAAGCGAGCCTAAATTTTTCAATCAAAACATTCTAAATAAAAGAGGATTGTATCTTAAAACTTTCAAATTTCCGATCTTAAAGACACTTGATAATCAATTAGGTACCAATTTTTGGGCGTTACGGGGGTGCTAATCCTTCCTCGTTCGTAACCGACTCCCGAACCCATTTTCTTGATTTTGTAGACCAAAACTAATGATTTAAAAAAAAATGATTTATTTGTGATCCAATCACACCTAAAAAAGTTGGTGGCGACTCCCGTTTTCGTTTTTTCTTAAAGTCGATTTCCATTTTCCAAAACCCTATTTAAAAATGGTCTCGACAGCTTGGCGACTCCACTGGGAACTAATAAGAGAGTCAAGCCGTGTAATTGATTATCTCTTGTCTTAATGTCGAAAATTAAAAATTTTAAAATTTAATCCTCTTTGTATTACATGTGTTTGTATTATTGCATGTGTTGCTATATTCTGATACGCATTGCATTTGCATGACCGTTGTGGTCACACCCTTAAGTGGGAGTGAGAAGCTACGCCTTCGCGAGGTTTTCGCCTCCGTGCAGGATAGTGGATCAATTTCGGGATACATCCATACCTATGGTTACGTGAGATTTTCATCTTCATGTAGCCATAGGGAAATGTATTCCCCTGAACTGAACTCGATTCAAATGAGCCTATAATGGGTGAGAATCGAGGAATCTGCTGGTTCAGGTACCTCAACTTTAGACTGAAACCTCATATAGAAAAACCGTAAGAGCTCAACTTAGTTAGAATTATACTTTAGATATTACCCTCACATATCATTCTTGAGTTTATTAATATTATGTGATACTGACTGTTTCCTTTTTTTTCATTGCATGTCATTTCGCATTTAAAATGTATCGATTCACGGTCAGTTTCTAAGTTAGAAAGTTTTATTATAAAGAACGGACTTCTTGATAGAGTGGAGGGAAACGCTAACGTCCATAGATGGTCTGAGCAAACTCAGCTAGGAAAAGGGGATAGCATAACTGTGGGACATATGTCAGAGCTATCAGACTACACTCGCATCAGTGTCAACACAGAATAATTTGCAGGAGCTTAAGGCCATTTGGGATCAGTGGGGCAATGAGACCAAGCAATCATTCTACGGTAAGTACGGAGATTTGCCCTATTTGTTTGATATTCAGGTTGATGAGAACTTGTTTCGAGCTCTCGCTCAGTTTTGGAACCCAGCATACAGTTGTCCTATTGTGGAGGAGTACACAGCTTTACTTCGGTGTCCTAGATTTCAGTGTGATAGGATTTATTCTCGAGCTGCTTGTGTCCCAACCTTTGGTAAGAAGCTAATGACCATTACAGGGATGAGCGAGCAGTGGATCATGGGTAGAATTAAGGAAAAGGGTGAGAGTAAGTGCATCCGTGGGGAGCTTTGAAAGATCTGATCCAGACACATCCAGACGAGGCGAAGAGGGTAGACATTTTTGCCTTAAGCTTATACGGATTGATGGTTTTCCCCAGGGCCTTAGGATATGTGGACGAGGCAACCACGGATCTCTTCCATCGACTTAGCAAACGGGTCACTCCTGTTCCTGTGATTTTGCCAGAGACATTCAGGTCCTTGAATGCATGTAGGAGGGCCAGTGCAGGCAAGTTTGTTGGTTGTGCTCAATTACTTTTAGCATGGTTCTACAGTCACTTCCGATTGATAGATAGGGTGGTTTGTCGGGTCTTCTTCGAGGATTACTCCCCGTTAAAGGACATAGCAGCTTCACCTAGGAAAGTTGATGTTCCTGAAAAAAATTGGATAGCGCTGCTTCAGAATCTGCAGTCAAAAGACGTAGAGTGGAGGGCTCCATGGATGATTCCTGGTGAGATTCTTTACCGATGCGGCAGTTTTGATTAGGTCCCTCTGTTGGGAATTTAGGGTTCTATTAGTTATACCCCTTTGCTTGTGCTGAGGCAACATGGATTGAGACAGTTCATACCGGCAACTTACGGTTTGGTTCAAAGTGAGTTCATGTATAGAGGAACTGACTACAAGAGGAAGGTCAGTAAGATTTCTAGTGCTTGGAACAAGACTTTTCGATTAAAGGGAGTAGTTATTAGCCCTGCTACGACTTCGGAGTACGTCGAGTGGAAAGGTAGAAGGATTAATGATAACATTCCTAAGCCAAGTGCGGAAGGAGCTCGACCGATAGAGGAATATTTGCAAGTGACGCCCTCAGAGTTAGAAATTATGAAGCAAGAGTTCGAGAGAAAGAACTTAGAGTTTGAGAAGAGGATAGCAAAGCTCGAAGAAGAAAAGATGTATTTGAGCCTAGACGTCGACGTTCAAAAGATGGAGGTCGAGAAAGAGAGGAAAGAAAAAAAGAAGATCGAGGAGGACCATGATGATTTAAAGGAGCACTATAAAAAGGCATAAATAACTTTGAAGAGATGCAATCACGGAATTTGACCTTAGAAAAAGAAAATCAAGGTTTAAAGACTAAAGTAACTGAGCTCGGGCGATCCCTTCATCTACATCGAAGTCGAGATTCTACGGTTGAGGTAAAGAAATTAAAAGGCAAAGTTGAGGAGTTGGAATCAGCATTGCAGGATAATAAGCTCCTAATCGAGCAGCTTGGGGTACGAGAAGATCATTTGAAGGGAGAGCTTCATCAGTCTAGAGGATAGGTCAGAGAAAGGGATCACGTCATTGGAGAAGCCGTAGCCCAGATTCGAGAGGTCTTTAAACACGTGCAAGACTTGGCAATACGAGCTGATGTATTGAGTTTGATGTATAAGTCATCGTCGGATATAGGACGAGAGTTAGCCCTTTTATTTGATAGAGTTAAAACTTTGGGCATTAGGGCGAAAGCGTATTTGTAATCCTCTTATATGTAAAGATATTCTTTTTCTAAATAAAGTTTTCTAAATGAGATTGAATCAGAATCGATATCCTTTTGGCATTCATGCATATACATCACATAGCATTTCATCACATCATTTGCATTCAAAGTTATAGAAAGACCCTAATTAGTTAAAATTACCACAAAAGTAGAAAACAAAATCTGGAAACCACGCATCAATACAGAACTCGTACAAAATCTAGGAATATGGATCAAAGGTTTGAACAGCTACATGCAAGACCAATTGTAAGAGCAATTGGCCAAAATACAAAACGACATGAGGGAGCAAATGCTAGAGGCTCAGAGGAATATGATGACTGAGATGGCTCAGTTGCTGAGGGCCACTAATAAGGGAAAAGCCCTTATGGAAATCATTGGTGAGGAGGAAGAGGATCATCCTCCAGGCTTTACCCCACCCCACGGGCCTACACAAACCGAGGCACTTCCTAGAAGGCTGTCTGTCACTATAAGGCCTCAACATGGACCGGTTGATGCTAGGATCCACATGAATAACCCAACTGGTTCGGGATTCAATTTGGGTGACAACCCTACCAATCCTCTCATTCCTGACTTGGACGTGGCTGAAAAGGAGGATTTGAGAGCTGAAGCTACAAAACAGTTGGAGGAACGTTGAAGATGGTTGGAGGAGAAATTTAAGGCTCTAGAGATTGCTGATGGGCATCATGGAGTTGATGCCACAGACTTGAGTTTGGTCCCAGACCTGGTGCTTCCCCATAAATTCAAAATGTCGGAGTTTGAAAAGTACAACAGGACTACTTGCCCAGAGGCCCACATTACGATGTTCTGTAGGAGGATGACCGGATATGTGAACAATGATCAATTGTTGATTCATTGTTTCCAAGATAGCTTAGTGGGAGCAGCAGTCAGGCGGTACAATCAGTTGAGCCGGGCCAGAATAAATTCATTGAGGGATCTTGCACAAGCCTTCATGCAACAGTACAATCATGTGATTGACATGACGCCGGATAGGATCATGCTACAAAACATGGAGAAAAAACCTAATGAGAATTTTAGGCAATATGCTCAAAGATGGAGAGAGGTTGCCATGCAAGTTCAACCACCATTGTTGGAGAAGGGGATCACCATGTTGTTCATCAACACTTTGAAGGCTCCATTCATTACTCACATGATTGGAAGCACTACCAAAAGTTTTGCGGATATAGTCATGGCGAGAGAGATGATCGAGAACGCCATAAGAGGTGGCAAAATTGAGAGGGAAGCAACCAAAATATCGGCCCCAAAGAGAAAAGACAATGAGGTGAACAACACAAGTAGCTTCAACTCGAAGGCAGTCACAGTAGGTTAACCCAAAGTAGCTGCGGTTGGGCAACAGGGTTCTCAAAGGCAGGAATCGAGTACAAGGCACGAGAGGACGCAATTCACACCTATCCCTGTGACGTATCGTGAGCTTTATCAAAGCTTATACGATGCACATGCTATTGCTCCTTTCCACTTGGAACCATTACAGCCTCCATATCCTAAATGGTATGATGCAAACGCCAGATGTGAGTACCATGCTAGAATATCGGGGCACTCAATTGAAAATTGTACCGGATTCAAGAAAGTCGTGGAGAGGTTGATCAAGATGGGGGTTGTGAAATTTGATAGTACCCCAAATACTGAAAACCCTTTGCCAAATCATGACGATCAAGGAGTGAATGCCATTGGTGAAGCTAGTGAAAGAAGGATGAAGGGAAATGTTGTTAAGGTAAGGATGCCTATGAAGATAATTTGGGAGGAGATGATGAAGAGAGGGATGATAACCTCTAGGAGAGAAAGAGAAAAAACAAGAAACTACTGAGAGTTCTATGGAGAAGAGGGTCATGAGACCCAAAATTGTGAAGAATTCAGAGCCTTGATGCAATGCTTTATAGATAATAAAGAGCTACAAATTTTTGAAGATAGCTCTTATAAAAGATAAATAAGTGTGTTGGAAGATGAACAAAAAGGAACCAGCCGGCCAAGGATTATTATCTCCCTGCTAGGGAATAACAAAGTGGGGACACCAGCAGTGTCCAAGGTCATTATCCATAAGCCTACTCATTTCCCTTACAAGGATAGCAAGAGAGTACCATGGAGTTATGACTGTAGTGTGACAGTGCCGGAGGAAGAAAATATAGCCAGCGCATCTAAAGACGTGCAAGTTGAAGGTTCCCACACACAGAGTGGGAAATATTATGATACAGGAGGCATTAGAGTGGAGCCTACAAAAATAAAAGGTGTCGAGTTTGAGAAGGAGAAAGAGACCGAAGTACCCATCAATGAGCCGGTGAAGGAGGAGGAGGCTAAGGAATTCCTAAAGTTCCTTAAACATACCGAGTACAGCGTGGTTGAGCAGTTGCGTAAGCAACTGGCTCGCATATCAGTATTGGCTCTACTTCTAAGTTCTAAGGTGCATCGGGATGCATTGATGAAGGTGCTTAACGAAACATATGTTACCCATGACATATCCGTTAACAAGTTGGACCAATTGGTGAACAACATTAGTACGGATAATTTCATCTACTTTAATGACGATGAAATCCCACCGGGGGGTAGGGGTCAACTAAAGCCTTGCACATCACAACTCAATGCAAGGGGTACACACTCCCAAGCGTGCTTGTTGATAATGGATCGGCCTTGAATGTTCTACCGTTATCTACAATGAATAGATTACCCATTAACGATTCTCACATGAAAACATGACAAAATGTGGTAAGAGCCTTTGACGGTACAGAAAGGAAGGTGATGGGAAGGATTGACATCCCCTTGGAAATTGGGCCGAATATATACGAAGTAGACTTTTTGGTGATGGATATCAAGCCTTCTTACAATTGCTTATTAGGTAGGCCATTGATACACTCAGCGGGAGCGGTGCCCTCGTCGTTGCACCAGAAATTGAAATTAGTGACTGATGGACGGTTAATAACCATCAATGCGGAGGAGTACATTATAGCCGCAGTCACTAGCAAGGCCCTTTATGTCGAGACGAATGAAGAGTCTATTGAGTGCTCCTTCCGCTCTTTAGAATTCATAAATGCAACCTTCATTTCAGAAGGGAGTGAGCTATTGGTGCCCAGGATAGCAAGAGCAACGATGATGGCTCTACAAATGATGGCGGGAAAGGGAGCCTTACCAGGAAAAGGATTAGGGAAATACTATAACGACCCAAATTTTACTGTTACCGGAAAAGTGTATTTTCGGGTCTTTATTTCTGAAAAGTGGATTCGTAAATATTTATTTAAAAATATTTACGAAGTAAAATGAGTGGTTAATTAGAGTTTAATTAAGTGAATTTAATTTAATTAAGAATAATTGGATAAAATGATTAAATTGAATGAAGTGTGAAAGTTTAATTATAGAATAAAGAAAATTAAAAGGACTAAATAAGTAAATAAACCAAAAATAGTGCCAAGTGTATGGCAAAAATAAAATACAAGTATAATAAATATAGTACACACATTTGTAATACATATATTTATTTGCTTATTATTTAAGTAAATATTAATGTATTTATTATTAAATTAATATTAAATGATAAATAAATAAAAAGTTGACAAATGTATGGTATGTATAGTGACATATGTGATACTAATATACATACATTTGTAAAATACATGTATATTTACTTATTATATAAGTATATTATTAAATTATATATTATTATTAAGTAAAAGATATTTATATAATAAATAGATTAAAGAAAGACAAATGTAATAATATATGTGTATACAAATGTAAAATAGATATTGGATATTAAATAGATATTTTATTATAGCTATTATTAAGTTATTATAATATATATATAAAGTAAAAGGAATAAAAAGAAAAAGAATAGAAAAAGAAAGAAAGGATCAAAAGAAACAAAGAGCAGGGGAAAGAAAGGAAGGAAAAAAAGAAAGAAGGAAAAAGGGGGAAATTGGGATTTCAAGGCTTGAAAATTAAATAGGTAAGTCAATTTAGCCCTTTTTACTTAATTTTAATGTTTTGGAAGCTTTGGGACAAGGTTTTGATGAAATTAAGTTAATATTTTGAAGTTATTAGATTTCTAAATATTGTTCATGTTGAATAAAAAGATGAATTAGGGGTTAGATTGATAGGAATTCAAGTTAGAAATGAAATAAGGATTGAATTGTAAAGTAATTCATAAGTTTTATGTTGTAGGGACTAAATTGATGAAATTTCGAAATTAGGAAAATATGCTGGAAATTTAATAGTTAAGTATGAGTTTGGTTAAAAATTGAGTAGAAATAAAGTATGAATTAAAATAGAAAAGTAAGTGAATTTACTTAGGATTAAATTGAAATTAAAAGTAGAAAATCAACATTTTGCACTAAGACTATTTTGGACAGCAGCAGTAGTCTAAGTTTGAAAAATCACCAAAAATTTTATAAATTTAATTAGAGGATGAATAAAATATGGAATTAAATCTTATTTAGTATAGTTTCTTATAGAAGAAACGGTGTAAGCAATTGAATTGTAAATTATGAGATATAATGAATTTTGTGAGATAAGGTCAGAATGAATTTGGGTTCCCCTGTTCTGACTTTGAAAAATCACCAAAAATCGGAGAAAAATAATTAGAGACTTAAAGTTATATGTTTAGAATCCCTAATGAGTATATTTTCAGGATAAATCAACAGGAATATTATCCGAGTTCTGTACTGTGAGATAATTAATTTTTAGTGAAGAAGGGTCGAAACTGTCAGACAGCAGAATAGGGGTGAATTTAAAGAATAAACTGTACTTAATGGCTAAACTAAAAATTCTGAAAATTTTATGGTAAGAAGATTTGTGAGTCTAGTTTCAGGAAAAATTAGCGAATCTTAATTTAGAATTCTGTAACTCAAGATATAAATTAGTAATGTATTAATGATTATGAATTGTATTAATTTCGTAGTCAATGTGGTACCGGAAATCTTGGCTAAGAAAGGACAAGACAAAGTCAACGGGAGTTAGCTCAAAAACTACGGTTTGTATTTCTATAATCCAAACCTAGTTATTAATTGTTATATTTTTTTATTCAATGCAATTAATAAATGTTGAAGTGAGAATTATTGTGTTTATAATGGAAATGGATTAATTTAGTGTGTGATAAATTTATATTGAATTGATTTATGAATATATATAAATGTTTGAATTGAAATGAATATTGATGTGGAAATTGAATAATAAATATTTGTTATATTGGAAAATGTATGTAGTTGGAAGTGTGATAAAATTGATAGAAAATTATAATTATTATGAAATTGAATATTTATTAGTGAAAAGTGAATGGAATTATATTGAATTGAAAATATATAGTTAATTAATTAAAATATGAATTAATTAAAAATTGAAAAATGAATTAAATACCCTATTAACTAGTCGGACTAGTCGGATATAGTTGGCATGCCATAGGATATGGAAGAGTACGGGTTTTGTCGGCTTACTGATCAGGCACTTATGTGCCGACTACTATTACTGTTACCGTTACTGTTACCGATTCGGTACTTTGTGTGTCGGATATTGTTACTATTACCATTACTGTTACTGTTTCAGATTTGTTCCGATGAGGTACTCTGTGTACCGTAATGTGACTGTTACTGTTTCGGATTTGTTTCGATGAGGTACTCTGTGTACCGTACTGTTACTATTCCGAATTTGTTCCGATGAGGTACTCTGTGTACCGTACAGCTACTATTACTGTTATTGTTTCGGCTTCGGCCGATGAGGCACTATGTGCCATACTGGTGTGTTGGTTGGATCCGTGTATCCGTCTAGGTCTGAGTCATGTTAATAGAGGTAAATAAATGTATAAAATAACTGATTATTACTGAATAATTGACTGTTACCGGATACTTGACTGTTACTGGATATTAGACTGTTACTGAATAACTGAATATTACTGAATAATTGATCATTACTGAATAAGTGATTGTCACTGAATGAATGACTGTTACTGAATAACTTAATTGTTACTGAATATCTGATTTTACTGAATAATTAACTGTTACTGGATAACCGATCAATTGATCGATACTGAATAACTGGCTATTATTGAATAATTGATTGTTACCGAATAACTGACTGTTACTGAATAAATAATTGTTCTGATTGTTAATAAACATTACTGATAGATTAATTGCTATTGAAATTAATAAATGATTTGAAATTTAAAGTAAACCAAAACAATGGTTGGAAAGTGAATGTTTGAATACTCATTGAGTTTGAATAGTTCAATATATATAAATTAATAAGTTTTATAATTGTTTAAGTGTTCAGATTATAGAAATACCACTGAGTGTATACTCAGCATACGGTTTGTTTCCGTGCACAGGCTAAGTTAAGGCTAGACTGTTGAATTAGTATCCCAGGCCGATCTCGAATTCAATGAGGTAAAGTATGTTGAGTATTGATAATGGCATGTACCTAGGATGTTTAATGAGAGTCATTTAGGTTGTAAAAGTATTGATGAAATAAGTAAATTATGGTTGGCAACGGTATATAGTATGAATTTTGAAATTTATTAAAAATTCGTAGTGATTCTAAATTAGTTCCAAATTAAATTTACTGTTCATATTGGATCGCGAGGGCCCATTAATGGGACGACATCTTAAAACTAGGGTGAGTGTGAATATTCATTTTAATTAATAATCGGAATTGGGCTGTACTGATTGGTAATGTCTTGTAACCCTGTTCCGGCGACAGTATAGGGTTAGGGGACGTTACAAATACCTACAAGGATGGACTCAAATCCCAGAACTTAAAGAGAAGAGAGATCGCTTTGGTCTAGGTTTCAAACCAGATTATAAGCAAAGGAGGAAGGAAATTGAGAAGCGCCAAGAGGGAAGAAGGGCACGCCTTAATAGAAGAGAAGTGGAGTGGGAGCCGATGATATTCCCTCCAATATCCCGAACCTTCATATCGAGAGGGTTACTCATAGAAGAAAGTCATCAGATCAATGCTATACAAGATGAAGGATCGAAGCAAGGAAACCTTGAGGGCATTCGCCCTTACGAATCAGGAAGCTCTTTGAACAATTGGACTTTGGAGGAACTTCCTGTAGTCTTTAGGAATTTTTCAGAGTAATTCCTGAAACATTCTTGTTACTCTAGAGCCTAGGAGTAATAGGATTACATTTGTGAAATAGGCTTACGATCATTTATTATTTTTAATAAAACATAACTTTCATCAATTTGAACGAGTATTGTTTCATTTTTATTAACCAATATTCCGTTAAACTTTTGCAATTCTTATTTTTTTCATTCATAGTACATAAATAATCATTCTTAAATTCATTCATTCTTTGTATAATCTTTATACTTCACAGATCCCTAGATATCAATGACATGAGCACTGATAGGCCAAATCCTGATTTCTCTCGTGAGTAAGACATATGTTTAGAGGAATCTCAGGATTTTGAATATGTCCAGGATTGTAATGTGTCTTTGGATCTTTTGAAGATGGTAAAACAGGAGGAAAAACAAATCATGCCTCATGAAAAAGAGGCAATAGAGAATGTAGCCCTAGAGGAAGGGAAGGAGGTGAAAATTGGCACACATATTACTAAGGACACAAGGCAAGGACTGATTGAGTTGCTACGTGAATTCAAGGATATCTTCACATGGTCCTATCAGGATATGCCAGGGTTAAATACCGATATTGTGGTGCATCGTCTTCCAATAAGACAGGATTGTAAGCCAGTCCAACAGAAGTTGCGGAGAATGAGGCCAGATATTGTTCTGAAAATAAAGGACAAAGTTAAGAAGTAGTTCGATGCGGGTTTCTTACAAGAGGTAAAGTACTCGGAATGGGTAGCTAACATTGTGCCTGTTCTTAAGAAGGATGGGAAGGTACGAATGTGCGTTGATTACAGAGACCTGAACAAAGCTAGCCCAAAGGACAATTTTCCTTTGCCATACATCGACACTTTAGTAGACAACATGGCAGGATATTCATTGTTCTCTTTCATGGATGGTTTCTCAGGGTACAATCAGATAAAGATGCATCTAGAGGACATGGATAAAACTACCTTCATAACCTTGTGGGGTACCTTTTGCTACAAAGTGATGCCGTTTTGGTTGAAGAATGCGAGGGCAACATACCAATGGGCCATGGTGAACTTGTTCCACGACATGATGCATAGGGATATTGAGGTGTATGTTGATGATATGATTGCCAAGTCGTGTACAGAAAAAGAGCACATTGAGGTATTGAGAAGATTGTTCTTGAGATTGAGAAAGTTTCAGTTAAAGCTCAATCCAGGAAAGTGCACCTTTGGAGCTAGATCGGGAAAGTTATTAGGCTTCATAGTCAGTGAAAAGGGAATTGAAGTTGACTAAGACAAGGTCAGAGCCATACGAGAATTACCTCTACCACAAACTCAGAAGAAAGTTCGAGGTTTTCTTGGGAGGCTAAATTATATTGCTCGGTTTATTTCACAATTAACTGAGAAATGTGACCCTATATTTTGCCTCCTTAGAAAACACAACCAAGGTACTTAGAATGAGGAGTGCCAGAATGCCTTTGATAAAGTCAAGAAATACTTGTTGGACGCTCTAGTACTATCTCCACCTAGTCCAGATAAACCATTAATTCTGTACTTGTCGATGTTTAGTAATTCCATGGGATGTGTGCTTGGTCAACATGACGAGTCGAGAAGAAAGGAGAATGTGATATACTACCTCAGTAAGAAATTTACAGAGTGTGAGATGAGATATTCGCCAATTGAGAAATTATGTTGTACTTTAATCTGGACGACTCGAAGGTTAAAACAGTATATGCTATATCATACTACTTGGCTTATTTCAAAACTTGACCCTTTGAAGTATATGATAGGGTCAACAGCGTTGAATGAGAGAATGGCGAGATGGCAAATTCTACTTTCAAAGTTTGATATAGTCTATGTGAGTCAGAAGGCTATAAAAAGAAGTGCGATAGCAAAATTTCTGGCTAGTAGAGCTCTAGAAGACTACGAGTCGTTGAATTTTGATTTCCCAAATGAGGAGTTGATGTGTGTAGCAGCTACAGAAGATCATCCTTGGAAGTTGAGCTTTGATGGGGCATCCAATGCAGTTGGAAATGGAATTGGGGCAGTCTTGACATCCCCAAATGGCGATTATTATCCATTTACATACAAGTTGGATTTTGATTGCACAAATAATATGGATGAGTATGAAGCATGCATCATGGGACTCCGAGCGACTATAGAACGAAGAATAAGAACCTTAGAGGTATATGGAGACTCTGCATTAGTGATTTACCAGTTTAAAGGAGAATGGGAGACAAGGGATCCTAAATTGATTAATTATCGAAAGGTAGTTTTGGGGTTACTTGAGGAGTTCGATGACATCACTTTCAACTATATCCCACGAGATGAAAACCAAATGGTAGACGCTCTAACAACCTTGGCTTCAATGATTAAAGTGAATAAAGAGGAAGAGATGAGACCCATTCAGATGAGTATCTTTGAGGCTCCAGCTCACTGTTGTAACATTGAGGAAGAAGAAAAGGATGATAACCCTTGGTATCAGGATATATTGCAATATGTGAGAGATCGTAAATACCCAGAACAAGCAACTGAAAATGATAAACGAACTTTAAGGAGATTAGCTTGCGATTATGTTTTGGACGAGGACATCTTGTACAAAAGAAGAAAAGACCAAGTACTATTGAGATGTGTTGACGCCGTGGAAGCTAAATTAATCTTGGAAGAAGTTCACGAGGGTGTTTGTAGGACGCACGCTAACGGTTTCACGATGGCTAGACAAATCATGAGGTTTGGATATTATTGGTCAACTATGAAAGGGGATTGTATCAATTACGCCAAGAAATGCCATAAATGTCAGATTTATGGAGACAAAATTCATGTACCACCTTCACTCTACATGTTATGACTTCTCTATGGCCTTTTTCTATGTGGGGCATGGATGTCATTGGGCCAATATCACCAAAAGCTTCAAATGGACATTAATTTATTTTCGTGGTCATTGATTACTTCACGAAGTGGGTAAAGGCTGATTTTTATGCAAATGTTACTAAGTCAGTTGTAAGTCGATTTTTGAAGAAAGAGATCATTTTTCGGTATGGGATACCTGAAAGGATCATATCAGACAATGCATTAAACTTGAACAACAAAACGATAGCAGAAGTTTGTAGTCAGTTCAAGATTAAACATCAAAATTCCTCTCCATATCGCCCAAAGATGAATGGGGCAGTAGAAGCTGCTAACAAAAACATTAAGAAGATAGTGGGGAAAATGACTGAAACCTACAGAGATTGGCATGAGAAGTTACCATTTGCACTCTTAGCTTATCGAACGTCCATCAGAACTTCTACTGGCGCAACTCCTTTCTCGTTGGTATATGGAATGGAGGCAATGTTACCCATCGAAGTTGAAATACCTTCTCTTCAAATTTTATCAGAGATAAAGTTGGATGAAGCAGAGTGGATTCAATCGCGATATGACCAGTTGAACTTGATTGAGGAAAAGAGGCTAAGGGCCATTCGTCATGGTCAGATGTATCAGAAGCGAGTGATGCAGGCTTACGACAAGAAAGTGCGACCAAGAGAATTCCATAAGGGGGATCTTGTGCTGAAAAAGATCCTCTCTATTCAGAAGGACTTTAGAGGAAAATAGATGCCAAATTGGGAAAGGCCGTATGTCATGAAGAAGGCCTTCTCTAGGGGTGCATTGATCTTAACGGAAATTGATGGAAAGAGTTTGCCCAATCTAGTAAATTCAGACTCAGTCAAAAAGTACTTTGTCTAAAGGAGAGAAGAATTCAGGGTGAAAACCCGCAAAGGGTGCCTTGAGTTTTTAAAAAAAAAATGGAGAGGCCAAGGTGAAAACCCGTAAAGGGCGCCTTGTGACCAAAGGGGTTTTGAGTTGAAAACCTGAAAGGGCAGCTCAAATTTTGAAGAGAACACGGTAATCTTGCTATATCTGATTCCACAAAAAGCGAAGCGCATTCCATATCGGGGCATCGACAAGGTACTTTGGGTCTTTTAAACACATGTTGAACTCAAAAAAGTCTTCATGGAGCTGGCATATAAACACTCAAGCGGCGATATCTAGGGCATCTAACTTTTGTCTTGTTTGCTATCTTTAGATTCTTATTCTTCTCAAAGATAGGCTTTCAGATTAATTTCTTTTGTATTTTTGACAAATTTATTCAAATCTAATTATTCTCAAGATTAAATTCATCTTCCATTATTCTTAAAATGTGTTGCATTAAATAATGATAGATGAACTAAATAATTTTCACAAATGAAGTTTTGAGCATTACTCTGGAAATTTCTAGATGATACAAGAAACTAAAACAGGACAATTGTTTGAGAAATTCACGTAAGTGAGGGTTGAAAGAACTTGAGGAATTTCTTTCTTCCGGTCTGAAATGATGATTGGACAAATCAAACGATTCGATTCTAAGAAAAGATCATCTTACAGATATTCTCAGTGAAGAATGATACAAGCCTACAGGCTGAGCAGGAATAATACTTTAAGAAAAGTAAAGATAAATGAAGCAATGAGTGGTGACGTCTGGAATAGGAGTCATATCCATAACGTTTTGCATCATAACATGTCTAATTAGGAGCATTTGACTCACTTCGATTATAGCATCCTAATCATCAGGCAGGAGCACATATGCATTCTACAGGTTATATAGATCAAAGATGATGCGCCTTAACTCCCTAAGCAGTAGGGTAACAGACCAAAGCATAGCAAATCTAGCCTTCACGTGTTTACACTAAAGCAGATCCAAGATAACAAGATTTGGTTTCTCTATCTTCGACGGAGAACAAATCGAAGACATAGCAGATCTGACTTTCGGATGTTCTCACATCAAAGCAGATCCAAGATAACAAATCTGCCATCTCCATTTCGACGGAGAGCAGGTACATAGCAGGTCTAACCTTCAGATGTTTATACTGAAGCAGATCCAAGATGATTTGGCATTTTTGTGTTTACAAGGAACAAATCGAAGACATAGCAGATTTGACTTTCGGATGTTCTCACACCAAAACAGATCCAAGATAACAGATCTGGCATCTCCATTTAAACGGAGAGCAGATACATAGCAGATCTAACCTTCAGATGATTTTACTGAAGCAGATCCAAGATGATTTAGCATTCTTGTGTTTACAAGGAGCAAATCGAAGACACAGCAGATTTGGCTTTCACGTGTTTACGCTGAAGCAGATCTAAGATGATTTGGCATCTCTGTATTGTCAGAAAACAAATCGAAGAAGCAAATTTGGCGTCTCTGTGTTCGACGGAGAGCAGATCGAAGATATCAACATGGCAGTCTTGTGTTTGCAAAGAGCAGATTGAGGACCATGATCCGATAAGGCCGGGCAAATTTGGTCTTTCTATAAGTCTTTGCTTGATTCCTGTTACATAGCAATGAGCCCAAATTTGACCGGGCTTTAGAAGGGCAAAATAGATAAATGGATAAATAAATATTTATTTTAAAGTCCATTTAACAGTCCAGGTTACCAAGCCCAAAGCATTGGGGCCCAAGCCTAAACAAACCGCATAACCAATACTCGTGTAACCCAAATACACCCGGCCCATTTCAGTATTTAAAATAATAAACCCTCAAAAAATAAAAATAAAACAAAGCCCAAATCAGTACCTAAAATACTACCCCATAGCCCGTTACAGTGACCCATTACACCCAGACCCAAAAACAAACGAGGCCCAAGTGGCCCAATTTGTTAACAAACAGTAGAGAGACCTAGGGTTTCAGAAACCCTAGGAGCCGCAAGCATCCCAAGCGTCATGACCGTTCGTCTCGTGCCGCTCCAGTGGGCTCCATCGGTACCTGACTTTGGCATCGTACCACGCCGCAATCAAAGCGTGAATCGACACCACCGTGATGTTCTCGCAAATACCTGTAATACAGAACAAAATAAACCAACAGACACGAAGTAGAAAAGGAAACCAAATAGCAGCAGATAAACTGAAATCAATAAGGAAAGAAATCAAAGATTTCTTTCCTAAACATGTATAGTCTAAAGGCTATAAAGCCTTTCTTCCGATTTGTAAAAGTGGAGGTTTTTTTTTGAATAAATACAAAAGATATAAAAAAGAAACTAAAGAGTTAATTTAAGAACAAAGGTGATACTCTTAATTTTCTTTCGTTATTTATTTTCTTTTTTGATACAGCATATAGTAAAAATACATTATAAAGATAGTAGAGAAGTTACCCTTTCGATTTGCTGCTAAAAAACGGAACTTTAAAAACCCCAACCGCCAGGCATGGTGGCTCAGACGGTGGCGCGTGAAGCACGTGTGGCCGAAGGCGTTGGTGCTCCGGAATGAGCCAGGACGGCCACTGGCCAGAGCTCTGAAAGAATTTTAGAGTTCTCTTCTTTTTTTTCTATTGAATGTTTAAAATGAAGGTTTAAAGTTTTTTTTTTACTTTTATAACATCAGCAAAACGACGCCGTTTTAGCTTAATTCAATAAGCCTAAAGCGACGTTGTTTCAAGGCCTCAAGATCCGCGTGTTGACCCGTAACCCGGGGAGGATCCGCATGTTTTCGATATTTGGGGAAATGTCCCAATTGGTCATTCCGCTTTTTTCATTTTTGTAATTAAATCCAATTTATTTTTAATTTGGCCCAGAACTTTGTCTTTCAATTCAATTTAATCTTTAGGGCCATTTTGGGGTAGATACGGAACGATGTCGTTCCTTGGGAATAGGGTATTTTGCCCGATGAGTCCCTCACCTTTTGCGCGCGTTTCATTTAAATCCCAGATTCAGTTTTATTTTTCTAATTTCGCCCCTGTAATTTTATAAAATTTTAAATTTAATCCTATGTGTTTTTTTATTAATTTTATATTATATATTATTTGTTTTATTCTAAACCTATATATTTTATTATATAATTATACAATTATTTTCACCTGTTATTTATTATGTATTAATCCTTATATATATATTAGTTTTATTATTATATTATTTAGTAAATGCTATTTTGAAATTATTATTAAGTATTATATTCTTAAATTTGTATTATTTATTATATTATTATATTGTGTATATATTTCATCTTCTATTTTTTATTAAAAAATTATTTATTACATATTTTTATATATTTTGTATCTATTATAAATTGTTTTAAAATTATGTATATTATATCATATGTTAAATGGATTTAAAGATTATATATATATATTTTTGTGCATATAATCCCTTTTTTAAAAAAATTATCTATTATATATTTTTATTCTCTTAAAAAATCTTAATGTTTTATATTATTTATTTAAAATATTTAACATGTATAATATTTTTAATTGTTTTAATAATAAAAGTCTTTTTTATATATATTTTTAAATATTTTCCTATGTATATTAAATTGTTATATATTATTATATTCTTTTAAATTTTTTTACATATATTACTCATTTAAATATGTTAATTATTATATACATATATGTTTTTTTTAAAATATTATTATTATTTACCTTTTTATCAATATTGATTTGGTGTTTTAATTATTCGTATTTGTTTTTTAAGTGTTATTTTGTCACTTTTTATTATTATAAATTTTGATTTCCACTTCTATTTTTATATTCTTTAATTTATTATGAATTGTTTTGTATTTCTATTTACTAATATTGTATATAGGTTTATCTTTTAGCATAATCATCTTATGAATTGTAATATTTTGTAATTTATTACCTTTGGTATATTTGTCTTGTGATATGTATTAACGCCATTCTTCTGCATGAGTCAACGTTTTAAATAAAGAAATTCATTTTTACCAAATTACTCAAAAGCTTTCCAAAATATAAAGGCAATACTTAATGTTTGGAAGCTTCGGGAAAAATAATGCCCTAACTTACTGGGTTGCGATTTTTCTCATCGAATTCGAACATTCAAGTACCCTTCTAAACGTTTTGAGTTTTTAAAATATAAACAACTATTTTCGAGATTTCAAAGCGTTGTGTCCTAACTCACTGGATATGGTGTTTTGTTATTTCAAAATAGAAATTTCCAAAAGACAAGCTTAGCTTCAAAAATTTTAAAATATTGCTTCTTAACTTACTCGATGTGATATTTTGACTCATTTGAAATAAGCGATCCTAAATTTTTCAATCAAAACATTCTAAATAAAATAGGATTGTATCTTAAAACTTTCAAATTTACGATCTTAAAGACACGTGATAATCAATTAGGTACCAATTTTTTGGCGTTACGAGGGTGCTAATCCTTCCTCATTCGTAACCGACTCCCAAACCCATTTTCTTGATTTCGTAGACCAAAACTAATGATTTTAAACAAAATGATTTATTGGTGATCCAATCACACCTAAAAAGCTTGGTGGCGACTCCCGTTTTCCTTTTTTCTTAAAGTTGATTTCCATTTTCCAAAACCCGATTTAAAAATGGTCTCGACAAACCACATAGGTTTTAATTTCCACATTGGAACACATATCTTAGTACATCATTTAATAGTATCAAAGTCGACTAGATATGCTAGTCACATACGGCTCATAACTTTAATTTAATATTCATTCAACACAAGGAACATATGTATATATATACAATCAAACATCACATATGTATATATATACAATCAAACATCTTCTTAATTATGATTATTCAACTCTTAAGCATATAACATGATCAAACACAAACACTTAAGAACTTACCTTGGATTTTATCGAATAACTACAGATTGACTAATCGACTAGTTTCGCTTTCCCTTTATCCAAAATTAGCTCCTTATGCTCTTGAGCTTGATTAACAAATTCAACTTATCACATATCTATTATTTAAAACCACATTCGGCAATTTATAAAATACTATAATTATCACATCTCATTCATCCAAAATCACATTCGGTACATAAAAAAAAACATTGATAAGTCTCAAAACACAAATAACACTTATCAAAGTCATGTAATTTACACACTTCACATGGCACTACTACATTCATTAACCTTACTTTCATACAACCACTCTTAGACCGTAATATAACATCAAGTGCACATGCTGTTCATATAGCCGAATATCACTTAACTAATTAATTAAAAAAATCTTTTAATACTTAATTCCACAAGTCCATTCGGCATTAGCTCATCCAACTCATATTTTTCATTAACAACCTCTATAACTACAATTTATTCACATCCTTATTCATGCTACATTCGGCCATTATAAATAAATAAAAATATATAAATAATTACACAATGATCACTTTAGTCGATTATAAATTCTCAATTAAATCACATATATCATTTACAAGCTCAAACTCATCCTTTACCTCATTTCTCTCATTAATTCATATTCAGCAATCTTTCTAACCGCTTAAACGAATATAGCACAAGGACATTTTCAATTCAATCAAAGATGATCTCACATTTACAATTTAAAAATGGTAATTTCATTCTATTTATCTCAATTTACTAACAAACCCAACCTTGCATGGATTTAAGCACATTCGGCCATTATTTAACAACAATTCATTCACCTCATAATTCATGTTCATATTCGGTCATCTACACCCATACTAACCATATAACTATTAAATTCCAAATTTAAACACAAGTATAACATTTTAACACAATGGCCGAACACTTTATGAAGTTACCAAGACTCATCATTTGCTATTTCACACACACTCACATCCAATCCTTTTTATTAAACACTCAAAATCAACCATCTTCATGCCTCATCACAAAAACATCAAAACACCAACCAAGAAATACAACATCCATGGCCAAATATCATCTCCATCAAATAGAAAAATTTGAACCATGGCTAGGTAGAATTCAAACTAACAACTTAAAATATACATGAATTTCAAAGAATAATATCAAACATACCTCAATCTAGTTACAAGCATGGCCGAACTTCTTAGAAACTTTTCCTTTTCTCTTTTACTTGGTTTTTCGGCTAAGGAAGAACAAAGATGAACAAACTTTGTTCTTTTTCACCCCTTTTTGTTTTATTAATTCTTATTTCATATTATAAAACATTTAATAATTTTATTTCTTATATATATAAAATGCATATATTAAGAATCATCATTATCATGGCCGGCCACTAACTTTAAATTGGACAATTTGACATGCAAGTCCTCCCTTTTAATAAGCCATGCATTATTCAGTCTCCTCACCTCTTCCTAACACATTCTTCAAGTTTATCACATAAGTCATTTTTCATAATTTCACATTCAAATGACGAAATTTAGACATGATACTTTCACACATGATACTTCACATATAATAAACATAGAAAAGAGCATTTAAATAATTTTGTGACTCAGTTTTGTGGTCCCGAAACCACTTTCTGACTAGGGCCAAATTAGAGCTGTCACAAAGTCAAGTGAATAGATCATCTAATTCAGAGTCAAATAACAAGTGAAGTCTAGGTGGAATTTCCCTTAGGTATTGTCTAAATCAATCAGTTTTCCCAAAAGTATTTCCCCAATTTACTTCTTGTGCATTCTTAGTTTAGTTAATTAGTTTAGATAAAACAAATCCTCTTATTTTTAGGCTAGATAATAAAAAGAAAGTTAATACTAGTACTTTTAGTTCCTGTGGATTCGACATTCCGGTCTTGCTATAAACTATACTACTGTTCGATAGGTGCGCTTGCCTTCATCGTGATAATAGTTAGTTTTCAAATACGATCAATCATAAATATAAAACTTATCATGCATACATCATACTAATCAAGTAAACTTGCTAATATCAATTCTAAGGCCTTAAATGTTGTATTTTTATGGTGTAGATGAACAAAAGTAAAGGACTTCTAAGTGCATAATTGCTAAACAAGCCTGAGTTTTTCTTAAAACTGCCTATTAAGGAACTAGTCTTATGAAACTCTTGTAAAGTTTTATGCAGAGTTGTGTAACCTTTCCAATCAAGTGTTTGCTCTAGGAGAAGAATATTTGAACCTAAAGCTTTTTAGGAAGGTTATTAGATCTCTACCTAAGAAATTTTCTATTGAAGTAACAACAATTTAATAAGCCAAGGATATTGACACCATATGTATTGATCAACTCATTGGTTCATTGCAAACTTATGAGATGAATTAAGGAGAAACAAGAGAAATGGAGGAAAAAACATTGCACTTTAAGCTACAACCTTAGTTGCAATTGAGGGCAACATTACCATGCAAGAACTCTAAGACCATATGGTTTTACGCACTCAAAACTTCACCAAAACCTTCAAGAAGATGCTTACAAGAAAGAAGAAATGAGATGCTGACCAAAAACTTTCCCGAAAACAAGAATAAAGGTGTTATAATCAATGAAGAATCTGTTAAAAAATTTCTATTAAAAGTTGGCTTACAGTTATAGTGGAAGTGTAAAAATTTTCATCATCGAGCCGATTTATGATATTTATAGCAATAAACTTTTACCGAAAAAGTACATTGCTTTGTTTGAGAAGGACTTGAGTTGATCCTCACTTTTAACCGAATAGCCTTCTCTGTTATCCTCGTACCTCGAATTGCATTGATTGTGTGCTCGAGCAACATGAACCAAACATAGAACAAGATAATGATAATTGTATATACAAGAATTATGTTTTTTAGGTCATTCGGTGTCATTTGTTTATAGGGAGATAAAGAAGAAACATGGCTAAATAAGGCTTAAAGAATAACATTATTTTAATAGAAAATACAATCCTACCCTAAGTAGAGTAAGGGTAGGTGGCACACCCTAGTTAATAATGCTAAGGTTGTCTCTCCTCTCCTCTATTATGAGGGTTTTTGGCCCTTTCATGTATTGGGTTCAATTATATGTGCTTTCTAGACTTTTAACCCACTTTATAATTTAATCCAACCCAATACAAGTTTTTTCTATTTCCCTAAAAAAATATTATTTATTTAATTAACTTAATTAGATAAATTAATATTTCAATTAAATAATTTTCTCAACCCAATTCTAATTCCGTTAAAATCAAGACAACTTTACTGTAAAAGAATTTATGAGCAAATATAATTTATTTCCATATTAAATGGATTCACAATGATAGGTTAATTTAATTCCATTTTAGAACTTCAATTATTTAATTAAATAATATTTTGAAAACCTTAAATTTATTCTAAATTTATTTCTATACTCAGTGAGAAAATGCATTCATTTGCGAATGTGACCCATTTCTCTAACTTCATCATTTCAATCTATTTCTATTCATTTTATTCTACATGAAATTCATTTTTGGTTTTAATGAGCTAGTGGAGGGACTGATTAGAAATATATAATGAGGCCTCAAATAATTTATAATTAAGTTCTAGCTTTTCGCCTGTTAACTATAAACTTATTTAGCCACGAAGTCATTCCCCTATAATATCGTGACTAAGCTCTCCCTTATTACATACCATTACAAAAGCTACTTAATAAGTTCTTGTCTAATGACCTTGTCAAAAATGTGTTACCCTAATAGGATATCCTTAACCTTTTTGGAATAAATTCGTTTTTCCAGTATGATTCTATTTTATCTCATGGTAACCATACATTATCTTTCTTGAAAAGTCAATTACTATCAAATAGGAATCAAGTCATTTATCATAAAGACAAACAACTCATGACCATGTTTACTTTTCATCTATCATGTAATGCCAATAAGAGGATATCATTTACCCATTTCGTCGGCTATGAATTCCCATTATTGTGAATGATGCTACATACTACAAAGTCATACACCATACGTACCAACTTTCGGTTCCTTATCTATTTGAAACTTAGGTTTTTACTTAAATCAAAGTATACGAGTAACGCATACATAGTCCAACATCCACTCAAGATTAAGGTATGACACGCTATGAACGTCACAAGTGAATAAATCTATAAACGGATCTAGGATCTATTCTATTTAAGTCGTGTCCGCTGTGCTGTTAGTTTAATCAATCATATCTATGTTTTTATCTTCTGGGAGTCATCCGCTCTGACGCTTGAGACTGAATTGGACTTGATAAATGGTATATTAGTCTTTCAATCAATTTGCTCATTTCCAATTAGACTAAGGACATATTTAAGTTCATATACTAATATAAGTTATCTTTTTGTACTATGATCCGACCACGTAATATCGCTTAGTATTAGTTAAACGTTAGATAACCATTGAGTCAATCTTTGCTTCTATTTTGCTTTGCATGCAAAAACATTGAGAGCAATATACAAAGGATATTAATGTAATTAATAGATATTTTATTAATCAATTTGTTCAAAAAGTACAAGTATACTTAGATGAAAATACTACACTAAGGGTACTAGATCCCAACAAAACCCACCAAAGAGAAAAAAAAAAGGCATTCAATGTCATAAAATCCATGGAATTGATCACATCCAAGCTAAATATGCAGATAAGCAAAAAGAATAATGAGTCAATGTGTGTCATTTAAAGCGATGAAAGGCTCATCCAACAACTTAGATGAAGATAAGAAGAATGTCAACAATTATGTTACCTTTACCACTTAGAGAGATAATTTAGTTGCAACTAATTGTGAAGCTAACAGTGATTCTAATGTTGAGTCAAATGTAGATTTCTTGGAGACTTACAAGAAAATGCTAGATAAATGGGAGTAAGTGCAATATTAATGCAAGTCTTACTGATAAGAATTCTTTTAAGATATTAGAGAATCAAAAACTTATCAAGCAAATGAAAGTTAAATGCTCTATTTTAGAAGACAAGAACACAAGGTTGAATGCCACTTTGAGAAAATTTGCTTCACCTCTATCTATGTTGAAAATTTTCAATTCCAACAACGTGAAGCTTTGATAAAATCTTAGGTTTTAAAAAAAGAGATCGATGATAGAGAGGTCTTGGTTATAATAAAAGAAAGGAGAAGGTGGTGGCACAAACTAGGTTTGTTAAGGCAAAAAAATGTTGTTGATCAAGTTAAACATTCTAAGAAGGTTAAAGTGATCCATATAAGGAAACAGATCAAACAAAACCTCAAGGTTGCCCATCACTATTGTGGTCTACCAGGTCACATTAGGCCACAATAATTTAAAATGCTAAGAGATTTGAGAATGAAGCAAGTAGATACAACACAAGTTACAACTAGGTGTATAACTATTAAGAGTCAAAAACAAAACTTTGTGTGGAGAAGAAAAGATCAAATATTTATAACTATTGCTCACAAATATCTAAAACAAATTTTTTATCATATGGTATTTCAACAACAGACGCTCATGTCATATAACCAATAATAGATCTTGTCTTGCAAACTTTGAGGAAAATTTTAAAGGCAGTGTGACTTTTAGCAATGAAAAAATAGTCAGATATTAGGAAAAGGTCCCTGAATGTTGGTGGTATCCAAAGCATCAGAGTGTTTTTCTAGTGGAAAGTTTAAAGGCCAATCTCATAAGCATCAACCAACTTTTTGAATAAGAGATGCTTGTGAATTTTACCAAAAACAAGTTCCTAATAATCAACAAATTAAATGAACTAGTGATGCAAAGAGCCATAGCTTTTAACAATTGCTTCAAGCTGGTTGAACCCATGAAGTGTACAAATTCTAGTTCTTCAAAGCTAGAATTTTGGTGTGAAAAGTTGTGTATTACAAAGGCCTACAATGCCTTGTACGATTTGATGTAGTGAGAGGTTTTCCAAAGCTAAAAGGAGTCATTCCGAATGTATGTGAAGACTGCATAAAGGGTAAGCAACAAAAGGGGTCACACCCTCAATTGCAACTGGTCTAGACAACAAATCCCTTAAAGATATGTGCTGGTATGTTTTGATGACTACTCAAGGCATACTTCATTTAGATTCTTGAGATAAAGTAAGAGACATTTGCTAAATTTAGAAAGCTTTACAGGAAACTGATGAACAAAAAAAAGGTAATTAATTGGCAAGATCATCAAAGTCTAGAGTGATCATGGAAGAGAATTTAAGAATGAAGGATTCTCTATTTATTATAATGAAGAAGGGATCCAATATTAACTTTTTACAACAAAAAGGCCTCATCAAAATGGTGCAGCAAAAAGAAAGAATCACACCACACAAGATATAGGTCAAGTGATGCTTAATAGCAAGAATATCTTTCACAAGTGTTGGGCTAAAACAATCAATACATATGTTCATGGCATTAACAAACTCTCTTGAAGCCAAAACAAGGATAACGCCCTACGATATATGGAGAAGAATGAAGCTTGCTATCAAATACTTTGATATTTTTAAAAGTATCTGTTACATTCTAAGAGATTGAACATACCATTGCTCAAATTTATGTAGATGACATCATATTTAGTTCTATTTATTTACAAGCAAAAGATGGTTTTATGAAGGTGATGCAATAGAAATTTGAAGTTAGCATGATGGTTTTATGTTCATGGCATTAACAAACTCTCTTTAAGCCAAAACAAGGATAACACCCTACGATATATGGAGAAGAATGAAGCTTGCTATCAAATACTTTGATATTTTTAAAAGTATCTGTTCCATTTTAAGAGATTGAACATACCATTGCTCAAATTTGTGTAGATGACATCATCTTTAGTTCTATTTCTTTACAAGCAAAAGATGGTTTTATGAAGGTGATGCAATAGAAATTTGAAATTAGCATGGTGGGAGAACTCTCATATTTCCTTGTTTTCTAAATCAAACAATTGAAGAATGAAATATTCTTGTCATAAGAGAAATATTACAAAAATCTTGTGAAGTTTGGGTTGGACGGTGCAAAGACTAAAAGAACTTCTATGTTAAATGTTGATAAAATTTTTGTGGATATAAGGAGAATTGCAACTAACCCAACCACCTACAGAAGTACGATTGACAGTTATTTTAGTTAACTACTAATAGACCAAGCTTGTGTTTTAATGTAGGTCTTTGTGCAAGGTACTAGTCCAAAAGAGTCACACATTAAGGTAGTGAAAAGAATTATTAGATATGTTAATGTTACAATTAAGCTTGGTCTATAGCTCTTAAAAAACAGCAATATGAGCTTGGTTGACTACAACAATGCAAATTGGGTAGGCAATGTTGATCCAGAAAGAGCACATCAAGACGATGTATCTATCTAGGTTCAAACATTTTTTTTTTGTTAAAGACCTAAAACCCACAACTTCTTTCTTAACCTAGAGCAAATGTTGCAGCAGTGATGGAGTAGCTTAAAGACCATTTTATTTGGTGATTATTATCTATTGAAAATCAAATGAAAAATGGCATAATTTAACAAAATGTCATTTTAGTTCTTCATATAATATTTCATCTTTTTCAGCCTTTAAATTTGTGTTGTTTGTTAAATAACTCAAAAATAGATAGAAAAGTTAACGTCAGCTAACTTTGTTGATATAGCATTCGTGTGATAGTCCACATGTATGCCACATAAACAATTAATTAATTTCTTAAAAATTTTAAAAATAAAAAATTTTAAAATTATAAAGTATTAAAAAGTATAAATTTTATAAAGGAATATAAAAAATTTAACTAATTACTAATGTGGTATTTCACATCAACAAAGTTAACAAAGGTTAGCTTTTCTATCCATTTTAAGGTGTTTTGACAAAAAAAAATTAGTTTAATGATTAAAAGAAACGAAAAATTAAATAAAGAATTAAAATGATTATTTTTTTGGTAAAGCTAAAGGATGAAATAAATTATTATACCATAAAAAATAAATTAAAATGTATTAGAAAGATTAATTAGTAAATTAAATATTATTTTTATAGGATGACCTAATTAATTAGATTGGAAAAATAAAAGGTAGAAAGAAAGTTGGTTGCATGTACATAGCACTTATGGAATATGGTTGAGTTTTTGGTATGGGATACGATGCCCGTGATGAAGGGAATGATGATTAAACAACAATATTTTAATTCACGAATTTGTCATGCAAATCTAATTCAGTTTTTTTTTTATTTTTTATAATCAAATCAATATTTTACCTCAAATAAATAAATAAAACAATTTCTGTTGGTAACCACTAATGTCTAGCTGCTTGCGAATATACATATAGGTATGAATTTTAAAAAAAAAAATCAGAAAGAAATAATAGATTGCTTAAATTCAAATGGTTTTTAAAACTATACCAAAACTCGTTTTATTAGTGTTAAACTAAGATTAAAAAATCTTTCAATCTTTTAAATTATCTCATTTATTATCAATAAATTAAGCCTTTAGACTGGAATTTGTAGATAAGAATGGACCTTTAATAATATATTAAAAATACAAATCTCAATTAAAAATCAAAGCAGCAAATAAAGTGATGAATTTAGATTTTGGAGTAAAGTAAATATGATGTTCAATTTCGAATTCAATCAAGTAAAATCTCACCAACCTCACTCACTTATAGACGCATGCTACCCCCCAAAGAAAACACTAGTAATTCCAACCACAGATTTACATCTTAGTTTTATAATATAGATTTTAAAGTAATTATATATTTGTTATTTGTTATTTGTTATTTTAACTATTTTTATTTTGTATTTGCACCATGTCCGATGTTAGGATTTTTTTATGAAAAAATAATTAATTATAAAAATAGGTTAGAGAGAAATTATTTACTGAGATCTTTTTTGGCCAATCATCACCTTTTAAAAAAATTTCATTGATGTCATTATTGTGTCAAGCGGCACTCTTATGTGTTTTTCAAAATATCCATCAAAATACGAATATACACAATGAGAAAAAAATTAATGATGTCGTGAAAATATAGATATACACAGTAAAAAAATAAAAAATAATTTTTTAATGGTGCCGTGTGCCAAGCAGCATTATTAGATTTAAAAAAAAACAATTGGATTGAAAGAGAAAAAAAAGCTGGAAAAAAATTAACACAGGCTCCCGCTTACCATCCTATAATTTTTTGCGATTTTCTTTTTTTTTTCCTTATTTAAGCCATGGTCCCGCCCTCCCCAAACTCGGTTCGAAATTGAGGTTGAAAAAAAAAATTGCAGGTGGAAATTTGGGAGGGAAAAATTAGTTTGTGTTTGTGAAAGTTTGATAGTTTTACGTTATGTTTTTATTGTTTATTATAATAATTTTTATATTATATAAATGTTTATATTTTAAATTATTGTTAATTTTTAGATTTAATATTTAAGATTATATTTTTGTTTGTAAAGATTATATTGGTGTTTAAGGTGTAGGGATATATTAAAATAGTTCTAATGTATGGTTTTTTAGTTTGTAATAATAATTTTTTATTATAATATTTTACATATAATATTTAGATTTAATCTTTAAGATTATATTTATGTTTAAGTTGTAGGGATAGATTAGGATAGTTTTAATGTATTGTTTTTTTTAGTTTGTAATAATAATTTGTATATTATAATATTTTACATTTAATTTTTAAGATTATAAAAATTAAATAATTACAAAAATGGGATGGGGGAAATTAATTACAGTAATGGGTTGTTTGCTACAGTCAGTTTGTGTTTATATAATATATATATTAATAAAGATACTTAAACTTTAGTTGAAAATTTATGGGTTATGGTAATTTATTTTAATTATTTTTTTAGTTGGTGATTAAAATTTTTATTATTTGTGCAAATATCAAAATAAATTCTTTGATCAAAGTAACTGATCACACAGTAATGATGATTAATGTGCTAATAAAAATATTTGTTACTTTTTATTCACAGATATATTTATAAAGTTACACATCATTATTTATTTATTTGGCATATTTAATTAATGTTGTAATTTATTATGGACACGGTGAGTACCAGTCGGACGAACGCATTTTGTCATACTTTGGTACCACCGGATTTGAAACTGCGACATTAATCAAGATGTTTAAGTCGAAGGTTGACTTAATATTCGCCTTGATTGAGCAGTGGTACCCAGAGGCTCATATATTTCATTTTTCATGTTGGGAGTGCACCATCACCTTAGAAGATGTCGGATTGCAACTCGGGCTACAAGTTGAGGTAATGCGGTCTCGTGTTCAAGTAAAGTGTTTGAACCTATGACGCTCTACAATCAATTACTTAGACGATCACTCGGTGATGGTGAAGCTAGGTTTACCATTTTGAAATTTTCTTGGTTAAAACCAAATTTCAAAACCTTATCATGTAGTGCCACTAAGTAGGAGATGTGAATTGCTTGGGCGCATATAATACTGCAGCTGATAGGGGGTACTTATGCCAGACGCAAATAATAATAATAATAATGTTCACTTGATGTATTTGCCTCTATTAGCTAATTTGCAAGTTGTTCGTTCATGCAGTTGGGGCTCGGTAGTATTAGCAATGTTGTACCGTGAGATTTGCCAGGCAACAAAGCACAATACACAAGATATAGGCGATGCCATTTCTGGCATTAATGAGTCACCAACATTGATGCGATCTCGTGTTCGTTTGATGAATCGAGTCGCGAATGTTCCCGATCATAAAATTAAGCAATATGGTTTCATTCTTGGGCAGGTTTGTAAACGAACAATTTGGTTTGGAAATAAAGGCTTTAAGTGTTTAGAAAATAGAAAGGATAGGTTCGGTTTAAGGCTAAAGAAGAACAAATATTATATGGTAATATTGACCCGAATCTTATAATAGCGCTTAAGCTAAAAATGGTGTGGATAGAAAAAACCGTGACCCGCTATCTATGTAGAGATAGGAACCAAAATGATATAGGTTGAACACCACACTTTGATGAAGTGATAAGTTCAGGAAAGGAACAGAATTGATGGCACAAGATAGACTTGATAAGTCAATTAAGTCACAAGAGAACAAAGAGAGTTGAACACTTACAAAATATGATAAAGTTCATAAAATGATCAAAATTCCCTTCCAATGACACTTACACAACTATTTATAAACTCTAAAATGCTTATTGAAATTGGCATCTAATGTGTTCATACTAATCTTAAATCTGTTCACACTTGTATTTAACATGTTCATACACATAGCATTAAAATTCGGTGCATGCCTAAAGATGGTGCATGAATTGGCCGAATAATCATGTTGCTTCACTTAGTGCATTCATGCATGCTTAACCTTGAAGGAAAGTCATAATTTCATGAATGTGCAACTTTTAATTCTCCTACATTTCCCAAGCTGATGCATGAGCATTGTTGTACAATGTGCAGAAATTAATGTAGCTTCTCCTCCCTTGGACGTGTATGCATATATATTATGCATGAATTGTAACTGAATGGAAACATTAAGCCCTCATATTGCCCAACGTCTATGAATCATCAACTACATGATCAATCATCAACTCCTTCATGCATGAACGTCCCAATGCATGAACGTCCCAATGCATGCTCCTCCTTTAATGCCATCCATTGAATCCTCAAATGCATGAACAATCAGCAGCCAATGTAAACACCTACAACACACATTAAACTTGGGTTAAATATGCAATTAACACAATCTAAATTGTCTGAACTAAGACCAATTTAAAACATATATTAATGTTGTACTAGATAGGACATAATTAATATACTTAAGACATATTTAAGATGTTCAAATTATGGCTTATTAAAACTCAAATTAACTATGCTTAACTTATAACACAATTAAAAACTCAAGCTATAAAAACTAACTTAATTTACTTATTCCAGCAACTAAAAATAGCTAAATAGCAAACTGAGAATTAAAGTTGAGCAAGATGCATGGAACGCATGATGAGCTTGTCCAAGATTGATTGATAAGCCCCGCAATAGATTCTCCCTAAATTTGATCAATGAGGCCCAAGATAGCTTCCTTGAATCGCTTGGCAAGAGCACGAGTGATCAGTCCTACTGGCAACTCAATTGGTTCGGCGGCAGCCTTGGTCATGATCGCATCAAACATGTGTCCACTCTTGTAAATAGGTAATAAAAATTTTTTTAACTTTGATCAAGAATTTTTTTATGAAAATGTTATCTAACAAATTTGATTTATTTTCAAATGGTTTACTTGTCCAAGGATCGGGAAGACTGAAATCCTTGTTTTCTATAGACAGATGATTGAGACATATTTTTGGAATGAGGTAAATACTACATCATTTGGACATCGACCTCACTCTCCGAGTATTGACATCCATCATTTTCCTAACTTCACAATACACATTTCCCGTCTCCATCTGATTTACTTGTTTCAAACTCATTCTTGGCATCAAGGTTGCCAACTTGTAGAACATAGCTGAGTAAACAATTGAAATTGGCAGATAACGTGTACGCTTCAAGACAAAGTTAACAACCTCTACCAAGTTGGTGATCATATGATCATATCGAGACCTGTCATTGAAACTTTGAGCCCATTTCCATGACTCCATGCTACTAAAACACTTTTATAAATCACAAGTCGTATTACCATTCATATCATTCTGAAGCCCTGCCAACCTCTATTTGAAACGGTGTTGTTCTAGCTCTACCCTGTATATGTATTCTGATAAGATATGTTATCTTTCATTTTAGTTTCTAAATGTATAAAAGATTAAAAATATATATGAAACAGAGAATTACCTATGTTCACAACTTGTTTATGCCAATCTGCATTATTGAAGTCCTTATGAAAGTTAACATCAATATGGCGGATGCAGTAGACGAATCTCCATGGAACATCAGAATGCTTAATCACGGCAACTAGCCCATTCAATCTATTAGAAATGATGCAAATGTTATCTTGTCTAACAACATGATTCCATGTTCTTAGACTCCACATTGGCAAACACTATGGTAGTACGTTCCGATTACCGTCTTGTGCAACCTTAATAAGAAGGATCTATGTATATTTCTCGTATAACCAAGTCCTGTCAACTTATACAAATGACTTACAGTAGGGAAAAACCCTGACGTATGGATCGAATGTCCAAAACAAGAGCTAGAAAGTTATTTTCCCCAGTTGTAGTTGGTCGTCCGGGCCATAAGAAGGCAACATCTGCAAGTTAACCACAATCCTTAGCATGTACTCTTACATCGCGACTAACCACCCCTGAAGTTTGTTGTATGATGCATCCCAATATCCATACAACTGTTCCATTGCAATCTGTTTAGCCCACCATGCTTCCCTATATGACACTCTGTATTGAAATCAGGCTTGCATATTGGTAATCAAGACCGATATAGGAATGGTGGGCATGTCTTTCACTAATGGCATGCTTTTGCATCGTGAATAACCACTCCTAAAATTCATTGTACAATGCATACCATTCTCCATAAAACTATTCCATCGCAATCTGTTTAGACCACCATGCTTTCCTGTATGACACTCTGTACTAAAACCAGACTTGCATGTCAACAATCAAGACTGATACAGGAATGGTGGGCATGTCTTTCACCAGTGGCATGATGTAGTTATAGATTTTTTCAGATCAAGTTTTTTATGGTCTTGTGTCATCCATGCAGCAGCGCATGTATAAGGCCCAACAATTTCTGAATCTCTAATAGTTGCGAGCTCTAGATAAATGCAGCTCTTCTATAGACCTCCAACACTCCTCAATATATAATGTCGTTTTGGATACATCAACTTTTTACTCTACCGACAGCTTCATGTTATATCACTTTATGGAAATTATACATTCCTCATTGTTTGTGAATTATTAACCTACGAACAACTCTTTCGCCTTCGAATCTACCGCCAACCGGTAAGAAGGTATTATATTTGGGTATTCAAGGAACTCGGATGCATGTACTGCATCGAGATCTACGCTCAACATGTGGGTTCTAGGTTCATTGTGTATGACAATGCCACGAGTTGGGTTCCCGACAAAAGGGGTGTATACATTTTCATCATCGTTCGCGTCATCGTCGTTGATATCATCTGGGACCTCATCGAGATCAGGGTCTTCACCTTTTTTATCAGAACGACCATCATTATTAGGTCCTTCTTCACCATCTGCATCAGTATCAATCACCAACGAATTTATCTATAAATGAGGACTCGGATTAAGGTTGTTATACAAAATCGGAGCACTGTACGGATTCTCGACCCATGTTGATGTCGCTCAATAATCGCACAGTTTTGTCCATCCAACACTCAGGTCAAATTCAAACATGTGTACAAACGATCTCCTATCAATAGACGCTCTCGGGACCTTCGCACACGGGTCTTGAATTCCATATTCTTGATTTAATGAAGTGACATTTTGAACGAGCTCAACATCCACTAACTCAGTAAACAACTTAACTATTTCAGTGACCACGTTCCTAGTCAAGCAATAAAGTGCAGTCATAGTCTCCACGTTTTCATCATTTACAAGTTTTATCTCTGTATATTTGCATGGATTTGACGAAACTAGAAATTTGTAAAATAGCCTGGGCATCCTCTTCCCACTACGTCGAGAAATTTTTGCACTAATATTTTCTTTCATATCATCGACTTTTACATTCTTATTAAACATCATTCTTATTAGTTGGTGAGATTCAAATATACAACCAATTGTTCTTTGTAAAATTACTACCTAGAAATGAACGTATACAAAAAACTTGTTATTCATCTTCGATACAAAATTTCTAAAATAAATTAAAAATAAAATATATATTAGCTTTTATTACAAAAATATTAGCTCATATTAAAAAAAATATAGCAACAAAATATTTTTTATCAAAAAATATTACTTCCATATTACTAATTATCAATATAAAATAAAATAAAATAAAATTACATCAAAATAATTACAAACTAACATTATAAACTTTTTTTTTGAGAAATACTAACCTTATAAACTCGAACTTGATTTTTGAAGTCTAAAATGAAAAGGAAATATGTTGATATTCAAATGTTGATTTCTAACAGCTCTTTTTTTCTCTCTTGGTTTCGTAAACCAATTTTTTCTCTCTCGTATTGCTAAACAATTTTTTTTAACTCTTTTTTTTTCTCCCCTCCTACTAAACAATTTTTTTTTCTTCTCTTCAACATAAATAGATTTTTTGCTAAGGGAGGGATTTATAGAGGGAGTGATGTTGCCTGACAGCATCACAGGACTGAATTTTTAAACTGATGTTGCCTGGCACATCGACGACACCCAAAATATTTTTCCCTTTCAGTTTTTTTTCCCAACAATAATTTTTTTAAAAATTCCACTTATGCCATCGATGTGTGCGTCACCAGTAAAAGCTTTTTTTCCTTGTATCATTTTTTTTGTCAAGAACTTTTTTACAAAAAAAAAACCATTGGTGCCTCTTGACAGACTAGTAACATCATTAAAAAATTATTCTTTTTATTTTTTCACCATGTATAGCCATATTTTCAAGGGTATTTTGATGAATACATATCGATACCACCTGACACAGTGGCAACACCAAAAAAGAATTCTTTTTTTTTAAGCCTAACGATTGGGTCATGATTATCGAAATATGAGGGTAGTGCCACCAGTATGTCAAGCAACATCAACGAAGACTACAACAAACAACTTATTTCCGTAATTAATTTCTCCTATCCCATTTCCGTAATTAATTAAATTTTTTATATTATTTTTATAAAAAAGCCAAGCGAGCCCATCTTGATTAAATGAGATAATTTCATTTTTAATCCATCATAAGTTTAACTATTCAATTCAAGTCTTTTAGGCATTTTGATTAATGATTTTTTTTTATTTTAATCTTTCTAAAAATTAATAAATCAATTGAGGTGGTTTAAAAAAATTATTTAAAGCTTTTAAATTTTATAAATTTATTTCAATTCTCTTAAAACAATTTTTAACTTCGATTAAACTAAATTATTTTCTTGGAATAGGGAGAAGAGGAAAAATATCCATTATTACGTGCTTATTTTGTGACTCAATAGCAATAGCAACTTGGAAAAGAAAGAGGGCCACAAAATTAGAATCTCCCACCCCCACCCTCTTTTTTTTCTCTTTTTTCTTTTTAAAGAAAAACAAAACAAGTAAAATATAAAAATGTGTCTAGAAATACGAATGAAAGTGTAATTATACTCTTTTCTTATAATTATACCAAATGTGTTTGGCGGTGTTGAGTATTCCTAAAGATGATTATAATATACTTATTTACCTAATTTATTAATAAAAATATTGTTATTATTATTTTCAGTCTTTATTTCTATATGTTAAATGAATTATTTAATAATAAAGTCTTAAATGAATATCCTTATTTTCGTATAGGTTTAGACAATAATAATGAATTAAGACTAATATGTGTTTGATTGATGACAATATGTTGTTATGGATATGTAATATCAAATCAACAAACCAATATACGGTAAAGAATATATTGGACTAACCTACCATAAAAATGCTTCTTGAATTATTATCTAATAATCACGACATTTCTCATAGCGATAATTGTATGTATGATCCTTAGACTTGAGGTTATCATAGTTCTAACATTGAGAGTCATATGCTTTGACACAGTCAAACGTCTTTTGTGAATGGTTGCAATATAAATATTGTTGTTAAGTATATTACAATCTATATAGCGGAATGTGCATGATCAAGATAAGATTTATCCCTCCTACATAATGAGAACGATATCTCGAACCCCTTGATCGAGTGACACTAAAAATACATGATCATACTGAAATGAGTTGATATGAGATATCAGACTCATTTGAATATCTTTGTTTACTCAAGATTCAAGAAACAAAAGATTGGACTTCACAAGTATGACTATTACATGACTTATGTTCAATCCGAGTATCATGGACAAAGGAATATAATATACAATAATATTATCAAAGAAATGTTATGTCAAACCAAAATTTTTTGCAACTTGAATAATAATAATGGATTACTAGATGTCACTCACTGTTTGTAATGTTAGAATTGGTTTGATATTACTGTCAATGTTACAAAATCTTATAAAGTCATACTTTATGGTTGAAACGATCAAAATCTAAGAAAAATTGATATTATATGTAACTTGTCACACAATTAAATTATTTATAAAAATGTTCTTTTAATCTATACCCATATATTAAAGGACTGTCCAAAAGTCCTTCCTCCTCCTTAAGACACATGTAGACATTTAGACTTTTTTTTTTAATTTTATGAAAAATGATTAAATTTTAATTTTGGTCCTTCTAAGCTTAAATTTGAGATCTAATTTTTATATTTTTATTTTTAATATAATATGGTCTCTATATTTTTATAATTTTATTAAATAGTTCAAATAATTAATATCGTTAAATTTTCAATTAAAACATTACATGGTTATATATAATTTAAAAGAAGATTTTTAAATCCAAAAATTTGAAATATTAATTTTTAAAAATGAAAGCGAATTTTTAGAATATTATAACTTTATGAATTTTAAATACTTGATGTAAGATTGAAATTATAGTAATGTAAAATGAGTTTCACATAATTATAATTGGAAACATCTTATTTATCAAAATTATTGAATGGTGATTTAAATAAATTTCGATTTAACGATTAATAGTGGATTTTAAATACAATGGGTTTTAGGAGGAGATCATGTTTGTTTTAATCCCTTGAGATTCTCTAGGCATGATTTATGGGATTGATTTCATTTAGTTTAGAATAAAGAATCTGTCCGTCCCAATTTTTCTGGTTACCAGAAATTCATACTGTCTAGCAGCAAAGAAAATTTTCGAAATGTATATGTCAATGTTACCCGAAAATCAATCTAGAAAACATGATATATAATTTTATCTATATATTCTAAATAATTTTAGACTTCAAATAGTTTAAAATAGGTTAAACTTTTCTATTAATTTTAATATTTGTATTTTAATTTTGTTGGTAATTGTTAAATTATGAAGTTAAGTTCTGCTATGTCCAAAATCTAATGCACCAAACATATTATCATATGTGTAATGTTATGTCAGATTATTATTTCCATGTATTACTCACTAAAAATCCAGTTAATGGATTAACAACCGTCATTTGCACCAAGGCTGAAATTTTAAGATTCAAAAATTTTAGAGATTTGAAATTATTCAATTGGAGAATATTGACCAAATCTACAACTGTATGATAATACACGACTAGTGATTGAATTTTAGGTAAATTACCCAAATGGTCACCCAATTTTTCGAGCGCTTTCATTTTGGTCACCCAAAACTAAAAACTTTCATTTTGGTCACCGCCATTAGGATAATCTTTCATTTTAATCACTCAACCTTCAAGTCATTAACAACATCTGATGTAGTATGCCACCTTATTGCCACATGTATTTTTTTCCACATCAACAGTCCAAGTGACTAAAGTGGAAATAAGGTGGCGTGTTACATCAAACGTTGTTAGCGACTTGACGACCAGGTGACTAAAGTGGAAGATTATCCTAACGGCGGTGATCAAAATGAAAGTTTTTTGTTTTGGGTAACCAAAATGAAAACAACTGAAAAGTTGGGTGACCGTCTAGGTAGTTTACCCTTGAATTTAACCAAACAAGTTTAGTTGCTATTATTTGGATCAAGACTAAAATTTCAAAATTCAAAATGTAACGACCAAATTTGATGAATCCAATGTTTGGACTAGTGCCTAAAAAAAATTTGATGAGTGCAGTCTTATCCGCCAAGATGACGTTTCTAGCGCACTAGTTGGGCGCATAAGTAAAGATAGGATGTAAGGAAAGTAATGATCTCTGAAAAGTGTGATTGTGAAAAAGGAAATATTGACAAAGACATTCAGGATTTTTGAGTTATAAGAAGACGTCGCCAAATTACGGTATGCCCATTTTGTCTAGTTAAGGTATAAGTTACATACTAATAAAATACTTAGGATGGAACGATGGGTCAAATCAAAGATATGAAAAAAATTTGGATTCTAGAATACTCTTCTCTAGCTACTAATAAGAGCAGTCTTAAAAGTTAATGACACGTGTCAAGCTCTACTAGGAGAGCATGTGTTTTCTCTATAAATTATTGTAACTTAGTTTAGAAGGAAATAAGTTATCTTCTCCCATCTATTTCATAACAACCATTAATTTCTGGCTCCCGAAGCTGATAAGGAATTTCTTGCTAAGCTAAAACTAAGGATCGAAATTAATGTATAAGATGGTTTCCTCACTCGGGGTAAGTATTCTAGACTCATGTGTGGTTTTCTGCGAGAGTAAGCTTGCCTATGTTTGTAAATGAAAAGATGTAGGAGTAACAACTGGCATTGAGGTTGAATATGTTTCAGACGAAATAAAGGATATACGAATGAAGTTTTGACAATATTCCCATGTCTTATGGGCAGTGATTTCTAAGAGTTCGTAAATGGATGTGTGAGACTGGAGATCAAGCTTTTGTACATGGGTGTTAGGTGAATCTTTAAACTGACTCTTACATGTATTGCATGCCTTCTAGAAACTTTTATGCTAAGTGGCCAAAGCATAAGACTGAAACTAGTAAAGTGTGGTATGAAGAACCTGATAAGAAATGTAAGACTTATGAATTTGAATGATTATAGTGTGCTTATGTCTGAAAGTAATAATGAGTTTGATAGGAAGTACATGTGTGTCTGGTAAGCATGAATATGTTTGACATGAGCAAGTCATTGTATGATGAGCTGAAGCATGATGAGTCTATGTCTGTCTCCAAAGTCATCAAAGGGGTCTGTCAAAACTAAAAACACAAATGTCTGAAAGGACAAGTCCATGGCCATGACACTAAATATCATATCGTGTAAGATCATAACTAGTGGGTTATGGCATCATATGGGAAAATTTAATGAACGTTATTACCTAATGTGGTTTTCTGTGTGTCCCAAGACGATGAGGGGAAAACCTCACGAAGTGTGAGTCTAGGCAAATCCTTATCGCCTAAACCACCAGTAGAAGAAACATCTTTGTGGCAAACTTTGGATAGGAAAGCCTTTGTGGCAAGTACTGAATTTTAAGGAATGCCTTTGTGGCAAAACTTAGGAAAGGTAAGCCTATGTAGCGAACCTTTGAAAGGAAATGACTCTATGTTAAAACTTTGGACAAGAAAGCCTTTATGGTGAGTATTGAATGTTAAAGAACGCCTTCGAAAAACTCAGAAAAGGTAAGCCTATGTGGCGAACCTTTGAAAGGAAATGCCTTTATGAAAAAACTCTGGAAAGGAAAGCCTTTGTGGCGAGTACTAAATGTTAAGGAATGCCTTTGTGGAAAAACTCAGGAAAGGTAAGCCTATGCGGCGAATCTCTGAAAGGAAATGCCTCTGTGGCAAAACTCTAGACACGAAAGCCTTTGTGGTTATCTCTAAAAACAAATGGCTGTGTGGCGCAGTCTAAAGAATGATCCATGTGGTGATCACATAATGGAACGCCTTTATGACGGACTCTGAATGTAAAGAAATGAACCTATGGAAAACTTTGATAAAATGACATATGAAGTCTTCTAAAAGAACGATAAGTATGGTGAACTCTAAAAGAAAAAAATCTGTATGAAGTGTTAAGGCAAACCCCGTATAGTATCAAGGTAAGAACAATGCGCCAGTATGAGTGATGAACCAAAAGTATTCTGTCTGTAAGGCCCTTTGCAACGGGAATGGTTAAGGAATCATGAAGGAATAAGACGAGGAACGTGAGAGTAGTACATAAGATATGAAAGGCAAGATATTACCTCAGTGCAAATCATGACACTCATGGTATAGTGAATACAATCTAAGGGATGTATCCTCTAAATTCAAGTTGAAGAATAAGAGCTAATGAGTTGAATTAAAGAAGTTCTCATATGAGACTCAGGTAAATAAGGCTTACTCACTAATTTCTATTGAACTTACCTCTATGTTCTTATGTCACAAGTAAGTTGATCGAGGCTAAGCCAGGAGGGATGACGTCAGGGATACGCCTAAGGAGGGGAGTGTTGGGATATTATGCATATAAAGTGAGTTAGAGTTGGCGTGATCAAGTCTGATGTGAATAATGTAAACAACTGAGAGACTCGTTTATAAGGCTTAGGATTGTATACAGACTATGTCAGTAATACGGTCGAGCCAGTGATGGCACTTAGAAGTAAATGATTAGAATACTAAGTCATGCTATTATCATGTAAAGTCCATCATGGTGAATGTAATTATATACTGTGCCTCATATACAAAATTCAGTTAAAAGATTTTTTTTTTAATTTCGTTGTAAAATTTTATAAGTCAGTAAAAAATCTGTAATGAAAAATGTAACACCCAAGATTCGGATCCGACGAATCGTATTAAGTCAAGAGCATTACACAAAGAGTGTGTGGGAGTAAAATTGATCGATTTAAAAAGTACAAGTTCTAAAGTTGATCAAATTAAAGTATAGAAATTAAATCTACAACTTTCATAAAATATAAGGGTTAATAACATAATTCAACCGTGACATAAACTCTTTAAGTAAATTTATTCAAAAATATTAAATAAAACATATTTATTGGTATAAAATAAAATATATTTATAAATAAATAATATATGTTCGTGAATAATAAGTATATAGATTTAAACAAACGAACAAACTAAATAAAATATTAACTTAACTTGAACATTGATTTGATAAAACTTATATAACTAAAAATCCAAAATTAAAAATTACATAGTAAATTCCAAATTTTCTTAATTAAGATATCGAAGGACTACTACCTCCATGGTTAATGGCATAAAACTAGAGACAGCTCATCCACTAAATTTATTTCACAAAAAAAAAGGGAGGAAAATTAAGGATTTAACCCAACACCCTCCTAACCTCGTAGGAGTTTTATTTGTTAGGAATATTAACATCCTCATCCCTATTCCAAATCTTAAGAAATAAAAATATTAACTTTTAGGGATAAATATTAAAATTAGACATGAATTATAGTTTAATTTGTTACGTTATACATTAACTTTAATTTTATGTAATTTTAATTTGATTCAATTTTCATCCACTAGTAATGACATTATTGACCTATCACCATTTTACATATATCTATTACATACAAAAATAATTTTGTTAATCAAATATGAAAATAATTTGATTTATTTATTTATTTAAATGCGTACAATTAAATTTTATAAAAATTAAATTTTTATGTGAACATATAAACCACAAGCAATGTTTCATACGTATAATTACATAAAATCAAAATTTATATACTGAATTACACATTAAACTAAAATTTATGTATAATTTTAATATTTATCTGTAACTTAATGGCTTGAAGATGCTTGCCAACAAATCATTAATTCAAAGACAACTAACTTGCGTTGATATTAACCCACAATTCAAATCTTAATAACTCCTCTTAAAGTTGACTTCAAATATGCTTCGAATTTCACAACAAAGAAATATTTCTAGCTCCTACTTTACTCAAAATATTAATTTCAAATCTGTTTGGTTTTAAAAAATAGGGATGGTTTTCGTTTTCATAAAAAATGGAAACATTTCTTTGTTTTAACATTTTAAAAATTATTTTTGGAAAATAAAAATATACCAAAATTAAAAAATAAAAAAAAGTTTTAATTGTTTTTAATAAAAATATTTTCTAAAACTGAAAAAGTTAGAAAATAATATTTTTTTTAAAACTTTAATTGAACCCGAATTAATTCAAAACCAATATAAATGCAAAATATATTTTTTAACCGTTTTTAATTTCAAACATATTACCCTAATTCAAATCCATATAAATGTAAGGATTTTTTTTTATTTTTCTTCACCTTTTTATTATAGAAAAATGGATACCAAATATGTTTTTATTATTGAAAATGATTTTTTATTTTTATTTATCAAACCCATTTTTCAATTTTTAAAAAATAAAAAAATGAAAAATATTTTCTAAAATGAAATTTAAAATTAAAATAATTTTCAAAAAAAGCAAACAAAGCCTTAATTACTTTTAGGTTTTTCTTTTTAAACCTTAAAATTACAAGTCATTTTTTATAAATTAAAACTCAGAGGTTATTTGCATTCCACCACTTTATGGCATTAAATTTATCAAATATTTCCTTACAAATAAATGTTTTTTTAAAGGTAATTAATTCAACTTAAGCTTAGTTTGGACGGATGATGTGTTTACTTCCAATAAAGTTAAAAATAGCGGTGGCTATGAGATTAGATACAATAACAATGATATTAGAAACAGCGATGGGCTGTGTTTGGATTCAAACATAGCTATAGCAGTGAGGTGATAATAGAAAATGACTATTAAGGACATTAGATTAGAAATTGTAGTGTTGACTAAATTGTAGGAAAATGGGAAGTAGTGGGGCAAAAGTGTAAAATTAAAAATCTACGTTAGTGACATAGATTTGATGAAAAAGGAGGAAGGACTAGAGATGTAACTTTTATCTAAACATGCCATGAATCATGGAAGGAATTGTAAAAAAAAAAAAGTTAAAGGTTAAAGAGGTATTTAGTAAATTATATAATTATGGAAACTTAGTGGTTAAATGATTAAATTGTGGCAATTGGTGATTGGTGTACTAAATAGAAAAACTATTAAATTAATTGTTTAGTCAATAAATATTATAATGGAAAGGTGTAAAAGTTGGAAGAAAAATATGAAAGCCATCATCATTCTTTGGGAAGCAAAACCGACACTTTTTACATTCTCTCCAAACTTTTATTTTAATACCATTTAAGATATTTCCTTTATTTTTGAACCCTTTAAGCTTGTTTCTTCACATTTCTTTCATGTTTTCTTAGTTAAATCACTAAAGAAGACTAGTAGATACATTAATTTCATGAAAAGAAAGTCAATAATTGTTTAGGAAGAGAGAGAAAGTTAGAGTTAGTTTGTTACATCAAGAAATCAAGGTAAGAAGATGAAGAATTTTCATGATATTCATGTTAGTTTCATTAGTTGTGCATAGATATGTTGTATGGTTATGGTGTTAATAAGTAAATATTATATGTTTGTCATGGAAATGAAGTAAATGAGAAGAAAGAATAGGACCAAATTGTAGACAAGGGAAAAGGTGTAGCCAAGAAGTGAAGAAAGAAGGAACTCTGCAATCAAGCCTTGGTTTTAAGTACTACAAGGGTTTAATCTTATTTTTAAAATATTATTAGTAGAAATTGTTATTTAGATTATTTAGTTTTAAAAATATGTAGAGGTGTTAAAGAGAACTAAATTGTAATGAAGGTAAAATATGTTACAAGAGAGTTAATGTTAATAATAAAATCGTATAGTGAAGTATAAGTAAAAGTAACTATGTTATGAATATTCCTAGTATGGTGAATTACAAGTTATATTTATAATTTATAAAATATGATGAAATTGAAATGAATGCAAAGATAACATATTTGATGTTGAGCCTAAGTAGACAAAATTAGAACTATTAGGATAGTAGTGGCATGCCATTAAGCAATATTTAGCGTACTCTTTGTTTATCCACTTCGACAGTGTTCTATTATCCTAACTGTTCTATTAAATCTACTTTGGGCTTTGCGAACGAAATACAAATCGGTAAGTGTAAATTTGAACGAGTATGATTAATGTTACAAGTATTTATATAATAAATTGACATTCAAAATGTACATAATTCTTTATTAATACTATGTTTCAGAATAAACCCTTAAACTTACGATTAAATTCTTGTAGTACTTACTAACCTATTTTAGCTTAACATGTTTTCTTTTAACGCGTAGGTTGAAATCAAAAAAGAAGTTAGAAGTGGTCTGAGACCTGCTCATCCCATCATATCTCCAAGCTTGATTAATAGTATGATTTTATATTTTGATGATGGTATGGCATGTATATAGGCTTAACAAGTAGATTTTAGTAAAAGGGACTAAATCGTTAACTATTTAAACTTTGTTTAAGTTGAATTATATAAAATTATAGTATGTTTAAAGTTTGATTCCACAAGTTTGATGCTTATAGAAATGAATGTGTTATGAATTATGGATAAATGGGGTCATATTGGAATGTTAATGATTTTAAGTTGTTGGATTGATTTGATAATCTTGTTGGGGTTTTTAGCAATTTTTTCAAGGTATTTTAACTAAACTAACTCAAGGTATCGATATCAGGGGGCTGGGTATCGATACCTAGAGCTTGATTTCAAGATTTTAGAAAATAGAATGCCAATTTGGTATCGATACCACACCTTGGTATTAGTACCTAAGGCCTGGTACTGATACTTGAGGTAAAGGTATCAATAACTGCACTTTGATTTAAAAAAATTTCAATTCCAGAAGCCGATTTTAGTATCGATACTTGTTAGGGGTACAAATACCTTGTTGTAGGTATCGATACCTTATGATTTAGTATCGATACTTGCCCCTTTGTTTTAAGTGAAAACCATATTTGTTACATTTCCAAATGAAATCGATTAACCAGTAATATACCCAAATGTTTGTAATGATAATAACGAGTTGTATAAGTTAAAATTTGATCTTTAAACGGTCAAATTTCTTAATTATTAGCCAAAATCTCTTTGGCACCAAATATAATGTTCCTATATTAGGTTCTGAGGGTTGAATCAGGTATAGAGGTGTTACATGTTGCCTTCTACTTTTACAAGGGTAAATCATGGATTCAAAAAGTCATTCCTAACTTGATTTCAACTTTAAATGTGATCAACAATGTCTTCCAAATAGATTTGGTGCTTAGGGTTACCGATGGGAAATGCATTTTTTGGATAGATAAATGGGTTATTTATTTTGAAATTATTCTTATGAATACATACTTTATCAACCAAGAAATTGAGGAAGGGGTCGAAGTTAGTTACCTTTGTATTCAAAATAGAAATGGAATGTGACTATGAGAAGGAATCATTTCGATTGGAAGGTACAACAATGGATTTGGTTTTTGTTGTATGTTTGATGCTCAATCTGATAGTTCTACCTCTCTTAATTACATGCTTTGGAAAGGATCTAACAACACAACTAACAACCCTAGATCTTTTTTCTATAGTGTATTTTATAGAATCGCATCAAGGATAGGTTGTTGGAAGTTTATTCAAGTCAATTGTTTGTTGCCAAAAGTTGAAGTTTTCGTGTGGAAACTTCTTAAGAATAGGATACCTACAAAAGTTGAATTGGTAAAGTGCAGTGTTATTTTTCAGGAGTTAACATATTGTTCTTTTTGCTGTAAAGAAAAGGAAACTAATCAACATATTTTTTTCTAATTGTGAAATGTGTTGGAAAATATGGTAGCATATATGTAGTTTGTGGCGAGTGGCATGGGTGTCTTTTATAGAGCCTATATATGTAACGACCCAAATTTCAGTGATATCGGAACAGTGATTCGAGATCACTAAATCCGACATGTGAGTTTAGATATTAGTAAGTAAATGCTAAGTGTGGTTTTAGAAATAATTTTTAATTAGTGAAATTATGAATTAAAAGAAATTTGTAGATTAAATAAGGTAAAAATGAGGTATCGAGACCTCAAATTCATAAAACGAGCCATAAATATTTATGGAGTGTTAATAAGTTAGACTTAAAGTTTCGTCAAGAAATTTTAAGGTTTCGGTAGTCAATCGGGTAAAAATGACTAAATTTAATTAAGTGCAAAATTGTGAAATGTGATTAAATAGCTCTAGTAATTATTAAAGGAGGACTAAATAGGCAATTAAACACCTATTATTGGGCTGGACGGCATGTGTGTGACAGCCCTAAAATGACCCTAGTCGGAAAGCGGTTTCGGGAACGCTAAACCGAGTCACCAAATTATTTGAATATGATATTTATTGTCTAAAATATGTGAATATGAATGTGTGAAAATTTTAAGCTTCGATTTAGTCGATTGCATGTGAATTTAGTAATAGGACTTATGTGTGACACTTTTAAAATGTGATAGGTTAATCCATAAGGATCTATTAGTGCATGTAATCAAAGGGGTGGACTTGCATGTCAATTTCCCCCATTTAATTACTAGTGGCCAGCCATGACAAAGGGTGATGGGCAAAACATGTCATAAAACATGTTGTGCTAATGGTTTATGTGAGAAAGGATAAAATAATAATGGGAAGGTAAATGATGACAAAAAAAATGTGTGTGGTTGCCCCCCCCCCCTCCATTGCCGTGAATGGAAGAAAGAAACACTTCAACTTTTATTTTTCTATCTTGCTTCCTTGTCTCTTTCAAATGAAGCTAGAGAGGAGAGGCCGGCTGCATGTAGGGGAAAACCATGAAATTTGTTTGCTTATAAGTTGAAATTTTCAAGTAGAAGGCTAAAAAGGGGAGGAGCAAATTGAATAGGTAGAATCGGTGTTGGGAACCTTGGTGAGTTTTCCTTGAACTTTTATTTGATAATTGTTGAAACTGTCAAATTGCTGTCCGAATTTTACCTTGTTGGTGTTGTTAATTGCTACCCTGTTTATGCTGTCTAAATATTGTATTATTGATGCTGTCCGAATCAGCCTCCGAATGTGATATGTTACAAAAATTAAGCCAAGTGTTGCGAGTCCTCTTAGGCTGCCCACAACGCAACCTTTCAATACTAATGTTACCATGAATTTACCTTCAATTGATGGTGTGGTGTATATACATTTTAGAAAGAAAGATGTTGTTGTTTAGTTGAATTTTCATTTGATAAATGTTCATTCGGTCAAATGGGAGAAGAATGAGATGAATTTAAATGTTGTGGTTTATTATTTTAGTTGCTAAATGAAGAAAAATCGGCTAACAAGGGAGTACTAAGGCCGAATATGATTTTGAATATTAGTGGTGTAGTTGCCGAATTTGAACTATGAAGTTATTGAGTAATGTGTGTGTTTTAAGTGATAGAATTGAGTGAATGCTTGGAATGTGATATGTATAAATTATGTGTTAAATTAAGGTTTGCTAAGCTAGCTATTAAGATGAAGTGAAAATGTTAGTAATTGATTGCTAGTGTATATATGTGTACTAGCCGAGCTTTGAATTTAAATAATGGTTGGAGCACCGTGTGTTGTAATGAGATTATTTGAGTGAAATCATAGATATTTATATGATGAATTCAATTGTGGATATACATGCTTAAATAAGATGCATACATGAATGAATAGATAGCTTGGTGTTGCATGTATTCAGTCATAAAGGTGCACATGAGGAAATGTTAGATTAATTGTATTAAATTGCTCAATGTGATTAAAAATGCGTATGACCATTTTGTGTTTGAGCTATAGGTGGCCATATGACCTATCAAACTACTTGTCATATTCGGCCATAAGCTAGCATAATGAGACTTTAATAAGTTAAATTTGTTTGAATTAGCTCAAGAGCTTAGAGGACCAAAGTTGGATAAGGGAAGGGAAAAAGTGATCGAATAGCCGCCGAAATCGTTCGACCACATCCGAGGTAAGTTTTAAGTGATTAAATGTTGAGTAAATTCAACTATAATAGGATATAATGAGTTGATTTAATAAGATATGATGTGGCCATGATATGTCTTAAACTCAAATGGTAAGTTCCTAAGTGTTTGGACTTGGAAATTTAAGAGCAAATTGTAATAATTTGCTCAGGACAGCCGCAGTAACGTGATTTTAAAAAATCACTATAAATGTTTGGTGTGAAATTATAGGCTAAATAAAATATAAAATCAAAGCTTAATTAGTCTAGTTTCTTATAAAAGAGACCGTGTAAGCAAAGGAATTTCCTATAAAGAGATATTTAAAGTTGTGTGAGACGGTGTCAGGATGACTCCGAAATCCCCTGTTCTGTTTTAAGAAAATCACTATAATTTGTACAAAAATGGTTACAAGATAAAATTTATATGCTTAGACTCCTTAATGAGTCTAGTTTCAAATGAAATCAAATAGAACATACTTTGAATTCTGTACAATGAGAATTTTGATTCGTAGTGAAGACTGGTCAGATTAGTCAAACAGTGAAACAGGGGAAACTTTAAGAAAAATCTGGTATTGATTGGCCAAACCTAAAATTCTGAAAAATTTATGGATGAAAGATATACGAGTATATATTCAGGGAAAATTAACGGCAAGTGATTTGGAGTCTTGTAGCTCCGGTTATAAATAATTTAGTGACCATTGCTCAGGAAAACAGCTCGTAGTGAATATGTGATTTTGTTGTAAACATGGATAAAACTTGTTTTAGTTGCTCATAAGCTATTGATTAAACCCATACTTGAATTCTAAATCGTGATATTGTAAGTTTATGAGTATTCGAATATGAAATGATAGTATGGTGTAAAATTGAATTATTCATTGGAAAGTGATGGATGTAGATTTGGCCAAGACCAAGTCTGTACATGATAGTATATGTGGTATGTGAAGTATATTTGAATAAATGTGAAAATGTATATATGTGATAAGGCCTAATGGCCGATGTGATGAATGTGAAAGTGTATATATGTGATAAGGCCGAATGGCCAATGTGATGAATGTGAAAGTGTATATATATGTGATAAGGCCGAATGGCCAATGTGATGAATGTGAAAGTGTATATATATGTGATAAGGCCTAATGGCCGATGTGATGAATGTGAAAGTGTATATATGTGATAAGGCCTAATAGCCGATGTGATGAATGTGAAAGTGTATATATGTGATAAGGCCGAATGGCCAATGTGATGAATGTGAAAGTGTATATATATGTGATAAGGCCTAATGGCTGATGTGATGAATGTGAAAGTGTATATATGTGATAAGGCCTAATGGCCGATGTGATGAATGTGAAAGTGTATATATGTGATAAGGCCTAATGGCCGATGTGATGAATGTGAAAGTGTATATAAGTGATAGCGCCGAGTGGCCAACGTGATGGATGTGAAAGTGTATAAATGTGATAAGTCCCGAAGGGCATTTGTGTCAGTACTATATCCGGGTTAAAACCCCGCAGGCTTTATGCGAGAATATTATCACTGATTAATGTCCGTAGGCTTCGTGCTCGTACTATATCCGAGCTCTAAAGACCCGATGACTACGTGTGGAGATTTTGTCCAGGTAAGCCCCGAACTAAAGGTTTTGCTGAAGATTCAAGTAAAGCGTAAGATTATACAACTTCACAGTAACAATTGGTAATAAATACGTTCAATGCGTTAAGTTGGTCAGGTATGTATTTTGAGATTATATTTAAGTTTGATTTAGACTAAATCACAAGGTCGTTATGTGATGCACATGTGAGTAAAGCAATAAGACTGTTCTATGATTATTGTGCATTTGGTCAATGTGGAAAGTCAGGAAAAAAAATATGTAATGTACCTATGATCATAAGAGGTCACTATCAAGTGAGAATTTATCTGCCTATTATATATGATGAGATGTGCATATTCGGTAAAGGGATGGTATGCCCGAAGGAAGAGTGAAATAAAAATACGAACAACTATGTTATAATTTGATTGTTATCTGTTGACACTGCTTAAAACTTACTAAGCATTGTAATGCTTACTCCGTGTACTTTGTTTCCTCTGTTTTATAGATCTCATTTGGAAGCTATAGGCTCGAGGATCATCAGCAACTAGTCACACTATCACTATCCACTGTTTGGTACTGCTACGTTTTGGATTATCTTATGGCATGTATAGAATAGACTAGTAGTGAGAGGATATTTTGGTTAATGTATATAAGCCATGCGAAAATGGCATCTTTTGAATGTGTACTTATAGAAGTTTAAATTGTATCCCTGACTGTCTTTAGTACTTATCTAAAGGAATGTTCAAAAAAAAAATTTACTGTTCTGATATGAGTTTCAAGACTGGTAATGCCCCTTTATCTATTCCGGCGACGGATACGGGATTGGGGTGTTACAATGTGTGTGCTGGAAAATAAAAATCAAGTGTGAACAAGAGGCAAAATTGGAATTGGGTAAATATTAAATTGTAAAATATGATATATTAGGTAAAAGTCTAGAGTTTTCTTCAATTTTCTTCATCTTCTCCAGCAAAAACACCATTGAAAGGTTCTTTTAAGCTGGTCTCTCATATTTCTATTACATGTAAGCTCAATTCTTGATTATTTCTTGTTATTTTTGTGATTTTGAGACTTTTGCAACTAGGTCCTAATATCTAATTCAATAGTTTTTGCTTTTATGAATACTTTAGAAAGTTATCATGAGTAAGTGCTGAAATTTTATGATGATTTATCATGGAATTAAGGTTTTAATTTCATTATATGATGATTTTATAAAGAAATTTGCATAGAAATTTATTTTAGGACCTAATTGTGAAAGTTGATGGAATTAGGGTTTTGTGTTGAAGCTTGGAATGTCGAAGGCTGTGAAGTAGTTTGTAGTGTTTAGATAAAATAATATTTGAAAGGAATTAGTTGGATTGATGAATAAATTGAATAGGGACTAAATTGTAAAAATTAAAAAGTTTGGGGTAATTGTGAAATTTTAAAAATTAAGGGCATAAATTGTGAAATAGAATGGAATTGAAATAGATGCTAATGGAGGAATGATTTTATAATTATAGATCAAGAAAACGAAGTGAATCGTGGGAAGAAAAAAATTCAAGAATAGTTCCTGAATTTCTACGACTTTTGCAAATTAGCCCAGGTAAGTTCATATGACAAAGTTCAATGTTTGATATGAAAATCTTATGATTTCTAAAGTATTTTATTGTAGATGAATATTATCAAATTGTATTAACTAATGAATAATGTGTAACTAAAAGAACAAATTAGTTGGAACAATGGTTTGAGTAATTTCATTTTATGACCATAATGAATTGATGGAAAAGATGTAATATATATACTTCCGTATAATACCATAGCCGAGCTATGGCATCGGTACAATGTGATTCGCGTTCCCATATAAGACCCTAACTGGACTATGGCATCGGTGTGATGTGATAATGTGATTTCGTATAAGACCATATCTGGGATATGGCATCGGTATGATATGTGATCCGTATGCTATGGCTTCAGTGTGTGATGTGTGATAATGAGAAAGTCCATAGTTTACTATGGCAATGTGATAATGAAGCACTCAACTCCATTATTGTTCCCTAATTTGAAAATGGAAATAAATAAGAAACGGGCCCAAAAGAATTAAGTTCGTGAATTGCATCATGAAAATCATTCAAATGAGTTTATTAATGAAGTTGTGATTTACAGGATGAAATCGTTTAACTAATACATATATAATTGTGTGCAGTGTTTGGTAATATTTGTGTTATTATGCCTATGAGCTTACTAAGCTTCTATAAGCTTACTTGTGTATGTGATTTGTTTTATAGATTGACTTATATACATATGGAGGATTGGATCTACATCAAGGGTCACACTATCCAGATTTACTCCAGTAGATTTTGTTAAATAACTTTTTGGTTTATATGGCATGTATAGGATTTGATTTAGTAATGTAATTATATGAATAATTAAGTATGCAAACTATGTTGAATGTGATGTTTTGTGATTGGAAATTGAAATATACATGTTTTGGTTTGAAATAATTGTTTGGTTGAAAAAATTTTTAGGTACAAATGTTATATAATATGGCTTGTGAAAATTACCTCAAAAAGGGGTGGCAAATTGGCTTAAATCAAGCCTACATGGTGCCACACGGTTAGGGGACACGGGCGTGCCTTATGGCTGTGTAAGAAAATTAGTAACCTCCTAAATATTACACGGCCTTGACACGGCTACAGTAGCTAGCTATGTATCACACGGCTACAGTACACAGACATGTTCCAATCCACACGGGCGTGTCCCAAGCCACACGGGCATGTGGCCCTATCTTCAAGAAAATTTTTCCAAAGTTCCCGATTTAGTCTCAAATCACTTCTAAAACATCTGTAGGCCCATATTAGGGACTTTAAGATAAAATTTGATAAAAAATTGATCTGGAATGTAAAGTTTATGACTCGATTTTGTATAAATGTTAGTGTATAAGTCTGGTAATGCCTCGTAACCCTATTCCGGTTACGGCTTGGGGTTAAAGGGTGTTACAATAAATCACTTTTTCTTCTATAGTAGTAATATGCCCTTCGACTTTTTGCTTACAGTAATATATAGATGGTGCCTTTTTGTTCCTATCATATTGCAAAATCATTGAATTTACCTTTTAGATATTCATTCATTTGCAATTGGATGAACTTACTTCTAGTTATAAAATAGAGATGGGCACAAAGGATTGATTACTTAATTCAAAATCTCCTTACGTCTTCGGGGCCTTGCCTAAAGGGTAATCTACTATAAATCAACTATTAGAAAATGATTTGAGTTTGACTCACTCACCAAGTCGTAACCCCACTATTATACTTTACTCTAAACTACTCACTCACTCACCAAGTCGTAACCTCGATCTTATACTTTACTCTAAACCACTCTCCCGTTAAGACTTTCCCTTTAAAAGCTTAGCTGTAAATTGAAAAAACAATTTATGTACAAAATATGCATAAAAAATCAGTTCCTCAATGAACAAGTGCTTTTTTCACACACTTTAAACCTAACAAGCCCTTTTATATATAAACATAATATGGGTTGTTAAAATACAATCAATGTGAATATCTAATTCCTCAAAAGTAACCTTCGAATATGTATTCAATAAAGAACATATTGGCAAAGATCTTTTCAACATCAAACTCCTTGGAGATCAAATCTTTTATTTATAGGATCTTCAATCACATTGAAAATCTTAATAAAATCATTACTTAGCTTGATTTTTACACGATATGTCTTCAATAAAGAGCAACTAAAAGTCTTAAAAACAAACAATTAAAAACTCAAATTATTTTGGTAAAAATATGCCAACCAAATAAGGCAGTTTCCAATGACTTGCCAGATGTTCCTTTCGTTGCAATTGGCATTGCATCTACCCTTGTAATTGGCACTAATAATCTCCTCTTGGCATTTTGAACAAAAACTTAACAACACATCAACCGATATCAACTCAATACTCCCTCTTAATCCAACTAATCAATAATGAATTAAAACTATTGAATTCACTATTAATACGAAATAACAAAAACATTAACAATCAAAATGCATAGTAATCTAATACCATAGCAAATATGAGGTAAGGACAACTCATCAATTAAAAGTCCTAAAAATAGAAGTATCAAAGTATCATCAACCAAAAAAACCCAACAAAATACTGTCCAATTTTTTTTTAAAAAAAATAACCATAAAAAACCAACAAACAACTTTAACAAAACAATAAACAATTTCAACAAAAAAAAACTCATAAAACTAAAAACTTTCCTCTTTTGAACTCACTCCCCCTCTTTTGTTCACAGATACAAAGGTCTTAAAGTCCCTAAGTAGATCCATCTTGTAACAAAGAGCTTGAGTCATCTAATGTTGGAGAAGCTTCAATTGTTACTTATGATACTTAATATTATTTTCGAGACAAACAACTTCTTCATCCAAATGTTCCATATGCCTAGTTTGTGCTACACTCGAAACTCGGTTAGATGTTAAGCTAGTTGTGACTAGGGTAGCAACTAATGCATGCTCATCATCTTATTCAATATCATCAACTATGACATCCAATTCCGCATCTACTACAACATGCTTTCTTTTTTGTCCATTTCGAGGAAGAGTTAAACTCAGCTAACTTATCCTCATATATCTCATCCTTTTCAATAATATTTGGCTTTTGTTTCACAAGAATTTGAAATATGAGGCACGAACAAGGCAAAGTTAGCCTTACGTTCTTCATCTATGCATGCTTTTGTTGGAAAAATTGGGTTTAGAAATTGATTTTATTATACAATGAAATCAAACAGTTGTGTTATTTACAACAATAAACCATTTACCAAATTCGTACATATGTTTAGGAATAGGCAGTCTAGGTCATTTATCAGCTTTCTACCAACATAATCTTCTCCGCTATATTTGAACATCGACTTGTTTATAGTTTGGGCTCCAACTCATGAATCAATGAACACAATGAAAAATCAATTGATGTTCTAGTGGGGAAAATCAATTATTCTCTATAGAATAAAAAAAACTCTTTTAAAGTTAAAATTTATTTAAAGAATAAATCTCACTAAAATTTGATAGAATGATGACGATTAGTATCGTTTATTTGATCTAGCCCTTAGTCTTTTTTTTAGAGAAAATTACAAGAGTTTTAGTTGAACAAGAAGAAATAAATTAATAAAAAAATTAATCCCACTAGGACCACAAGGGGTGGGCAGCATACCCCGTGTCATATGGTCTTTAAACTTACCCATATAATTTTACCAACTCAATAACTTAGTTTTCTATTTCCAAAATATTATTTATTTAAATAATTAAAAAATTAATTAATTTTCCTAATTAAATTATTCTCTCAACCAAACTTTAATTCTGTTAAATTCACTACGACTTTACTATACTAGAATCTATGAGTAAATAAATTTAATTATCTTTTTCAATAAAACTATGATGAGTACTTAATTTAATTTTTACTCCAAACTCTAATTATTTAATTGCAATCAATTGCATAATAATTTGGAGAAATTAATTTAATCTTTAAGCCATCTCTTGCTTATAGAGAGAAAATTCATTCACTGTGGATTGTGACAATGTGATCTATTTATCTAATTTGTCATTTTCATTCATTCATTTCATCGATTTAGATGCTAATCTTCAAGGGTCGTACCAAGCTAGCGGAGGGATCGATTGGACTTATGTAATTAGGATTTAAATAATTTGTAACTAAGTTCTAACTTTTCATTTATTATTTACAACATTTATTGAGTTATAGAGTCAATCCACTAAAAGTACCACGACTAAGCTCTCCTCGTTATATACAATTACGAAAGTAACTTAATTTATGCTCGTTCAATGACCTTATGTGTGTTACCCTCACAAGATATCCTTAATCTTTTTGGGTTAATTTCATTCACCCAATATAATCCTATCTCATGTTAACCATTACATCTTTTATGAAAATGTCAATTACTAACAAATAGTAATTAAATCAGTTGTCCTAGACAAATGACCTGTGGTCACGTTACTTTTCCATCAACCATGTAATCCTATCTCATATTAACCATTACATCTTCTTTTATGAAAATGTCAATTATTAACAAATAGTAATTAAATCATTTGTTCTAGACAAATTACTTGTGGTCACGTTAATTTTTTCATCAACAATGTAATGCCTATGAAAGGATACCATTTAACATTTATCAGGTTATAAATTCTACTACTGTAAATGAAGTCATGTAATGCAGAAGTCATATACTAACATACTAGCTTTCGGCTCTATTACCAATTGGACTCAAGTTTTCAATACATCAAAATATGCAAGTCACACATGTATAGTCAGTTACTTAATCAGGATTGAGGTATGTCACAAGTGAATAAATCTATAAACGAATCTAGGATAAATTCAACTTGGGTCTTATCTGATATATTGTCAATTCAAACAATCATATCTATGACTCTATCTTCTAGGAGTCATCCACTCTAATACCAAATATAATGTACCCTTCTAATTGAACTTGATCGACAATATAATAGTTCTTGAATTGATTTGCTTAATTTTGATTCTTTAGACTACAAACTATTTAGATCACCTACTAATATAAGTTGCATTCTTGCATTATGATCTGACCACGTAATGTAACTTAATATTAGTTAAACTTTAGGTCAGTGAGTCAATATTTGTTTATACATTTTGCTTTGCGTAAAAAAACCATTGAAGACAACTACAAACGATATTACCTTAACAGTTAAATTATGAGCATTGGTTATGTCTCCTAGTATGCTTGGGTGTAGTTCTCTTTCACGATTTTATTTTATGTGTTGAATGCTTTAATGAATTGATATTGACTATTTCTAGTTAGCATCTAGCAACCTACCTTTAACACTATTAACAAATTGAATGAAAATTATAATTAGGGTGTTTCCCCTTTTTCTTTCCTTTTTTGGTTGTTATTGTTGTTGTTTTATTCTAATTCTCATCAGCTTTTTGTAATTTATTTGTAGATAAAGAAATTTTCGAACTAGTTATAAAGTGTCATGTGTCAAGGTAAAATCGTCATGGATCAAGCTAAAATAATTATTTTCAGAGTCGGACAACCAGTCAAACTGGTTGGGTTAAGAATCGGTCGAGGTATTGATCCAGAATAAGGGGTTGGACCGATTGAACTATAAACTAAGAACTAATTAGTTGGATAAGTTATTTTCTATTTTTCTTATTTTTAATAATTTATTCAATTAAACCGGGTGAATCGATGGTCTGATTGGTTCAACTATCATATCTATTTTTGAAAACCTTGACCGAAATTACCATTGGTGAAAATGATGATATCATAATTATTTTCTCTAATTAATTTAAATTATTAAGAAAAAATTAAAAAAATAAATGATCACTAATTAAATTAAAATAATTAAGTTATTATTTTAAATGATTATTTTATTTCTAATTAATTAAATTAATAAGAGATAACTATAAATAAAAGAGTTTAGTCTTTATGGATAACTCATATAAAGAATTTATATCCTACATGAAATCTTTTTTTTTATTGGCTTTACTATAAAAGAGGGTCACCACCAAACAATTCTACATAGTTTCACAAGTTCACAAGTCTTTGAGTTTAGATATCAAAGTTTGAAAAGAATATGTTGATAACTAGAAGTTTTCTCCAAAATCCCAAGAAATCTCTAAAGAATTTGAAGAACAACATAGCCATTCTAGAGAAAGTTGTTTTTTTATCTTGTTTGATCGATTTTTTTCTTCGAGATCAAGCCTAGAAGTGAAGTCATTCTTCCATCAAAGATCAAGACTAGAATGCTTTTGGATCAAAGCTCTCGTTAGCCTCTTTGCATCAACATAAAGGAGATAACAACTTGTTTTTAAAATAAAGTCTCGATGACCCTTGAAGCAAACTAAACCATCCAATATCAAGTTTCAAAAACTCTTCAATCCAAATTCTCTCTATAACTGTTTTCAAGATCAAGTCTCAACAAACTTTGAAGTGAACATAATTGATTCAACATCAAGTCTCAAAAGCCCTTGAATTCAATGAAGTCTAATTTTCAACCAAGTATCTCGCCAGACCTAGTTTACGGGTCAAGTCTTGATGACCCTTAAAGCAACCGTATTAATCTTAGATCAAAGTCTAGACAATTCTTGAATCAAAGCAGAGAATAATAAAAGGAGTTTTTCTTTGTAATAAATTTGTTTTTAGATATTATAACTTCTCTTCAATGTTTATAAATAAATTTGACTCCAAATTTTCCTAATCAATGTTTAACTAGAAATTTGTGTATATATTATTTTCTATTAATGAAGCTTGGTGAACTAATAAAAAATATGAGTTTATTTAATTAAAAAAAAAGTAGATTGACTTGTTTTAAACAAAAGATAATAATTTAAGATTTTTTAATATATTAATAAACCTTAAAAAAGAGGTTGAATGGAAGCTTAAATAAATTTGGAAAGAAAATAAAACTTGAATGAATAGAAAGTAAAGTAGAAAAGGCAAATCGTGAGAAGAAAAAATGGCGAGAAAAAGGAAAGGCGGGGTAAGAGTTAAGGATCGGATCGGATCCGATGATTGTTGATTTCAAGGCAAGGTTAAGGCGATCTCCAAGATTTGATATGCAGTTTTCAAAACATAAAAGAAAAGTCCGAAAGATTAGAAAAAGCTTTGTTGGTCCCCCCCACCCCCCAGATTTGTTTTCGACTCCCCCAAATCTCTCCCTTCTCTCTCTCTCTCTTGTCGTTTTGGCTACCTTTTCAACTCCATTTCTGCGTTTTTAATATTCCCTAAATCCCTTTGATCACCTCTATTTCATGTCCTTATCCTCTCATTCTTCTTTTCAATTTCTAATTTCTATTCCCTAACTAATTCCCTCTTTTCATTCTTACTTATTTACACATTCTCGTTACTCATTTTTGGTATATTCACCCATCTCACTCCATTTTTCTTCAATTATCTTTTTAGAGAAGTTAATATATACCAGCTTTATAGCATGTTGTGGGTAATTTTTTTTTTAGGTAAATCATATATTTATACAAGGTATACAGGCATTAAATAAACTATTTAAAATACCCTTAAATTATTATTTATTATTTTATAAAAATAAAAATATTTTAATAATTTTTTACTTATGTAGATTAATGACACTAACTCAATAAGTATATATAAAGAGATAAACTTTAAAATTATATATAAACTTTAATTCAAAGTACAATTTGATTCATGAACTTAAATTTGATACAATTATACATATAAAATTTTAATTTTGATTCAATCATACATATTTAAAAAAATAAATATATTAAATTATTTTTATATGTAATTTATTTAAAAATGATATAAAATCAGTATAATTTTCATGAAGACATAAAGGTTGAATGGTAGAAGAAGAGGTGATTAAAAAGAAACCAAAGTTGATTAATGGTGTATTAAGAGAATCAAAGTCATTATTGGTTTGAGAGGGTTAAAACCCAGCACGTGTAATTAAATAAATACAGAAGAATTAATAGACCAAAAAAGGGAGTGTAAAGGACAGAACACTAGGTGGGGTGGTACCTGCGAAAAACAAGCAACGAGGAAGATAAAATTTTTAATTTAAAATATTATACTTAGGGTAATTATTAATTTTGAAAAAATTGGATGTTTTTGTTATTGTTAATAAAAATCTGTGTGCACCCTTCCTAGAAATAGTAAAGATGCTGTTTGTCCAATTCCATCCGTCTTTTCAAAGCCGGTTGAAGAGGGAGAAAAGAAACGTATTTTTAAGCTGTTGTTATTTATGCCGCCGGTTCGGGAGATGTGTCGGATTTGACGGCGCCTTCCTCCATTGACCTCCGGTCAGTTTCCCTGCTCGATTCCGACCATTCACTGGCACGTCCCTCAATAATATTTCTTTTATTTTGACCAATTTATCTTATCTGTCACCACGATATTTAAACGAAATAATGGAAAGAGGCAAGTGAAAAGGGACAGGGGGCAGGGCACCGAAGTGGATTTTCGAATCCCAGCGACTATTAACCCTCTCTCCTTTTGCATTAAAATATTAGATTGCGGGGATTTCTTAGTGTGAGAAAGATTTGATTTGCGAGAGAAATTTTATATTTTAATATCCATTTTTCTTTTAAAAAACATTACACCGTATAAAATGCCAGACCATTGAACCAGGGGTGGAAGCCTTGTTTATTAAAGCCCTTCTCTTTTTTCTCTCCCTTTTTCCTTTTTTTGCATTACAGAAATCTCCCTCTTTGATTTTGTTGTCTCTGAGATGGCCAGGAACGGTGGCGTTGCTTGGATGAGGACGACGGAGAAGATAGACGGCTACGATCTTTCTACGTCTGATACCGAAGAAGTTCATGTTCTTGCCGTTGATGATAGCCTCGTTGATCGGAAAGTCATTGAACGCTTGCTCAGAATTTCCTCTTGTAAAGGTTTGTTCATCCAGATTCCCTTCTTTTTCTTCGACTTTTTTTTTTAAATTAATTAGTTTGGATTTGAATCGAATGGGGGTTTGGATTTGGATTTGTGCAGTGACGGCAGTGGATAGCGGGAGGAGAGCTTTGCAATACCTGGGATTAGATGAGGAGATTCAAAAGAAAGAAACGAATGGTTTTGATGTGAGTACTAATAATAATTGCAATTTCATCACAAAATTTCCCAGATATTGATTTTTCTGACCTCATTTGTTAGCTTTTTTTTGTGATTTTCAGGGTCTGAAGGTTGATCTGATTATTACCGATTATTGTATGCCTGGAATGACCGGCTACGAATTGCTCAAAAAGGTGAAGGAATCTTCAGCTTTTAGAGAAATCCCAGTTGTTATCATGTCATCTGAGAACGTTATAGCTCGAATCGACAGGTATTGTTTTTTTAAGTAACTTTTATGGCCTTAAATCATTGAAAAAAATTGGGTTAAAAAAAATAATGGATCTTGAAATTGTTGATAAACAGATGCTTAGAGGAAGGAGCAGAGGATTTTATAGTGAAACCAGTGAAATTATCAGATGTAAAACGCATAATAGATTACACGACCACAGAGTTAAGAGAGGGAGAACAAAGAGAAGGAGCAAGAGCAAGAAGAAGAGGAATCAACAAAAGAAAGCAAAGAGAAGGAGATGACGATCTGTCATCATCCCCACCGTCTACTTTATCATCATCAGCATCATCGTCACCATCATCCTCGATTCAATCAGCAACAGCACCGTTGTCTCCTTCAACACTGGATTCTCCCACCAGACGTCTGAAAATGACAAGCTCTGAATAGAGCAGCATATTTTACTACTAATAAAAAGGATTTCAACTTTTAGAAGACTAGACCAAACCCCTCCCTGCAATTCTCCCGTTAATATTTTTTGACGGTTTTTGTTGCGCTTTGCAAATTAATCAAAGCTCCCTTTTCTTCTTCTTTCTAAGTTTTTGTACTTTCTGTTAATTATATTTATATAATGTAACAAAATGGGATTCCAATTACTAACTCAGATTAAATTATATTTATTCTTCTTTTTTTACATATATTTGAGGCCAATTTCTTTTGGGTTTGGATTGGAATGGATGACTCTGATTAATTTATTTAATATTTTGTTATCTATTTATGATCTAAATCTCTAGGGGATTATTATTTTTTCATTAGATGAAATATTTAATGAATTAGATCTAGTAGATAAAAAAGAAGAATCAACTGACAAGAGTGAAACATTGTTTTGATACAGTGGCGAAAGATTTACAAGTCTGGCTTGACGTAAAGTTGACATTTATTTTTAATAATTATAATTATAATTTTAAGGTAACTAATATTTTTTAATATTTTAAATATAAATTTAAAGTGAAAAGACTACATTGACAAATTTGATAAACCTTTAAGGGCTCATTGTCGTATTATACCGTTTATAGTTTGAGAAAGTTCAATGTATCACATTTGTGCCAAAAGCGCCATATGAATCAAATTTATGCCAAAATATCACTTCTGTATTGCCTTTTAACATAAAATGTCCCTCATTCTGTAGGTAATCTTTTACCTATTTTGCTAAATAGTATTATTACATTTAATCTAATTCGTTATTTATTTTTTTGGGTATTTGATATAAAATGAAAAACGAAATCCCAAATCTCTTGAGACCTAAAATGAAGAAAATAAAAATAAAAATGAGGAGAAATGATAGGAGAGGGAATATTAGGAGGGGAATAATAATAATAATAATAGGGGGGGAGAGGTGTTGGAAAAGGGGAAGGAGATGTCCCCTGTAGAGGGGACTAAGTGGGAACTACCTCTCTAAGATTATGTATTTATTTTGAGAGGAAAATGCAGAGAGCTTTTTCAAGTGAATAGAAATGGGGATGGCTATCCAAGGCCGAGGGGGGAGACTCACTTCCCTACCACTATCACTATTGGGGCATAGCTGCTGATACTGGATAGATCTTTGGACCCTACATTTTGGCTGTCAGACTTTGATTGTTCATATACTCCTCCAACACCTTTACCCATCACCCAAATTCCACTGCCCTTGCCCCTGCCCCCCTCTCCGGTTTATTGTTATTATTATTATTATTATTATTATTATTATTATCTTTAATACCCAACTTTTGTTTTCCACCTTTTGCAAGGCTTTAAACTAAATTAAAATTAGATTACTCATAAATAGTATAAGAATTGACATCTTCCTCCATGATTTTTTTTTTATTTTCTTGATAATGGGAGGGTATAGGGATTTGACTTTATACCATTAAACCTCATTTAAATTATGATTTAGTTGTTGTTGTTGTAGTTAAACTATGTTGAGGTATTACAAGGACAAAAAGAAACAAGGAAGGAAGAAAGAAAAGATGTAAAATCCTAAGAGAGGAGAGGCAGAGCATGACCGAACAAATCAATGTCTGAGGGGCGGGAAGGGTCGGAATGTTGAGTTTACAGATTTTCATAAAGGGCCCAAAACAAGACAACTGCTCCAGCCTGCCAGCCCGCTGGCCTTGCCTTGTCTTGTCTTCTTTTCCCCTTACTTGCCAGCTGGCTCAACCTCTCAACTTTTTATTCCTTGCCCTTGTTCTTTTCTTTTATTGTTTTTCCCTTTCAGATTTATTTTTTAAGAGATATTCCCTCATCCATTAGTAGTGCAATGTTACTTACCAATATTGTATCGAAATTTTGGTCCTTGAGTTTTAACATTAAATTTCAATTTAACATAAAGCATCAAAAATTTAAATCTTGATTTCTTTGGAAATTCTTTTGGATAATGCCAATTCTATCAATTTAAAAAACGACATACATTTTTTTTTAACGCACAAATATGCCAATTTCTATAATGAATGCACGAATATGTAATTTCTTGACTATAATTATAATACATACCACACAAAGAAACTATTAAAATATATATATTGCAACTGCTGAGGGGACAACAGTAATGTACATCATTTGACGGAATAGTTGTGCAGCTGAAATAACATTTTCGTGCCAAGAGAAAAAGGCATTAAAAATTATGAATGAACGTGACAATCATAATCGAAACCATATGACAGACAATAAATCTCTCTCATTTCCTTGTTTATCAGCTGATCTATTTACACAAAAGTATTAAGGTAGGACAAATGAGAAAAATTTAGGAAAAAGTTAAAAAAAGAATTGACTGTAAACAATAGGCACACATAAATCGTTAAAACTCCACACAACATTTATGGTTTATGTTGAGCATAAATCGATGTGCGAATGGCCTGATGTGGGGGAAGAGCTTTGCCATTCACAAGCACTTGCTCCAAGAAATCCACACGAATTGACTTGAATTTGTAACACTGCAATCATTTCACTCATCAAATTACTCAGATTGCAAATTATATATAGTTTTAATGAGAACCACAAACACAGATTTCATGAACAGGTCATCAATGCAGCATGTTCATACTTTGAGCTCCTTCTCCCCACCAAAAAAAAGAGTAAAATCTAGGAGAAAATACCTTTCCTTTCCAAGAAAAGTCAATGTTACGGAAATGGGGTTCCAACAATGTTAGTTGATCTCCTTCTTTAATCTGTGACCAGAAGGTTTAATTGATTCATATATACAGCTCTGAATGACTGATAATTAGAACCATATTTCAAAAAAAAATGAGAAAAAGTAGTCTTGAGGTGATGTAAACACTGAAGCAGAATACTTACCGCGTCATTGCGTATACCATATACTGATAGCACAAAGCAACTTTGATCAGAATCGCACACCAAAAAGTAACTGCTAAACCAAAATAAATTTAGCTCATATTTTGCTTGACAACTCATCAGGTAGGAATCGAGAGGAAAATCTAACTTATAAATAAAAGCAAAGAATGGTGCATAGAAATTACAAGGCATTAAAGGTACTCGAGGAGACAGGTGCCTAATTTAATCCACTCTACCTGGGCAGTAGGTTGGGTGGGAAATCCCCCTCAGAATTACTGAAAGGAAAATACCCTGATATTGGTTCAAATCCAATTCAGGTGATCCTATTCAGAATTGTATACTCGGGAGTTTCATAGAACAATATAGTCCACAGAATCAAATGCAATCCTATATCATCTTTCAACCCACAACATCAAATTTGATCCTATACTTTAGTTCACAGCAATGCACTCTCATTCAGTCGAAAGAATTTTTCCTTCCCATAATAATGGCATATAACTTAGTTAAAACAAGGTAGACTCCACCAAATTCTGCTGGTTGGCAATTAGCATTTTAATCTCAAGAAGCAGCACTAACATTTTATATAGATCCCACTTGGAACTTACTTTTAGCCCCTAAGAAACCCCAATAGCAATTAAGTTTGCCGCAATATTGCAGACTAGCAAGTTGCTTGCGAAAGTCCATCTAATGATTTAGAAAAATTGACCATATAGCACAAATTTTGAGTATCTAACAACACAAATGATCTTTAAATTTGCTTACATCCATAACATCTTGAGATTATGGCTCCAAAGGACAAGTCATACAAGTTATATATGCTAACATAGGATAACTTTATAAGCACTGAAAAAGGAAACTCAATAAATAGAACAAATGGGAATTCAAGTAGATCTCTTACAGGGGGGTGATGTTCTCATGCTTAACAAACAATAGCACTTTTCCCAGTACAGCAACTGCTTTATTTGGACGTTCTGACAGCGCATCTAGAGTTGCCCTTTTATATGAGGAATTCACTAACACAAGAAGATGCAAATAAAAGGTACTCAGTGTATTCCGAAAATTGATAAAAATTTTAGCACGTAGCTCACTTGAACTTTATATAAACCAATGACTAAAACACAGTAGAAAGATCGGGTTGCTTACAATTAACAGCACCAATGTTGGATGCTAAAGAAGCAAGTCTTTTAGACTTAGAATGTCCCTGTACAAACCTATCTATCAAATTTTCAGTGGAAAATGATATTTCACAACAACCACACAACATTAATCAATAACAGTAAGGAAAAGCAAGAATTCTCCCATACTGTGATAGCCAAATCACTGAAAGTGTCTGAAACTATACTTTGTCACTAGCAGTTCCACAAAAGAAGTTTGCATTAACCACACTTCTCTTTCAAAAGCAATCCATGAACCCATGTATATCAATGTGAAAGTGAAGAAAAATCAACAAATTTGAAATAGATGTTCACAAGATTATTAAGATGTTCACAAGATTATTAAGAAGAGACAACAATAGAACCAAAGACAAATGAGTCAAAATCATTGGTTTGAAAATACATATTTAAAAAAGAAACAAATCTGTGTAAGCTGATCAGAATATGGGGAGTTATTTCTCCAAAGAGAAAGATTACTCAAAATAAATCACCAGGAAAAGGGCCATTGCATAAGATAACTGATTCGGAATTTATCCATGGCCATTCTATTGGCTTCTCAGAGAGGAAAAAGAAAACATTACCCTCAGCAAAATCTCTAGTTTGTTGAGGAGATTGACCATCTTTTCAACCTCTTCAGAAGCATTGAGACTAGGATCCTTTAAGGCAGCAGCTTCAAAGCCAGCAAGAGCCCTATCATAATTCTCTAGATATTTGTTTACCTGAACGTAGAAAGTCCATAAAAAACCATAGCAGAAATGACATGCAGCACATCCTATCATGTGGAGAAGAAAACCCTTCATTCGACCAGTTTACAGCATAAGATAACTTTATTAAAGTGAGGTATGCATTTCATCTGACAAGAGAGTAATTTTTTCAGCCTATCAATCTTTGAAACTGAAAAGGGAGCCATATACCAACGTAGTAGTCATTTTTCATAAACAGATCAGGCACCCATTATCTAAAAAGCTATTTCTCAGCAAGATTTTCATTCGAAACACACTCAGATTATGTTTGATAACAAGGATTTGAAATTCAGAATTAATGTAAATTGTGCCATAAAACATATGTAAGTATAACTTTCATGAATCGTTTTTAAGTTTACAGATTTGCTAGAAGCATTATTAGTTAATTTGAAATCCATAAGGTATCTGTGAATTTAAAATTCATCTTTAAATACCTTTTAAATATATAGCAATATTAAATCTTAACTAATCTGTGCATATGTGGTCATTTCATTCTCATTATTTATATAGCAAATGAAATTCAAATTCACTCTCAGATTCATCTTTCCAGACGTAGGATCAAAGAAAAAGGTGGATGGATGTAATAAACTCACAGTTGCACAATTAAAATACAGGTCCGGATTTGATTTCATTCTTTCATCCTTTTCCTGGAACATGCAATCAAATAATTAAACCACATCCCAAACATGAATACATTGTAACATAATTGCATAAATATTGTAAGTAGAAATATATGAACCGATTAAGAAAAAAAAAACCATTATTGACGGTACACTGACTATCATATGATAAGACTATATAGTTGAAAATTGCAGTGAAGTTCTCAAGCCACCAACTTACAGCATTTTGGTACGCTTTTAAGGACTGAAGAAGTTTGCTATGATCCCAAGTTCCGGTGACAAAAAAACTTGTCAGGCAAGCATTTCCCAGATAATCTGTCAGAGAAAAATGATTCCATGATCAGCATTCACAGTTTGCATGGTAAAAACTTAAAAGGCTTCTAAAATAATTAAAAGCAAAGGCAATAATGGCATCTTCTAACAAATGCACATATAATGAAAAAATGAAAACACATGTTTTGAAGTCAATTACTGAATTCGGGATTTTTTTTTTTGGGGGGGGGGGACTAAAATGCTCAACTCGAAATAGTTCAGTGACCAAACATAGAATAGAACTTTAAATGTTTTTGTGTTCGATAGGAGTCGTACACTAATCATAATAAAAGTTAGGCAACAATATCAGGTTATGGTATTTTACCAAATTTAGAGCTCCAAATGTACATTTTAATCTTTTTTTTCCAGGTGCAATTCAATGGCGTCATACTTTCACTTTTGGTGCAATCTCAACATTTTAAAGTTAAGAATACAGTTATTTAAAGTAAAAATGTTTTACAAGTTGCAACGTTTATTAAATGTCACAAATTATAAAAAAAACAAACTTTTGTTTGTTTCTTTCCATTTCCCTTTTGATATTTCAGGGAAAACATTAGGAAAAGAACCCATCCTCTCAAATTGCAGAGTTCAATTACATTTTACCCCAAACTAATAATGCTTTGTTAACAAATAATAGCATCAGAAAATAAATTCTTTTGACACAATATTCTTTTTCATCCCTACGTGACAGGAAATGCACCAAAAAAAAAAGCTTAAATTAACATTGCACCCAAAAAAAAAGTAGTAAATTTGTATGTACAATCTCATACAAATGGTAAATTTGACCATTACCCTAATTAAAATATAAAATTAACTGAAGGTACAGACTTTTGTCATACTTTGCTTCAGACTCATATTTAAGGCTGAAGAAAATTGGATACGTAAAGTTTAAAGCATGATACAGGTTTGAAGAATCTTACACCAAGAATTTCCATCCTTGACATCCAAAGTTATGGCTTCCCTGGCATGTTGAATACTTTCCTCAACCTTTTCTGCCTGATTATCCGCACCTACAGAAGACAGAAAACCTTTGTAAGAAACAATGAAGCATCTTTGTTTATGATAAGACCAGAAAAAAAGCCCAAATAAGAGCAACCGTATTGCTTGATAGTTGATAATATAGTTTTCCAAGTCATTTTTTAATTTCTTTTGCATGAGGGGAAACCCTCAAGGTAGTTCTGAATACTCAACTACCTAAAAACAGCCACTTAGATTAAAATAAAGGCACTTTAAAATGCATTAATTTAATGTAACAATAGTTAAGCATATTTATATTATTTCTGGCCTTCGATACTTCTCATCCAAATTCAAAGAATTTTGACAGTTAAAATTTTCTGTAACCAAACAAGATAATTTTATTTTAGAATTTTAGAAATTCTCTTTAATGAGATCCCTCCTCGAGCTCAAGCATCCAAAGCACTATAAGTGAATTGATCTTCATGCCAAACTTTATGCCACCAACAATGTACAGAGGGAGTGCACACCAAGCACTAAAAATGAGGATATATCATGACCTAAAAGCATCAACAATTTGATAGGTATCTTATTTTAAACTGCCATTAACAAAAGAAAAATGTGGCTGCCCCTCAGTCAAAGTAGAATAATAACTGCTTCCATTGAAATCCAGCATTTTATGGGTTTAGTAGTAAAGCAAGGATCCAACAGAAATTGCCAAATGTGCCAGCAGCAAGTTACCCTGCCTTAAGGAAGCGATGTCTTTTAGACATGGATAAGGAATCAAAAACAGCTAAGACATACAGAAGATCAAGAAACCCGTGGGCTTATACCAATATCAAGCATGTCAATTTGTTCATCAGCTCAAACAAGTTGGTTCCATATAAATCAAAAGAAATTCTTTAATACATTTGTGATTAATTTCTCAGTAAACATAAACTCATTTTTGAAAGAGAAATTCTGCTATGTGTTTTGCCTGATTTCTCAGGATCAGATTCTCAACTTCCACAACCCACCTAGCTAAGCATTCCAACACCACTTTAAAAAATGACTGATTGACTACTGCTAATCCCTGAAAGGCTGATTTTAAGTTCAAAAACAGATAAGTTGGCTTCCGAACTCCATAAGCATCCAGAAACAATGCATAAGAGAAGAACCAGAAGTGATTAAGAAGAAAAAAAAAGGAACAAAATCCCTTGCCTTGAGCCATTCTTCTTTCCAGCATTGATAATTGGCAAAGTATCTTCTTATTCGGGCCCTGTATGATACAGAATCAATACATACAATTAATTGATATGAACTATAAAGAAAGTATAATAACTAAAAACACACACTTAAAAGTAAAAACTCCAATGTGGATTCTAACCTTGCTTAATGCAAGATTAAAGCAGTTCTTTGCTGAAGTCAAATCTCCCTTCTTCCAAATGCAGTTACCCAAACAAAGCCAAGCATCTCCAAGAGATGGATTCAGTTTAACCTGGACAAGAAAAAATATTAGATAAAAAGCATAAGCCTTATTCAGAGCCCAAGCATTATAGCAAGCCATAAAAACAAGTGAACACTCTATTCCTGCTTACTGCTTTTGAAAGATGATCCTCTGCTTCCTTCCTATAGTCAGGCACTACATCTAATATCTTCCCTCGTAGATACTCATATGCTGCACGCCGTGCAGGTAATTTTCTTTGTTCTGTAGTAAAAGATGTTTAGTTAAATGTTTTAATGAGCCAAAAAAGTTTGATATAAACATAAGGCTAAAAAAGAAAAGATGAGAATTTCTGGTCCCATTTCTGTTTGTAATTCCATGGTGCTGTTGCACATCAGCAGATTATATCCAACATGATCAAAATATATATAAGAACACCAATCTAACAGAAATATATAGGTTGAAGTACGAATTCACTCCCTTCACCATTTTAATTTGACCATTTAGACTCTCTCAGTCAATATTAACGAATTTAATCCTTACACTATTATTAAAAGTTACTTGAAAGACAATTGAGAAAAACTCTACTGTTAATTTGGATAATGCAGCATTTCGGTCATAGCGTGGCATGACATAATGGTTAATCATCTATATCGATATATATATATACATGTACACTTCTATAAAATCCTATAACAAATTTCACGATAGTTTGATCTCCAGAGTCAAAGTAACAAAAAAAATTTATAAGAGCGCAAGTATTAAACTCAATAAAAATTGGAGCACAAGCATCAAGTAAAACATCCAGTTAGAATAGTTTAGAGTTAGTAGAAGTGCCAAATTCTGACATTTTAGACTGAAACATTTGTATAAATTTCTAGTAATAGGTATTTAAGTCTTCAGTGTTCTCAAGCAAGAAGCTTCAAATCCGCATTCAATGCAGAGTTGTTGTAATCGCAGAGGGATGGCAGCAACAAATTTGATAGCATAAATAAAAAGTAGAACCCAAACCATTTGGTTGCAAGCAAGAAGAAAAAAAATGAACAGTATGATTAGGGAAAATACCAGCAGGAATGGAATCGAGGAGATTGAGAGCGAGATCGGATTCGTGTTGCAGTTTAGAGGTTTTATCATCGGGGTTTTGAGGGAAAAAAGTGTCTCTAATCTCGTACAAATCATCAGCTACTTTTGTGGCTTTTGCCCATACATCATCTTCTTCTGCTGCCATGTTACTTCGCCGGCAAAGGGAAAGGGAGGAAGTTGGCAAAATGAAAACAAAGCCCGAACCCCTCTAATTCCAGCCCTGGACTCCAAACAGTTTCATTTCTGATTAAGCCTCGTGCAGGAGTCATCAATTCTCTAGTGATTCGCTCCAAAACGGCACCGGCTAAGCTCGATGAAAACAATCGGTTTATTTCGTACTCCATTTTAACTTTTAACCTGGGCGGGTGAACTTGTGAGCTATCGATGATACCATCTGCGGTTTGAGCTCAATTTAATTGGATTTTCAAAAACTAATCTGGACAAGTTTGTCCTTTACTCATATTAATTATAAAGGATTATTATTTGATACATCTTCATTGATTTTTTTTGGTTGAATAGGAGGAAAGCTAATTACATAGCATATGTAGGCCTAGAATTAGTGCCTAACAAAGTAACGAGTTGTTGGAGTTGTATGAACCTGTAATCCTTGCTCTTAGTGTCACGGGGCTAGATTGAACTGTGGCCCGTGACACTAGGATCTTGTAAGAATCGCCAATGCATGTGTAGCAGTGTTGGACTCTTTGTAAATGTGAGTAACATGGACTATCCAATTCCTATGTTGAATTTGCTTGATGCACAAGGTCAACGCGTAGTTCCCATAGTTGTCATCTTCATTGGTGTAAGCTTGGACAACAACTTTGCTATCACTTTCGAGAAGAACATGGTTAGCACCTTTGGACCAAAGTAGCTGCAGACCATAAAAAATCATCCACGGTTCCGTCACAACTGCAATACAATTGTTGATGTTCCTTCCATAGCCTATAACCCATTTACCATGTTGATCCCTAACCACCTCCATTGCTGAAGCAAGACACAAATTGGACCAACAACTACCATCGGTATTCAGCTTGACCCAATTCACTAGTGGAGCTTGCCATATATCTTGACAAGTCCTACCATTTGGAATTGTAACTTCCCCTTCACTGATATTTAAAGTCCAAAACCAACAGGTTCTCGGAAAAGAAAAGAGTTCAAGATGCACCCCTTTAAAAATCAATAAATTCCTTTGCTTCCATAGTCTCCAAATAACCATTCCAAAGATCATTGGCCAGTAGGCATTGTGAAAATGAAAGTCGAAACTGTTTTGTAAATTCATATAGATCCATTAAGAGAGATGTATCGAAAAACGAAGATGGTACCTGAGAGGAAAGAAACTGCAGCCACGCCCTTCAAGCTTATTGACAGTTTCGTAGGATATGCAGAACAATTTCCTCAGTCGCAACACAAACACAACATGATGGATCATCCGTGAAACCACGCTTCTGTCTTTCCTTATTTGTAAGTAACTTGCCTTAAAGAACCATCTATAGGAACTGATTGATTCGTTGGGGACCTTTAAAATCCCAAAACGTAGTCCATATGTGACCCCTTATATCCGACCCAATTAGAGGATCTGAATATAAAATGTCACATTCAAATGCCGAAACAACCTATTTTACTTTATTGGAATGGTAGTGTAGTGGTAAAATTATTTTTTTAAAAAATTTCGACAGCACGTCTGCTTATTTTACATAAAAACCCCGACAAAATTTAGATGTCACAATATATTCATATTCAAATCATCTCTCAAATCAATAACACATCAATATTCTAAAACATAACGCAAACTAAGCATATCACATTAAAACCATTTAATTAACTAATAATATTATGGTTATAGCAACAAAAAGTTACTTTTTTATGTCACAAATACATATTTATAGCCAAATGAATTTACTAAAAACCAAGTGCAAGCCAACTTGAAACAAAACAAAATATACGAACTTTGTTGAGTCTAGGATTTGTCAGTTGGATGTTGGTCACTCTGAGTACAAAAACTAAAAATACACCTAGCCTGCATATGAAAACAAGACCATTTGGTGAGTATTAATTTCAAATGGTATTACTATAACTTACTCAATATAGCATGACATTTAAATAAATGGACTCAGTTGATTTATTTCTTAGATCAATTCAAGTATGTTTTATATCAAAGTTTATCCAAAACATTAATATACACATGTATCCCAAACAAACCAAATGTGATATTTTAACTAACCAATCTATTTTAACAAACTTATTAACACTTTTTGCTAACGATGTATGCAACCTTTTTCAATTTTGTCTCATTTTTTCATATTACATTGCATTACCAATTTATATCAAACAATTCTTCTTGTTCAATATTGATGTTTGCTAATACATAGCTCGGATCCAAACTAATTTACAGATCCTATTAATACTATAATTCGGCACCCAGTACCTCATCAATACATCCGAACTAAACAAATTATGTTCAGTGCTCATCGGTTAATCCAAAGCAATAATCGTGCCCAACACTCGGTGATATGTCTGATGGTCAGTGCGCCTGGCACTCATTGACCTATAGTCGAAGTAATTTTATATTGGTACATCTGATGTAAACAATTCGCGCCCTGCGCTCAGCGGTTCAGCCGAAATAGTAATTGTGAAAGCCAGAATTGGGATGTTCGAAGGAAAATGCGCCTAAAGCTCATCGACTTATAGTTGAAGCAATTATTATTACTATTATTTTACTTGATTCTATAACTCAATAATTATTCTCAATTTTGCCCAACAATTATTACAACAACCCATGGTCTAATTTCATTCTCAGTTCAATTTCCATTCTATTGATCTCAAGAACAACTCTTCTATTGAATGTCATTTCATATAAAATATGACATGATTTGTCTCATGTTCAAGCTAAATGCGCAACTTTACTATTATACTATTTCAAATTTTTATGCAATTTAACTCTTTATCACAATAATCAATCTCAATATTGTATTTCTAGTCAGACATTCATGCATAACTTCCTTCGTTTTGAAAAATTTACCTAACAATGAAATTAAAAAGAAAAATAAATAATAAGTTGAGTTATGGTGATACTTAATTTGCTTCGGTTTAAACGATGAGACATTAGGTGTCAACTTATTTTAGTGCTGGGCGCAATTATTTGCTTTAGATTTATCCGATGAGGCACTGGGTGCCAAAATGGTGTGTTGGTTAGATCCGTGTATCCGTCTGAGTTCGAGTTGTGTTAATAGGGAAAGTAAATGGTAAACTTGAATTATTGAATTTGAAATGACAAATGATGTTGAAGTGGAAATGCTACTGAAATAACAAATGACATGAAATGAAATATGTATTAGAAGTCAAAAGAGAAATAGAAATGTATGGATTGAGTTTGCCATGTAATGGTATTAGTAAAATGTTTAAGATAAAATAATATTTGTATGATATTTCACATTTTACTTGATACTAGCATAGCATTATTTAGTTTTAGTTGAGCATGTAAATGTATTTGTATTTTGCTAATAATGTTTGGATATAGAAATGTAATTGAGTTATACTCAGCATACATTTTAACTTGTTGTGCAGGTTAGGTACTTTTTGGTTCGTACATTGACTCAGCATCCAAAGATAATCCCTAGACTCAACATTTGGTGATGTTCCTATTTTGTTTCTTGGCATGTACCTAAGAAGTCTTTTAGGTTATAAGCCTATTTTGTATGTTAATGGACATTTTGTATTTTGGTTGAAAATATATAATTAATGTGTTTATATAGGTTAGTATGAATTTAATAAGTATGTTAGGTGCATAAATTGAGTAATGGTTTCATGTGGTACAACTTTAATTAGTACAAAGTAGATAAGTAATTGCATATATATAATTTTAGTTTTAATATGTAAATGTCCATATGAGCTTGTTTTTGGTCAATTGGAAAGGTTTTATTATGGCATTTGAAATTTGGAAATTTTATATGTATGCTTTATGTATGAATATACGAATTTGAATGTTGTTAGTTGGTGTGGAATGTGATATTGTTTCAAATATTGAATTGTGGTGTTAATGAGGGCACATTGGTTGGATTTTAAGTGTTTGAATATATGATATTATTGTCTTTTGATTGCTAGGTAAATTTAGCATGGTATAAACTCTTAAAAGATGAAATTTTATCATTTTGATGTTAGCTATCGATATTTTGGCATTGGTATCGATACTTGACCATATGAACAGTTTTTTAAAAAATAAAATGCCAAAATGGTATCGATTTTTATTTAAGTATCAATACTTTTTCATAAAATATCAATACCATAAAATAAACATCGATATCATTGATTTTCAGGTAAACAGAATTGAATTTTGGTATTGATTTTCAGAAGGTATTGATTTGTATCGATACCATCTGTGAATTCCCAATATTGACTTTTAACTTCATAATTTTACAATCCAATCTTAGTATATGCTTGTATTTTATAATTAAGTCCTTGTAGAATTATAATTATTTAATATATTTAGTTATATTCATAAGTTATTGATAAATAATTGAATTTTCTTTAAGTAAGGTATTTATTGAATTGTTGATTTATGTCGTAGCATCTTATTACTCGAGTCCGCGATGGGGACGGGTAAGGGGTGTTACATAATCACCCTTCGTTTTATGATTTGTCGTAATATAGCTTTTAGCAAGTAGTTGTTTAGACTTCTTCTTTGCATGTGCTTAGTTAGGAATTGCTCAATCACAGCCTCCTTTGGGTTCAACCCCTTGAAATACTTCGTGTTCCATTAAAACTATAAATATTACATCTGGCACTGTACGCTTGCAGCTAAAATCACTTTTCAAAAATAGTCTTTCCAAAATCACTTGTTTTAATGCACACGCAAGATAGCGGTCAACGATCCTCAGAATACTTCCCGGTGTTCCATGGTAACACATAACTATATTATAATTTGACTTGTTCACTTACAGATACCGCACTTTCACTTCCATATTTAATTACACATTCTTAATCCCTAACACACAGATGTTGGGTGACAGTCAATCACGCTACATAGTCCATCATCCACTTAGGATTAAGGTATGTCACACTATGAATGTCACAAGCGAATAAATCCATAAACAGATTGAAGATCTATTCCGTTTGAGTCCAGTCTAATGTACTATTAATCCAGCCAGTCACTATTTTCTAGAAGTCATCTTTTCTGATGCCCAAGACAAAGCATCTCCCTAGTTGGACTTGATAAATGAAATATTAGTCTTTCAATCAGTTTGCTCATTTCCGATTAAACTAAGGACATGTTTAGGTCTGTCTACTAATACAAGCTGTCTTTCCATATTACAATCTAATCACATAATACTACTTAGTATTAGTTAAACATTAGACAACCAGTGAGCTAATATTTGCTTCCATTTTGCTTTACATGAAAAAACCACATGAGGACATTATATAAAGAATATTACTGTAATACATGAATAATTTTATTAACCAATTTGTTCAAAAAAATTACAAGTATACAAATAAATATAGCACAAGATCCAACACTCGGTTATATCATTTGTCACTCCTATCTAGAAATCTCCTCTCGGTCTCATCCTAATTAGAAGTTACCACCTAGAATCTCCTCTCGGTCTCACTACTCAGCACAATCATATTAAAATTCTACATGATAAACTCTCCTCTCGGTCTCATTTATCTAGATTTTCCACTAAATGCGTCAATTCTAGTGTATTAAGCATTTTAATAAAATTGAAAAACCATTAAACCAACATCACAAATATTAATCTAAACTAATAATTAATATTACCATCAACCATCAATACTATCTAATACATCATAATGATCAAAATCCACACATGTATTTTAACAAACATGTAAAAGGCAGCTAGCAAGTGTAAAGGTTAAGAATACTCATTTATGGAGAATGATCCAATTGAACGTTGAAGCACGATTGATAATCATCTATATAGTCTTTAACAATCATGAAATAAAATCTACACTATAGAAAATATCAAAAAGAAAAGAAAAAATAAAATATAAAATATCTACTAAGAAAACTAAAAGTTTACCATACTAATCTACAGCCTCCTAACCTAACTTCTTCTTTTTCACTGATGAAAGAGTAATATTTATAGTAGAAAATAATTAAAACATTCAATTACTCAATTTACCCTACTAATGAATTCAACTACGACAAGTTTGACTAGCTTTTCCCCTTGGTTGCCCTTCATTATTTCGACTGATTTTGGCAGTTATGAGTACAAGGTCGTGACACTAGTGTTGGAGGTCATGATGTTGGTTCTTAAAAGGATTGGTGTCGCAACGTTGCATGGTTTCCTTGGTTCAGTTCAGAGGTCAATGTCGCAACATTGGGAGATGAAGCTCATGACGCTACAAGTCAAAAGGCTTGGTGTTACAATGCTGAAAGGTGGAGGTTACTATTCTGCATTGATGTTGCAACATTAGCTTCTTGAGGTTGCAACGCCGAAACTACTCTCTTGTTTCCTTTTCTTTCTTCTCCTTTTGAGCTCTTACAAATGCCTTAGCCATATATTAAGCTCAATTTCTCAAGTAGTTGATATTTTTATTAAAACTTGTGTAAAAATGACTTAAAAACACATTTAAAGTAAATTCTAACTTAAAAAAAAGTAATAAAAAGAAAACATTACTCAAAAATATTACTCGAAAACAAGCTCATTAGGTGTAAAAAGAGCTCGATTTATCATGACGAATTATGATGCATCAAATTCCCCCCACTTAAGTAGTTGCTTATCCTCAAACAAACAACAAAAAACACACAACAAGATGACCTTGAATTATGTCAAGCAACAAGATGGCATGACAATTGAATATTGAATTTGTAAAAGGCATACCTCACATCCAACTTAGGAATGGTGTTTACCTAACTTAAGTACATTAAAAGTAAATTTTCCTAGTTTACTAAATTAAAGAGATAACAAACCTAGAGGTAGCTTAAATAAATACATACGCAATCGTCTTTATCCATCAACACAAACTATATAGATACAATATAGATGCAAAATCTAAATCCAACGCATTCGTTATTCTAACTATAAACAAGTCAAGAAGTTTATGTAAAGGAAATGTTTAGGTCACATAGGTCTCCTAGGCTTGTAACATTCTGAGGCTTAGGACAGTTTGAATTCAAAGGAAAAGATAGCTCAAAATAGTTCAAGTACTAGAAATAAAAAGACACATGACATTGACTCCTTATCTTCCCCAATTTAATCATTAAGCTTGCTGAACGTGCCTTAGTGTGTTTGCGCCGAGGCTTAGGAAAATGAAATTGAATAAAGAATTAAGCGTGGTGTCTGCAAGTGTACAGGTAAAATTTTAATATAGTTTAGTTTTACAATGAAACACTTTGGAAGTATTCCGAGGATCATACCAAAGGGAGGTTTATTTAAACTAAATTTCAAGTAATAAATAACACACCAACTAGTTATAAATACTACTCACGTATAGATTATATTACAACAGAATAATAAAAAGATAGTTCACGAAATAAAATAAAAACTAAACACCAAAATCTCAATCAATAAAAGAAAATAGAAGGATAACTCACTTCCATGTTCATAACTAACTTAGATCTAGGGTTTTTCACTAGTTAGCTAAGAACTAACCTAATTAATACCTTTCGGTCTATAACTAGATTAATTGATCAATTTAATTTACTTTTTTTTCGACCTAATAGATTAAACTGGATTATATTAAGTTGGTACCAAGCGAACTATCCTTTTGGCCTAATCTACCTAAGTGAATTCCTAGAGTCGTCAATTCTAGGGTTTAATCTAATTAACCTACTCTAGCTAATTAGTTGTGAAACCCTTAACCCAAGCCAATCAATCCCACTTCAGATTGCCAACCTTCTTAGAGTTTTAGCTCCTGGCCATTCTAAATGTAAACTTTCCTACCCGATTATTAAACATCCAAATAAATGTAAAAATAAAGAGAAGGGAAAAAGAATGCTCAATATCCAAAGATCTTGAATTGTAGCTTGGATCGTTGAACCTTCAAGTAATGTTGATCTTTGATTTGGTGGAGAAGAAAATAACGGAAAAGTAATAAAAAGAAAATAGAAACAAACTTGATATTGAAATTGAAAATAAATGTTTTAACAACTAAAAAGAAAAAAAATTGAAAACAAACTAAAACCCTAATTAATTCTAAGAACTAAAATTAAGAACAGGAATCTAAATTCTAAACTCTACTAATTAAGTCTTAAGAGTTAATATTTATAGTGTTTGTGTTATATGACCAAATTAGGTTAATTACAAGTTATGTACCAAGTTAATTAAAATTTTAAGGATAAAAACACCCCTGGCAGTTATATGGGCCTTGTCAAACTGGTGTCATGAGACCCTATAGTCAATGCTGCAACTTTGATGGAAGACTAATTGGTCTTTCTGGAGTGGATGAAATGTTGCGACATTGGTTTCCTGGTGTCGTGACATCATTGGCAGTATGCTCCTTTTTGGAATTTGGATAGAATGTCGCTACTTTGGCTTATTGATGTCACGACATCGTGTAATAGCCCGATTTAGGGCCTAGTCGGAACAGTGGTCTCGGGACCACAAATTTGAAGAAAAAAATTATTATTTTTATTATTTTTATTATTTTATGAGGTTATAGTACGATTATATTAGTGCATGAAAAATTTGGTGAGTTAATTTTAATATTTTCAAGCCCGATTGAGAAAAAGGACTAAATCGCAAAAAGGGAAAAAGTTATATTTTAGTACCCAAATGTGTTAAATAGCTAGAAAATCAAAATTAAGGGCTTTTAAAGGGCAATTACACCCTTTTTAATAGTGTTGGCCGGCCATGTGATGGATTTTAAACAAATAGTCAAAGTATTAGGTAGATGATGTCATGATTTGGTGATAAATAATGCCTAAAAGCCTAGCTATTATTTCCTTCTTCTCCAACTTCTTTGTTCACCGAAATTATCAGTAAAAAATGGAGTTCTATAAGCTAAAAAATTTCAGCAACTTATTCCTCTCATAATGTAAGTGATCTTGATGGTTTTCTTGGTGATTTTTACATTTTTAGTATGCTTGTTTCATGGGCTTTCAAATGAGGGGTCTATTTTGCAAAATGATTGAGAGCTTATGGTGTTTCCATGAAAGGATTTGTGATATTTGCTGAGTTTTTATGGAAGAAAATGAGTCCTAGTTGTGTCATGAACAACTTTGGTGAAGGAGTTTTCATGGAAAACACCTAAAAGAGACTATGTTGCATAAGTTGTAAATTGGTTGATAAATATGTGAAATAGTGAGAATTTGAAGTTGCTATAAGAGTAAAAATAGTTCAGATAGGCCCGAGAGACAAAGAAATTTGATAAAAATTGACTTTCGAGCATAGGGGTAAAATGGTCATTTTGTCAAAGTCTAGGGGCAAAATGGTCATTTTACCAAAGATGTAAATTTATGATTACCTAGTTGTACTTAGTGACTAAATGGGTGTATATTGCTATTATGGATCAAGATTTACCAAGTCCGAACCTAGATCGGGGCAAAACCAAGCAGTCCGATTAAGTCGTCTAGTCAAGTACTTTTTGTAAACCGAGGTAAGTTGTATGTAAATAATACAACTATATTATTAATGCATGTATTCGATTGTTATTGATTTGATATAGCATAAATTTCTAGAATTGGAACTAAGCATATGTATTTATGATTGAGAAAGTCGAAAGATCCAGTAAAAACCCCAAGAAACAAACTGGATATTCATGCCATGACATTGGGTTATGTGAGAGCCAGTATAAGACCATGTTTGGGACATGGCATCGGCATTGAGACGAGGACTAGTGTAAGACATGCCTGGGACATGCATCAGCCGCATCATGATAGCCCGTATAAAACCACGTTTGGGACATGGCATCGACGTAGAGGTGAGTACTAGTGTAAGACATGTCTGGGACATGCATCAGCCTCGATGATGTTAGCCAGTGTAAAACGTGTTTGGGACATGCATCAGCTAAGTTTCGTGCTAGTGTAAGACATGTCTGGGACATGCATCAGCATGTATAAATGAGAGCTAGTGTAAGACCATGTCTAGGACATGGTATCAGCCTCGATGGAGATAGCCAGCATAAGACCATGTCTAGGACATGGCAGCTGCAACTTAACCCATGTTTAAGGCTTATAGAATATCCGGTAGTATTCCAAAAGGTTCAACTTTAAGAGTTAAGAAAGAGATTTAAAAAGGAAAGTATGATAATGTTGTAAGTGTTACAGGTACCTATTTGGTATGCATGAGTAATGAGCTCGATTAGAAAACATGATTTGAGTTGATGGAAATGAGTAAGTCCAGTTTATACTTACCTTTGAGCTATGAGCATAATTGATAAATGGTGAAGTTTTCGTTGTATATATATTTATATGCAACTTACTAAGCTTTATGCTTACTTTCTTTCCTTTCCCTTTTCTTTCAGTACTGCCATTTGCTCAATGATCCCTTGAATTCAGAGATATCGATCACACTACTAGCCGTAATACTCGGTATAGTTGGATTTATATTTTTGATTATGGCATGTATAGGGCTAGACTAGGGAGTTGTATTATTGAGAATTGTTTATGTATATTGGCTTAAGATAAAAGCCCTTCATTTTGTATTAAGCTTAGATAATGGCTATTATTCATTTTGGCAAATGTATATGATGTTCCTACTATGGATGAATTGATGTCTTTTGGGATGGAATTAGCATATTGAAATGATCTTTTGTAGGTTGTGCAAATTGGGTAAGAAAATGGCTTGGAAGATAGCCTAGTTTGTTCACACGGGCAAGACACACGGGCGTGTGTTTAGACCATGTGTGACACATGGCTCACCCCCATGGGTGTGTGTTATGGCCGTGTGTCCCCCTGCACTTAAATTTTTAAATCAGTATTGTCCACGGTTAGGCTACACGGACGTGTGCCATAGCCGTGTCTATAAGTCAGTATTGCTCACGAGTAGGCCACACGGGCGTGTGTCATGGCTATGCCCTAAAGTCAATGTCGCACACGGGCTGAGGACATGGGCGTGTCCCGAGTCACACGGGCGTGTGGTACCCTAAAGCTTGAATTTCACCAAGTTTTTTTCTTAAATTCTCAGTTAAGTCTAAATCATCTCGAATGTATGTTTTGGGCCTCCTGAGCCCATTTAAGGAACGAATTGCTTATGAAAGTAAAAGTTTTAACCAAATCATCAAAATTTTACGGTCCGATTTTGTATAATTGATTGAGTTAAGTCATGTAACACCTCGAACCATGTCCCGACGTCGGATATGGGCGAAGGGTGTTACACATCGCCTCTCGTAGCTCACCTCTTGGACTTGTGTTTGAAATTCAGCTAAATATTGATGCTTGCTTTAATGTTGTGACATTCTCTTGGAATGTTGCGACATCTGGGGCAGTCCACTAACTCCTTCGCCAAAAATATTATTGTGCACACTTAATCAACTTTTTAGTTCTTCCTTAGGCCCTGATCGACCTAACAGGTCATAAAACAACACTAAAAGCTCAATTTATTACACTTAATTTCAAAATTAACTAATTCTAAAAACAAAATTACAAGATATAAAATCACTTGAATACAAGCTCATTAACTGGTGAAAAGAGCCTAATTTTCCACAATAAATTGCGGTAGATCACTTACCTCCTTATTTATTATTCTCTCACGTCCCTTTTCTCTCCAAAAAAGTGGAAGACATGGTTCAATATTAGTGAGTACAAAAAAGCTAGAAGATTTTTGTGCATTAAGAAAGCAAAAGAGTTATTTTTAAGCTTTAAAATGTTTCATCATTTGATTGCTTTCTAAAATGTTTCACTCTTGTCACTCATAATGCTTTTAACACTTTCTACCCTTTATCCACTCATTATGCTTTTAACCCTCAGTTTACCTTTGTTCACTCAAAGGATTTTTCTTTAAAGCACATTTAGCATGAGTTTATACTTCACTATATTAAACTATTTCTTCTCTTTTCTCTCAAGTACATGTTTTGAAACCACCAAGATGTTTCTACTTAGCCCCCTATATCCATGGCCTAATGTCCATTTTATAGTGTAATTCAAATAATAGGAAAAAGAAGGGTTTGAGTCCACTAACTTGTTAGTGGATTCTAATTGCTACATACGGTGGTAGTGGATAATTAGAATCTACTAACTTGTGTTAATTAAGATTAAAAGTTAATTACTTAAGGTTTATTAAGTTAAGCAAATGATTAATGAATTAATCAACGTATATATATTAATTTAAGTGAAAATGTGTTCATCTTTTTGTTTCTTTTTCTTATTCAACCGTCTTTAGCTAAGAAAAATAAAAGGAGAATGGTTTTTAATTCAAACTTTTGGTTGATAAATGGTATGTGATTTTAAGTTTGTTTCTTATAATTTTTATATTTTTATAGTCACGGGAGCTTAATTTAACTGGCCCATGTACCAATTTGCAAAAATTTTAAAGTTTTCAAAAGTTTTCATTTTATATTTCTTGAAGTTTTTGATACTAAATTGTTAGATTTTAAGCTTAGAAGTGAAAAAGGACTAGTTTGTAAAGTCTAATTGCTAATTTTTAAACATAGGGACTAAAAAGCATGAATTTTGAAATTGGTTTAATTGAGATCAGTTTCAAAATCGAAGCTCAAATTTGAAAGTTATGGTAATTTCGATTTTAAAGACTAAATTAAATAAAATCCAAAACTTTAGAGAAAATTTGAAAAGTGAAATTGAACTGACGTATGCTTATAATAGGAAGAAATAAATTATTTGGGATTGATGAAATGAAATGAATTATCATATAGATCAGAATTGAACCAATCGAAGGATAATCGAGTAAAAGACAAATTTATAGATTAGTCATTGATGTCTTGTTTGTTTCTTTTTTTTTTCAAGGTAAGTTCATATGAGACTTAATTTATTAATTCATTATATGTTTGTACTGTATTGTTTTTTAGTTTAAATTGATATGAATACAATGTCTTTTGGCATCAAGTGGATTAAATCGTAAAATATGAAATACATGACAAATTTAAATAAGTACTTTGTATTTAATGGATGTGAATTGTTATATGATTGGATGAAATGCATATGATGATGTTACAAGGTTTGGAATGATACAGAAACAGTAACGGTGCCCGTGTGAACTCAGTAAACGATTAGGATACGAATGAAATGCCATTAAGGTCCCAAAAAGAAAAACATGTGTTTGATCAATGATTAATACGATGGCTTGAGATCCAACATGTGTTGCGAATTCTCTGAAGGTTGCGAATTCTTTGAAACTTGTGTGAGTAGCATTGAACTAAGCTTGTGTGAGCAACCCTGGTTTGAAGCTTGTGTGAGCAAATCAATCTCGTGTACCCGATAATTTACTATAGTTCTCCAAGTGGATACAGAAATGAAAACGATAATTAAAAGGGAAATGGAATGATTGATTGTGGATTGAAATATTATGTTTGCAAATTGAGCATAGTGAGATGGTATATGATATAATATAAAATGGTTATATATATGCATATGATTTTAATATTATGGTTGGATATGCAAATGAACTAACATAGTGTTTGTATGATTGGATTGTGCATGAAAGTATAAGGTTGCCAAAAGATAACTTGTTTGTACCAATGTGTTTCAAGTGCTAAATTGTTGTAATGTCAAGGTAAGTTAATTAAATTTCATTTGAACTTACTAAGCATTTAATATGCTTATATCGTTGTTTCTTTTCCTTGTATTTGTCAACTTGCTGAACGTGTCGATCGAATCATCTCGAAGCTCACACTATCCTGCTGCCGACTCAATAGATTTTATCATTTTTCGACTCGATTATATAACATGTACATAGGTGTTGTTATGTTAACCTAAAATGATAGCTTTAGTTGAACCAGTGTCGATCTTTGCTATAGCTAATGCCTATATGTATATGTGTTTGTTTCGATAACATATTGTGGCACTTTGAATGGAAAATTTGAACATGAATTGGAATGGTAATGTTCGTTTAAATGGAAAAAAGGAAAGATGATATATGTTAAGTCTTGAATAAAGTTTTGGTTCCAAATTGTGGCATATTAGGTTGTATGATGAGAATTGGTTGAAATAAAGTGTTTAGGTATGATATTGGTTTGGTTTTATGTAAGCTTATGTGTGCTTATAAGCACCAATTATACATATTGTTAAGTTGGCATGAAAAAGGTACCAAAAGGTGAAATTTTGACATTTTTTTCTCTATGGTATCAATACCTTTTACTTTAGTTATTTTTCTTAAAATTTTCAAAACATCATCAATACCTTGAAGAAAGTATCAATTCTTTATGAATGGTATTGATACATTTGGTTTTAATTCAATTTTCAGAAACATTGAAGCTTGAATTGTTATCGGTATTAGGTGGGGGTATCGATACCTGATCTGAAATTTTGAAAACTTTACAATTTGGTCCTATTTCATGCTTAGGTTAACAAAAGAGCTTTCGTAAGCTCAATTAAGGCTCGTATTTAATTGAATATCATAATGTAAGTGTGTTATTGACATGATGGAACATTTGAATGATTTATTTATGTATAACTGATGGTTGTTACTCCGGCAGTAAATGTGGCATCCTATAGCTTGGATTTGACGATCGGATCGGGTAAAAGGCTGTTACACATAGCATAAAGGTAAGTCATTTAGGCTATTGGCTAAACAAACAATGCCTTAGGTCATCCCTAAACATTCACAAAACATAATTTCAATCATGCTCAACAATTTCACAAATGAATGATAATTGATTCAAGCATTATCTATCTATAATAATCTATATGATCTATCTATCATTGGGCTCAAATTCATAAATACTTGATGATCGCTAAACTAACTAAAAATTCGACTAAGGCAAGCGCACCTATCAAACAGCAATATAGTTATGGTGAGACCGAAAATATCATATCCACAAGGACTAAAAGTACTAGTAATTACTATGTTTTTATTATTTAACCTAAGAATTAAAGGGATGTTTTTAAACTAAGATAAACTATCTAATTAAATAAGAACACGACAAAGATTAAAGTTGGAAAACACTTTTGGAAAACCGATGAAGAAGGCAATGCCCAAGGAAGAATTCACCTAGACTTCACTTATTACTTTTGAATTAGACGATTTATTCACTTGACTTAATCCATAGAAATCCCTGATTTATGTTAATATCTCTCTCGAGACTAAAAACAACTGACTCTAGGTTGACTAATTGAAATCTCTTTCTAATTAAAACCCTTATTATCGCATTAATTCGATCTATGGATTTCCTTATTAGATTTGACTCTAATCTGGCAGATTTATGTCGTCCTATCTCTAGGATTGCATGCAACTCCACTTAATTATGGAAGATCTACTCTTCAACAGGGACTTTTGCTCCACTGAATAAGCACATCAGACTTGAATTAATATCTTGAAATATTAAAGCAAGAATTAGGAACACATAATTAAGAATAAGAACAAGTATTTATCATATAATTCAAATAGTAATAAGATTTTTCTCAAGTTTCATCTCCCTCAGGTATTGAAGGATTTTAGTTCATAATGATAGGGGAACACATCTCAAAATTGGAAAAACAACAAAACATAAAGAAACCCAAAGAACTTCTACGGAAATTGAGTGGAGATCTTCAGTTTTGAAGTAGATCCTGCTTCTGAGCTAATTCTGATGGCTGTCTTCGAGTATTTTCTGCTTTCTACTCTCTGTCCCTTCATTTGATCCTCTTCTAGGGTGTTTATATAGACTTTGGAATGCTTCCAAACCTTAAAAATTAGCCTTTTCCGAGTAGAATTAGACTTGGGATCGACAGGGACAAGGCTGTGTGCCACGCTCGTGTGAAGGTGCTCAAGTCGTGTGTAATTCTGAGTTGGCTTTTAGTCGACACGGTCATTATACACGGGCGTGTGGCCTACCCATGTGTCACACACGGGCGTGTGGATTACCCGTGTGGAACTGCTTAGGCCGTGTGAAACACTAAATTACGCCCATTTTGTCCGTTTTTGGCTCGTTTCTTGCTCTTTTTGCCATCCTAAGCTCTCCTGAGTATAAAACATGAAATTAAAATATTAAGAGTATCAAATTAATTAAATCTTATGATAAACCTTCCAAAAATATGCCAAGCATAGGGTAGAAATATGTATATATTATGGTTTATTAAATTTTCCCACACTTAAGCATTTGCTTGTCCTCAAGCAAAATTCTCAACTCACAATTAAAATTAATTCTTCTTAACTTATAATTCTCATCAATAATGTTTCGAAGTAATCCACAGATAATCATACATTGAGAATTCAACTAAAAGAACATTAAAGTTTCAAACAATCCAAGTTGAGCATTTTAATCATAAAATCATAGGTATCCCCCTTTATCTAAGTAATTACCTTTAATTCCAAATCGGCAAGGGTTGACATCCTCACTAAAGATTCACTTAAATCACTCAAAGTGTTTAAGGTCCAATAATTAAGCACTCAATAGTTAAACATGAAAAATTATTACCATAGGCTTGCATGAAAATCAAATCTCCACCACTATAAATGAGATGATACACAAATCAAAAGGTCTTTAACAGGGTTGTAATGGGGTTTGCGTCAGAGGTGTGGATAAAGGCTAAAAAATAGGGTTAGAATCAAAATTAATTTAATAAATTCCAAACTTAGAAAAATAAAGCTAATTACTGAATTACAAACAAGTGCTCGAACTAATGAAGTGAGCTTTTTCTCAATAATATAAGTTTAACTTATCCGAGCTTTTTCTAACAGTATGTAATTATACGGTTTTTTTTAAGAATAAGAACAAGTATAATAATAGAAAGTACATAATAAGAAATAATTCAGCACTGAAATGAACGAACATTGTTAGGTAACTAATCAAATCAAATCTCGATAAAAAGAGAGTCAATAAAAAGGGAGAAATTCTTAACGAATCAAAAATGATTAAGTTATGGGTTAACATTAAGGGGAAAATCAAGAAACAATGGTTAAGGCTCAAAGGGGTTCACTAATGGTCAATTATGTGGGTAGGCTTTTTATGGAGTAAATGAGTTAAAACCTAAGTGCTTTTATCATTTCAGTATATCAAATCAAAGGTGTGGTCTTGACATGTATAATCGAAGCAAGTTCTAGAATAACAAATCAATGTTGACACACTTATAACCAATAAAATAAGTAAGCAAGAAATATATATGCTCTAAAAGGCTCAAAATCTTACAAAAATTAAGGGTATTTGATATCAATCCTATAAATTCAAAACTTGAAGATAATACCTCAATTCAGGGAAACAACCTAGCAATTTTAATTCTCAAAAGTCAACTTATCATGCTTGCTTCTCTAATGTCTTAAAGTTTAAACAATCAATGCACAATTGCATATGATTTAATTCAAAACATATCAATAAAAATTATAAATCAATCAAAATTCACTCTAATAATAAAATGAGAAAATTATTTGAGAACGAGATAAAAATCCAGGGATTTTCTGATAATCATATAAATAACCTCCCCACAGTCAAGGTGTACATTGTCCTCAATGTACAAAGATAGATAATAACAATATAAGTATAATATTAGAAGAGAGGGAGAGAAACGAAACTGCCCTGAAATTTTGGATGAAATCCTTGGAATAGCGAAGGCTAGAATTGTAGATAAGGCCAATGAATGGTATGATTCAGAATTATTAATAAGAAAATAAACACAACTGTGGAAGAGAATTAAGGTATTACTCGATAATAACCATAAAGATAAACATAGTTCAAAATATAAAACATAAGTCTTCAAAAATAAATAAAAGAGAATTAAAAATAAAATTAAAAATAAAAGTAGTAATAATAAAATAAATGGATTCAAAGGTCCTCATGATCGGATGCCTTGTGGGTCGACGGTGCTGAAGGAGAGATGTGAAGGTGGTGGCAAATCTGCCGAAAAGTGGCATCGATGCTATTGAATCGTTTAAAACACTGCTGCTCAAAGCAAGTGAGTCGCTCAGATATATCTGTCAAAGTGGCAGCAGTGGGGCGGTGACTCTGTGATGATGGTGGAGGTGGGTCCTCATGAAGGGGAGGAACATCATCAGTAATGTCCTCTGGATCATTCTAATAATCAGAATGGACAAGTCTTACTGAGGGGGTGGAATCTACGATGTCTTTCTATCATCTTCATGTGAATCATACTAGAAATTCCTTGAGGAGACATCTGGCCTACTAGTGTGAGTGTCGATGACATCTCTGGAGTGTCGAAAAGGTTGAAGTGCCGAGCGAGACGAGTCACATAAGGGTCGAGAAAGATGGGGCCCTTCTTATGGCATTTAGTTTGGTTGGGGCAAGCAAGTGCGATGAAATATACTAAATAAAATACATGTCCAATAGTCATGCACCACAGGAAATAGGCGCCATAAGTACTAACCACTCCTATGCTCTCTCTCCGACCTGTCAAAGTGTGAGCTAGTAAGGCGTGAATATATCGTAGGGCCGGAGAGAGGTGCGTCGCCTTTGAACGACTCGCGTCATTGTTAGTTAGCCACCCGTGAACTCAGTCCAACATCGCGAAGGTGAGTAATGAATATGTCTATGAAGCTGAAGAAAGTTTGCGGCGCTCATGAACTCCTCTGTGTAAAGTCCCAAAGTAGCACCGAACTCTGGGATGCTTATGTGTCGCACCATCCTGCCAAGGCGAAAGGTGATAGCGCCAGGCTCGTCATGGACTGACATGACCTGCTGGACTAAAAATATGGCACCAAAATCTAAGGCGAGTTCCGAGTAGGTGGGCTCGATGATGGTGAAGAACCTATCCCACGGGGTTGTGGAAATAATCGCGAGCACATTATCAGCCAAACGAACCTGCTCTAGTGTGGCCCAATCAATGCAGCGACCCACACCGAGGGGTCGTATGCTGAGAAGCTGATATAAATCCTCTTGGTTGCTCGATGAAAATTGGAGCAAAGGGTGGCGAGTTGCAGCCGAAGCGCTCGAAGAGGTTGTGCTTGGGCTTTTCTGTTTTTTCGAAGCGGGGACAACAACTTTGGTCTTTCCGTGTGTGTTCATCATAATAAATCTGTAATAAAATGATAATTAACGAATCAACATAGTAATAAATTTGCAACAGCTAGGTTTAGCTGAACAATTTTGGCCTAGTGAAAAATAGAATGCTGCTCTACAGTATAAAACTAAATAATTAATCAAATGACTAGTAAATTAGCAAGAATAATATGAATAAAAGCAAGAAGAAGCTGATCAGGAAGTAATGCAATATTCCGTCCAAAAAAATACTCAGTAAACTAAGACTAGGAAAGAAATCTAAAAATAATTCTTAATAGGAACACTAGGAATACTATCACGGAATAAATTTAACTCTATAAAGATAGAATTATGCAAAACAAATATATCTAATGAATTGAACAATAAAAAGAATAATAGTAAATGCATATAAAACAAAAACAAAATAGTAATAGTAATATCCAAAAATGATTAAGACAAATAAAATTTATAAGAAGAATAATGATGTTAGCATTAATAAAAAGAGAGGGCAAAGGGGGAAACCAAAAGTGGCGGCCGGAGGTACAGCTAAAAGGGTGGGGCGCGCGGTGGTGCGTGAGGGTGAGGGGGTGGGGTTTGGGGCCGAATGAGGGAAAGGAGGAAGGGATTAGGTTGAAAAAGGGGCTGCGTTGTAGGGGAAGAAGGGAAAGATGAGGAAAAGAAAGAAGAAAATGGGGGAGAGGAAGAAGAGGAAAAGAAAGGGAAGGAAAGGGAAAGAAGGGGTGGGGGAAGGAAGAAAAGAAAAGAAAAAGAAAGTGTAAGGAAAAAGGAAAAAGGGGAGAGGCAGCTAAGGGGTGGCCGGACGGTGGGGGTGAGGTGTTGAGGCGGCTAGGGTTGGGGAAGAAGACAAAAGAAAGGGTTAGGGTTTGGGGAGGTTTTAAAATAGACACGGTCATGTAACGGTCCTTGTTGGGCCACACGGCCGTGTGGCTAGAGTTTAGCCCATGTTCGTCACGAATATTTAATTCCCATTCACCACACGGCCTTAGACACACTCGTGTATCCAAGTCGTGTGATATGTTTTTCGCTTCTCCCACGGCCGTGTGCTTAACCCGTGGAGCCCTTTGACTTTTTTTAAAATTTGAAAAATTAAGCTCTAGGTTTTACACGGCCTAGGACACGTCCGTGTGTCTAGGCCGTGTGCGTTTCACGGCCGTGTGGATTTATCGTAGGCTGTGTGCATGTCGATTTTTGGGAAATTTTAGCCCTACTTCCACACAGCCAAAGACACACCCATGTGTCCAGGCCGTGTGCTTCCCACGGCCGTGTGGATTTATCGCAGGCTGTATGCATGTCGATTTTTGGGAAATTTCAGCCCTGTTTCCACACGGCGAAGGACACTCCCATGTGTCCAAGCCATATGGGTCACTGTACCTACATAAAAACATGAAAAATAGATAAAATAAACGGGTTAGTGGTGTTAGTGCTCGGGTTGCCTCCCGAGAAGCACTTATTTAAAGTCTAACCTCGACTTACCTCGCATTCACATTGTCACAATGGATCACAGAGTTGAAACTTCTCTTTCTCGTTGTCAAATCCTTTAATTAAATAATATTTAAGTCAAGTACTGTTTACCTTAAAAGTGCCAAAATGCGAATGGGTTACCTCGACTGTACCGTGTGAAAAGACTTTGAATACCGTAAAAGAAGTCGCTTCGTTTGCGTTAAGCTCTGTAGTGGTAATTCGAGGGTCTTTTTTATCTAGCCAGACTTGGTCCCCAACCTTAAATTGATTGGTTCTCTCATTGAACTCATCATGGTGTTGCTTTTGCCCCTCCTTGCCATGAGTCTGCCATTTATCTAGTTCATCTATCTGTAGCATTCGTCGTTCATGGATGGTTTCATTGTTAGCGAATGAACTAAAACGTGGCTTATTTATGTTACTCAAAAAAATTTCCTACAAGGAGGTTGAATCACATGATTACTCTTATTAGCTAGATTTATAAGGCTATCTTCATTATTTGGTATCTCAATTGAATTACGAGCCTGAAGAATAACCATTTCATCACCTGCACGAAGTGTCAATTCACTTGTACCAACATTAATAATAGTCCTAGCAGTCGCTAAAAAAGGTCGTCCTAAAATTAAAGGAATGTCACCATCCTCTTCCATGTCTAAAACAACAAAGTCTACTGGGAATATGAATTTATCAGTATTAGCGAGTACGTCCTCAACAATACCTCTCAGAAATCTAATAGTTTTATCTGCCAGTTGTACACTCATCCTAGCTTGTTTAGGTTTCCCAATACCTAGTTGTCTAAACATTTTATAGGGTATGACATTTATGCTTGCCCCTAAATCGGCTAAAGCATTATCAACATTTAAACTACCGATTAAACGAGGAATAGTAAAACTCCCTGGATCCTTTAACTTGTTGGGTAGTTTATTTTGTAGAATTGCTGAGCAAACTGCATTTAATTCCACTTGCACCGAATCATCTAACTTCCGTTTGTTTGCTAGAAGCTCCTTTAAAAATTTAAGTGAGTTGGGCATCTGCAAAAGAGCTTCAATAAACGGTAAGTTAATATGTAACTTGTTTAAAATGTTAAAAAATTTACTGAATTGTTCGTCTGTGCTGTCTTTCTTTGTCGCTTTAGGGTAGGGTACGCGAGGTGTGTATTCTCTATTTACCGATTTTTGTTTGTTCTGGCTTTTGTCCACCTTTTTTTAGCTTACCATAGTTTATTGCCTTGGTTATGGTGTGTACTCAACTAACCCTTCTTCATATTGAATAGTAATCGCATGAAGCTACTCTATTGGGTTAGCCTCGGTGTTGCTGGGTAAGCTACCTTGTGGTCTTTCTGAGATCATCTTAGCAAGCTGACCTATTTGAGTCTCGAGACCTTGAATTGACGCTTGCTAATTTTTAAGCATTGTTTTAGTGTTTTGGAAACGTGTTTCTGACACTGAGATAAATTTCGTTAGCATCTCTTCAAGGTTCAGCTTTTTCTCTTGCTGGTAAGTTGGCTGAAAGCCTAGAGGGGGTGGTGGTCTCTGATTCCCTTGGCCTCCCCATGAGAAGTTTGGATGATTCCCCCAACCTGCATTGTAAGTGTTACTATAAGGATTATTTTGAGGTTGAGGATTATTACCCATATAATTTATTTGCTTCTCCTTGGTGCCAGGGTTGAAGGATGGATAATTTGTGTTGTGCACTCATCCTCCAATTGAATCACAACTCATCACTGGATGTACCTGAGTAGAACCATACAAACCATCAATCTTTTTATTTAAGAGTTCTACCTGATTTGATAACATGGTAACTACATCTAGGTTGAAAACACCAGCTGATTTCGTTGGTTTTGTTCGTATGACTTGCCACTGATAGTTATTTAGTGACATCTCTTCAATAAATTCATAAGCCTCTTCGGGTGTCTTATTATTGATGGTTCCGCAGGCAGCTGCGTCGATCATTTGTCTAGTTGAGGGATTCAAACCGTTGTGGAAAGTTTAAACCTGTAGCCAAAGAGGTAACCCATGGTGAGGGCACCTTCTCAATAAGTCTTTGTATCTCTTCCATGCATTATAAAGTGTTTCTAAATCCATCTACACAAAAGAAGAGATATCATTCCTTAACTTTTCCGTTTTAGCCGGAGGAAAATATTTAAGCAAAAATTTTTCTGTCATTTATTCCCAAGTAGGGATCAAACCTCGTGGTAACGAGTTCAACCACTATTTAGCCTTATTTCATAATGAAAGGGGAAATAACCGAAGGAGAATGGCATCGTCAGAAACGCCATTGATCTTAAAGGTGTCGTAGAATTCCAAAAAATTCGCCAAATGAGTGTTTGGATCCTTGTCCTGCAAATCATCAAACTGAACAAACTGTTGTATCATTTGAATCGTGTTAGGTTTTAGTTCAAAATTATTTGCAGCAACAGCAGGTCTAACTATACTCGATTCAGTTCCTGTTAAATTGGGCTTAGCATAGTCGTACATAGTACGAGAAGCAGGATCCTGATTCACTAGATTTGCGGCAACCACAGGAGGCAGCGGATTATTTTGATTTTCAGCCATCTCCTCGGTATTAGTGGTGTCGTCCTCGTGCTCTTCCTCTATATACCGTAAACTTCACATTATTTCTCTAGATTTCTACGAGCTGTGTTTTCAATTTCGCTGTAAAAAAGTAGAGGTCTTGACGGGTTTCTTCTAGTTATAAACTATAAAAACCTACCAGAAGTAAATAAAAGAAAAGTTAGTAATTAAAATAAAAACAAAATTAAATTGCAATAAAAAGAAAAATGGCTAAAGTAATAAAAATTAAGTGTTCCTAATATCTTAGTCCTTGGCAATGGTGCCAAAAAGTTGATGGTCGCTAAACTAACTAAAAATTCGACTAAGGCAAGTGCACCTATCGAACAACAGTATAGTTATGGTGAGACCAAAAATATCGTATCCACAAAAACTAAAAGTACTAGTAATTACTATCTTTTTATTATCTAGCCTAAGAATTAAAGGGATGTTTTTAAACTAAGATAAACTATCTAATTAATTAAGAGCACGACAAAGATTAAAGTTGAAAAATACTTTTGGAAAACTGATGAAGAAGACAATACCCAAGGAAGAATTCACCTAGACTTCACTTATTACTTTTAAATTAGGCGCTTTATTCACTTGACTTTATCCGTAGAAATCCCCGATTTATGTTAATCTCTCTCTCAAGACTAAAAACAACTGACTCTAGGTTGATTAATTGAAATCTCTTTCTAATTAAAACCCCTATTGTTGCATTAATTCGATCTATGGATTCCCTTATTAGATTTGATTCTAATCCGGCAGATTTATATCGTCCTATCTCTAGGATTGCATGCAACTCCGCTTAATTATGGAAGATCTACTCTTAAACAGGGACTTTTGCTCCACTGAATAAGCACATCAGACTTGAATTAATATCCTGAAATATTAAAGTAAGAATTAGGAACACATAATTAAGAATAAGAACAAGTATTTATCATATAATTCAAATAGTAATAAGATCTGTCTCAGGTTTCATCTCCCACAGGTATTTAAGGAGTTTAGTTCATAATGATAGGGGAACACATCTCAAAATTGGGAAAACAACAAAATATAAAGAAACCCAAAGAACTTTTAAGGAAATTGAATGGAGATCTTCAGTCTTGAAGTAGATCCTGCTTCTGAGCTGATTCCAATGGCTGTCTTCGAGTATTTTCTACTTCCTACTCTTTGTCCCTCATTTGATAATCTTCTAGGGTATTTATATAGACTTTGGAAAGCTTTCAAACCCTAAAAATTAGCCTTTTCTGAGTAGAATTAGACTTGGGCTCGACAGGGACACGGCCATGTGCCATGCCCGTGTGAAGGTGCTCAAGCCGTGTGTAATTCTGAGTTGGTGTTTAGTCGACACAGTCATTACACATGGGCGAGTGGCCTACCCGTGTGTCACACACGGGCTTGTAGATTACCCGTGTGGAACTGCCTAGGCAGTGTAAAACACTGAATTAGGCCTATTTTGTCCGTTTTTGGCCCGTTTCTTGCTTTTTTTGCTATTCTAAGCTCTCCTGAATATAAAACATGAAATTAAAGGATTAGGAGCATCAAATTAATTAAATCTTATGATAAACCTTCCAAAAATATGCCAAGCATAGGGTAAAAATATGTATATATTATGGTTTATCAAAACTCATATAGATAACAATCACCTCTAATCTGTAATGCAATTTAACATTTTGACTAACTAATCTACTTTTAAATAACTAAATTAACTAACATCAATCACAATTTACATGTTTGAACATCAAAATACAAGATTTAATATCAATAACCAATAATCCAATTGTCAACATAATTCAAGCACCATATAATTCAAACAAAAAACCTAAAGAAAATTTTAATTTTTGTTGTGAATTTTTTAAATTTAAAGCAAAAAAATGTAACTTCTATGTATACCCCTACATATTTAAGTTACACATTGCCCTTAATGTGTTCCCAACTAAAGATAAGTTTGAGAAAACTCCCGCAATACATGATATGCATGAAAAAATGGTGGAGTAGTGCTCAAACCTCGTTGAGGCTTCAAAAATGTAATGTAGCATTTGGTGGGTAGTCCTACATAGAAAACAAACAAAATACACCAAAAATATATATATACTAAAAACAAAATAAGAATTAGAAAAAGAAAACATATCAAATTTTGGATGATTCGTATGCCTCCATAGAAGAACTTTAAAGAGATCCTCAAAACTTTGATTCGACATTTGTTCTTGCATAAAAAGCTAAGGACCTCCCTCAACGATTGTACACATTTTATCCTTCTTATCTTTAATCGTCGAGACATCACATTACGAGCCATTTATCTCCAAAGCCTAACCAACTCTATAGCTCATTTTAAGATACTATAGCCTTGGGAATAACCAAATTCCTAACCTCTTGAGTGTCACTTCCCTAATTGGGTTAAAGAAATATATAATCATGAAGTACTTTGGTTAGCTTTTCTACAACGATAATTGGCAAGTGTGTTGGCTCCTTCACACTTGCACTTAATTCCAAGTTTAGCTCTTCCTCTACATCTATTTCTACTCTTACTCTTACTTTTATGTCAATCGAAGTGAAGACGTCTTCTTCATTTCTCACAACCTTGTTACGGTCTCCAACTTCCAACTCTTGTTGAACACCCATGTTCAACTCTTTATGTTCAATAACAATATAATGGCCCTCATCCTCAAGTTCAGGAATATCATGTTCGACCTCCTCAATCAGAGCACTCATTTTGGCTTGGTGTTGGACAACTTCCAATAATTGCTCGAATGTATTGGACATGGAAGACATGGTAGCTTGGCATGAAAACATGTCATCCTCCAATATACCAACCCGTGTAGCAAGGAATGGGTCTTTGGTATACTCATCACTCTCTATATTACCATCTAGATAATAATATAGAGGATACAAATAATATGTTAGATAGCTAATCGACCATCCATGATTGTAGCTACCCATCTCATTTGCATAGCCATACGAACCATAAGAATACTTGTATGAATACCTTTGCCCTCCATAATCGCCATCATAACTCCAACTTCTCCTCGAATCTTTGTTCACTGAACTAGACCTCTGTTCATATTCGAATCGGTCACTCAATCACCTATAACCATTATTAGACATGATTAAACCTAAATATCAACAAGGTAAACAAGAAAAAGAATAAAAAAACGAAACAAAAAACTAGGCTCTATCTAATCCCCTCAGCTTTCAACCAATATTTCTCCCACAAGCAACTAACTTGATTAGAGCATTCACATCGTTACAATCCCTGGAAATGGTGCCAACAACTTGACCACTAGCATACATGCGCTAAAATATGCATATATATAATAAAGTGCGATTGTACTACAAATGTACAAGTCAAATTGTAATAAAGTTGTGTTACAATGAAACACCGGAAGTATTCCAATGATCAAACCCAAAAGAGATTGTGCAATTTAAAATAATGAACAAGACTAGCATGTATGAGGAAGTCTATTAAGCTACTTAAGCAATTTATTAGTACAACAATCCAAAACAAGTGAATTTGTAAAAATGAAAAAATAAATAAACATAAAAACTTTCAATCAATAGAAAATAATATTAGCAATAATAGTGATCAGCTAATTTTCATGTAAGCAATGAAATTATACTTAAGGGACTCAATTAATAATTTTCTCATTTAACTAATTTTACCTCTCGGTCTCAATTTAATGAAATGAAGAACTTAATCAAATTCTTCTCTTGATCTCACTCAATTAAGCCAAACTAAATCAATTTTTACTTGGTTGGTTATCATTTTGGTCTCACCTATCTAAATTTTCACTTAGAATTGTCAATTCCAAGTTTTATAGATTATTCGATTTAGTTCAAATTGTTTAATTAAGTAAGTAGGCATAAAATCACATGCTTACAAACACATAAACCAATCACCCAAGAAATTTAGACATATTCATAGAAAAATTAAACATAAAAAGCAATTACATACAATTAAATTAAAAGGATGGAATTGAATAAGTTTAGAAATACTTAATAACATGTATAATTTCTTGATTTTGATCTTCAATAATCTTCAACCCAATCCAAATGTTGAAACCCCAATAATCGATTCTTCAATTGAAATAAAAATTGTAAAGAAAAATAAAGAATTTGAGTAAAAGAAATACTATCCTAGAAATTCACTAACAAGTTCATGTACTATTCTATTTTAATAACTATTAGCTTTTTAATTCTAAAACTAATTTAACACTAAAAACCTATTTTCACCCCTACCCAATGGCTGAGTTTAAGTGGTATTTATAGTTGCAAAACTAATAATTCATCGATTACAAAAGTGCCCTCAATAATAATTTTATACATGGCAAGGTTGACCAAGAATTCCACATTTTGCCCTTCCAAAATCTCAGCTGATTTGGCTGTTACGGACTTGATATCACGACATTAGGAAAGTGATGTCGTGACACTGCTACTTAATGAGCTTTGGGTTACGACATCATAGGTCCAATGTCGTGACACTGCCGGTTTCCTTGGTCTAACTTCAAGGGCAATATCGTGACCTTGCAAGTCAAGAGGCTCAGTGTCGCGACTTCATAGGTCCAAGGTCTAGACACCAAGGCTTTTTGAGGCAACATCTTGGACATGATGGAAGGGGTGATGTCACGGCACTAGGGGAGTGATGTTGCAACACTAAGAGTCAGAAAACTGAGTGTTGCAACATTAATATCTCGAGGTTGCAACACCGAAGTTGCTCTTTTGATTCTTTTCTTCTTCTTATTTAGTTAAGTTGCTAAAAGTGCCTTAGCCACACATTAAGCTCAAATGGACATATAATTGATGCGTTTTTTATTAAAAGTAATATAAAAATAACTTTAAAATGTTGGATCTGGTGCCCTAAGTGTAGTATATTTGTTTGTACGCTTGTAATTTTTTCAAATAGATTGGTTAATAAAATTATTCATGAATTACATTAATACCCTTTGTATATTGTCCTCACGTGGCTTTTGCATGTAAAGAAAAATAGAAACAAATATTAGTTCACTGGTTGTCTAATGTTTAATTAATACTAAGTGGCATTATATAGTTGATTGTAATACGGAAAGACAACTTATACTAGTAGATGAACCTAAACATGTCCTTAGTCTAATCGAAAATAAGAAACCGATTGAAAGAATAATATGTCATCTATCAAGTCCAATTGGGGAGACGCTTTGTGTTGGGTATCGGAGTGGATGACTCCTTGAAGATAAAGAAATAGATGTGACTAACTGGACTGACAGTACATCGGACCAAACCCAAGCAATATAGATCCTAAATCTATTTATAGATTTATTCACTTGTGACGTTCATAGTGTGGCATACCTTAATCTTGAGTGGATGATGGACTATGTGTAACGACCCGATAGTCAAGGGTGTCGGAAATTGCATTTTCAGGACTCCGTTTTCGTAAATCGGACTCATAAATATTTATTAAAAATATTTATTAAAAATATTTATGAAGTAAGTTGTATAGTTAATTAGGTTTTGGCTAAGTGAATTTGCATGAATTAAGAGTAATTAGGTATAAGGACTAAATTGCATATAGGGTGAAAGTTGAATTATAGATTCAAGAATAATTAAAGGGACTAAATAAGCAATTATGCCATTGTTCTTTAATGAGGCTACATAAGGTGTAAAATTATTATATATATTATTAATAAATTAAAGTTAAAATATATTTATTATAATATGTTTTACTTAATATTTAAATAAATATATATTATAGTAATAAAAGAAATAAATAAAGACAAAAGCAAAATGAAACAAAAAGAAAGAAAAAGAAAAAGAGAAAGAGAAAGAAAGAAGAACCCACGACTTAGGGGTTTTAAAGTTCCAAGTTCAATTGGTTAGTCAATTTAGTCCATTTTTGTTGTAATTTTTATGTTTTTAGAATCCCGGTGTTAAGTACTACTCAACCCATGTCAAAATTTTAGCAATTATTGAGTTTTTAGGTGTTGTTAATGTTGAATAATTTTAGTATTAGAGATTAAATTGATAGGTTTTTAAGTTAGAAATGAAAAAAAAAGGATTAAATTGTAGAATGGATTGTAAATATTGAGTAATAGGGACTAAATTGTGAAAAATTTAAAATTTAGGGATTTAAGTGAAACTAAGGAGTTAAATTTAGTTTAAAATGGAAATTGTGTGAAAATATAGAATTAATTGTGAGAATAAAAATTAGTCTCGATTTAGGGATTAAATTGGAATTTAGGCAAATATTGAATAAAAATTGAAATATTAAATATAAAATTGAATTGTGTTGTATTGATGAATTTTAATTGTTTTAATTCCGTAGCTAACATCATTCTGGAATCCTCAACTAAAAAGGGAAAAAATAAAATTGACGGGGAATAGCTCGAAATTCCTAATTTGTATTTCTATAATCTGAAACTAGTTATTAATTGTTGTATTTTTTATTTAATGCATATGGTGAGTGTTGAGGTAAGTATTTGGCACTTTGACATTGAATTGAATTAAAAGTTGATTGAATGGATTGAATTGATATATATATTATTAATATATTGATTATTTGAATTGAAATGAATATATATGTGCAAATATGATAATTGAATATTGGTTGTATTTGGAAAGTGAAATTAAACCCTATTAACTGTATCAAGGCTGAGTCGGATATAGATCGCATGCCATAGGATTGGAAGAGTTTAGGGATTTCTTCAACTTTGAGTCGATGAGGCACTGGGTGCCAATTTACTTCGGTTTAACCGATGAGAAACTAGGTGTCAAATTTATATAGCGTTGGGCGCAGTTATTACTTCAGATTTATCTAATGAGGCACGAGGTGCCAAACTGGTGTGTTGGTTGGATCCGTGTATTCGTTTGAGTCCGAGTCGTGTTAATAAGGGTAATTAAATAAAATAGTACTATGATTGATATTGGATGATATTGTATGTGAAATGAAAATGGGATAGTGAATTGAAATGTAACACCCCTAACCCATATCTGTCGTCGAAACAGGGTTACAGAGCACTACCGGAAAATACAGATCAATTTTTAGATATTTTCATATCATTTAACATTCATATCAAAAATTATTCATAATCAAGACCAAACATAATGTCCCATATAGGAGCCCTCGAGGCTCAAAATACACATTAGAAACAAATCGGGACTAAACCGGATACTTAGAAAATTTTTTGTGAAACTTCAAAAATTTTTCCAAGGTGCAGGAGACACACGCCCGTGTGACCAGGCTGTGTGGCTTACAGGACCAAGTGACACGTATATATCTTAGGCCGTATGGGCATTTATAATAGGGCACACGGTCGTGTCCCAGCCTGTGTTAGTACCCATGTAACTTTTTGACTTAGGTCACACGGCCAAGTCACACGCTCGTGTGCTAGGTCGTGTGAACATAATATTTTGCATTAAATAGGTGCAGGGGTCACACGGCCAAGCCACACTCCCGTGTGCCAGGCCGTGTGATCAATTATGTGCATTCTGTTTTGAAATTTTAAAGATACAGAGGACACACGACCAAGTCACACGCCTATGTGCTAGGCCATGTGTCACAAATGGTTGAGATACACGCTCGTGTTTCTGCCTGTGTGGATAAAATAAGGTCATTTCTAAGGCCACATTTCTCACCCAATTTGTCTTCCACCTACATTAACACTTAAACACATTCACCAACCAATTCAAAACATTCAAATCAAGCCAAAATCATGCCTTAAACATAACATATTACCACACACAACCAATGTGCTCTGAGGCACCTCAAATGACAATTTATTATCATGTTTACTTAGTGTTCATATTTACCTAAATAACCAAATGCATATATGCAAAATCAAGCTCAATACTTCTAACATGATAAATCCACTTATATATACATAAAAACATAACAAACATAAGCCATTCAAATGGCTATTATCAATCAAACATTTACATGCCAACATTTTCGCTAATTAACCTACACATGTCATTATAACCAAAATGAGTTTACTATTTATACCAAAATGAGCCAAGGGATAGTGTGATGATGCTCCGACCAACCTCCAACCTTTACGAGCTTCTGAATTACTATAAAACAGAGGAAATAAAACAGGGTAAGCATTTAATGCTTAGTAAGTTCGTATAACATAAAATTTAACTTACCATTTAATCAAAATTAAGGTAAGCATATAAAGCATACTCAAGCAAGATAGCCAAAAGCCCTAGCACATATCCTCATCAACCATGTTAGATACATATTTCATATAAACATCAAGGAACATGTATGAGCTCAACAATATCAAGTTTCCATGTTTATAACTTTCCACTTCTTGTATTCATATATCAACTCCATATACTTCATGTATATACGGGTAATGGTTCACTTTGAATTCATTTATTTTCTCATATTAGGATTTTGTTCGTTAAATCATTTAAAATATTGATGGGTACTTGGGTAGTACACTTGAAGTGTACAAATTTGTAATCCATCAATTCATATTCGGGAATGCTCATGTGGGCACATAAACGAGAAACTCTCTCTTGAACCATATAACAGGAAGGTCATGTGAGCCATGTAACGGGAAGCTTATCCGGGCTGTATAAAGGGAAGCTCATAAGAGCCATAATTAGAAAGCTCATACGAGCCAATAATGGGTAGCTCCGAAGAGCCATTAATCAGGAAGCTCCGGATAGCCATATATCAGGAAGTTCAAGTGAGCCGATATCGGGAAGCTCTGGAGAGCCATTAACGGGAAGCTCACAAAAGCCTTTAATCAGGAAGCTCACGAAGAGCCATATATTGGGACGCTCGTAAGAGCTGTGGGGTGTCTACAACACATGTAGAATCACAACCAATCCGGATGCTTCGAAGAGCTATTAACGGGAAGCTTGCAAGAACCATATAACGGGAAGTTTGAAAGGGCTAGTAACGGGACGCTCTTTCGAGTTGTGGTGTGTCTGCAACATATGCAGGACCACAACCAATATGGGAACTCAGTACCCATCGAATTTCATTTATTCAAACGAGACTTTATATTTGTCAAGCATTATTAGATATGTGATCAATTTCATATATATGTCATTTACACCATTAACATATACAACATTCAATTCAAACATATAAATATACAAAATTTAGTTACACGAACTTACATCGACAATTGTTCGTGTACGTAAAATCTACTAATCCGATATTTTTTCTTTTTCTCGATCTAACTCCATATTTAGTTTAGCCGGATCTAATTGAGCCAAAGTAAGCTTGTCCATCTTTAAATTTCACACTAAGGTTTCTATGTCTTTAATTTTAGGAATGATGATAAAATGATGATATTTTATGTTTTTTTTTATTTATCATCTTTTCATCTTTTACTTTCCAATTTAGTCCTTTTCTTTATTTAATTTTCCATGGATGACTAATTATACTTATCTACTAACTCCTCTTAATGGTCTATTTGCCATATAAGGACCTCCAATTTTGAATTCCATAGCTATTTGATACTTATAGCTACTAGAACTCAACATTTGCATTTTATGCAATTTGGTCATTTCCATTAAATTAAACATGTAATCGATAAAATTTCTTTACTAATTTTTCATACGATATTCCTATCATAATGCAGATCATGAAATAATATTAAAATAATTTTTTCTTTCGGACTCGGATTTGTGGTCCCAAAGCCACTGTTCCAATTTCACTGAAAATAGACTGTTACATGAAACATGAAAATGAAACATAAGAATTACTTATTCATGAATTGGATATGGATTGAATAATATTATTGTTTAAATATATATTAAATTGTGAAAAGCTATTATATAGCAAGTGATGAGATTTGAGAATGGTATGAATGATGTATTTATGAATTGAATATTGAATGGCTAATGCCATTGTATGAATAAATGTGGTCTTAAATATTCAAATGTGTTTATAATTAAAATATGCATATTATATTATTTTTTCTTTAAATATTCGGATTATAGAAATACCACTAAGTTTTACTCAGCGTACGGTTTGGTTTTCCGTTTGCAGATTAGGTACTTTAATTTTGATCGCCGATTCAGCATCCAACAACGCTTCCGAACTCAAACGTGGTGATGTTTATCCTTTGTGTCGGCATATACCTATGGTGTCCAAATAATGGTTATTTTTTGGTTTGACTGTAAATGAGGTTATAAGTTTAATATTGGTTTGGGATATACATATAAACACATGTTTGTTTTTTAAGCTTTATTATGGCATGTTAAATTGATGTCTAAATGCCCATGAACTAGGCAGTTTGATTTGGATTTGGCATGTTTATAATTTGAATTAAAATGATGCTTTGATGACTTGTTTTGATGATATGAAATGCTTGAAATTTATGTTTGTTTGATTGGTAAACTTTGAGAATACTTTGAAACCCTATTTCAGCGACGAATATGGGTTAGGGGTGTTACACTATGTATGCATTACTTGTATACATTGATGTAGTAAAAGCTTGAATTTAAATAGATAAAGAACCAAAGGTTGGTGTGTTGGGTATACGATTTCTGCAGTATGTAGCATCATTCATAGTAGTGAAATTTATAGCCCAAGACATAAGTAAATAATATCCTCTCATTGGCATTACATGATAGATGAAAAGTAAATGTGGTCATGGGTTGTTTGTCTTTATGATGAATGACTTAATTACTATTTGATAGTAATTGACTCTTCATGAAAGAAGATGTAATGGTTATCACGAGATAAAATAAGATTACATCGGAAGAGTAGATTTATCCCAAATAGATTAAAGATATCCTATAAGGGTAACACACTTGTAACAAGGTCATTAGACGAGCAATGATAAAGTAGCTTTCATAATGATATGTCATTAGAGAGAGATCAACCACAATACTATAGCAAAACTAAATTAGCTTATAATTAAGAGGCGAAAATCTAAAACTTAATTATAAACCATTTGAGTCTTAATCACATATGTCGAATCGGTCCCTCCACTAGCTCGTTGAAACCAAAAATGAATTGCATGTTGAATTGAATGAATAGAAATGGATAGAAATGGTAAAGTTAGAGAAATGACAAACATTCGAAAATGAATGTAGTTTTCTCACTAAGTATGGAAATGACTCGAGAATTAATTTATATTTTTTTAGGAAATAATTAATTATTTGAAGTTCGAAAATGAAATTAAATTAATTGGTCATTTTGAATCCAATGAATGTAGAAAATTAAATATAATTTTCTCATAGATTCTTTTATGGTAAAGTTGCCATGATTTTAACGGAATAAGAATCGAGTTGAGAAAATTAATTAATTGGAAAATTAATTAATTAATTAAAATTAATTTATGATGTTTATGTTGGAAAATAGAAAAACATGTATGGGGTTGGATTGTTATAAAGTGTTAGGTTAAAAGTTTAGGAAGCACTTATAATTGGACCTAGTATAGGAAAGGCCCAAAAGCCCCTCATATTGAATACAATGGACAACAAGCCCTAGTATGTTTATCTAGGGTTGCCTCCCTACTTCTCTTAGTTCAACTAGGAGATCATTTTTATATTAAATAAGCTTCTACTAATTCAACAAGGGTTTCACTTTTTCTCTCTATAAATAGATGGCATCGGTAAGGCTAAAAATATACAATAACTTTTGCACAACTTTGAGATATTGTCATCCTGCTCGAAAATAGTGAGAATTTATTTCTAAGTATAAATTCTATTTTTCGAGAATAACAGTTCTATCGGTTTCTTTTAGAAAGAGTTTTACTTTCCCACTAAAAGTAAAGTAAATAATTTATGGTTATGTGTTTGATTTGAATTCGTTCGAGCCCACATTTGAAGCAGTTCGTGGTACAAGAATAACCTAAAACACATGTGTGATTTTGAAAAAAGTTTATTGCTATAAATATCACAAACCGGCTCGATTTTCAAATTTTTAATTTTAAAATATACAAGAAAACCATTTTCGAACTGAATTTTTTTCAACAAAAAATGCATTAATCACAAATCCTAACCAACATATGAAAAAAAGGATAAAATACTCGAAACATCGCCTGGAAACAAGCTCTTTAGGTGTGAAAAAGAGCTTAATTTGTCGTTCGAAATACGTCATATCAAACTCCTTCTACTTAAGTCTTTGCTTGTCCTTAAGCAAACACACGAAAGATACACAAGACATCCCTTAAACTTTGTTAAGCAATAAAATGCATGACAATCGAGTATTGAATTGGTACAAGAAATTTGTTATATGCAACTTAAGATTGATGTTTAACAAACTTATGCACTTTCAAAGTAAATCTACCTAGTTCAAAAAATTACATAAGTAACAAATAATTCATGCAAATATACACTCAATTATGTTACTCCATCAATATAAATTATATAATTTATTTATTAAATATTATTTTCATTTAATTAATTATGATTAATAAGTTTTTATGTAAAATTCAAACAATTTTATTAAAATAACATCTTAACTAAAATTTACGATTTTTATTTCACTTAAAAATATAATTGATTTCACTAAATTTTTAGATAACATAATGTTATAAAGTGCAAATTTAATAAATAGCGTACTTCATAGTTGATTATTGTTATTATACATGGAAAGTTGTTATAGATAGTAAAAGTAAAATATAAAAAATCGGTCCTACAACAAACTTAACTATTATAGTGAAATGTTGTTATAAAAGTTAATTGTTATAGAGATAATTGATTGTATTAATAAATTTAAATATCTTTTAAATATATTTTTTAACTTAAAATTATATATATTTTAATTCACAAATTCATATTTAAAATCAACTTTTAACTTCTTAAAGCATTTTTGGCTACAATACTAAAGGTTTGAAAAATAAAATATGTATATATTTTTTTGGACAAATAATATTTATTTTATATTTATAATTAAAATCATAATAAATTATCATTATTTATAAATTCAAGTGGAGTCCTAGTTAATATTATGACATTGAATACTTGCATCATATGCAAATTATAGGTGGGTTTTCTTCAAATTTATTATAACTTAAATTTCATTATGTGTGAATTCTTTTTAATTTGATTATATTTTTATAATGCTTGATTTTTATTATAATTTATTTGAAATAAAATGATATGTGAATTAAAAATGCATTCTTATTTAAATTTTGATCTTTGAGGAAGTCAAAGAATAGTGATAAATAAGATATATCTATCTATATTATATTAAAACTCATAAATCAATATGACATCAACTCAACTGAAAAATGATTAAAATGTCTTTGTCTATACAAAATAAGTTACATTATTGTAAGAGTAATTTTTGTCTTTATATAAAATCAATAAAATTCACATATAAATTTTACCATTTTAATCAAAAATTCATTTTTTTATATAAACTTTTAATAATATATTTATTACATAAAATTTTCCACTCCTATACAAGCAGTGTTCATAGCCTAATATTTTTATCAAAAACTAAAGAAAAATTCTAATACATGTAAAAATATTAGAATAATGATAATTTTAGCCTTTAAAGTTTATATCTTTCATCAATTTTTGATCTTTATTATTTTTTAAGCTAAATTTAGTAATTAACTTTTTAAAAAGAGATAGATTACTCATAATTGAGGATTTGGGTGCCTCACAAAAGTCAAATTGCTTTTGTTTTAATGAAAATATTGACTAAAATATTAATTTTTTAAATAATATTGGCGTGACAACCAGCATGGCAGTTAATGTGCAATTCATACAGATATGACACTATTTGTTTTATATGCCATGCTAAGATATGACACTATTTATTTTATATACCATGCTAACAAATAATTTAAAAATTATAAAAATATTCAAAAGACTTAAAAATTAAAAAAATATATAAAAATTTCATTAAAAAAATTAGCCTAAGTACATGTAAATTGCCATGCTTAAAAATTTAGCGATTTAGTTTATATTTCCATTAAACATATAATAACTCGACTATTTTTGAATGATTGATATTCAAATTTATAATTTTTTAAAAGGTCAAGAGTCAAATTTAATTAAAAAAAGAAGAGAAATTGATAAAATATATAAATATGAAGAACTAAATTTATTATCATAAAAAATAAATAAAAATGGATAAATTTCATATAGTTGGTCAAAATACATTAATAGTATAGCTACGTATTGTTACCAATATACAAGCGGAATAGCTGATCTCTCACTCTCAAAAAAGCTCCACTTTTCAAACCCTAGCCTCTATCTGGGAGCCCTTTCCAATGGCTTCGCGTCGACTCCTCTCTTCTCTCCTCCGCTCCACTTCTCGCCGATCTCTCTCCAAATCTCCCAGCCCTACCCCTCGCCTCCCTTCACCTTCCCCCACGCGCCGCCCTTTTCCTTGCCCCTACTTTCTCTCACGCGATGCTGAGTGCTCTACATCTGCGGCTGCTGCCGCTACTGCTCCATCGCAGCCTCCTCCCGCTAAGAAGGGCGGAAAAGGTAAGATCACTGATGAGTTCACTGGTGCTGGAGCCATCGGTCAGGTTTGTCAAGTGATCGGTGCCGTCGTCGATGTTAGATTCGATGAAGGTTTGCCTCCGATTTTGACGGCGCTTGAAGTGATGGACCACTCGATCCGGCTTGTGCTGGAAGTGGCTCAGCACTTGGGTGAAAACATGGTTAGGACCATTGCTATGGATGGAACGGAGGGACTTGTACGAGGGCAGCCGGTTCTCAACACTGGATCTCCTATCACTGTAAAGTCTTTTTTCTTATTGTTTTCATTTTTATGGGAGATGATAATCTTTTTGAAGATTTCTTGTGTTTTGGTATTTTTGGAATTAAGGTGAACATCGTATTCATTTTATGGATCTGAATTACATTTTATCGGAATCTGATCTGGAATAAGTGCGAAATTTCATATACAAATATTTCTCTTCCTAGAGTCCGTTTTCAGGGAATTTTCTTTCGAACCTATTGGGCATCTAATTAGAACTCATTAACTATTTATCTGTTGGTCAACTACATACAGCTGATATTGCCCTTTGAATTGATAATAGTAATAAATAAAAGCTTTTTTTTATGTGTTATCCATGACTCGGGTATCTTGATCAGGATCCTAACGTTTCTCCCTTGTTTATTGAGCTTAACAATTTTGTGTCTTGGCCTTTTGGTTTTCTTCTTTTCATCTAGTCATTGTTCTTTTATGGGCTTTTTTTAACCTTTAGAAGTTGTCTAGCGATAACACGTTTTTTAATTTCATTAACCTCTTAATCATGTTTGTTTGTTCTTGTTAGGTGCCTGTTGGTAGAGCTACTCTTGGTCGTATCATAAACGTCATTGGTGAGCCTATTGATGAGAAAGGCGAACTCAGTAAGAGACTTTCAAACTTTCTAATTATTTGAAATGTTTACTTTATAGTGTAGAGGTGGAAAGTCTAACTGAGTAAGTGCTTGACAGAAACCGACCACTTCTTGCCCATTCACAGAGAAGCACCAGCCTTTGTCGATCAAGCTACTGAACAACAGATCCTTGTCACTGGTATTAAGGTGCCATTTATTGCTTGCGATTATGTATGCCTTTGATGCTGTGCTGTTTGTTATCCCTTTGTGTGGAAAGATGCACTGCTGTATCAGGATGAGCTTGTGTTCACACATTGTGTTTTTTGAATCTAAATGAGACTGTTTAATCAGGTTCAAAATTTTATTCTCTTGATTTATTTTACAGGTTGTTGATCTCCTTGCACCATATCAAAGAGGAGGGAAGATTGGACTTTTTGGTGGTGCTGGTGTAGGGAAGACAGTGCTTATTATGGAACTTATCAACAATGTTGCTAAAGCCCACGGTTGGTTTTACGTTATATTTGTGGCTGCTTCTTACTTTGTTTATTAATCTTATATTTTTCTTGCTTTGGTACATAGGTGGTTTCTCAGTGTTTGCCGGTGTTGGAGAACGTACTAGAGAGGGTAATGACTTGTATAGGGAAATGATTGAGAGTGGTGTTATTAAGCTAGGTGAAAAGCAGGTAACTGCTAAACATGCATTCATCTTGCCCCTGTTGATGTAGTTTTTACCTTACCACCATGATTTTTTGTTATCATCATTACAGGCTGATAGCAAGTGTGCTCTTGTTTATGGTCAAATGAATGAGCCCCCTGGTGCTCGTGCTCGTGTTGGCCTTACTGGTCTGACTGTTGCTGAACATTTCCGTGATGCTGAAGGGCAGGATGTGCTTCTCTTCATTGACAACATTTTCCGTTTTACTCAAGTAAGATGGCATATTGTATGAGGTTTTGAAGCACTCAAAGAGTACATGTTGCGTGTTCCTGATGGTTTGGATTGTTTTTTTTTCCCTTCAGGCAAACTCTGAAGTGTCTGCCTTGCTAGGTCGTATTCCATCTGCTGTCGGTTACCAACCAACCTTGGCTACTGATCTTGGAGGTCTTCAGGAACGTATTACCACCACCAAGAAAGGTTCTATCACTTCTGTTCAAGCCATATATGTGCCTGCTGATGACTTGACAGATCCAGCTCCTGCAACAACCTTTGCTCACTTGGATGCCACAACTGTGTTGTCCCGACAGGTATCGTGCACATCTGTTTTTAGCTGTTGATGAGATGATCCATCTGGTGTTACGTTTTCATTGGTTGGTGCTTTTAGATTATGACACTTGCTTCCTTTTTTCTGGTTATTGTCAGATCTCCGAGCTTGGTATTTATCCTGCTGTGGATCCTTTGGATTCTACATCTCGTATGCTCTCTCCTCATATTTTGGGTGAGGAACACTACAACACTGCTCGTGGTGTCCAGAAGGTTCTCCAAAACTACAAGAACTTGCAAGATATTATTGCTATTTTGGGAATGGACGAGCTTAGTGAAGATGATAAATTAACTGTTGCTCGTGCTCGCAAGATCCAAAGGTTCTTGAGCCAGCCTTTCCACGTGGCAGAAGTTTTCACTGGTGCCCCTGGCAAGTATGTGGAGTTGAAGGAGAGCATCACCAGCTTCCAGGTACAATTATATCTCTTCCTAGCTTGCTTCTATTGCATCATATTAGTGTGTTTATGACATCTTAAGAGCAAGTGATTAATTTCTTATGATAGGTGGATCCATGGATTGATATACTTTATTATTAAAATTAGTATAACGTTGAAAAGTATGCATTTTTAGTGTCTGTGTTAATTGGTAGATGGTAATCTTTTCATATAAAATTTTGAACTCTGTGCAGGGAGTGTTGGATGGAACGTATGATGACCTGCCAGAGCAGTCATTTTACATGGTTGGAGGTATTGAGGAAGTGATTGCCAAGGCAGATAAGATTGCCAAGGAGTCTGCAGCTTAATTAATTTCAATGTTGATGCCTTTGTTTACTCCCCGATAATGTTGAAAATAATTAGGCGGTGTTGGCGTTGCCAATAACAACAGGACTGTTCATTTTTTGGGATATTTTTCCTATTCAAGTTTTAATGATTTTATTCAAGAGTGAGAAAGAGGAATAGAACTTGGGCCCCTTTTTACTTGTTTAATAAGGGAAATAAAAGGCGGATATGTACATTTTTCGTTGGAAGACTACGGATGCTAGACTTTTCTGTTTTCATTTAAACAAATGCAGCTCTAGTCTTCAAGCAAAAAGGTGGTAGTTGATGACTTAATTATTAGTCTCTAATCACATTGAGGTATTTTAGTTATAATATTTGAAATTGAACGATTAAGGATAATAGAGTGATTGTATTTGTTAAAATTTTAAAATTAATATTAATAAAATTATGAAATGTTTTAAAGTCATAAAAATTACGAAGTTAAATCTCCAAAATAATATATATATAAATCTGAAAATACTCTTTAAAACATTATAAAATATTTAATCAATTTGGTAATTTTCAAAATTGATAGGTACTAAAAGGGTATTTACACTAATTTGTTATTCGGATTATAAAATTTAACTCAATTTAAAATCGAATTTTGAATTGTTTGATTCGATTAACCCAAAGTTCGTATTTTTTCAATTTTTTAAAATTGAATCGAGTTTGTCATCTGTAGTTTATGGTAGGTAGAGGTCAGTTGACATGGCATGAAAATGCTTTTAGTTGGACGTGCTTTCAGTGCATTTTTTTTACATGCCATTGAAAATGCACCCTATAGGGTGCATTTTCACTCTCCAAATTTCAACCCATGCAAAGTTCCCACTCACCCATCAAATATCTCGGGATAATATTTTGTGAATCATTTTGCCGCTCACCTCTATTGTATGAATGAATCATTTTTAGCATTTAGTGCCATAAGCCAATTTCAAGCATACTGAATCCCATGAAGAGGAAGTTCGCAAGACGTTTCATAAGGCATAATTTCGAGCAAACATGTAATTGCATCAAATAAGGTTCGATTTTTGTTGTTCATGTATAATTTCAACTCTATTTTTCTGCATAATGTTTTTGTTTTCAATATGTGAAATAGGTTATTTTGTTGAAATGAGTGGATGAATTAATGTTGTTGTTTATTACGACGATGAAATTCGTGACATCGACATTGGGGTTATTTTTTCATCAGATAATACAACGCGATTGGCTTTCAACTCGAACATACAATTAACGGATCTTCGTGCAAAAATTAGGCAAAAAATCATCGGATCCAACTAGATGAGCGTATCGTCATTGAAATATCAATTTTGTGCTTCGGTCAATCCCATCAAATATGAGGCTTTTGATATTAGAGGTACAATGGGAATGAAGGTGATGATCCAGACGCATATTGCTAGTGGATCACCAATACTCGAGTTATATGCGGGGTTTGCAAACACAGATGAAGGCGGTCGGAGGTCAACATATGTTCCAGTTCGAGAGGCCGGAACGGAAGAGCAAGTTGAGAGTCTAACGACATAGTTATATGGTGCGTTCATGGCTTTGTTAGGAAGTTCCCATTATGATATCCTAGAATCATCAATGGGAAGTCACTCATCGGTTCCAGCCCTAGATTTCAACCGTAGCAGATAGAAAGTCCAGCAGTCGGAGTTTGGAGATAACCAAGAATGCTGAGCCCTGACACAACACTCATTTAGTGGTTTTGATTTTAACTTCGGTCAGCCGATGTTTGGCGTCGGGAACACTTATAGAGGTATGTCGTCCAGTTCCACTGGTGGGTAATCAGCAGGCAGTTTTGGTTGTTCCGACAATTATACAGGAAAGGATGATGGACTCCCTAGAACTTGGCTTAACAATATAAAATGACAACAACAACCAATTTCGATTCAAAAACAATTTTTTTTTTAAAAAAACATTTCATATCCAATAGCTGTACAATCTTATCAACTAAAACTTAGCTAAACAATTAAGATTTACATGACAAGTACAAAAAAAATCATCTATGTCGTCAAGCAGAATGTGTGCACAACGGGGTGGTCGTCGGTTGCTAGACGAATTTCTTCTTTGTTCAAGTTGTAAACCCGGTTGCTCCTTTTCTTTGTCACCTCCACCCTCGGGTACATGTTGCGGTTCCAGACCCTCCTCTTTTTCGCCTTCATCCATGGTTGATTGCGTTGTACTCCTTAGCTGCCATCGTGTCTCCTCCATTCTACAAATAGGTGGTTGTGAAGATGGCCCACCTTTGTAGAACAATGATCCCAAGGGTGTTTGTGACACTATCGACGTAGGCATATAAGTATATTGTGTCCCATACATTGATGACAAAAAAAACAGAATTCTTGTCAATGCCGTAACATAGTCAACATATATGTGGTCGTCGGAATTGTCATCATCTGATACGTCAATGGCATCAACGTGTAATATTGTGGGGACAGATGTTGTGGTCCAAAAATAATACCTGGAGATAGTGTAGAAACATAAAAATATGGTGCAAGATGTGGTGCTTGTGTAAAAATGACAGGGTTAGTGAAAGCACCAGAATAAATCGAGCCATATTGATCGGGGGTGGTGCGACCATTGGTGCATCTTCTTGCATTGGTGTAGATGATGTACCCGCCTTAGCAGTTGCTCTAAACCTTGGATTCCAAAGCACTCATCGTGGCCTCCTCGTATGACGTTGCCTACCCCTCGCCTCCTCTAATAGTAGATATGACTTGCCATGGTGTCTAAACCATGACATCTACTTTGGATTGTAAGCTGATTCTAGAGTGATACTGGGTTCACGATTAGGTATAAAGTCGTACCTATGGTTCCAAATATTGATATATTGCGCATGGAATGTAACTCAATTTTCATTGGTTCTTTCCTGCAAGTCGATATTGTGTAGGTCTTCGATGTCTTAGGGTGCCGATGAAATTGTTTGCCTAAACTCGAACTGCTGCATAACTTTATTAGATTCATGCATCTTCACCGTAGCGTACACTACCAATGGCACCTTCACGTGCCAGATGTTGGGATTCACCAAGAATTTGGATGGGATGCATGCTTAAAGTTTCGGATTGGAGTATGATATCCATTCAAACTATAGTAAAATAATAATTTTTATTATATATTTACTATTAATTTTTAAATCAACTACGTTAATATTATATAATTAAAATTTTAAAAATACATACCTCCGCTTTTGATCGTTGATCTAACAGGAGCCGTATAACTTGAAGCTTTTCTGGTAGTCCCATATAACTCAACCCACAATTCCACCTATTGAAATAATATGTTAATACAATAATTTTAAATTTTAATAATTTTATTATGGTAAATATATTATCTAATGAATTTTACTCTGTTACGAGTGGGAATATTTAAGGGTAGTCCACTCGATAACGTAAAAATGGTAGCCGGTATCACACTCATTATTGTAGTAGGAGCATGCAACTACCGATTTTAATTTTCTATGATTGCATCGCTCGACACATCTTTCGGTACAACGTCACCAACACAACTGATCCCCAACTGAGTCGACTCGCTTCTCTAAGGTCCACGAGTTTTAGTAGCCACCTTAAATGGACAAGATTTCGCGATTTATCGGGCATTAAGAGACCCCCTATGATCCTAATGATGTACGTTTGAGCGTGTTATTCTCTTTCAACTTCACTTAATTTCGCATCGAGCCCCATCAAAATTTCTTTTCAACCAATTCATATCCATCCGGGCTTCGAATACCGTGTTTGGAACCCTTCCTAAAAGTTGCTCACATACATCTCTCTAATCGACAACGACAACTAACCCAATCACTACTGACCCATCCATTGATAACCTGAGTTGTAATTGCATGTCCTTTAGTGTGATAGTACACTAGCCACATAAAAGATGGAATTTGTGTATCTCGGATATCCATCTTTCCACCAACGCTCTTAGAAGTGTGGGGTCCAACTTACACCCCTACCCATACGAGCCACATGCAAAAATGCCGCATCTCTCTAGTATGGTTAGATTAAAGACAATGGAGGAGCGGATAGATTGAGAATATACGTCTCCAAAATTTGATCTTCCGGCTAATTATAAAAAAAAATACAAAATCTTAAATTTCAATATAACAAAAAATAATTAAATTAAATTAAATTAAATTAAAAATAATAATAATTCTTACCATTTGCAATTGAACTACCAAAATGTGCTTGCGATCATAACGAATTAGAGAATTTGTCATTACTACTTTCAATACATACAAAAAAATCGTAATACAAAATTAATTAAAAATACTTAATACAATTTTAATAAAAAATGAGATTGAACTGAGAGAATTGAGTAAGAATTAATAGAGAATTGAGAGAGGATTGAGAATGAATTGAGAGAGTTTTGAGTGAATTGAAAAAGTGGGGATTTGGGGTTTAAATAGAGAAAAAACCTACCATGGGGGGGAGCTATTGGAATTCGACCGTTGGGGGATAGCTGTTAGGGAAAAAGCATACAATTAGATGCGTTTTCTTCTCTCTCTAAAATCGACTTAATCCGATAAAATTCGAAAAAATCGACCTAATCTAATAATATTTCTAAATTTTTAGCATTTTTGAATAATTTACCCGATTTTTTTCCTACTTTTAATTAACCTGCTTTGTATAATTAATTATTGAGATTGTTTGGTTAGTGTAGCCTTACATAATTAGTTGTAATGTAAAATTTCGGAATATGTTTATCATGTATAAATTTCAAACATTTCTTTGAAATAGTAAATTCACATTACTAATTGTGTTAAGATTTTGAAATATAGAAGGTGATCTCAATGTCACTTTTTCTGAACAATTTTTTTTTCTCTTGCTATTTTAATAAATTTCATCTTTTTAATGGAAATAAATTATAAGTTTAATAAAAAAATATTTTTTTCTCTTTAATGTAAGTAAATGAGCTTCTGTAATTCCTTGCATCGAGCTAAAGGATAATTAATTCCTTTGCAAAAGTTGATGTAATTCTATTAAAAATTTATTAGTATTTATTAGATTACATTCCAAATCATAATATAGAGCTAGTTCTATTAAAATTTATTAATAATTATCAAAGTTATTGCGAGACAATCATTTGATATAGATTTAAATAATGTGATTCTATCATTTACTTATAATATCGTATTATAAATAAAAAAATTATAAAATTCCTCAAGACAAATAATAAGTATACCATATAAATAAATCGTTGGGTTCAATTGTTTGAAAAAAAAAAATCAATCAAACACATAAAATTATTTTCATAAGTTTCCGTAGTTTTATAAAAAAAGATTGAGTTCAAAAAATATTAAAAAAATTAAATTTATTTAAAAAATAAACAATTTAGTAATATGAAAATGGCAAAACCCCTATTTGTAAACCTCACTAATCAGCCCACATCCCATCCTCCGTCATCTTTATTTGTTGACCTTAGTCATCCTAAAGAAACCTCCACCACTATTTCTATTACTCAACCATTTATAACCTTTAATAGATCTCCATGTCTAAGGTTAGAATTTTCAACCCTAAAACTTATGCCACTAACCTTATGCCACTGTTTTAAATTGGTCCATGTACGTTAACATAAAGTACATGTAATACATTACGTGTAAATATCTAGTTTTTCCGTCAATAATGTCAATTCTTAATAATAGAAATAAATAAAATTTTAATATAAAGGATCAAATTGCTTTTGATCTAACCTAAAAAGATTAGTCTATTCATTTTTAAATAAAGAAGACAAAATGTAATCTAACTCATAATATAAAGGCCTCTATAGTACTTTTCCGTCTACCTTGATGTGTATGTTGATGAATCACAAAGGATAATACAAAGTTGGTTGAAGGTCTCATCCAACACCTCAACAATAAGTTATCACCCAAGGACCTTGGTCAACTCAGCTATCTTTTTGGAATTGAAATTCTAAATATAGGAGACAGTGTACTGTTGAGTCAGTAGAAGTATATTTGCTAAGATACTTCTAAAGGCATGAATGAATGTCTACGGTTGGACTCCCTTCTCTGACCTTGATTGGTCCAGTTCCATTTGAGAGCCCCAAACTATACAAGAGTATTATAATGGCTCTTCAATATGTTTGATTCACCATACCAGATATTTGCTATAGTGTTGGCAAGGTTAATCAGTACTTGCACAGCCCCCTTGATAAACATTGGCATGCTATTAAAAGAATACTTAGCTATCTCACAGGAACCATTGACCATGGGTTAGCTCACAAGCCAGCTGGACATTCCTTAATAACAGGATTATCTGATGTTGATTGGGGTAGTACAGTGAAGATAGACAACCAACCTCGGGCTATTGTACATATCTTTGGGGGAAACTTAATTGCATCGAGCTCCAATGTATTGTCCAAGTCAATCACATAGGCTAACTATAGAAGCTTGGCAGACAGTTGAGGGAGTAATGTGGATAAAGGCCTTAGTCATTGAATTGAGAATTGATTCCACATTTTTAAACCAGTAATTTTGTGTGACAATACCAGTGCAATAGCACTAGCATCCAATCCTATTATTGAAGCTGGAAAAAGCATCTTGCACTGGACCTTTATTTCACAAGAGAAAAAGGTCGTGACAGGCCATGTTAATGTTATTTTTTGTTCCTGCAACTCATAAGATAGCAGAAAGAGTGATAAAATCATTCACGGGTCTCAATTTCCTGAAGTTTAATATCTGTCTTGGGATTCTTCATCCTAATTCTCTCATGACGACTTGTAAAACAAAGCAACTTCAACGGGAGGTCCAAATAGAACTACAAGGAAGGTGAATATTAGCTCATGTAGCCGCTATAACTTATTTCGAATTACCGCTACATCATCAAGTGCAATAATACCATTCTAGTTCACAGATTCCTCCAACGTATTGGTGTCGATACCTAACTCTTAGACAGGTGACAATAATACCTTCATGTTTTCTTTTTGGATACATAAAGCAGTATTAATATTAAAAGATCTCCAACAGAGTTACGATACATAATAGCACCAGTGGCATCAGCCAACAAAATAGAAGTTAATTCAGAGCTTCATTACAGATAAAACAAGAGTTCACAAGATGGGAATTATCCAAGTAAGTCGATAGTTGTAAACTGCTTCCTTTCCTTGCCATGGCATCAGCACCGCATTTCGCTTCTCTAAATATATGCTTCAGGTTCAGGGTCCACTGCTGGAAACAGCAGTTGCATCTATCTCTATTTCGACTTTGAGTAATTGTTTAAGTGCCAGGTTAATAGCGTCCCACAACGCCGGCCGTCCCTGCTCCCGCTCACCCCAGGTTTCCCAAGGCAGAACCGTCTGTGTTTTGACGAACCTGGCATCAGTTTCCTCCATTGGGTGGGTATGCTGTTAGGAACATTGGTCTTAATTTCATTGGCAGCTACAGCAAAAATATCTGCAGCTTTTTCAATCATCCTGTCAGTAAAGAAACTCAAGAGTACCAAGGCAAAAGTCAAAGAGCAAGGGAGTTTCCGTCTACGGGTCCATTCTTTTGCATCAATATTTGCATCAAGCAATTCACTCCAATCACTGTTCCATGCTTGTCCAAACTTTATAAATTTCGCTCACTGGTTTCTAAAATGTAATAAGCATACCGCCTCTAAACATGCCAGTCGTGTAAATTTTTTTTAAGTATCAATATATAGCTACCATTTCCTTCAATGATCGCTTGTTTATTTACACCATCTACTTATACGCCAATGACATTTTAGCTATACCACCAGCAAATTGCAAAATCCGTAGTTCACATACCTTAATGAAAAAGGATTACGCCAAATTACAATGAAATTGAGGATAAAATTCGCCAATTTCTTCATTAAGAAAAAGAAAATTGAAACCCCATGGGTTCAGGAAACATTAGTCTCGAATGCATTTCAAAACATCAGTAGTTCCGAATAAACGGCAGTCAGAAAGGATAAGGCTTTAGCAGCCAGCGTTTTCGAACAAAAAAAATGTACACATCCGCCTTCTATTTCCCTTATTTAAGCAAAGAAAAAAGCGGGGCCGAAGTGCTCTTTTACACTCTTGAATAACATCATTAAACATAAACAACAAACCCCCAAAATAAATGAACAGTTCTGTTGCTGGCATTACCAACACCACCTAGATTATTTTCGAAATTACTCAGCAGAAATTAAGGTATGTGGATTTGATTAGGCTGCAGATTCCTTGGCAATCTTATCTGCCTTGGCAATCACTTCCTCGATTCCTCCAACCATGTAAAACGACTGCTCGGGCAGGTCATCATACTTTCCATCCAACACGCCCTGCATACAATTCAAAGATTATGTATGAAGAATGCCATCTACCAATACTTGACAATTTAATTGCCCACTCATGTATGGTAATCAGAAATTAACATTAACATGACCTATTACAATCAGGTCAACTCCACATACTTGCCAATGAATTCTCAAAAAAAGGAAGAGGGTCAGAATATCCCACATCTAAAGACAATTCACTGTCTTTATATCTATCCGAACCACAAGTCGACTTGTTACAACCTAACCCAAGAAATTAGCATCGTCTCGTAACTCACTATATGGAGCACATTGCACTATTTTGCTCACTTTTAAGATTATTATTCATTTAACGCACACATCACCAGAATACTATGGCACCAGCTGAAGCATTTAAAAACTTCTAAATGCTACACCAAAAATTTTAATAATAGATGATATCAATCCATGGATCCACCTATTATTAGAAATTAATCACTTGCTCTTAGATGCCATAAACACACTATGGTATGATAGAAGCAAGCTGGGCAGGGATATAATTGTACCTGGAAGCTGGTGATGCTCTCCTTCAACTCCACGTACTTGCCAGGAGCACCAGTGAACACTTCTGCCACATGGAAAGGCTGGCTCAAGAACCTTTGGATCTTACGAGCACGTGCAACAGTTAATTTATCATCTTCACTAAGCTCGTCCATCCCCAAAATAGCAATAATATCTTGCAAGTTCTTGTAGTTTTGGAGAACCTTCTGAACACCACGAGCAGTGTTGTAGTGTTCCTCACCCAAAATATGAGGAGAGAGCATACGAGATGTAGAATCCAAAGGATCCACAGCAGGATAAATACCAAGCTCAGAGATCTGACAATAACCAGAAAAAAGGAAGCAAGTGTCATAATCTAAAAGCACCAACCAATGAAAATGTAACACCAGATGGATCATCTCATCAACAGCTAAAAACAGATGTGCACGATACCTGTCGGGACAACACAGTTGTGGCATCCAAGTGAGCAAAGGTTGTTGCAGGAGCTGGATCTGTCAAGTCATCAGCAGGCACATATATGGCTTGAACAGAAGTGATAGAACCTTTCTTGGTGGTGGTAATACGTTCCTGAAGACCTCCAAGATCAGTAGCCAAGGTTGGTTGGTAACCGACAGCAGATGGAATACGGCCTAGCAAGGCAGACACTTCAGAGTTTGCCTGAAGGGGAAAAAAACAATCCAAACCATCAGGAACACGCAACATGTACTCTTTGAGTGCTTCAAAAGCTTATATAATACACCATCTTACTTGAGTAAAACGGAAAATGTTGTCAATGAAGAGAAGCACATCCTGCCCTTCAGCGTCACGGAAATGTTCAGCCACAGTCAGACCAGTAAGGCCAACACGAGCACGAGCACCAGGGGGCTCATTCATTTGACCATAAACAAGAGCACACTTGCTATCAGCCTGTAATGATGACAATAAAAAATCATGGTGGTAAGGTAAAAACTACATTAACAGGGGCAGGATGAATGTATGTTTAGCATTTACCTGCTTTTCACCTAGCTTAATAACACCACTCTCAATCATTTCCCTATACAAGTCATTACCCTCTCTAGTACGTTCTCCAACACCGGCAAACACTGAGAAACCACCTATGTACCAAAGCAAGAAAAATATAAGATTAATAAACAAAGTAAGAAGCAGCCACAAATATACTGTAAAACCAACCGTGGGCTTTAGCAACATTGTTGATAAGTTCCATAATAAGCACTGTCTTCCCTACACCAGCACCACCAAAAAGTCCAATCTTCCCTCCTCTTTGATATGGTGCAAGGAGATCCACAACCTGTAAAATAAATCAAGAGAATAAAATTTTGAACCTGACTAACAGTTTCATTTGGATTCAAACAACACAATGTGTGAACACAAGCTCATCCTGATACAGCATCAAAGGGATACATAATCACAAGCAATAAATACTACCTTAATACCAGTGACAAGGATCTGTTGTTCAGTAGCTTGATCGACAAAGGCTGGTGCTTCTCTGTGTATGGGCAAGAAATGGTCGGTTTCTGTTAAGCATTAACTCAGTTAGACTTTTCCGCCTCTACACTATAAAGTAAACATTTCAAATAATTAGAAAGTTGGAAAGTCTCTTACTGAGTTCGCCTTTCTCGTCAATAGGCTCTCCAATGACATTTATGATACGACCAAGAGTAGCTCTACCGACAGGCACCTAACAAGAACAAACAAACATGATTTAGAGGTTCACAACATTCAAACAAGTGTTATCACTAGACAACTTCGAAAGGTTAAAAGCCCATAAAAGAACAAAGACTAAATGAAAAGAAGAAAGCCAAAAGACCAAGAGAGGAAATTATTAAGCTCAATAAACAAGGGAGATACGTTAAGTTCCTGATCAAAACACCCAAATAATGGGTAAGACAAGTCAAAACAAGAGCGTTGATTTATGTGTTACTATTCTCAATTCAAAGGGCAACATCAGCTGTATGTAGTTGACCAACAGATGAACACGTAATGGGTTTTAATTAGCTGCACAATCGTTTCGAAAGAAATTCCACTGAAAAATGGACTAAGAAAAGAGAAACATTTTGATAATAAATTTTTCACTTATTCCACACCAGATTCCGATAAAACATAATTCAGATCCATAAAATGAATAAAATGTTCACCTGAATTTCAATTCATATCCAAGCTTCTAGTTTCAAACACCAAACAATACCAAAACACAAGAAATCCAAAAAGATTATCATCTCCGATAAAAAGGAAAACAATAAGAGAGAAGAGACTTTACAGTGATAGGAGATCCGGTGTTGAGAACCGGCTGCCCTCTGACGAGTCCCTCCGTTCCATCCATAGCAATGGTCCTAACCATGTTTTCACCCAAGTGCTGAGCCACTTCCAACACAAGCCGGATCGAGTGGTCCATCACTTCAAGCGCAGTCAAAATCGGAGGCAAGCCTTCATCGAATCTAACATCGACGACGGCACCGATTACTTGACAAACCTGACCGATGGCTCCAGCACCAGTGAACTCATCAGTGATCTTACCTTTTCCGCCCTTCTTAGCGGGAGGAGGCTGCGATGGAGCAGAAGCGGCAGCAGCCGCAGATGTAGAGTACTCAGCATCGCGTGAGAGAAAGTAGGGGCACGGAAAAGGGCGGCGCGTGGGGGAAGGTGAAGGGAGGCGAGGGGTAGGGCTGGGAGATTTGGAGAGAGATCGGCGAGAAGTGGAGCGGAGGAAAGAGGAGAGGAGTCGACGCGAAGCCATTGGAAAGGGCTCCCAGATAGAGGCTAGGGTTTGAAGAAGAACAGCTCTTTGAAGAGTGATATGAGCTAGTCGGCTTGATCTGTTCTAATAAACGGGGCCGAGAGAGACTCGAGGGCTTTTTACTGTGTCCAATATTCTTTTCACTTTTCCGGATTTAGTTTTAACTTCCGTTTTTTTTTCTTTTTTACACTATTTAGGTAAAAAAATTAGGCTTAATTTATAAACTGTCCCTTAACTTATACTTCCTTTTCAATTTGGTAGCTAATTATTTTTTTTTAAATTAGTATTTAATTTTTTTTACATAGGCCTTCCCGAGCCATTTGTCAAAGATGGTCAATAATGATTGGTTGAATCACATGGTTATGTGTGGCATAAAAATTATATAAGCACTCTCTCATCATTATTTATATCAAAATAATTTCAAAAAATAAAAAAAATTATGAAATTAAAATTAAAATATATAAATATTTTAAAAATTATGAAAACCTTTTATTATATACAAATTATGATAGTAAAGGAATTTTCACAAATTTTTTTGGTTAAATTATAAACAATAAAGGAAATGATTAATTATAATATTTTTTCATTCAAATATATCATTTTTATTAAAATAATTTATGCAAAATATTAATAGTATAAAAATTGATATTTCACCTTTAAAAAAAATATTACTTTTCTTTCTTTAGCTTTTCACACAAATTGAGGTAACTAAAAACTAAATAATTCAAGATAAAATAAGGGATATTTAACTTCTTTTACGTTTGCTTAAATTAAAAAATATATATATATCCAAATAAAGGAAGAGCTGTTGTTTTCCCCTACTTTCCTCTTCTTTCATTATTTTTAGTCGAATCTAAACATGGGATTAGCAGTTGATGGTATTTAATACCGTATCAATAGTTGTATCATTTTTGTTTAGTTAAAATATGATTTTAATCCCCTTGAGTTAGAGGTGATATGGGTTGTGCTACCCGGCCCACCCAAAAAATGGGAGGTTCGGGTAAAAATATAGACCCGAAATATAGGTTTGGGTAAAAAATGAGGCCCATTTAGAAAATGGGTCAGGCCTCGAGTAAAATTTTTTTTACTTGAGTCCTGCCCGAATTATATACTAAATATTTTTTTTTATTTTTAATCATATTTACTTTTTTATTTTCAATTTTAATATAACCACTTTTTATTATATTTTCAATTTGTGTATTGTTTTAAGAATTATTTTAGTCTCATTTTTTATTTGTTTCTTGTTTTAATATTTGTTTTTATGTTTTTAAATGTATTTGATTTATTATATTTTTTATTTTTTATTTAATGAAATAAGCTAAAAAATTAATATGGGTCGGGCTCGGGCTTAGCAATTTTATTTCGGGCATAGCTTGAACAAATTTTCAGGTATATATTTCGGGCTGGGTTGGGCCCGGGTCTAGAAAACGAGCTTAAAATTTTGTCTGGGCCCGACCCGAACCGGCCCATGATCACCTCTACCTTGAATCTACACTCGCTTTTTTATTTTTGTTTAGTTGAATCTAAACTCCTTTTTTTTTATATGGATTTATCTATTTTTTTTGTGGAATTGTCAAGGTGCTTGGGCGTTCTCAACAGGTTCCTATTCTTATTGCTTTTGTTTACGGCAATCCTGACAGACAGAAACATAAAATTCTACGGTAGGGGCTAAATGCTACTATTCCTTTTGGAAATGTCTCCTAGCTTGCTATTGGTGACTTTAATGCCATCTTGTATGACAATGAGAAAAAATGTGGACAGATCCGAGATATAAGGTGTCCTCTTTTCGGGAGCTTTATGAATTATACAGCTTTACACAATTTGGGGTTTCAAGGCACATCTTATACTAGGTGTAAATAGGGGATTTTTGAGAGGTTAGACAAAGCTATCAGTAATGATGTCTGGCTTAATGAGTTTTTAGACACTTTAGTCACTCATCTTTCAATGCTTAAATCTGATCACAGACAGGTTTTGCTTTCTGTGAAACCAGGACTTAGGATTCCCAAGGAGAGGCCTTTTGGATTTCTTGTTGGTTGGCTGGAGCATTCGAGATTTCTTGCTAGTTGGCTAGAGTATCCGAAATTTCATGACTATGTTAAGGAACAATGGGATTTTAATGGTAATCTGAATGATTCCCTTTCTAATCTTTTCGCTAATCTTAAGAAGTGGAATCGTACCGTTTATGGGGCATTTAGGTACTCGTAAAAATCACCTGATAAACAAGCTTTCAAGGATTCAAAGGATGATGGAGAGATTTGATTCTAATGCACTCCTTCAGATGGATATGGAAACTCGTGAAGAATTGGATAGTGTTTTTCATCACGAGGAGCTTCTCTGTAAGCAAAAATCTATATGTCAGTGGTTAAATCTAGGGGATCACAATATTAAATTTTTTCATTGTCGCAGTCTACAAAGAAGGAAGCAAAATCGTATCACAGCTTTAAAAAGGGAGAATGGTTCATGGATTTATGATGATGAAGCCCTTCAACTCGAAGCTATCAATTTCTTCCAGAAGTGATATGGTGAGCAACCTGACCCCATCAGTACTTTACCTCCTAGCTCTTTCTCTAACATTGATAATTTTGATATTCAATTTCTAGGAAAAAATGTGTCTAGTGATGAGATCAAAACTGCCCTTTTTTATATGGCCCCGTTGAAGGTACCAGGAAATGATGGTTTTTAGGCAATTTTCTTCTAGATTCAGTGGGATTTAATTGGTTCTGGGATTTTTGAGTGGATTAAAGTGGATTTTGCTGGTAAGAGTATTGAGCCTGAGTTGAACAACACTCTGCTAGTCATTATTATTAAAGTTCCTAATCCTGAGAACTTTTTTCTAATTTCATTCGATTAGTTTGTGCTCAGTGATGTATAAATTGGTGATGAAAGTTATTGCTAATCGTTTTAAATTGGTTTTTCCTAAGATCATTGGGTAGGAACTAGCATGTTTCATTGCAGGTCGTAATATTACAGATAATATCCTGATTGCCTAGGAGGTCATCCACTCAATGAGAAGCAAACATAGGAATAGGAATTAGATGGAGATCAAAATTGATCTAGAAAAAGCCTACGATAGAGTATAGTGGGAGTTCATTAGGGCTTCCCTTCACGCAGCAGGTATCCTCGATATGCTTATTAATGTTATAATGTCTGTTATTACGTGTTCCACTGTACAGGTTGTAACACCCCAAACCTGACCTAGACGTTATGGCCGAATCTAGCGATGTCACATAGAATGGGGTTTGAAATCGAGATTGACAAGTTAAAACTGTTCTAGGTAATTAGTTTTTATTTAATTCAGAAAAATGTGATCTAGTTGATTTGCCTTAAAACATGTCTTTTAAGCAAAAGCTTTTGAAACCAATTATTTTACGAAACCAAAAATCTTAGTTTTTAGAAAAAACCGTGTTTTGTTGTGTTGCAGTCTAAAAATCCATAAAAACAGTATAAAATCCCAATTTAAACCAAACAGTCCAAAGTCCCAACATTACAATAATAAATACCCAAAGATAATATAAAATCAAAGCTGTAATAAAGCAATTTAGTAGTGGTGGTCACTGTTGAGCCCTCCGCTGCACCGATCCGCCTAAGTCTGAGGATTACCTATACAGATTAAATAGAAAAATGGGTGAATTTTTGCAAACTCAGTGTGTAATCCCTACAGAAAACATATATACAGATACACATTAGAAAATAATCAATTACAGTCTGGCCCGTTACAGATTTAGTTTAGGCCTTGGCCCATTCGGATACAATCTCAGATATAATTCAGAGCCTTGGCCCATCTCAGATACAATATGCAATAGCAGAAAATTAGAATCTTACCCACTAGCCTCTTGATAAACCATAATATATACATATTTTTACCCCATGCTTGGCATATTTTTGGATGAATTATCATAAGATTTAGTGAATTTGATGCTACTAATCCTTTAAAATCATGTTTTATACTTAGGTGAGCATAAGAAGGTGAAAAGAGCAAGAAACGGGCCAAAAACATACAAAATGGACATATCTCAGTATTCACACGGCCTAGGCACTTTCACACGGGTAAACCACATGCCCGTGTGGCAGGGTCGTGTCGACTAAAAACCAACTCAGAATTACACACGGCTTGAGCACCTTCACACGGGAGTGGCATACGGGAGTGGCACACGGCCGTGTCCCTGTCGAGCCCAAGTCTAATTCTACTAAAAAAAATCTAATTTTTAGGGTTTCAAAGCATTCCAAAGTCTATATAAACACCCTAAAAGAGGATCAAATGGGACGGAGGGTAGAAAGCAGAAAATACTCGAAAACAGCCATCAGAATCAACTCGGAAACAGGATCTACTTCAAGACTGAAGATCTCCATTCAATTTCCTTAGAAGTTCTTTGGGTTTCTTTATGTTTTATTGTTTTCCCAATTTTGAGATGTTTTCCCTTATCATTATGAACTAAACTCCCTAAATACCTAAGGGGGATGAAACCTAAGACAGATCTTATTATTATTTGAATTATATGATAAATACTTTTCTTATTCTTAGTTATTAGTTTTAATCCTTGTTTTAATATTCTATGATATTAATTCAAGTCTAATGTGCTTATTCAGTGGAGCAAAAGTCTCTGTTTAAGAGTAGATCTTCTATAATTAAGCGGAGTTGCATGCAATCCTAGACATAGGACGACATAAATCTGCCGGATTAGAGTCAAATCTAATAAAGGAATCCATAGATCGAATTAATGCGACAATAGGGTTTTTAATTAGAAAGAGATTTCAATTAATCAACCTAGAGTCAGTTGTTTTTAGTCTCGAGAGAGATAGTAACATAAATTAGGGATTTCTACGGATTAGGTCAAGTGAATAAATCGTCTAATTCAAAAGTAATAAGTGAAGTCTAGGTGAATTCTCCCTTGGGTATTGTCTTCTTCATCGGTTTTCCAAAAGTATTTTCTAACTTTAATCTTTGTCGTATTCTTAGTTAATTAGATAGTTTATCTTAGTTTAAAAACATCCCTTTAATTCTTAGGCTTAATGATAAAAAGAAAGTAATTACTAGTACTTTTAGTCCTTGTGGATACGATATTTCCGGTCTCACCATAACTATACTGCTGTTCGATAGGTGCGCTTGCCTTAGTCGAATTTTTAGTTAGTTTAGCGACCATCAAGTTTTTGGCGCCGTTGCCGGGGACTAAGATATTAGGAATACTTAATTTTTATTACTTTAACCATTTTTATTTTTATTGCAATTTAATTTTGTTTTTATTTTAATTACTAACTTTTCTTTTATTTACTTCTGGCAAATTTTTATAGTTTATGACTAGAAGAAACCCGTCAGGACCTCTACTTTTTGACAGCAAAATTGAAAGCACAGCTCGTAGAAATCACAGAGAAATAAGGCGAAGTTTACGATATATAGAGAAAGAGCACGAGGACGACACCACTAATACCGAGGAGATGGCTAAAAATCAAAATAATCCGCTGCCTCCTGTGGTTGCCGCAAATCTAGTGAATCAGAATCCTGCTCCTCGTACTATGTACGACTATGCTAAGCCTAATTTAACGGGGGCTGAATCGAGTATTGTTAGACCTAAAATTGCCACAAATAATTTTGAATTGAAACCTAACATTGTACAAATGATTCAACAATTTGTTCAGTTTGATGGTTTGCAGGATGAAGACTCAAATACTCATTTGACCAACTTCTTAGAGTTCAGTGATACTTTCAAAATAAATGACATTTCTGATGATGCCATTCGGCTTCGGTTATTTCCCTTTTCATTAAGGAATAAGGCTAAATAGTGGTTCAACTCGTTACCACGAGGGTCAATCATTACTCGGGAATAAATGACCGAAAAATTTTTACTTAAATATTTCCCGTCGGCTAAAACGGATAAATTAAAGAATGATATTTTTTCTTTTGTGCAGATGGATTTAGAAACACTTTTGATGTATGAGAGAGATACAAAGACTTATTGATAAGGTGCCATCACCATGGGTTACCTCTTTGGCTAAAGGTTCAAACTTTCCACAACAGTTTGAATCCCTCAACTAGACAAATGATCAATGTAGCTGCTGGTGAAACCATCAACAATAAGACACCCGAAGAGGCTTATGAGTTCATAGAAGAGATGTCACTGAAAAATTATCAGTGGCAAGTCATGGGGACAAAGCTGACAAAAGCAGCCGGTGTTTTTAACATCGACTCGGTTACTATGCTTTCAAATAAGATAGAACTCTTGAATAAAAAGATTGATGGTTTGTTTGGTTCTACACAGGTACATCCAGTAATGCAGTGCGATGCAAGTGGAGGTGGAATAAGCAATTTAGAATACCCACCCTACGGCCCCAACACGGAGAACAAGCAAATGAATTTATGGGTAATAATCCTTGACCTTAAAATAATCCTTACAGTAATACTTATAATGCAGGTTGGAGGAACCACCCAAATTTCTCATGGGGAGGCCAAGGGAATCAAAGACCACCACCCCCTGTAGGCTTCCAACAACCTTACCAGCAAGAGAAAAAGTCAAACCTTGAGGAGATGATGACAAAGTTTATTTCAGTAGTGGAAACCCATTTTCAGAATACTGAAACTGCACTTAAAAATCAACAAGCGTCAATTCAAGGGCTCGAGAATCAAATAGGACAACTGGCTAAGATGATTTCAGAGAGACCACTAGGGACTCTACCTAGCAACACCGAACCCAATCCAAAAGAGCATGTGAAAACAGTTACACTAAGGAGTGGAAAGTGTTAGCTGAATCTAAAAAGAAGCTACCACAAGAAGCTGACAGAAACAAAGATGCGAAGGTAAAACCTGAGAACAATGCAAAACTGATGCTGAGAGAATATAAACCACCAATCCCGTATCCAGCAAAGTTGAAAAAAGACCGCATGGATGCACAATTCGATAAATTGCTTGGACTTTTTAAACAGCTGCATATTAACTTACCTTTTGTTGAAGCTATCTCGCAGATGCCTACATATGCAAAATTTTTGAAGAAGCTTCTAACAAATAAGAGAAAGTTTGAAGAGTTGTCTACAGTAGAACTCAAAGAGAAATGCTCAGCCATACTCCAAAATAAACTGTCAATCAAACTGAAAGATCTAGGAAGTTTTACTATTCTCTGCTTAATTGGTAGTTTAAATGTTGAGAAGGCACTGGCTGATTTAGGCGTTAGCATTAATTTAATGCCTTACAAAATGTTCAAACAACTTGACCATTGGGAGCCAAAACCTACTAGGATGGGTATTCAACAAGCTAATAGATTTGTTAAATATCTTAGGGGGATTATTGAAGATGTACTCATAAAATTAGATAAATTCATATTCCCTATTGATTTTGTTATGCTTGACATGGATGAGGATGTTGAGGTGCCTTTAATTTTAGGTCGCCCATTTTTAGTCACTGCTAGTGCTGTTATTGATGTGGGTGATGGTAAACTTGTGCTTAAGGAAGGTGACGAAGAGATTATGTTTAAAATTTATGATGCCATGAGATTTTCTAGAGAACAAGATGACTCATGTTATTTTATTGATTCTATTGATCATGCTACTCAAGATTCTTTATAGGAAATCATACATAAAGACACGTTAGAATTGTGTCTTGCCCAAGAAGAGGAGGTAAATGAAGATGATTATGCGATAAGTGAGATAAAAGCTGAACTAAATTTTAATGAGCCTTCACTGAGATAGAAGAGTTATGAGGGCATTGAGGTAAACAATAAATTAAAATTAAAACCATCTGTTGAAGAACCTCCTAAATTGGAATTGAAGCAACTACCAAATCACCTAGAATATGCGTTTCTCGAAAATAATTCCACATTACCAGTGATCATTGCTTCAGATTTACAGCCAACCGAAAAGGACGAATTACTTCAAGTATTGAAGGAGCATAAAAGAGCTATAGCTTGGAAGATTTCTGACATAAGAGGGATCAGTCCTTCTTTCTGCTTACATAAAATTTTAATGGAAGATGAATATAAACCTTGCATGCAAGCTCAAAGACGACTAAATCCTAATATGAAAGAAGTCGTAAAAGCTGAGGTAATTAAACTTCTAGATGCTAGAATTATTTATCCTATTTCTAACAGTTCTTAAGTGAGTCCTGTGCAGGTTGTCCATAAGAAAGGAGGCATGACTATTGTGGCTAATGAGAAGAACGAATTGCTCCCAACATGAACAGCCACGGGGTGGAGAGTTTGCATTGACTATAGGAAATTGAACGATGTCATAAGAAAGAATCACTTCCCCTTACCATTCATTGATCAAATGTTGGAAAGATTATCTGAGTATATGTATTATTGCTTCCTAGATGGACTTTCGGGTTATTTTCAAATCCCAATAGCTCCTGAAGACTAAGAGAAAACGACATTTACATATCCATACAGTTTGTTTGCTTATCAACGAATGCCTTTTGGATTATGTAATGCCCCTGCTACTTTTCAGCGATGCATGTTGGCCATTTTTGATGAACTCGTAGAAGATATTATGGAGGTGTTTATGGATGACTTCTCGGTATTCGGTAACTCTTTCCATCTTTGCCTTAAAAATTTAAAACGAGTCCTAATGAGATGTGAGGAAACAAACCTTGTACTAAATTGGGAAAAATGTCACTTCATAGTTCGTGAAGGGATTATGTTAGGTTACAAAATTTCTAGCAGAAGGATCGAGGTTGACAAAGCAAAAGTTGAAACTATTGAGAAATTACCTCTTCCTAATTCAGTTAAGGCTATTCGAAGCCTTTTAGGTCATGCTGGATTTTATAGAAGATTTATTAAAGATTTTTCTAAAACAACTAAGCCTTTAACGAATTTACTAGAAAAGATGTGCCTTTCAATTTCAGGCAGGAATGTTTAGAAGCATTTAATACTCTTAAGGATAAATTAATTAATGCTCCAATTATAGTAGCATCTGATTGGAATTTACCCTTTAAACTAATGTGTGGTGCGAGTGATTTTGTAGTATGTGCGGTTCTTGGACAGCGAAAAGACAAGCATTTTCAACTAATCTATTATGCTAGTAAGACATTGACAGCCGCAGAAGAAAATTATACGATGATTGAGAAAGAATTACTGGCTATGGTTTTTGTATTTGATAAATTTAGACCATATTTAATATTATCTAAAGATGTCGTTTATACTGACCATTGAGCACTTTGTTACCTCCCTACTAAAACAGATGCAAAACCTCGACTAATAAGATGGATTTTATTGTTGCAAGAATTTGATTTAGAAATTCAAGATAAGAAGGGAACAAAAAATCTTGCAGCAGATCATCTATCCAGATTAGAAAACCCACATCTTAAGGAGCTTGATGAATATGAGATAAATAACTCATTCCCTGAAGAACAACTTTTTGCTATATCTGACTCTGAGGAACCTTGGTTTGCAGACATTGCGAATTATTTAGCTGCTAACATTACACCAAAAGGGTTGACACATCAGCAAAGAAACGATTCTTCACTTATGTGAAAAACTATTTTTAGGAAGATCCTTTTCTTTTTTGCATATGTGCAGATCAAGTAATTAGAAGATGCGTCACGAAGTCAGAAGCAATTAAGATCTTGGAACATTGCCACTCAGGACCGACTAGAGGACATTACAGTGGGACTAGGACCGCACATAAAATGCTCAAATTAGGTTTTTATTGGCTCACACTATTCAAAGACGCCAACAGGTATGTTACTTCTTGTAATAAATGCCAATAAATAAGTAATATCTCTAAACATGACGAAATGCCTCAAACGTACGTGCTTTCATGCGAAATATTTGATATATGGGCTATTGATTTCATGGGTCAATTCCCTAGCTCATTCGGGAATAAATACATCTTAGTAACAGTTGATTATATGTCCAAATGGGTGGAAGCGCAAGCTTTGCCTACTAATGATGCTAGAATGGTGGTGAGGTTCCTTAAGAAACTCTTCTCTCAATTTGAAACACCTAGAGCAATTATCAGTATAGGGGCACTCATTTCTGTAATGCTCAATTTGATAAAACCCTTAAGAAATATGGAGTTTACCACAGAACAGCTACCCCTTACCATCCTCAAACTAGTGGACAAGTTGAAGTCACAAATAGAGAGCTTAAACGTATCTTAGAAAAAACTGTAGAGTCAAATAGGAAGGATTGGGCAGTAAAAGTAGATGATGCTTTATGGGCCTATAGAACTACTTATAAGATCCCCATAGGAACATTTCCTTACAAATTTGTTTATGGGAAAAGTTTTCATTTACCATTTGAACTAGAACATAAAGCATTTTAGACTATAAAATTCCTAAACTTTAACCCAAAACTCGTAGGTGAGAAGAGATTGATGCAGCTAAACGAGTTAGATGAATGGCAAGCTAATGCATATGAGAACTCATGGTTATACAAGGAAGCTACGAAGTGCCACTAGATGCTCATTTAAGGCAACACAAGCAATTTGAAGCTGAAGATCTTGTCCTGCTATACAACTTAAAGCTCAAATTGTTTCCTGAGAAGTTAAAATCACGATAGTCAGGTCTATTCGTAGTCTAAACCATTTTTCCATATGGCACAGTAGAGGTAAGTCATCCAACCTACGGCACTGTCAAGGTAAATGGACATCATCTTAAACTTTATAACAGTGAGGATTTTAAATAAGCCTAAATAAGCTACAGCTCCGCGAACCTGCCTAAATAAGCCTACAAGGTAAAAGTCAAGCTTATACTTTAAACAAATGATCCTCGAGAGGTAACCCGAGCACTAACCCCACTAAATAAATCTAATTTTTTCATTTGTCATAATTTAACTACAGGTATTTTGGACAAACACGGTCGAACATACGGGCGTGTCCATGGCTGTGTTAAAACAGGACAAACATTTTTCCTAAGACAGGATGACACACGGGCTGCGATAAATAGCCACGGCCGTGCGATACGGCCATGTGTACCACATGGCTAAGGGACACGGGCGTGTCCCAGACCGTGTTGAAACTGCACTTTAATTCCCCAAAAATTAGCATACGCACGACATGTACTAAATCACCATGGCCATGCGAGGTGGCCGTGTAAGGCACACGGTCATGTGCCTAAGGCTGTGTGGAAACTTGCACAAACACTAAAACTTCTAACAAGTCAGAATGCAACACGGCATGATGCCATGGCCGTGCCCAAAAGCCATGTGCAATCCTAATTACAAGACACGGGCGTGTTGGACCTAACATGGGCGTGGGAGAAGCGAACGTATCAGTACATGGATGGGTAATTCGGCCGTTTGGGACACACGGCCTGGACATACGGCCACAGGCCGTGTGCGACACTGACTAAAATCATTAGACCATAAGCACAAATCAAGACACAGGCGTGCTGGACCTAACACATGCGTGGGAGAAGCGAATGAAAAAGCACACGACCATGCGAGACGGCCGTGAGCTCCACACAGCCTCAGGACACAGGCATGTCTAAAAGGCCATGTGCGATAGTGACTTAAAATTTCACGAAAAACACAGGCTAAGAGCAGACCACAAGGGCATGGGCTATGGCTGTATGGTCCAAAACGGGGCCTGCACGACTGTAGCCCCATTTTTTTTTCAAATCCCTAAGCCTAAAATCACCCCATTTCCTATTTAAAACCCCACTATTCACCTATCATTATTCATCAACCCTTTCACTATTCATCTTCTTCACTCCGGCCACCATTTTCCGACGAGCCACCGGCGACCAACACCCCACTCTCCTTTCCTTGCTTCCCTCTTTTCTTCTCTTCCCTTTTTTCCATCCTTGCTCAGCCCTACGCCCCATAACCCCCTCTTTTTCTTTTTCCCTCACACAAAGCTCAGCCCCATGCCCCAGCATCAGCCGACCTCTATTAGTTCACTTCTCCATCGGTTCTTTCCCTTCCCCATTGGTTTTTTCCTTCTCATATTTAGTTATTTATTTACATATTTAGTTTTTTGATTGCTATCTTAAACCATTACATGATATTTTTTAATATAGAATATTTCCCATTATTTGTTTTTTATCATTCATTTATGCCATATTATGATTACTGGAACTTTTATTTGATAGTGAGTTTACCGTTTGAATTTTACATATCTATACATTGAACTTCGTTTTAGAGTTTTCTTATATACAAGTCTTTATTGCAATATATTTCATTGTTCCCTCTAGGATTACTTTATTTAGGATATTTGATTTCTCTATTTAGATTTTTAAGCCAATAATTCTTATTTATGCACATATTTTATTCCCTGCTAAGCCCACTATCTTCATATTATTATGATTCATTATTTGGAATTTTCTGACTTAGTAGATTCTCGTTCCTCATATTTCTATTGCATTATCTCAGGGACACGATGACAAATCCACGCGGAAAGACCAAACCGCAGTCCCTGCTTCTAAAAAATAGAAGGGAGCGACATCCTCAACTGCGACCACTGAGATATGCCATCATTTCCTCCAATTTCCACCAAGACCCCATGAGGAGTTATTTCAAATTATACGTGCCCGACCCCTTGGCATGGGTCGATGCATCAACTGGACTACATTAAAACAAGTCCATCTGGCTGACTCAGTTTGGGCCTTCCTCGCTACCACCCATTGGGACCGGTTCTTCGACATTATTGAGTCAACATATCTGGAGTTCTCTTTGGAACTTTGTTCGACCTTTCAGCTGCAGACGGTTATGGCAGAGTATGACAACCCAGGCATAGTCCAATTCCGTCTCGGCGGTCTAGTGTGGCAATTGAGTGTCCCAGAATTCAGAGTTACTTTGGGGCTTTATACAGACTAATTTATGGAGGCCGACAACTTTCCCCATCTCCATCGTCACATTCACTACGCATCTTCCTCATGTTGGGTAGCCCTTATTCCTAATACAGGCATCTATGACCCCAGCCGCTCTAAAGCATCGGCTCTATCTCCAGCACTACGCTATCTCTACGCCCTTTTAGCCCACACCTTAACAGGGCGATGAGAAAGCACTAGCTCGTTAACACTCACAACACATACTTCTTGTGGAGCATGAAACAATGGCATGTTTTTTATCTCGTATACTTCATCACCCTCGCCTTTCGCCATCAGACCGAACGCCACCGAGAGGGAGTCATCAGCATCGGCCCTTACGTGACTCGTCTAGCTCGACACTCCAGGCTATTGAACACATTAGGACAATCTTCATCACTCATATTCATTGGTCAGATGTCCTCACAAGGCATCTCAAGTATTCTCCACATGAGGATGATAGAGCATCGTCGTGGGTTCGATCCTCCTCAATATCGACTAGCACGAGCCACCGATGAGGATGACCCCGAGGATATTCCTGACGATATCCCTTCATTTCATGAGGACCAACCTTCTCCACCACCGCCGAGTTACAGACCAGTTCATACGGCTGCTTCATTGTCAGAAATTTTTGACCACCTGAATCGATTTGAGCAATATTTCACTCGGCGATTCGACAACATAGAGGCGACTCTGCAGAAGATTTGTCAGCATTTCCACATTTCGCCTTCAGCACACCACCTTATGCTTCAGTTGTTGATAAGGGCTTTTGAGTCCATCTATTTTCACTTTATTTTTCTTTTCCTTTTGTTTTTATTTTTATTTTTATTTCCATTTCCATTTTTCATGTTTAAAAAAAAGACTTTGATTAGTATATTTTAAATCCCTTTATTTTATGGTTGTTTCTTTATAGGTAACCATAACAACACCATCGATATAACTCCCTAAATTACTGATGATATCGCAGTTTCAAAAGGTTCAGTCGATTGGTTCTGCTAGGAATACACACACAATCCTATGGGGACATATAATCCACGACTACCATGTCCTGCTCGACCACGACCATAGCCACCACTACACCGACCACCACGATAACCTCTTCGCTTGGTGCTGTGATTGTGGAACCAAACCTCTACCATCACCTTCACTTCTGCTTAGTTCCATATGCATTTCATTCACAATGTCTACAAATCCGTTCCCACTATTCTAAGGACTACATCCAAATTCAGGGCAATTTCGCTTCTTCCCCTCTGTTATGATATTATGCTTATATTGTTATTATCTATCTTTGTACATTGAGGACAACGTACATCTTAAGTGTAGGGAGGGTTATGATATTATGAAATCCCTAAATTATATCTTGTTCTCAAATGATTTTCTCATATTACTATTAGAATGATTTTTGATTGACTTATAATTTTTATTGATATGTTTTAGATCAAAGCATAGGTAATTGTGCATTGATTGTTATGGGTAGGCTTTTTATGGGGTAAATGGGTTAAAACCTAAGTGCCTTTATCATTTCAATATATCAAATCAAAGGTGTGGTCTTGATATGCATAATCGAAGCAAGTTCTAGAATAGCAAATCACTGTTGACACACTCATAACTAATAAAATAAGTGAGCAAGGAAGATATATGCTCTAAAAGGCTCAAAATCTCACAAAAATTATAGGTATTTGATGTCAGTCCTGTAAACTTAGAACTTCAAGATAATACCTCAATTCAGGGAAATAACCTAGAAATTTTAATTCTCAAAACCCTCAGTGAACCCCTTTGAGCCTTAACCATTGTTTTTTGATTTTCCCCTTAATGTTAACCCACAACTTAACCCCTTTTGATTCGTTAAGAATTTATCCCTTTTTATTAACTCCCTTTTTTTATCGAGATTTGATTTGTTTAGTTACCTAACTATCTTCGTTCATTTTAGTTGCTGAATTATTTCTTATTATGTACTTTCCGTACTTGTTCTTATTCTTTAAAAAAAATTGTATAGTCATATTCACTCAATTACATATTGTTTTAAAAGGCTTGGATAAGTTAAAGTTATTATTATTGAGGGAAAGCTCACTTCATTTTAGAAAGTTTAAATTCTGGCACCTGTTTGTAATTCAGTAATTAGCTGTATTCTTTTAAATTGGGTAATTTATTAAATTAATCTTGATTCTAACATTCTTTTTTCAGCCTTTATCCATACCTTTAACCTAAGCCCCATTACAACCCTGTTAAAGACCTTTTGATTTGTGTATCATCTTATTTATAGTGGTAAAGATTTGATTTTCATGTAAACCAATGGTAATAACTTTTAATGAAACACTTCGAGTGGTTTGAGTGAATCTTTAGTGAGGATGTCAACTCTTGTCGATTTGGAATTAAAGGTAATTATTCAAATAAGGGGAGATACCTATGATTTTATAATTAAAATGCTCAACTTAGATTGTTTGAAACTTTGATGTTCTTTTAGTTGAATTCTCAATGTATGATTATTTGTGGATTATTTCAAAACATTATTGATGAGAATTATAAGTTAAGAAGAATTAATTTTAATCGTGAGTTAATGATTTTGCTTGAGGACAAGCAAATGCTTAAGTGTGGGGATATTTGATAAACCATAATATATACATATTTGTACCCCATGCTTGGCATATTTTTGGATGAATTATCATAAGATTTAGTGAATTTGATGCTACTAATCCTTTAAAATCATGTTTTATACTTAGGTGAGCATAAGAAGGTGAAAAGAGCAAGAAACGAGCTAAAAACAGACAAAATGAGTCTATCTCAGTATTTCACACGGCCTAGGCACTTTCACATGGGTAAACCACACGCCCATGTGAGACACACGGGCAGGTCACACGCCCATGTGGCATGGTCATGTCGACTAAAAACCAACTCATAATTACACAAGGCTTGAGCACCTTCACACGGGCGTGGCACACGACCGTGTCTCTGTCGAGCCCAAGTCTAATTTTACTCAGAAAAAGTTAATTTTTGGGGTTTTGAAGCATTCCAAAGTCTATATAAACACCCTAAAAGAGGATCAAAGGGGACGAAGGGTAGAAAGCAGAAAATACTCAAAGACAACCATCGGAATCAACTCGAAAACAGGATCTACTTCAAGACTGAAGATCTCCATCCAATTTCCTTAGAAGTTCTTTGGGTTTCTTTTTGTTTTATTATTTTCCCAATTTTGAGATGTTTTCCCTTATCATTATGAATTAAACTTCCTAAATACCTAAGGGGGATGAAATCTAAGACAGATCTTATTATTATTTGAATTATATGATAAATACTTTTCTTATTCTTAGTTATGAGTTTTAATCCTCGTTTTAATATTCCAGGATATTAATTCAAGTCTGATGTGCTTATTTGTGGAGTAAAAGTCCCTGTTTAAGAGTAGATCTTCTATAATTAAGCAGAGTTGTATGCAATCCTAGACATAGGACGACATAAATATGTCGGATTAGAGTCAAATCTAATAAAAGAATCCATAGATCGAATTAATGCGACAATAGGGGTTTTAATTAAAAAGAGATTTTAATTAATCAACCTAGAGTCAGTTGTTTTTAGTCTCGAGAGAGATATTAACATAAATCAGAGATTTCTACGGATTAAGTCAAGTGAATAAATCATCTAATTCAAAAGTAATAAGTGAAGTCTAGGTGAATTCTTCCTTGGGTATTGTCTTCTTCATCGGTTTTCCAAAAGTATTTTCCAACTTTAATATTTGTCGTGTTCTTAGTTAATTAGATAGTTTATCTTAGTTTAAAAACATCCTTTTAATTCTTAGGCTAGATAATAAAAAGATTGTAATTACTAGTACTTTTAGTCCTTGTGGATACTATATTTCCGGTCTCACCATAACTATACTGTTATTCGATAGGTGCGCTTGCCTTAGTCGAATTTTTAGTTAGTTTAGCGACCATCACCTCTATACACCATCTCTATCCATCCTTACACACCATGTGGGGATTAAATCAACACACTTATCCCTACACACTATGTTGTACTGAAATGCGGCATATAATCAGAAATTTGTAGCAGAGCTGCTAGATAATAGGCTTAATAGCCTTTCAAACACTTCTTCCAGATAATAATAACCCAACCCGATGTAATGCAACATACAAAAAATTTCATGCTATTATGCAATTACAGTACATACATTTAGATATCATAATTCATACCCGATACAGAAATCAGATAGACAGATCACTCATATAGAAGTCTAAGTAGGGTTATCGACCCTTCAGTAGGTCCACAGTCGACTTGGGCAACCCGTGCAACCTTAGACAACTTTTCAAAAAAAAAGGCTCACACACCCGTATGGCCCACACGGCCCAAATTGGCCTTGGCCGTGTGATTTATTTTTTATGTAACCCATGCTAGCTAAATATTCATATATGTTTTCCCTATTTACTTATATGTTTATTCAAAGCTGTCTACTTGAGTCATTATCATTAAATTATTTATATCTTGAGCTACAAAATTCCAAATTAAGATCCACTTGATGTTTTTGAAACTAGACTCAAATACCTTTCTACCATAAATTTTTTTTAATTTATAGTTTATCAAATAAGTACATTAAAATCTTCAAGTTTATCCCTATTCTGCTGTTTGACAACTTCAACCTCTGTTTACTAAAAATTATTTATCTCTTAGTACGAAATTTGGACAATGTTTCCGTTTGTTTTTATTAAAAATAGACTCATTAAGGATTTAAACATATAAATTTAAGCCCCTAATTATTCTTTTACAATTTTTTATACCTTTCCAAATTCAAAATAGGGGAACCCAAAATTATTCTGACCTTGTCTCACAAAATTTATTATATCTCATAATTTACAATTCCATTGCTTGTACTTCTTCCATGAAAAACTAGACTCAATAAAATTTAATTTCATATTTTATTCAATCTCTAACTCAATTTCCACTATTTTTGATGATTTTTCAAATTTAGACTACTGTTGTTGTCCAAAACTATTTTAGTGCAAAATGTTGATTTCCAAGTTTATAACACCCTTATTTCCTTTCTTTAAAATTTTTCACATCATTTTCTCTTATTTCTCTTACTTCTCGATAACAAGCAATTTTGGCTTTTCGTCGAATCCTGTTTTCTGCGTTTTGGGTACACACTTGGTATCAATTCACTGTGTAAAATAACCTGAGCTTTCAAAAACCTATATTTGACCAATATATCCCTTAATTAATCATTTGATTCTTCAATCAAACCAAATATCCCCAACATAAAACTCGAGAAACTAAACCAACGATGATTCGAAAACTTACCACGATGAATCCGATTACTAGTCGTCTCCGTACACTGGAATATCCGCTTAAAACCTTTGAACAGCACCTAAATGAGAGTAAAACGAACCCTTTGTTAATTGCCTAATCGAAATACGATAACTAAAGGGGAAAATTCCACTTACCGAAACAAATGAAGTCGAAAGTTGCACCCAAAGAGATGACTCGTAAAAAATACAGAAACAAAAAGAGTAGGGAAAAGAGAAGAGAATTTCGGCTATAGAGCAAGAGATAAACCAATCAAGAAAACGAAAAGAGAGGGGAAAGATTGAAACAAGATTCGGCCAAAGGGGAACCAAAACCAAAAGTGAACAAGAAGGGAGAAGAAATGGCAGAGAAACAAAAGTCTAACGTTAGAAAATTTGTTGAGAAAAAAGAAAATAGAAAACTGATAAGAAGAAAATCTTATTTTGATAACTTCTCCCCAATTAATTCCTAAAAATAGTCCCTATTAACCCAATAAAACACAACTACTCAGCAGTCCAGTTTAATTTGAACTCCACTATGCCATACGCCTCAAACAAAAATTAATTCCCCTGCTTGCGCAGGGACTCGAACATAGAACCTCCTACACACTAACACTCTGCTTAACCACCAGACCAGCAGCCTATTCTGATATATTTTTACCAACAATCAAATAAAAGCCTACTGAACAAGAGTAATGCCCAATTCATTCAAAATACCAAAATTTGCCCAAGTGAATGCTTGAACTAGGGACCTCCCAAACACTCCTAGAACACATAACCACTAAAACTGACAGATATTTGTGTCATATTTTCACAATAACAAAATTATAAATTTTGGGGCATTACACAGGTATTACAGAATGAAGCTTTAACACAGAAGTTTAGGCTCGCAAGAGAAATTCGTCAAGGATGTTCGCTTCTGTCATACCTCTTTGTTCTATGTATGGAATGGCTTGGCCATAGCTTCCATCATGCCATTGAGAGTGGATGCTGGCAGCCTATTAGATTTTCGTGATCTGGTTCGACTCTTTCAGATCTCTTCTTTACTGATGATCTTGTTATCTTTGGTTATGCTGATGTTTCAATAAATTTCGTCTCTTAAAGGTATTTTAGAGAGGTTTTGTAGGTATTCTAGGCACCAAATCAATACTAGAAAGACTGATATTTATTTTTCCAAAGGTATGGATGATACTATTAGCTTACAGCTGAAAGAATTTCTTGGTTTTCACAAGGTTCATAGTCTTAGCATGTTTTTTGGGGTTCTCCTTTTTCATGAAAGAATTTTGAATAGCACATTGCGCTTTGTTGTTGACAAGATTTGCAGTAAACTTAATAGATAGGATGCCAAGAAACTTTCTATAGCTGGTAGAGCTACCTTGGCACAGTCAATTCTTCTATATGTTCCTAACTATTTGATGCATTCCATGCTGATTCCTATAGGAATATGTGACGAGATCGAGCGCATTGTTAGGAAATTTATATGGGGTTCATCTGATAGTTGTTAGAAGGCGTCATTGGTTAAATGAGAGTTTGTGTGCCAACCTCAAATTTGTGGAGGTCTTGGCATTGACACTTAAGAGACCAAAATACCTTATCATGATGAAGTTGGGATCCAACTTAATTTCTAAACAAGATATCTTATGGGTTCAAGTCCTTCGGTCTAAATACGGTATGAAGGAGACCTTACCTAATAATATATCATGAGTGAAATACTCTGCACTTTGGGAAGCTATTGCGTGGCCTTTAATCCGAGAATATTTGTGTTGGTCTGTGGGTAATGTAACAAGTGTTAGATGTTGGAAAAGTCCATGGATCTTGGAGGTGAGGCTTTTGATTGATCATATTTTGACCCATGTTAATTTGAATTTAGATTGTATGCTTAGTGACATCGTTATGAAAAGCATTCTTGGAATTTGGAACTCTTTCGTCTTTGGTTTTCGAAGATAATTATCAAACGTATTGTGGGTATCCCACCACCCAACCCGCTTGCTGGTTCTGATATGATTATTTGGACTCGGACTTCAAAAGGTTTTTTTTTCCTTAAAAGTGCTTATTAGCATATTCGAGAAAGGTCATGGATGCCTAAGGATCCGCAGTGGAATATATCTTGGAAATTTTAGGGACCCTAAAGGGTCCACAAGGACTAAAAGTACTAGTAATTACTGTTTTTCTATTATTTAGTCAATAAATTGAAGGAATTGTTTTTAATCTAAAATTAACTAAACTAGTTACTAAGAACGCAATAGAAAGTGAATTGGGAAAATAGACGAAGATAACCAATGAGATAGACAATACCCAGGAAAGAATCCGTCTAGACTTCACTTATTAATTTGAATCTGAATTAGACAATTTATTCACTTGTGCCTTGATCCTTAGAAATCCCTTAATGATGTTAATATCTCTTTCAAGAGTAAGAACAACTGGCTCTAGGTTGATTAATTGAAATCTCTTTCTAATTAAAACCCCTATGGTCGCATTAACTACATCTATGGATTCCTCTATTAGATTTGACTCTAATCCTGTAGATTTATGTCGTTCTATTTCTAGGATTGCATGCAACTCCACTCAATTATGCTAGATCTACTCTTAAACAGGGACTTTTGCTTCACTAAAATAAGCACATTAAACTTGAATCAATATCTCAAAAATATTAAAACAAGAAGTAAGCATACATAATTGAGAACAAGAATCAAGTATTTATCATATAATTCAGAAATCAAATAATAAAATCCATCATAGGTTTCATCTTCCCTAGGTATCTAGGGAATTTAGTTCATAATTTGGAATAAAACCATCTCAAAGTTTGGATAACAACAAGACATAAAGAAACCTAATAATACTTCTAAGGAAATTGAATGAAGATCTTTAATCTTGAAGGAGATTCGCTTCTGAGTAGAATCTGGTGGCTTTCTTCGAGTCTTTTATTCGCTCTTCTCTGTGTGTTCTCTTAGGTCTTCTTTTAATTGCTATTTATAGACTTTAGAATACTCAAAAAGCCTAAAAATTGAGTTTTTCTGCTTGCTTGGGAAATAGGGTATGAAATCGATACGGGCTGGCACATAGGTGTGTGGCCAGCCTGTATGGCTCACACGGGTATGTAGTCAGCTCGTGTGAAAATGCTTAGGCCGTGTAGATGCTGAAAATAACTCTTTTTGCTCGATTTTGGCTTGTTTTTCGCTCCTTTCGCTCCCCTATGCTCACCTAAGTATAGAAACATGAATTTAAAGGATTGGGAGCATCAAATTCACTAATTTACATAATAAATCATCGAAAAACGCATCAAGAATAGGATTAAAAACATGTTACTTTTATGACTTATCACAACTTCCAACCTACTATTGTAAGGCACATAGGTTTTCAATACATCAGAGTAGTTAATTTATGCACACATAGTCATTCACTTACTCAAGATTTAGGTAAATCATACCATGGACATCACAAGTGAGTTAATTTATAAAAGAATCAATGATTACTTCAACTTGGGTCCAATCCAATGCATTGTCAGTTTAGACAACCACGCATATGTTTTTATCTTGGGAGTTAATCTAACTCTGATAGCCAAGACAAGCTATCTACCCATTTGGACTTATGGACCGATGACATAATGTCCTAACATGAATCATTTTCTCATTTATGATCCCATAGATTACGAACTATTTAGATTACCTACTAGTATATGTTATTTTCGACATATAGATACTCATTGTATTGTAACTTAATATTAATTAAACCTTAAGTAACCAATAAGTTAATTTTTTTAACCATGTGCTTTACATCTAAAATCATTGAGGACATTTTAGCATAGAGATAATGAAAGACATTTGTATATTTATATGAATACTCAGTTTGACCATTTATATAATTTATCAAATATGATGAAATTACTATGCTTAATGCACAAAAAAACCTAACACACCAATATACAAAAAAATGAATTCTCTCAACCTACTCTCCAACTAAACAATAGGTAATTAAGGGCCAATTTAGCATTACTTCTAAGAAGTACTTTTGGGACAAAAGATACTTTTGAGATAAAAATATTGCTAAATAAGATGCTTTTCAGTTTTTCAAAAGTGCTTTTGGGACAAAAAATACGTTGCAAAATCACTTTTTTAGCCAAAAGCAGAAGCAAAAAATTTTAGCCTTTGCTCAAAATACTTTTTGGCCCAAAAACACTTTGGAGAAGCAATAGTAAATTGAACCTAAGTGATGCAAAAATGGCAAATCACTAAAAAATTGTTCCTAAAATGAGTGTTCGAGTTAATCTAAGTTTCTTTCTACAAACATCTAGTTTGCGAGTGGAAGTATAAAAAACCAACAAATAATTGATAATAAGTTTGATCTTCTTATCTTTCTCGTGATAAGAACTCCTTCAAATATTATCCCCCATTATCTAATTATGAACCTTATCTTAGACTTCTATGTTGATCGCCACAGTCTTCTTATGCATCAGGACTCTCTAGTTGACCTTTTTCTTACCTTGTTTACAATAACAAATAGAAATATGTTTTTGTTGTGTACAATGTCAATATTCTAAAAAAAAACTTCATCAAAAAGGGTCAACTAATACAAAGTTGTGATCTTTTTATGGTTGCCTACGTTAACACAAGTTTGTTTGCAACATAATCTACACCAAGTGTCTAAACATGTTAAAATTAAACAAAAATAAATAATAAAATATTTCTTAAACATAATAAATTATTTTTAATATTGTACTGTTACTTTAATTATAATTTAAATTAATTTATTGTTAGTTTAATTACCTAAAATAAAAATATTTTACTATATAACATAAATAATTAAACATGTATATTAATATGCAATCCACATTATATAGATAACTAGTAAAATAATATGCGTAGAATTATTCAAGCAATTTGAAATCTATTTTTCCATTTAAAAAACACAATGATATATATATTTTACTTATTACATTTTTTTCTTCTTTCACCCATTTTGTGGATGCTCAATAATATGGTACAAATATGTTTAAATTATAATATAAACTTTAAGTCTATTAAATATTTATAAAAGTATAAAAGCTTATTATTAATTAACATGGAAAATAAAACTTAATGATATATTTATTTTTTAAATTTTATTATAAAAAATTAAATTTCAAGAAGAAATACATAAAAATTGGTTTTAAGATTAAATAAGTGGATAAAAACTTTAAAAAAAATCAAAATCTTTTAGCAATCGAAATGAAACGGTACTAACATGTAAAACTGGTATATGTGTACAATAATTGAATATCGAGATTCAAATCATAGCCACTGAAAGTTGAAATACAAAATGAAACATAAATTAACACAACTAAAACAACATTGTAATAATTGAGTCATCACATGAAATGTTTTACCGGCCCATCTACAAAATCAAAATTTCATACCTCCATCTAAGATAAACCATTTACTTACCTCCAAAAGTAATCCACAAATTGTTTAAAAAATAATTTACAAAGGTTTAGATTATGCTTATCGAGGGCTATTTTGCCTTGATATTCACAAAACATTAAAAAAAAGAAGAAGCATAATTATAAAAAAAAACCTGAGTTTTAATTTTGTGCCCTTAACCTTTTTTTTATTTTTTTTTGAAGTAAAGCTGATATTCCATTAATAAAGTGGTAGAAAAAAACTGACACAACAGTAAAGAAAGTCTAAAAAGAAGCAGAAACGACAAAAATAAACCACTACAGAAGCTAACTAATCAAATCCAAACAGAAAAGCAAAAACCAACAAAGCAAACCAACACAAACCCAACCATAGAAGGAGAAAACCACCAGCAGAAAACAAGAGGAATATCAGCCAAAAGTTTTCCAGAGAAAAAACCCCATTAGAAGCACAAAACAGAGATCAGGAAAGTCGACTTTGAAACCCAGCAAAGGAGATTCCGCGAACCTTCTCCAAACTTCAAAGTCTACTCACATCTCAAACCCAAAGGAAGAAAGCAGAGCGGTCTATCTCAGCCAAATCTGCAACAGAGGAAGGAGCCTCCTCAACCCAAAAACAGGGAGATACCCGATGTCGTCCCTCCATCGCTAAAGCATGCGCCGCTCTATTTATTTCTCTGGAGACAAACTGGAAAGACACTTTCTCAAAAAACCTCTCAAGAGAACGAATATTCTGTGAAATTGGGCTGAGAATAGATCTATCCATTTTGTTTGATGTCAGTTTCTTAATGACAGTAAGAGAGTCACCTTCCAGGATGAGATTTCTGAAACCCATATCTAGCATAAAATAAAGAGCCCATTCACACACTCTCGCCTCAGCTACAAAAGCATTTGCCACATCCGCTATCGGGTATGTACAAGCACCTAAAATCTGCCCTTTCTCATCTCTAGCTAAAACTGCTGAAATAGAAGTCTTAGAATTTTCTAGGAACGATGCGTCAAAATTCAGTTTAATAAAACCAGAAATAGGAGGCTGCCATAGAAGAGTCCTATGCGTAACAGATGGAGAACTGAAAACTTGACTAAAATTTGAAACTTGGGCAAAGCTTTGAACAAGTCCCACAACTTCATGTAAAGCGAAATTAAGACCTTCATTCACCAGTCTATTCCTCCTGTGCCAAAGAACCCACAAGGAGATAGATATAAGCTTCTTACTATTCCCATTACCTGCAAGAAAGAAACTAACAAATTGTGATCTTCCATCTGAAGAGTCTATTCTGGTGACCAGAGGGAGACAAAGAGCCGACCAAAGATGGCGTAACACTCTACAGAACCATAATCGGTGGTGCAAGGTCTCTGGAGCCTCATTGCACAAAGGGCAAGCAGAATCAACTCGAAGTCTCCCTTTAACCAGATTGGAAAGATGGGGCACGTAGTCTTTTAGAGAATGCCAAAGATGAATTTTGATCTTTGCAGGGATTTGAAGATCCCAGATAGATGAATAGAGCTTTTTGTCAATATCAGTTGTAACCAAAATGTTTTCTGCATGTTGAGGTTCTTTTGTAATTAGCGCTCGGTACCCACTTTTCACCGAATACTCCCCTGAAGGATCATGACGCCAGACAAGTGAGTCTGGTAAACAGCTTGAAGCAAGAGGAATGTGGAAAATACGTCGAGCCTGAAAGTCATCACAGAAATTTAGAATTAGCTCCTTGTTCCAGGTACTAGAATCCACATTAATCAACTGACTGACAGTAGACCAACGAATATCAATATTCGTAACTAACAGTCTACCATTACCAGGACCAGGAAGCCAGGGGTCGTTTCAGATATTCACTTTAGCACCATTTTCAATTTTCCACAGAAGCCCGTCATCGAACAAATCTCGAGCCCCACAAATACTCCTCCAGGTAAGAGAAGGGTAAGATCCAGTTTTTGCCGAAAGTATATCAGAATAAGGATAATAGCGAGATTTAAAAACTTTCAAAAGAAGGCAGTCAGGTTGAGTTAAAAGTCTCCAGACTTGTTTAGCTAAAAGAGCCTTATTAAACAAGGAAAGATCCCTAAAACCCATACCACCATAAGCTTTCGGTAAACATAATGCACTTCATTTGCTCCAAATAATTCCTTTGGCAGTTTTACTATTTGCCCACCAAAATTTGTTTAAAATGCCCTCCAGTTGATAGCAAATCGTTTTTGGCAATGTAAAACATTGCATCACGTAAACTGGAATTGCTTGAAGAACAGCCTTAATGAAGACTTCTTTACCACCCATCGATAAATACCGAATCTTCCAGCCCTCAATACGTCTTCGAAATCTATCCACAAATTTAGCAAAAGCCCATTTTTTCTTTCTTCCAATCATCATAGGCAGGCCCAAATAATTTTCAGGATTCGAAGCCAATCTAACACCCAAAATGCTAACAACTGAATTCTTAACATCCGTTTCAACACAAGCGCCGAAGAAAATGAGCGACTTTTCCAAATTAATTTTTTGCCCCAAGACAGCCTCATATTCTCGAAGGATGTTACGAACAGTGTAAGCTCCCTCGTCCGAGGCGTCTCCAAAAATAATACAATCATCTGCAAATAACAAATGAGTAATTGATAGCTTTCCTTTACCAATCAAGGCACCCTTTAAGCAATTCTTGGCTTTGGCCTCATTCAAAAGACAAGAAAGACCTTCCGTACAGATAAGGAAAAGGTAGGGGCTAAGAGGGTCACCTTGGCGCAGACCTCTAGACGGCACAAAACACTCACTTTTAGACTCGTTATTCCCACTGTATATGTAACGGAGCAGACACAACGCATAATGAGAACAACCCAATCTTGATGAAAGCCCAATCGAGTTAACATTCCTGCCAAAAAATCCCATTCAACTCGATCATAAGCTTTGCTAAGATCGAGTTTCAGAGCAAAATTCCCTTTTTTGCCTTTCATTTTCATCTTCAAGGTGTGAAGAACCTCATAGGCAATTAAAGTATTGTCTGATATTTGCCTTCCCGAAATAAAAGCTCCTTGGGCTTCGTCAATGCAGAAACCCAAAAAAGGGCTCATGCGATCCACAATAACTTTTGCAATGATCTTATAAAGGACATTACATAAGCTTATGGGCTAGAATTGGGCCATGTTTTTTGGCTTGTCAACTTTGGGAATAAGAACCAGGTGAGTTCTGTTAATTTCTTCCATTACAATCCTCCCGTTTAAAACTTCCAAACAAAAATGAGAAACATCATCACCAACAATATGCCAGTACCATTGATAAAACAGTACGGGATAACCATCAATACCTGGGGCCTTCAAGGGAGACATTGATTTGACCGCACACCAAATATCTTCCTTCGTGAAAGGTTTAAGAAGGTTCTCATTCATCTCATCCGAAATCCTATTCTCAACAAGATCAAGCACCCTGTCATTAGCTCCCGAAGCAGAAGATGTAAAAAGATCACCAAAATATTTCACAGCCACCTTGAGCAATTCCTCTGGAACAGAGACCCATTGACCGGACTCATCCTCTAATCCAAGGATCCGGTTACAAGTATGATGAGCCACAGCTACTTTGTGAAAAAAACTAGTGTTCCTGTCCCCATTTTTAAGCCAATTTATGTGAGCACGTGGTGACCAGTAGAACTCCTCTTTATCCGCTTCAAGATTCAAACCAAGCTGCACCTCTAAAATTTCAGCCAAAATTTCATCAGTCGGATCCTGATCAAGAAGAGCAGAAAGCCTTTTTTCAAGCTGTAACCGATTTCTTTTTTGATCGTGAAATTTTGAGTGACTCCAATGTTGAAAATGAAGACCCACAGTTGTTAATTTTGCCGGTAAATAGTCATTTTGAACAGCCCATATCTTACGAACAATCTCTTCAAAAGAATTATCCAAGCACCACTTAGCTTCGAAACGAAAGGAACTTTGTTTTCGACTATTGTCAAGGCGCAACTTTCCAAAAGTGTCCACAAGAATTGGACAATGATCAGAGAACGAATGGTTCAAATGTTCCAAAGAAAACCATGGGAACAGGTCTATCCATTGCAAAGAGGTAACACCTCTATCCAGTCTTTCACGAATATTTGTAAACGAAAACCTCCCCCTTTCCCAAGTAAACCATCTGCCATTAAAACCAATATCATGAAGTGAACAATCTTCCAAAGCAGAACGGAATTCCGCCATTTGTCCCTCAGGTCGAAGCCTTCCACCTTTCTTCTCGAAAGAGCTAGTAATCTCATTGAAATCTCCAAAAGCTAGCCAAGGAACTGCACAATCATGGCCTAGAAAGCGAAGTAAATTCCAAGAGTCCCGCTGAGAACGTTCATCAGGATTACCATAAAACTCAGTTAGCCTCCAAGTTTCTCCATTATCCGGGTCATATTTAATGTGTCCCTCCGACCGTGTATTTTTCTGGTGATATATCTTTTACCTTTCTTAGTTCCTCCATATGTTCCGTACAATCTTCTCCATTTTTAAAACCAGAAAACTCACCTTCTTCCACCTTTTCAATAACTCCATTTTAACCATTATATCTTTCATTTGGCTTGAATTCTCACAATCGTTTCAAGTATTGGCTATTTTATTCACCACCCTCGTTTACTCCGTCGTGTACGGCTACCGGTTTTGGACGGTGATCGGGCTGAGAAATGCTTGTTTCCCTTTTGTCCTTAATTATCAAATTGTGTTATTAAGCTGCAATTTGGTGTGTCATATTGGAGTTTTAACGGTACATTTTATGAAAGGTGGGGGTAATGAAATTGGAGCTTGGGTTTTAAACTCTGTTCTAAATGGGGTAATTTTTTTGTTGTTTTTTAAATTTTATGTTCAGAGCAGAAGAAAAAAAATTAGTAGAAATGGTGAAATTGGGAAAGATAAAGATTTGTGATAAACAGTTTATCTTTTAGGATTGGATTTTTATTTGTTTTTAAGGAATTTTGTAAAGATAATGGAAAAATAAAGACTTTAATCCTATGGTCTTCTTCTTCTTTATCATCTGATTTTGTTTCAATTGCATTTGAATTTTGATTATCTTGAAACAAATGAAGCTTTCTCATCTATCTTTTCTACTTTTTAGGTAGATCGTATCATTAATAAAACCTTTAAAATTTTAAGGGGTTTAAAGGTGTTTGCTTTAAATTGTTAATTAAAGAGCAAATTTAGAGTTTTGGGTTTTAAAAGAATCCTTCAATGGTGCGATTTGCAGGGGAAGAGAGAAAGAGAGAAGAAGAAACAAAATGGAAACAAAATGGGAAAAAAAATGTTAAATAGATGACGTCATATATGATGTCGTGCGTTTATGTAGCGTGTCACATGGGCTATTATGTTGACCTATAGTGTGATTAACGGTCAACTCACATTGAACGTTAAAAGTGGACTGATTTATGAAAAGGTTGTAATGTTGAAGGTGTCAATCAAAAAATAAAAAAGTTAATGGCACAAAACTAAAAACCCCCAGACGTTGAGTTTTTTTTTTTTTTACAATTATGCCTAAAAAAATTGATTTTTTTACAATACCATAGCTCTTATTTTTGCATTTTTATTAAAATTTATTAGGGTTCTTTGTACCACTAGTCAAGATTTATTCTAGTCCTTTCACTAAAAATTCTTCAAATCAAGCCTTTAATGTTAATAAATGGTTTAAATTAGGATGTCAAAAAATATTTGTAGTTAAGTTATTCACCTATGCCATTAAATGTTACACGAGTTGTTTTTTTAAATGGATAATTGAAATAACATTTTGATGAGTTGGTTTAAATAAACTCATAGTGAATTGGTTCACCATTAACCCAACTCGACCCATGATTAAAAAAAATCCTCCCAAAAATCCATATTTGATGTGATTGTCATTTTCCCTATCCCTTTCTCCATTTGGTATCTGATTTGGGGTAGTATGGTGATTTATGGGTTTCCAATTTGGGAGTTCTTTATTTAGGAATTTTTTATTTGGGTTTAAGATTTGGAGGAGGTTTCCAATTTGGGAGTTTTTTATTTAGGAGTTTTCGATTTGGGTTTAAGATTTGGAAGAGGTTTTCAATTTGGGAGTTCTTAATTTAGGAATTTTCGATTTGGGTTTAAGATTTGGAAGAGGTTTCCAATTAGAGAGTTCTTAATTTAAGATTTTCGATTTGGGTTTAAGATCTTGAGGAGGTTTTTCTTTATTTAGAAATTTTCAATTTGGGTTCAATATTTGAATTTTTTTAGATTTAAATATATTGTAAAATTGTCTTCAAATAGATGACTCCAATAAAGTTGAATAGGCTACTAGAATCCTTACAAAGGGGATTCGAATCCCTAGCTATTCACATCTGGCCTCCCAAACCCGACCTATATGTTATGGCTAAATTCTGAAGGTTACATTAGTCATCGAAATGGCTAAGAAAAAAACGTCCTGTTTTAAAACCACATTTTTGTTAAATTTCAAAACTTAGTGTGTTTGCATAAAGCTTTATTGAAAACACTGGTTAATTAGGTCATCCATTGTTAAATTTGATTTATTTAATAATCATGTCATTTGAAGAAAGCTTAGTTGATTACGTTGAAAAATCCCTTGTTAAAATCTTAGTATTACCACTGTGCAACAGAAAATTATCGTGTTTGATTTTCATAGAAAATTCTATATTTCAAGTCATATTTAAACCAGTTTTCAAAATTGTTTAGTTTCCATCAAAACTCATGCATGCAAAAATCTCAATTAAAAAATGTCCCATACCACAGTCTATACTTTAAAAAAAATTACAATCCCAAATAAAACCAAAATAATTAAAGATATTTTAATAAAAAATTGTGTGCCAGAAATTCCTTAAAGTGGCCTTCAAATGTCGAATCTGAGCCTAGTCCAGAGGATTATTTGTAAGGAGTAAACTAAGGGTGAGCTTAAAAAGCTCAGTCTGAGTCCATACAGTATAACATTCATTCAATCAATCAAACAAACATTCATTTATTACATAGTTCAACCAATCTGTCATGGCATTACAATATATGAGTATGACATGCTAAATGTTTCAATGCAACAATCCTACACATTCATCCGCTACACACCACAAGTTCCCCAGAACCCATTAATCGAACTCCAAAATAGTATGGGCTTAAGCCCGTTGTGGTTAAAACCACCAATATCAATATGCAGATAGAACTACTAGTAAAAATTAATTGCAGGCAAGTTGTAGTATAAATGCGATAAATCGCCCAAACACCTCAAATCTCTGCTGCAGTACATTGGCAGTAGTAATGCGGACTTTAAATGCCGCCTAGTTCTCCACAGAACTCCTCCGCTAACCTCAAAAACCCATTCCATGCAAATGCAATTTTGACATACCATCAGTAAAGCACATCATGATTATTAGTAAAGTTTTGATACAGTGGCATGCTTATCATGCTTTTCAGTAAATAATAACAGTGTACATCTAACATACTTTCAATAATCAAAATCAGTGGCATATGTACATGCTTTTAATACGGTTAAAATTAAATATGGCACGTAACATAATTTCATACATATCACAATTTCAGTCATGGCAACATAGACACACGTAAACAAGGATACATAACCTATCATGTTATATTTGCATTCAGCTCACACATTTGTCACCCAAAAACAATGTTTAACAATCAATTTTTGAAATATTTGTGTACCTGATTTGGCACCCCACTTATTAACATTTAGGTCATTCAGTCAAACAACAGTCACCAAGCAAACAATAATATTTAAGTATATTAATTTAAATTTAATTTATTTAGTTTCAGGGAAGACCCCCACCTGATTAACATGAGTATGAAGTCCTAACTTAGCACTGCAGCTCCTAGGACTGAGATCCGACTAAATTTCATTTAGATCTATACATTTCTAAGAATAACATGAGTTAGAACTAGCCCAAAATAACCCTATAGGGTTTGACCATAATAGGGAAAATATAGTGACCACTTAGATTCATTTTTAGGATTCCTACTTACTTTGTTTCGACTAACAATAGAGACACGAACAACTTCTTTTATCACCACTAATTTGGAATGTTTAGATTCATCCCTTCAATGAGAATAATTTACAAAATCAATATAAGAAGATCGACTAAAGCATTAAACATAATCGATCAAAAAAAAAAAGAAGGGACACAACGTTAAATCTTGTTAGAATCAACACTTACACTTTACCTGTTTCAGCTCTAAAATGAATGATAGACAAGTAATGACCTGAATAACCACCACGAGGGCCAAGGAGTTTTGGACAAGGGTGAGAAAACACAAAAACCAGAAAGATTAGGATCAAGAGAAGAGAAAACAATAGTGAAAGTGACAGCCATGATAACTAGAGGAAGAAAGAGGAGGAACAACAAAAAAGTAAAAAGAAAGCTAGACTTGGGTGGAAACAATAGAGAAGGGGAAAAGAAAGAAAAGAAAATAGAAAGCAAGAGAAGAGAGAGACGACACAAAAGGAAAAAAGAAGAGAAATGATGACCTCAAAAATAAAAATAAAAAAATTTGTAAGCAAAAGAAATTGAACTTGAGTCTCAAAGATAACCACTCTCGTTATTAACCACTAACCCAATTACTCATCCTTATTAAAAACTTACAACATTTATTTTTTAAAAATGCAAAGACAATCTCAAAAATCAAGGCGTAATCACTCTCTCGGTTCACAAACTCGATTCTACTAATTCTCGATTTTTAGGATGTAACATAACAAATCATTAAGCTTTTGTATATTGAAGAACATGGATTTAAATCCTTAATAATGGGAATTTATTATTTATAAATTAAGACCTACTTTTTTTTTCATTTTGAAGAGTTGGGTTCTTACTTATTATTTTATATTGTAAAGTTAGATTTTTTTTCCTTCGGTTGAATCTTAAATCCCAAATAAAAATCAAGCAACCTTATATTTTAAATCATTATAAGTGGGAACTAAGAAACCATAGCATTGGAGAGAATAATTCTAAATGAATTTATTCAATTCAATAAGATCATCATTAGATCCCTAAATTGATATTGATATGATACAATCCTGATAGCAAATCAAAAGTTTGACATAATCGATGATATGATCCTATTGGTGGATTAAAAGTTCGATACAATTGAGCTTCAAGTTGTAACAAAAATTAGTGATAATGATAAAGACATGCACGTACCAATGGGTTCAAATATGGAAGAATGAGATAGGAAGATACAAGAATCATGCTCTAGCTTGATGTTACAGATTCTTGAAGATGAACCCACTTAGACAAACCGGGTTATAAAACCAATGTGGTCAACAAGGAAGATAATGCTATAAAGATTTTATCTACAAACTTGGTTGCTTGCTAAACCAAACCAGTCTTTTAGTTCCACTAACGTCCTTACATATTTTTTCCTTTTGCATCACTAGAATCCTTGTTAATTTCTGTACGCGTTCTACTTAACTATTTTCTCTGCTTTACTGACATCGAAAATTTAAATTGCATTGTTCTTTTTAATTAAAACTTTTAATTGGGCTTATGTTTACTAAGCTAGGCTTGTAGGTTTTTCAATCAAAACTCTAGTTTTCTTTCAAATAGGCATTGGCCGCCTTTTTTAAGAATAACTTTGAATTATGAACATAGAATTTAGAGAATTTTCTCTTTTTCATCTTGGACAAATTATAATAATCCAAGAATAGTTTCTTCTAATTCTTTATGATCAATAGATCAATATTCCGTCCAATTGATATTATTGGTTCTTACTTCTCTAAAAGAAATGGGTTAATAATCTAATTTGTAACTCTCCAAATTTCCAATATGACACATGGTACTGTTTCAAGATCATACACAATGAAATTTTGAGAGAATTCAAATAATGAGCTAGATAGAGAGTTCTTACCAAATTAAATTGATATTGGAGATGGAAATTAGTGAAAACAAATGTGAATAAAGGATCAAATTATAAGATTTTGAAAGTTGGAAGACTAAAATGCAATTTGACCAAAAAGAGAAAATGTGAGCTATTATCAATTATTTGGCATGAGAATAATTTGGAATGTGTATTGGTGTGATGAAAATCACTTTTGGACCACATTGGAGAAGATTTCAAATTAAAGAGAGTAGATTATAATTTTCTCATTTTTAATGAGAAAAAGGCGTGAGTGTAATTTTCACCATACATGGAATTTGAATTATAGAATTTTATTTGTTAAGTGCCTATTCGATGTGAAGAAATTGTGCTAAAAGCCAAAAATGGGTAATGGTAATCTTACCACCTAATGGCATTTTAGTCATTTTCAAGATTTTATATTGGAAATATTATTTTGATAAGATATTTGATATATAGAATGAATTTGGACAATTGGATGAGAATAAAATGAAGACATTAAATATGGATCACAAGTTTAAGTTGGACTTTGACTTGGGATTCTTTTTAAATGGATAAAAAAAGGGAAAAAAAGGAGAAACCGCTATCTTCTACCTTGCTTAGCCGAAGCTCATGGAAGAAGAGAGAAAATTTTCTCTTTTCTTTTCTTTTCCACATCCCAACCTTGAGTTCTTGCTAAAATAACTTGGAAAATTATCTTCTAATCTCATTTCCATCATCAATCTCTCTATTTTAGACTTAGGACTTAGATGTGTTTAGTGAGATAAGTTGAAGCTAGAGAGAGAAAGCTTCATTAAGGTAAGTAATGGTGTTTTCCATCACTACTAGTTTAATATTTGAATTTGTTTACTATGAGAAAGCTAGTAAAGCTTATATGCTAAAATTTGGTTATATTTTTATGTTTGAAAAGAAAATGAGAAAATGATGAGAAATGAGATTTCAAGCTAGGATGAGGATGGGTACAAGTGATTGGAGGCTTGGTTTTGAGTATAAGTGCATTCAAAAGGTAAATACCCTTGAAGACTCTTACTTCTCCTATACTAATATGTTTAGGAAAATGATAAAATTGTATGTTAAATATGAAACTGATTATGAAATAAGTATGTGTAAGTTCCGTAGCTTAAAGTATTAGAAATAAATGGCTTGAAAAATCGTGACTTAGTAAGCCTTAGCCATATATGCCATATTAACTAATAATGTGATATGAAAACATTGTCGCCATAGAATGGTCAATAAATGTGACTTGGTATATGTGAACAAGCATGAAATGTGGTATTAATGAAATTAATGTATTAATATGTCACATGATCACTCTAATAATTATTTTTTTAATATAACCATCTTGTAGACTAGATGGAATTGATATGTGATAATGTGTGTATGACATACAATAGAGGTATGACCATGTATATGAGGTCACAATGATCCTTCTCAAAACTTGACTACGTATAAGATAATAAATAAATGAAATTGTAACCTCTATTTATTTGAATCCGTAAAGAATATGATTGTATAGCCTATGGTAATATACGAATAGAAACGTATATGTGAAAGTGCTTACCGTGCCTATATGTGTAATTAGACAAAGTATTGTCTAACATGCTCTAAACTTTGTGAACCCTGAATCTGTCTCTGTATGAATAATAAAAATGTCAATGACCTTAATTGATATAAGTTTTTTTGTGGATGTAAGGTGTCGTTGCAAACTTAGTGAAATAGTAGGATAGTATGTTTGGCATGCCAATAGAGATTTGATGCAAATTAGGTTTGGGAGATGATCTACTTAGAGCTTCTCTGTCGCCTTTAGGCTCTACATTCATGTGCATCCTTTGATGCCCTCGGGCTTAGCACTATGTGTGCACTAGTTGTGTCCACTGGGTTATGAGTATCTGAGTTACATTTTATTAGAGTTTTACTAAGGGCTATAAGCTAAATAAATGAAAAAGAAATTGAATAAATGAGTAAACAAATAAAGAATATGACATGATATATGTTCTAATTAATTGTAGTATAATTGGATTTTTGTCTTGAGTAAATTAAGATGATAGATAAAATGTTCCTTAATAAAGGAAAAACTATGGACTATTATATAAGCATAAAGTCCGTAAGTAAAAATTACGAGAACTAAAATTCTAAAACTTATTCTCCTAATAAAGGAAACAAAAGTGTAATGTATAACTCCTAAATGAAGCCTATAAACATTTGGCTATAAAAGGAAAGAACTTATGTGTAACTATGTTAAACGAACTCTAATAAAAATTGGACATATGTGTGATTAAAAAGACCATTCTAGCACTACATAAAAGTCATTTATCTGTACTTCATAATGTGCTCGACTAATAAATTATTAATATGTAAGTTGAGCCCTATAATTTGATAACAAGAAATGAATTCATTAGTAACACTAAAATGTGATATTAGTGAACTCCATAATAATAACTTTTAAAGGGCTTAACACTAATAAGGAATAAGAAAAATAGGTTTATCATTGTATGCTTACTGAGCTCACGTGCTAGTTGCTTAAATGAGTAGGTTGAGAACTTCCCAAAAATTTTTGGATTTTGGCTTGGGAGCATCGCATCACCATTCAAGTCTTGAGGTTGCAATTCATTTATTTTGGTTGCCATTGGTATTAAAATCTTGACATGTATACAAATACTTAGATTGAATTTGGAATTTGTAAATTTTATTTGTATTTTGAACCTATGTTAGGGTTTTAAATTGAACTTTGATTTTTTATTTAACTTGAATATGTTTATGTTGGAAAAATCCGGTTTAAGAAACAATTTCCAATCATGGCTGAAATTTAAAATTTTGAAAACCGAACTAGTTTGTGATATTTATAGTAATAAACTTTTTCTTGAAAAATACTTGTGCTTTGTACAAAGAGGATGTGTATTGTTCCTGGGTTTCAATAGAACGAATTTCTCTATTATCCTCGTATCTCGAATTATGTCGAGTGTGTGCTCAAGCAACACAAACCAAACACATAACAAGAAATGATTTAATACTGAAAGTAATTCTCTCATATAAAAAGCGATAGAAATTGTAATTTCCAGAAAATAAAATTTTTTTTAGAAAATAAATTCCCACTACTTTCTAGTAGAATAACAATATATGAAACTTATGTATAAAAAAAACTTATGTTAATAGCTCAACCAGTGTTATCTATTTATAGGGAGGGATAGGAGAATCTTGGTTAAATAAGAATAGCATAAGTAAGATTTATTTAATAAAAAAAACAATCTTCTAGTCTAACTAGAAGGGGGCACACCTTCCCATTTCTATTAGTGTTGTCACCCCTTACATGTTTATGTGAAGCAAATTGGGCCCTTCATGTATTGGGTCTAATTATAAGTGCTTACTAGACTTTAATGTAACACCTCTCACTCGGTTCGGTTGATGGACCAAAGTTATAGGATGCTACAACAACTTTTGGAACTTATACAGATACATAGACAATAACAAATAAGTACAATTGTTATCACAATTAACCGTTAAAGATGAAATCATCACTAATTAAACTTTTAGGTGACAATAGAAATAGATTTATTCGAAAAATAAGGACCATTTTGAAAAAAAATTGAAACCCAACATAAGTATCAATACCAGACAAGTAGGTATCATTATTTATGTGTTAGGTATCAATACTAAAGTACATATAAATACCATTTTAGCTCTCTCCCAAATTTGGTTCAAAATATTTTATCGATACCTTGTAGAGGTATTGGTATTTTTATTATTAGTATTGATACTAGTATTTGTGTATCAATACCAAACTTGGTTATTTCCAATTTTTGAAAACTTTCCATTTGGCAAGGTATTGATACTTTGGTCTAGAGTATCGATACTTCTATCTAATTTGCTAAAAATTCATAAGTTAAAATATATTTTGTGCTTGAAGCAATGTTCCTACTTAATATACAAATAATACTTAACTCAACCAAGCTTATATCTAGTATTCCGAAAATGTTCATGCTTCAATTTCCTAACTTATAATCCAATAAACATCATCTATAAACCATAAGAAAATAACCCACAAATCAAAACTTAAAATCATTTGCAGCAATAAGAAAATCTAATTCTAACAAAAATATCCCACATTGCTTTTATTCTTAAAGTTCAAAACCATAAAACATACTTAACCACATAGCCTTGTACGGATCACTTCCTTGCCACTTCACACTCCCTGAATGCACTATTTATCTGTAGGATTTAGATAAAGAGTTTAAGCTCAAACAAGCTTGGTGAATGTTCGGAAGTACTACTAAGCATACATAATAACAAAAGTTAAACAAGAGCACTAAGGCTCTAACGCCCCAAAATTTTATTTTTGATTCTGTTAAAATGTGACACAAATCTGTATCTGCTTCGGTGGTTAAGTGTTTTGGGTGTGTGTGGGAGGTCCGAAGTTCAAGTTTTGCATTTGGAAAAATTTGGTATTTTTCTGAGTTAAGCCTAATACTTGAGTAGTGGGCTTATATTTAATTATTTGTAAAATCATATCTGAATGGGCCTGCTGGTCTGGTGGTTAAGTGGAGTGTAAGTTTGCAGAGGGTCTTGTGTTCGAATCCTTGCGCGAGTGTAGGAGTTTATTTTTGCTTGTTTGACTGAGACAGTTTTAGTCAAACATGAATTCTGAGTAGTGGAATTAAGGGGAGGAAATTTAGGGATTGTGCTTTAGTGGGGATTGAATTTTAATCCATATCTTTTTCCAAAAAATCTCTCCATCTTTCTGACGTCTGTTTTTCCCCTTCCTGCCAAATTTTTCCTTGTTTCCTTCTTCTACTCTTTTGGTTTCTGTTTTGCTTCCTTTTTGTTCAACTATTAGATTCGCTCATTCGGTAAGTACTACTTTATTTCTATTTCATCGTTCCATAGTTGGATTTCTGATACAGGGTTGATTTTAGTTCTTTTGGATTAGGTAAAGATCAAGCAATGGCTAGTGCTTCTGCAGAGATTTGAACGATAGAGATTTAGTTTGTTGTCGGTAAGTGACCGAGTTTACTTTTTGACATTCTAAGGTTTCGTTGGAAAAATATTTCCTGTTTAGTTTGTCTTTTTGTTGAATTTGGGCTTTGGCATTGTCGATTATAGGTTCTGGAGTGCTCAAGGATTGTTTAAGCTTCAATTGAAACTAGGTGTATACTCGATTGAATAAAAAATGAGGCTTTGGCGAAAGCCGAAAACCTCACTGTCGACACCACATAAGCATGTGGTCGCTCGTGTGGTAGGCCGTGTATGGAACCCAGGCGAATGTTGTACGAGGCCAGGCCATGCGCGTACGACACGACCGTGTAATGGCTAGGTTGGCCATGTGCGACACACGAGCCAGACTAAGTTGGGCTGTGTGGGCCACATAGGCGTGTGGGACCATACGAGTAGTCTACACAGGCGTGTAAGATTCTGGGCTAGGCAGTGTGATTCACACGGCCACATAGGCATGTGAGCCCATTCTCACTGAAATGTTTGTTAAGGTGGCACGGGTCGCCCAAGTCGACTGTAAACCTTCCGTAGGGTCGGTAAGCATTACTTGGACCCTTATATGTGTGAAATTGACTATGTGAAAGGTGTAACGAGCATGCTATATATAAAAGTATGTATATTGAACTGTGTGTGTATCTGATAGATCTGTGATAGCATGATATTCCATTAAATGTTGCATTGCATGGGGTTGGGTTGATTTTATTTGAAGGAAGTGTGCTGAAAGGCTCTTAAGCCTAATGTACTGGCAGCTCAGCTGCAAACTACTGTCTTGTGCCGTATTCGATACCACCTAGAGTCTAGGGATGGGTGGGTTGATTTAATACGCACATGGAGTGTAGGGTTCGACAGAGATGGTGTGTAGAGGCTGGTTAAGTAGGACTCTATTCGCTGATACTGTTAGCATTACTGTTATTGTGATGGGCTAAAGCCCCTATGCATATCCGACATTGAACTGAAATGGGCTAAGGCCTGAACTGCTACTGAGACTGAAATAGGTTTAGGCCCAGACTGCATTTGACTGTTTGATTGTGATTGACTGTATGTATTTTTTTGTGGGGATTACACACTGAGTTGACGTAAACTCACTCCCTTTTGTTTTAACATTATAGGTAATCCCCAGACCTGATGGTTCGGTGCGGTGGAGGACTCGACTATGGCCACACGTATTTATACTGCCTTACTCTCGTTTATGCTTTTATTGATTATGGGGTATTTTTATGTAGTTGGACTTTATGGACTGTTTTGCTTTAACTTTGGAAATTTTAACTGCTTTTATGGACTTACAACTTCAAACTTAACAAAATACAGATTTTTCTAATAACCAAGGTTTTCCATAAAATGAACTATTTTTAAAATAAATGACTGCTAAAGCTTTCACAACGAAATATATTTTAAAACAATCGACTAGATGGGTAAGAGATTTTTGAAATCAACAAAAGTAACAAACGAACACAGTTTTATCGTAATAAATTAGTTTTCAAAATTCCATTCCATGTGACATCACCAGATTTGACCATAATGTTTAGGTCGGGTCTGGGGCGTTATATTTAGTGGTATCAGAGTCATGTTGCAAAATTTGGCTATGGATTTGGGTTTTAAAATTTGGTTTTAATAACTGATTTTCAGATGATTTGAAATGATTTGACTTAGTGTGTGGTACACCGAGTCTCTGGCGCCGATCTTGTAAGTTTTCTAAAACTGTGACAAGTTTAAACTGAAAATACTATAGATAGTAGATTTTGAAACTACTGTAGGTTGTATACTGTAAAAACACTCTAGTTAATGTATATTGAGACTGTAGCAAAACTGATAGATAATGCGATTTACGAAAATCACTCTGAATTATTGAAACTGTTACACAAATCATCTGCTAATAAATACTAAAACCGTAATTGATTCATAAAATTTGTAATACAGATAAATTCAATTAGTCATGAGTGCACCAGGTATCCACAGACGAGGTACCAGAGGCCGAGGTAGAGGCTGTAGAGGGGTTCAAACTGAGTCCTCCTCCCTGGGTAGTATACCGAATTTGGAGACGAGTGAGACGCTGATGTCACCTGCCACTAAGATTGGGTCTCAAGATCTCATGGCTGGGGACGAAGCATTGTCCTAAGCTATGTTAAGAATATTAGAGAGGGTTGCTGAGACCAATACTAGATCTGTAGGCTGATGGTCGGTTACAGAATGACTCGGGCCCAATAGAGCTGAGCTTTTCAGGGGTGTCATGGGAGTCGCCCCTAATATGGATGAATACTGGATTAAGCCCACGGAGTAGATTTTGGACGATCTGGATTGTACTCCTGAGCAGAAATTAAAGGGTGCAGTTTCGCTACTACGTGATGAGGCTTACCAATGGTGGCTGACTATTAAGAAAGGCACTTAGCCCGATCATCTGACCTGGGAGTTCTTTAAGACTGCTTTCCAGGGAAAATATGTGGGGGCGAGCTACGTGGATGTTTGTAGGAGGGAGTTCCTAAATCTTATTCAGGGAGATCGATCTGTGGCTGAGTATGAGGCCGAATTCCTACGATTGAGCCGCTATGCGCGAGGTATGGTAGTGGCTAAGTATAAGCGATGTATCCGCTTTGAGGATATCCTCAAGGATAATTTGAGAGTCCTGATAGCTCTGCAGAGGGAGCGTGATTTTTCTTCACTGCTTGAGAAGGCGAATATTGCCGAGGAGGTTAAGCGTACTGAGCACCAAAACCGTGACAGAGAGGGAGGTAAGAACAAGAGGGTTTCGGAGCCCTCGAGTACTATACAGAGGCTTAAGAAAAAGGCCAGATTTGATGGGCCGATTCGAGCTGGGCCCCCTGTTATTGCTGCTGGACTGTAGCCATGTGCCGATTGTGGTAGACGTCATCAGGGCGAATGTTGGAGGAGGACTGAAGCGTACCTGAGGTTTAGATCATGGATCACCATATTAGGGAGTGTCCGTTGAGGGCTGATTAGATGGAAGCTCAGGGTACTGGTATTGTACAGCCACAGAAGGTAGCACAGTAGCCATGGAGAGGTCGTGGACAGGCTAGGAGTGGTAACGATATGGGCCGTGGACAAAGAGCACCGGGCTGAGGTGCTGGACAGACTGAGGTGAGGCAGCCTGCTCTTGTTTATGCTGCATGTCGTCAATAGGAAAGAGATACTCTGGACATTATTGTTGGTATGTGACAAACAGTAATTTATACATATTTTTACCCTATGCTTAACGCATTTTTTGGATGATTTTTCCTTAGAATTAGTGAATTTGATGCTCCTAATGCTTTAATTTCATGTTTTATACTTAGGAGAGCATAGGAGGGTGAAAGGAACGAGAAACGGGCCAAAGTACGAAATCAAAACAGCCTGGACTCCCTCACATGGGCATCCCACACGGCCGTGTCAATCTAGCAAAATCGAAGCATTACTCACACGGGTAGAAACACACGCCTGTGCCATTCTAACAGGCTCGAACACGGCCTGAAGTAATCGTACACAGGCATGTCCCTACCTAGCCCAAGTTGAGTCTAATTCGGAAAAGGCTAATTTTGAAGGCTCTTAGGCATTCTAAAGCCTATAAATACACCCTAGAGGAGGAAGAAAGGGGACACACAGAATAGGGAGTAAGGAATTACTCCAAGGAAGCCGATTAATTCATCTAAAAAGTCGGATTCATCATGAAGACTAAAGATATCTCCTCAATTCTCCTTCAAGAGTTTTAGGTTTTCTTTATGTTTTGTATTCTTTATTATTCTGAGATGTTTTCTTATTTAGCTATGAACTAAATTCCCTAAATACCTAAGGGGAATGAAACCTAAGATGAATCTTGTTATTATTTTCTGAATTGTATGGTAAATATTTAACTTGCTCTTAATTATGTGTTCTTAATTCTTGTTTTGATATCCCAGGATACTGATTCTAGATAAGCTCTTATTCAGAGGAGGAATAGACCCTGTCTAAGAGTAAATTTGTCATAATTAAGCGGAGTTGATTGTCTGCCTAGATATAGGGTGATAAGATTTTGCCGGATTAGGGTGAAACCTAATAAGGGGAATCCATAGATCGAGTTAAAGCAACCCTAGGGTGTTAATTAGAGAAATGTCCCAATTATTCAATCGAGGGATTAGACGTTATTAGTCTTGAATAGGGATAATAACATAACTTAGGGATCTCTACGGAACAAGTTAAATGAATAAATCGTCCGATTCGGAGCCAGAATAACAAGTACAGTCTAGGTAGATTTTTCCTTAGGTATTGTCTTAATTCAATTGATTTTCCCAAAAGCAATTCCCCAATTCTATTCTCTGTGAGTTCTTAGTTTAGATAATTAGTTTGTTAAAACAAAACCCCATTATTCTTAGTCTAGATAATTAAAAAACAGTCATTACTAGTACTTTTAGTTCCTTTGGGTTCGACAATTCGGTCTTGCTAAAACTATACTACTGTTCGATAGGTACACTTGCCTACATCACGATAATAGTTAGTTTCAAGAACGATTAATTATAAATATTTAAAACCTGTCACAAAATTAAGCGATCAATTTTTTTGGCGTCGTTGCCTGGGAACTAAAATATTAGGAACATTCAATTTTTATTACTTTATCCATTTATTTTTCTTGCAATCTAATTTTATTTTTAATTTTATTCTAATTTACTAATTTTCTTTTTCTTTCTTCTGGCAGATTTTTATAGTTTATGACTAGAAGAAACCTGTCAGGGCCACAACTTTTTGACGAAAAAATCGATCTCACAGTTCGCAGAAACCAAAGAGAAATAAGGCGAAGCTTAAGATACACAGAGAACGAGCAAGAGGATGATACTTAACCCCCAACCGAAGAGATGGCTGAAAACCAAGGCAATCAACTATCTCCTGCAATTGCGGCTAATCAAAATCTTGCTCCACGCACTATGTATGATTATGTTAAACCTTCTTTAACAGGAACTGAATCGAGCATAGTTAGACCTGCTGTAGCTGTAAATACTTTTAAACTGAAACCTAACACAATTCAAATGATACAACAATTTGTTCAGTTTGATGGTTTGTAGGATAAAGATCCCAACGCTCACTTAGCAAACTTTTTGGAATTATGCGATACATTTAAAATCAATGGCGTTTCTGATGATGCCATACGTCTTCGGTTGTTTTCCTTTTCATTGAGGAACAAGGCTAAATATTGGTTGAACTATTTACCATGAGGGTCAATTACTACTTAGGAACAAATGATCGAAAAATTTTTACTAAAATATTTTTCGCCGGCTAAAATGGTTAAATTACGTAATGGTATCTCTTCTTTTGTGCAAATGGATTTAGAAACACTCTACGATGCATGTGAGAGATACAAGGACCTTTTGAGAAGGTGCCCTCACCATGGGTTACCGCTTTGGCTTTAGGTTCAAACATTCTATAATGGCCTGAATCCTTCGACTCAGCAAATGGTTGACGCAGCTGCTGGTGGAAACATCAACAATAAAACACCTGAAGATGCTTATGAGTTCATAGAGGAGATGTCACTGAATAACTATCAGTGGCAAGTTATGAGGACAAAGCCAACAAAAACAACCGGTGTTTATAACGTCAATTTAGTCACTATGCTTTTTAATCAGGTAGAACTCTAGAATAAAAAAAATTGATGGTTTTCTTAGTTCTTCACATGTTCACTCAGTAATACAGTGCGAAGCAAGTGGAGGTGGAACAAGTTATTCGGAATACCAACCTTATGGCCACAACATGGATAACAAGCAATTAAATTACTTGGGTAATAACCCTCGACCTCAAAACAATCCATATAGTAACACTTATAATGCAGGTTGGAAGAACTACCCCAATTTCTCATGGGGAGGCCAATGAAATCAGCGACCACCTCCGGGCTACCAACAGCCACCTTATCAATAGGAAAAGAAGCCGAACCTTGAAGAGATGCTCACAAAGTTTATCTCGGTGTCAGAAACCCACTTTCAGAACACTGAAACAGCACTTAAAAATCAACAAGCGTCAATCCAAGGGCTCGAAACTCAGATAGGCCAGCTTTCTAAACTAATCTTTGAATGACCACAAGGTAGCTTGCCAAGTAATACTGAACCTAACCCAAGGGAACAGCTCAACGCGATTAATGTTCAAAATGAAGAAGGATTTGTTGAACTCGAGCCAGAACCGAGGCAAGAAACGGTGGTAAGCAAAGGTAAATGTGAGGTAGATTATAATAAAAACAAACCAGTGACTGTCGAATATAAATCTCATGTGCCGTACCCCAACGCGACAAGGAAAGACCGCTCAGATGAACAATTTGGTAAATTCTTTAAACTCTTAAAAAAATTACATATTAACTTACCGTTTATTGAAGCTCTATCGCAGATGCCAAACGCAATGAAATTTTTAAAGGAGCTTTTAGCAAATAAGCGGAAGTTGGACGAGGCGTCGCATGTGGAGCTGAATGTAGTTTGCTTGGCTATTCTCCAAAATAAACTACCCAACAAACTAAAAGATCTAGGGAGTTTTATGATTCCTTGCTTAATTGGTAGTTTAGATGTTAATAATGCATTAGCTGATCTAGGGGCTAGTATTAACGTCATGCTTTACAAAATGTTTAAGTAACTAGGTCTCAAGAAGCCCAAACAGACTAGGATGAGCATTCAATTAGCAGATAAAACTATAAGATTCCGTAGGGGTGTTATTGAAGATATGCTAGTTAAAATCGATAAATTTATATTTCCCGTTGACTTTATTGTTCTAGACATAGAAGAGGATAGCAACACTCTCTTAATTCTCGGAAGGCCCTTTTCAACAGCTGCTAAAATGATCATTGATGTTGGCACAGGTGAACTCACACTACGGGTGGGGGATGAAACAATCACCCTTCAAGCTCGCAATTCTGGCAACACATCAAAAATTGAACGTGATCGTTTAACCCATTCTACTAAAACTAACAATATCGTGCAACCTACTTTGCAGGAAATGAGTTTGAAGGAAGCACATGAGTCATTCTCAAGCAATAGTAGAGGACTTACTCATGAAGAACGAAGACTGCAAATAGAGGAGCTAGATGAATGGCGAACACATAAACTAAGAACACACGATAAACCAAAACTGCCCAAAACGAGCTCGATACCTTTCCGAATCAACTTAAGGTTGGCGATAAAGTATTATTAGACGCCGCAGATCCTCATATTGTCACTGCCAGACCGGATGAAGAAATCCCTTTTACGGTACTTAGTATTTTTCCATTCGGTACGGTAGAGGTGAGTCATCCCAAATTCGATACTTTTAAAGTAAACAACACCCGTTTAAAACCCTATTTTGATGAGATTGATAGCAGGAATGAGGAGTATAAACTCCTCGAACCACCATGACCATTCAATGGAGAGGTAAGTCGAGCTTAGACTATAAATAAACGCTTATCGGGAGGCAACCCGAGCATTAACAATATTAATTTCTTTAAATTTTAGTATTTAACACCTAACTTACTAATAGAAATCTTGAATATAGGTTTTTCCACAAAGACACGGCTAAGCACACGGGCGTGCTTAAGTCCGTATGAAAACAAGGTAAAAGATTTCCCCAACATGGGCTACGATAAAATGCCACGACCGTGCGACATGGCCGTGGTCGAACCTGCAAAAACAGCACGGGCATGCGACATGCCTATGTCTAGTATCCGTGGTCGAACCTATTAAATTAACAAGGTGTGGACCTTGCATACACGGGTGTGGGAGAAGTGAACGAAGCTAGACACGGTCGTTTGACATGGCCGTGTGCACCCACACGCCCAAGGAACACGGGTGTGTACTAAATGTCAGACGTGCCCAAATTCAAAAATTCGTGAATCACACGGGCTGAAATTAGGGAACACGGGCGTGTTACCTGGCCGTGTGCTCCAAAATCTATAAAAACCCTGCACTATTCATTGTCTTCCCCACCAAAAAACCTTAACCCTAGCAGCCGCAAGTCCAGACGACCTCTCTTCACACCCGTGCGCCGTATCCAACTCCATTTTTGCCGCTCATTCACCTTTTCCTAGAGTTTGTTTACTTTTTTCCCTTTAATTGCACTCATTTTTCATGTTAGTTATCATAGAACTATGCATATTTCATGATTCTTTTCATCTTTCTATCACTCACACTTTATTTGATTAGTTAGAAGTAAATATTCATGATTAGAACAATAGACATACTCATGCCTTTAGTGTTAACATTTTTCATTCGTCACACATTTTGTATTCCATGAAATTTTTTGCCATTTTTACACCATACAATTGATTGCTTGATTAACTTGTTAGTCTTAGTAGTTGCTAAAATTATGATTGTTATTTTTCTTCATTTTACTTTGATCATTCCTCAAGATGAATTAATAGTTTTGATTGCATGTACCATGTCATTTTCATGAGGAAAGAAGACCGTCGTACTTGCTTCAAAAAAGAGGAAGGGAGCCTCCTCTTTTGCAGGTCCAACCGTAAAAATTCATCACCCTCTCTGACAGTTCCCTCGTGGGCCCCAAGAAGAGCTTTTCCAAATACTTCGGGCCTGACCTTTAATTGCGGGCCGCTACATCGACCGGGCTACCGTAGAACAAGTTCAGTTGGCTGATGCGATTCGGGCCCTCCTAACCACCGACCCTTGGGAGCTGTTCTTTGGGATCATCGAGCCAACATACCTCGAGCTCATGATGGAACTATGCTCAACGTTCCATCTTTAGACCGTAATGACGAACTACGATGATCCCGGCATGGTCCAATTTCGCCTAGGTGGATTAATCTGCCAGCTAGGCATCCTAGAGTTCAATGCTGCACTGGGCTTATATATGAAGGACTTCAAGGAGGAGAATGAACTACATGCTCTCACTCGCCACATACACTTCTCCCCCTCGAAGTACTGGCACACTTTGGTCCCTGGCGCGGCCTCCTACAATCCTAGCCACTCCAAGGCATCAGTTCCCCCACCTTCCCTGAAGTGCCTACACTCCATTTTGGCTCACACAATTACAGGAAGGTAAGAGAGCACTGGCGTCGTCAACACTCACGACGCCTACTTTTTATGTGTATGTCGCACGGGCACGTCATCGACCTTGCCTATTTTACCGCCCTTGAGATTTAGCACTAGGCAGAGCGGCATAGGAATGGGGTCATCTCTATTGGCCCCTATGTGATGTGATTGGTTCGACACTTCGGGCTCCTCGACATCGCGGCTCAAGAATCATCCTTGACCCTCATTGGCCAGATGTCTCCACAAGGAATCTCGAGCATGCTTAGCATGAGGATGATCGAGAAGCACCGAGGAACCTACCCTCCTCAATATCGTCTTGCCCAATCTACCGAGGAGGAGGCCTACGAGGACATTTCTGATGATGTCCTTTAGCAGCACGAGGACCCACCGACTCAGCCGCCACCACCCTCTCGTTCAATTCATGCGGCGGCTTCATACGCTGACATCTCTGAGCGCCTCACTCAATTCGAGCAGCAGTGTTTTCAATGATTTTACAACATTGGTGCTACTCTATAGCAGATTTGTCAGCACCTCCACATCTCATTGCCAGTCCCACCTCGCGAATCATCCAGCAATGAAGATGTTTAAAAACATTTATTTATTATTTTATGTTTTTAATTATTACTAAAACTACTTTTTATTTTTATTAGATTTTAGAATTTTATTTTTAATTATCAATTTCGATTATTTCTTTATGACTAATTATTCTTCCTAATATCCCTTAAAGAGCTCCTGATCTTATCACAGTTAAATAGAGCTCTTGAGCTCATCATCGCATAGGAACTAAAAAACTCCACCAGGAAAGGTTCTCCACGACTGCCATGTCCTGATCGACCACGACCATAGTTACCACTAGATATAATATTCTTTTTGCGCAGGACTTATGGACTAATGAACCTCTACCACCGCCGGAGTATCCTCCTCCACTCTCGCACCGATTACTCTCTAAAACTCTAGTTCGAGGAATTCATCATACAGGAAGTTTCACTTCTCTCCCTATCTTATTTTTATATTCTAAATGTCTATCTTTGTACATTGAGGGCAATGTACATCTTAAGTGTGGGGGCATTCATTTCATTATCAGAAAAATCCCTGAATGATTACCTTGTTCTCTTTAAAAGCTCTCATATCATATTTAGGATAAATTTTAATTGATTTATGATTTTTATTGATATATCTTGAATTAAACCATAGGGATTTATGCATTGATTGTTTAAACTTTAAGACATTAGAGAATCAAGCATGATAAGATGATTTTTAAGAATTTAAAATTATAGGTTGTTTCCCTAAGTCTAGGTAATTACCTTGAATTGGAATTCGCCAGTCTAAAAATCAAAAAGCCATAATTTTTGTGAGATTTTTGAGCCTTTTGAGCATCTATTAATTCTTTCATGCTCACTTTTATTATTGCTTTGAGTGCGTCAATATCGAACTGTTATTCTAGAACTTGCTTGAGTATACATGTCAAGACCACACCATTTGATTTGATATGTCAAAATGATTAATGCACCTAGGATTAACCCACTCTTTCCATGAAAAGCCTACCTCCACGATTAACCCTTAGTAAACCCCTTTGAGCCTAACAAGCCATTCCTTGTATTAACCTCAATATTAACCCTTAACCCATTATTGTTGAAATCCCTTAAATTAATTTGATCCCTATTTTTTTCGAGATTTAAGTTGAGTAAATTGCTTAGCTATGTCTTGCTTAGCTATGATATTTAACTTGTTCTTAAAAAAAACTATGTATAAATATTAGTAATTTCATATTCTGAGAAGAAGCTCTGTTGTACGCAAGTAACGATTAACTCTTTTTCTAGTTAGGCAATTTTTCAATTCAATCTTGATTCTAAACCTTTCTTTTAGCCTGTGACCACACCCCCTAACCAAGCCTCACTACAAACCTCTAAATACCTTTTGATTGATGTATCATTTTAAATTATAGTGGTGGGATTTCATTTTCATGCAAGCCTATGGTAATGACTTTTCATTATTGACTATTGAGTGCTTCAGTTATTGTCCTTAAACACCTTGAGTGATTTGAGTGAATATTTAGTAAGGACGTGAAACTCTGTGATATTCTAAATCAAAGGTAAGTAGTTAGATGAGGGGAGACACCTATGTTTGCAGGATTAAATACTCAACTTGGAACGTTTGAAACTTTTATGTTCTTTTAGTTGAATTCTCAATGTATGATTACCTGTGGATTATTTTGAGATATTATAGATAGAAATTATAAGTTGAGAAGTATTTATTTTGATTATGAGTTGAGGATTTTGCTTGAGGACAAGCAAATGCTTAAGTGTGGGGGTATTTGATAAATCGTAATTTATACATATTTTTACCCCATGCTTAACTCATTTTTTGGATGATTTTTCCTCAAAATTGGTGAATTTGATGCTCCTAATACTTTAATTTCATGTTTTATACTTAGGAAAGCATAGGAGAGTGAAAGGAATGAGAAACCGACCAAAGTACGAAATCAAAACGACCTGGACTCCTTCACACGGGCATCCCACATGGCCGTGTCAATCTGGCAGAATCGAAGCACGACTCACACGGGTAGAAACACACGCCCGTGCCATTCTAACAGGCTCGAACACGGCCTGAAGTAATCACACACTAGCGTGTCCCTGCCGAGCCCAAGTTGAGTCCAATTCAGAAAAGGCTAATTTCGAAGGCTCTTAGGTATTCCAAAGCCTATAAATACACCCTAGAGGAGGAAGAAAGGGGACACATAGAATAGGGAGTAAGGAATTACTACAAGGAAGCCGATTGATTCATCTCAGAAGCTAGATTCATCATCAAGACTGAAGATCTCTCCTCAATTCTCCTTTAGGAGTTTTGGGTTTTCTTTATGTTTTGTATTCTTTATTATTCTAAAATATTTTCTTATTTAGCTATGAACTAAATTCCCTAAATACCTAAGGGGAATGAAACCTAAGACGAATCTTGTTATTATTTTCTGAATTGTATGATAAATATTTAACTTGTTCTTAATTATGTGTTCTTAATTCTTGTTTTGATATCCCAGGATACTGATTCAAGATAAGCTCTTATTTAGAGGAGGAATAGACCCTGTTTAAGAGAATATTTTTCAGAATTAAGCGGATTTGATTGCGCGCCTAGACATAGGGTGACAAGATTTTACCGGATTAGGGTGAAACCTAATAAGGGGATCCATAGATCGATTTAATACAACCCTAGGGTGTTAATTAGAGAAAGGTCTCAATTATTCAATCTAGGGATTAGACGTTATTAGTCTTGAATAGGGATAATAACATAACTTAGGGATCTCTACGGAACAAGTTAAATGAATAAATCGTCCGATTTGGAGCCAGAATAACAAGTACAGTCTAGGTGGAATTTTCCTTAGGTATTGTCTTAATTTAATCGATTTTCCCAAAAACAATTCCCCAATTCTATTCTCTGTGAGTTCTTAGTTTAGATAATTAGTTAGTTAAAATAAAACCCCATTATTCTTAGGCTAGACAATAAAAAGACAGTCATCACCAGTACTTTTAGTTCCTTTAGGTTCGACAATCCGGTCTTGCTAAAACTATACTACTGTTCGATAGGTACACTTGCCTACATCGCGATAATAGTTAGTTTCAAAAATGATTAATTATAAATATTTAAAACCTATCACGAAATTATGCGATCCGTATGTTCCTTATTTGTGATGTACCATGTTTTGCTCTGATAGACGTAGGATCTACCCATTCCTGTATAGCCAACTCTATTTATGAAAAGCTGGGGTTATCGGTTAAGAGCACTATGAGTGATGTCACCGTACTAAGCCCATTGGGGCAATCGATTAGAGTTAGTAAACTGTATAGGGATGTTCCTTTAGAGGTTCAAGGGATGGTATTTCTGGCTGACTTGATGGAGCTTTCGTTTGGGGAGATCGATATGATATTGGGGATGGATGGGCTGGTGAAGCACCGAGAAAGTTTGGATTGCGCGATGAAGAGGGTCATCTTGAGAACCGAGAAGGATAATAAGGTAGTCATGGTTGGGGAGCGCTGGAATTATCTATCTAATATGATCTCTGCGCTGGTGGCAGAAAAGTTGATTCGTAAGGGATGGGAGGCATTTTTGGCCTACGTAAGTGTTTTTGATTTTAGGGATTCTACTGTTAAGGACATCAGAATGGTAAAGGATTTTTCGGACATCTTCCCTAAAGAGCTACCGGGGTTACCTTCGAATTGTGAGGTGGAGTTTGAGATAGAGCTCCTTCCTGGTATGGTTCCAGTGTCCTTCGCTCCCTACCGAATAGCACCGAAAGAGCTTGTTGAGCTTAAAGCTCAGATTCAGGAATTATTGGATCATGGGTACATCTGCCCTAGTGTGTCTCAATGGAGAGCACCAGTGCTGTTTGTAAAAAAGAAAGATGGATCCATGCAGATGTGTATTGAGTACCGTCAGCTAAACAAGCTGACCATTAAGAACAAGTATCCACTTCCAAGGATTGATGATCTGTTCGACTAGTTCTGAGGGGCTTCTGTATTCTCTAAGATTGATTTACGATCTGGGTATCATCAGTTAAGGGTTAAGGAGGTTGACGTACATAAGACGATGTTTAGGACTCATTATGGTCACTACGAGTTCATAGTGATGCCATTAGGGTTGACTAATGCACCGACAACTTTCGTGGATCTGATGAACCGAGTATTTCAGCCCTATCTAGATCGGTTTGTGGTAGTGTTCATCAATGACATATTGGTTTATTCGAGGACTGAGGATGAGCATGACGAGCACCTTAGGATTATTCTTCAAATTTTGACAAAAAAGCAGCTCTATGCTAAGTTCAGCAAGTGTGAGTTCTGGTTACGTTAAGTAACGTTTCTGGGTCATGTGGTGTCTACTGAGGGTATTCAAGTCGATCCTCGAAAGGTTGGAGCTGTACTGGATTGGAAGCAGCCTAAGAATGTGTTTGAGATCTGCAGCTTTCTAGGGTTGGCAGGTTATTACCGACAGTTTGTAGAAGGTTTCTCACTGATTGTAGTACCCTTAAATAAGCTGATACGTTAGGGTTTACCATTTTTCTAGACTGATGCACAGCAAGAGAGCTTCGAGAAGCTTAAGACAGTTCTAACTCAGGCTCCTATTTGATACAGCCTGAACATGGAAAGGAGTTCGTAATTTATAGTGATACTTTACATGTCGGTTTGAGATGTGTGTTGATGCAGGATGGTAAGGTTGTGGCATATGTATCTCACCAGCTCAAGACACATGAGGCTTACTCTCCGACGCATGATTTGGAACCAACCGCCATGGTTTTTACTCTAAAGATTTAGAGGCACTATCTGTACAGTGAGAAGTATATCATCTACACTGATCATAAAAGCCTTAAGTACCTCCTAACTTGTAAGGAGTTAAATCTTAGGCAGCGTAGATGGATTGAGCTGCTTAAGAACTATAATTGTACCATTGAGTACCATCCGGGCACGGCCAATGTGGCGGCTGATGCACTGAGGCGTAGGGCTATAACTGATCTAATTGCAATGTTCACTCAGCTTAGCCTATTAGACAATAGGAGTTTGTTGGCTGAGCTACAAGTTAAACTGACTTGGATCAATTAGATTATGGTTAAACACCTGGAGAATGAGTTTTTAGGTCTTCGGTTCTAACAGATTAAGAGTGGTAACAGTATGAACTTTGGGTTGAACTATGAAGGTGTGTTGTGTTTCCGAGGTTGGGTATTTGTACCGAATTATTTTGATTTGAGACAGTCTATATTGAAAGAGGCGCATAGTAGCCCTTACGCTATGCACCCTGGTGGGAATAAGATGTACCGAGATCTTCGAGAGTTGTATTGGTGGCCAGGATTGAAGCCAGAGGTTACTGATTTTGTGGCTAAATGTCTGACATGTCAGCAACTTAAGACTGGGCATCATTTAGCTTTGGGTTTGCTGTAGCCGGTTAAGATTCCATTATGGAAGTGGGAACGAGTAACGATGGACTTTGTTAATGGGTTGCCTTTAACACCTACTAAGAAGGATTCAATGTAGGTCATCGTGGATCGATTGACCAAGTTTGCATACTTCATATCGGTTAAAACAGATTATTCTTTGCAGAAGTTGGCAAAACATTATATTTTTGAGATAGTGAGACTGCATGGGGTACCGGTTTCAATTATCTCTGATAGGGATCCTCGCTTCACGTCTCGATTTTGGAAAAGCTACATGAGGCCCTATGTTTAAGGTTGGACTTCAGTACTGCGTTCCATCCTCAGACTGATGGTTAATCGGGAGGGTAATTTAGATATTAGAGGATATGTTGAGGAGCTGTGTTATTGATTTCAGAGACAGTTGGGAGGAGTATCTACCGCTAGCAGAATTTGCTTATAATAACAGTTTCCAGTCTAGCATTCAGATAAAACCTTACAAGGCCCTGTATGATCGTAAGTGTCGTACATCGCTATGTTAGACTGAATTGGGTGAGCGACGTGTATTGGGTCCTGAGTTGGTCTCTGAGATAGAGGATAAGGTTCAACTGATTCGAGATCGTCTAAAGCTGGCTTCTGATAGATAGAAATCCTATGCTGATTTGAAGAGGTGTGAGATTGAGTATTCTTCGGGGGACCTGGCCTTTCTCAAGGTCTCTCCATAGAAGAAGATTCTAAGGTTCGATCTTAAGGGCAAGTTGAGCCCTAGGTTTATTGGACCTTACCGTATTCTGAAGCGAGTGGGACTGGTCTCTTATCAGTTGGAGCTACCTCCAGAGTTAGACCATATCCACGATGTGTTCCACTTCACGATTTTGAGGCGCTACAGCTCTGATCCCTTGCATATTGTCCCTGTTGAGGAGATTGAGTTTAGGCTAGACTTGACCTTCGAGGACGAGCCGGTTCTGATTCTGGATTGCGATGTAAAGGTTATGCGGAAGAAGTCTATTCCTTTAGTGAATGTATTGTAGCGTAATCATAGCAATGAGGAAGCTACGTAGGAACCTGAGGATTCAATGCGTCAGTAGTATCCTCATCTGTTCTGATCAGGTAAGTTTCCAGGCCGAAATTTTCTTTTAGGGGTTAGAGTTGTAACGCCCCAAAATTTTATTTTTGTTTCTGTTAAAATGTGACACAAATCTGTATCTGCTTCTTCTAACGTCTGTTTTTCCCCTTCCTGCCGAATTTTTCCTTATTTCCTTTCTCTACTCTTCCAGTTTCCGTTTTGCTTCCGTTTTGCTCAACTATTGGATTCGCTCATTCGGTAAGTACCATTTTGTTTCTATTTTATCATTCCATAATTGGTTTTCTGATAGAGGGCTACTTTTGGTTCTTTTGGATTAGGTGAAGATCAAGCAACGACTAGTGCTTCTATAGAGATTTGAATGTTAGGGATTTAGTTCGTTGTCGGTAAGTGATCGAGTTTACTTTTTGACGTTCTAAGCTGGGAAAATATTTTTGGTTTATTTTTCGTCGTTTTACTAAATTCGGGCTTTGGTATCGTCGATTATAGGTTTTTGAGTGCTCGGAGATCGTTTAAGCTTTAATTAAAACTAGTGTGTACTTAATTGCACAAAAAATGAAGTTTTGACGAAATCCAACAACCTCACTGTCGATACCACACGAACGTGTGGTCGCTTTTGTGGTAGGCCGTATGATGGAACACGGGCGTGTGTTCGACGAGGCCGAGCCGTGCGAGTACGACACGACCGTGTGATGGCTAAGTTGGCCTTGTGCAACACACGGGCCAAACTGAGTTGGGCCGTGTGGGCCACATGGGTAGTCCACTAGGGCGTGTTAGATTTTGGGCCAGGCCATGTGATTCATAGGCCAAGGTAAATTTGGGCCGTGTAGGCCACATGGGCGTGTAGGCCCACACGGGTAGGCTACATAGGTGTGAGCCTATTCTTACTGAAATGTTTGTTAAGGTGGCACAGGTTGCGCAAGCCAACTGTGAACCTTCCATAGGGTCAGTAAGTACTACTTAGACCCTTATCTGTGTGAAATTGACTATGTGAAATCCCTTATCTGTGTGAAATTGACTATGTGAAAGATGTAACGAGCATGTTATATATAAAAGCATATATACCGAACTGTATGTGTATCTGATAGATCTGTGATAGCATGACATTCCAGTATATGTTGCATTGCATGAGGTTGGGTTGAATTTATTTGGAGGAAATATACAGAAAGGCTCTTAAGCCTAATATACTGGCAGCTTAGCTGCAAACTACTGCCTTGTGCCTCATTCGGTACTACCTAGAGTGTAGGGATGAATGGGTTGATTTAATCCCCACATGGAGTATAGGGTTGGACAGAGATTGTGTATAGAGGCTGGTTGGGTAGGACTCTGTTCGCTGATACTGTTAGCATTACTGTTACTGTGATGGGCTAAAGCCCCTATGCATATCCGACACTGAACTGAAATAGGCTAAGGCCCGAACTGCTACTAATACTGAAATGGGTTTAGGCTTAGACTGTATTTGACTGTTTGATTGTGATTGACTGTATGAATGTTTTCTGTGGGGATTACACACTAAGTTTACGTAAAATCACCCTTTTCTATTTTAATATTACAGGTAATCCCCAGACCTGACAGTTCGGTGCGACGGATTGCTCGACGGTTGCCACATGTATTTATACTGCTTTACTCTCGTTTATGGTTTTATTGATTATATGGTATTTTTATGTAGTTGGAATTTATGGACTGTTTTGCTTTAACTTTGGAAATTTTAACTGCTTTTACGCACTTACAACTTCAAACTTAACAAAATACGAATTTTTCTAATAACCAAGGTTTTCCGTAAAATAAACTATTTTTAAAATAAATGACTGCTAAAGCTTCCGCAACGAATTATGTTTTAAAACAATTGACTAGATTAAGTGATTTTTGAAATAAAAAAGAGTAACAAACGAACACGATTTTATCGTAATAAATTAGTTTTCAAAATTCCATTCCATGTGACATTGCCAGATTCGGCCATAATGTCTAGGCTGGGTTTGGGGCATTACAAAGGCACATTTGCATCCTTTCCTATCAACTCAAAGAAACATTTTCATGTTTTATTATCTCATGACTTTATCATATTCATTTACATATATTCACATACAACACAACTTATATATATTTCAAATAATGATAATTTGGAAACCTAAGAATATGAAAATATGGATGGCCTTAATCACCACAAATTGAATAAACTAATCTCTATCACACCAATGACTCAAAAAGTCTAACATGTCCCAAAAGTGTAGCATTAAACACTCTCCAACATACTAGCATGTCCCAATGAATGGAGCTTAGTTAAATATTCCCTTATCTCTCCAACTTATCTTGGGGCCTCAACGCCTAAATGACAAAACACAAAGGTGAGTGCTTGTAATGCGTGGTTTATGAAAGTGTACATAGTTGTTATCAAGTAATAAGTAAGTAAAAGAGTTATCGTCTCTACAGGGATTGTGTATGTTGATCAATTAATTATAAAATTAATATTAACAATTTGGTAAGAAAAACACAATCTTTTTGAGGTGATTGGTAATGAAATTAAATTAAATAATCTAGATACAAAGTGATCCCTAATGCAAATTAACCTAAATGCAATGTATGCAATGGAATGAATGAGTTGAGTTTACCAAAAAATTCAAAAACTTTAACAATCAATAACATGAATAAGCTAGAATAATCAAATCATTCAACTTTATTCATTTACATCATGCTTAATAATGTTTTGTAAAATATTCCATGGTAACTCGATCTTTCATGAGCTTGAAATCAATTTTAAGTCCTTTTAGAATTTTTCACTTAGAAAAACATGCATACTGTAACGTCCTGAAATAGGACCTAGTCGGAATAGTGGTTTCGGGACCACAAATCCAACATCAAAATATTTATTTTATGATTATTATGAGGCCTATAATATGAGTATATGCATGTGTTAAAGTTTCATGAAGAAATTTTAAGTATAAGGTGTCCAATTGGAAATCAGGGACTAAATTGAATAAATTGAAAAACTTGGTTTCTAGAAGCAATTCATATGAAATTACTTTAGATTATGAATTAGAAGGTCTTGGATAGTAATTTTCCCAAATTTGAAATTTTTGGACAAAAATGGGCTTGCATGGATGAAATTTTAAAAAAGGGCATAAGGGCATTTTGGTCATTAGGCTTTTTAATGAATTAAAATGGAAAAAAATGAACCAAAATCAGCTCATTTTCTCCTTCATCCAGCCGAATTTCAAGGGTCACCATAGCTAGGGTTTTCAAGCTTTCCAAACTAAATAGTAAGTGCCCCCAAGCCCTATTTTTCATGTTCTTTGTATTTTTGAAATCCTGGTAGCTTGCTCTTCCTATTTCTACCCATATTTCGTGCTAGAGTTTATGTTCAAAAATTTACCCATGCATGAGTTATTGGTATTTTGATGGATTGTGGAGGAATATGAAAGATTAATGTGTGTTAAACATCTTTTCCAAGTTGGTTTTCATGAGAAACCCTTATAGGGACTATTTTGCAAAAGATGTAAATGTGTGGTAGAAATGGAGAAGATAAGGAAAAATGTGGGTTTCCATAAGAGAGAAAAATGTTCAGTTAGGCTTGGGTAAGATGGAAATTGCATGTGTTTCATTATACGAGCTTAGGGATTAAATCGTAAAAATGTCAAAGGTTAGGGGCAAAACGGTCAATTAGCCTGGGGGTGGATATTAAACTTGAAATGTATTATGTAGGGTATTAATGAGTTAATTTTGCTGTTATAGACCCCGAGGAACAAGTTCCGGAGGTCGATCGTGGTAAACGCAAGGTTTCAGAATAACCGAAACACAATCACGAGGAGAATACCAGGTAAGTTCGGATAACTTAAAGTAAACCCCTAATATGCATAATTGTATGATTTATGAATGCATGGAATTTGCATTTATTGTTAGTATGAAGATGCATCAAATGCATCTTTGGTAATGACTTGTTGATAATCATCTCGGTTGAGGTTGATAAAGGGGATTCGATGGATAAACCCTGATTGATATGTGTAACGAGATCCTGTATGTGTTGCAGTAAGGATTTAGCCCGGACAGGTAATCCGTTGGTCTCAATTATGAAAAGGATCTAGCTCGAACGGGTGTTCCTTGAATGATCGAGCCTCCCGAAGAATATATATGCATTACAGATTTAGCCCGGACGGGTAATCTGATTAAGGTCTGAATTTAGCCTGGACTAGTAATTCAGATCCAAGCTCATTAAGGGTGTTTTCACAATAAGAGATTTAGCCTGGACTGGTAATCTTGAGATCACCTTACGAGTTCATGATATGTGGGATTTAGCCTGGACTGGTAATCCTGCTATATGATGTGAAGTTCGCGGGAGTACATATATGGAATGATCATTCCTATGAATTGACGAATAATGGGTATTCCATCGAGATTTCCTATAAACTCAATGAGATTAACATGGGATATACATATATGAATGAAATGTTGAATGATGAGCTCATCTAGTTAGATTATATGATACATGATTATGTGACTAACTCATTGATTGAGTGCATGTGATAGGAAATCATCTCATAATGGATGATTTCATGAATTAAGTATGGATGTATGCTAATTACTTGGCAAGTTTAATTTTCGATTATTTGATCTTGCTAAGCATGAAAATGCTTACCCCCTCTCTTTTCCCTGTTTTACAGAGCTCGAGGACTCATAAAGATTGGAAGACGATTGGAAAGTCAACACACTATCAACTAGTCAAGCTTTGGTATAAAGACACTTCTATTTTGTTAATGGCATGTATAGGGCTTTGAGTATTTTGTCATATGAGTCATTTGAATTGCCAAATGAAGGCATGTAAAGATGCATTCATCTTTTTGTACAAGGCCATGGAAATTTGCATATTTGAAAGTAGGCTATGACCTGCCTTTATATGCATGTTTATGCTCCATTATGATGGGTTGCTTCAAGTGGCAATGAGTTCAAAAACGAGTCAAGTTTTGAATGTGTTTTAATAACATAATAACCCATAAATACTAGATGGGAAATAACATTTTTGAATGAAACCAATGATATGAGGTTTCCATACAACTAATTTCATCAAGATCATTTTCAAGCGTATAATCATGTTTTACTTTGAATTTGGTATCTTTTAAGAAAAAGAAGTAGAAAGTGGTGATTAAAGGCTTGGTAAATAGCCTATTAAAGTCCACATGGTTAGACACACGGGCGTGTGTCTATGCCGTGTATGACACACGGCCTATCCCCATGGGCGTGTGGCTTGGCCGTGTGTCCCCTGCACCTAAAACTTTAAGTCAAATTAGTACACGGGTAGGACACACGGGCGTGTGTCTGGGTCGTGTTAATTTAACAGAATGCTCAAGTTTTAGAGACAGGGTGAGCCCACGGGGGTGTGCCTTGGCCGTGTCTAAAATTCAGTGTTGCCGAGGGGTTAAAGGCATGGACGTGCCTTAGACCACACGGGCGTGGGTGATCACACGACCCCTCATGCACGGGCGTGTGACACTTCTAAATAAGGAAATTTTTCTAAAGTTATGAAACGTTCCCGGTCTTAACCCGAATCATCTCTATGTATATTTAAGGTCTCAAAGGCCCATTTAAAGGACGAGATGTGAATGCTTGTAAGTTCTAGTTCGGAGCTAAACCTGGTGAGTCGAGTCAGCATGTTTTAAATGAAAAGTTTCGGTAATGCCTCGAACCCTATCCCGGCACTGGATACGGGTGAGGGGTGTTACACATACTACCGTGATCATATTTAACTAAGGGTTTCTTAGAATTCATGTAAAGTAACAGGGATGGGTTAGGTTTGAAAAAGTTTAATCACATAAATCTATAATCTATGCAAGGTAATAGAGCTTTCTCGAGTTATTATGAACCTTTAATATAATCAGGTTAGGGTCTGAATTAAGCATGCACCTTTCAATTGTTGCATCCCTTAATCGCCATCTGGTTAGGACTAATCAACTAATTCTAATGCATTCAATCACATTTTCATGACTGAAATTTATGCATGATTTTAACTGAAAGCATGAACAACTGAGGCACAGAACATCATAAACATGATGTAAATGAACTTCATTTAATTGATGTGATCATTCCAGTTAAACAAAATTAAGCTACCATTGTTGATGAAAAAATAACAAAACAAATTATGAACATGATTAATATCCAAAATAAAACAAAGATAGAGAAAAATAAACTTTAATTGATTCGATAGTTCTCTGGGAATCAATCGTAGTGGCTTTCTTCAATCCTCGTGTTTGCCCTTTCGAAAAGTGCTCCTCAAGGTGGCCAGCCAATAGAGTATTTTATCAAAGATTTTCCAGCTAATGAAGAGGGAAAATGGGGATGGTTATGCATGAAAGGGAGAGAAAATGTGAAGGAGAGAATGAGAAATGAAGAATGAATGTTGAATATTGAATGAGGAATGAGGAATGAATAATGTTTGAGAGATGATGAATGATGGATGATGGATATGAGGAATGGGTGTAATAGCCCGGTTTTAGCTAAATTGGAACAGTGGTTTTGTAACCACATTATCGAGGTCGTAAAATTATTTTAATATTATTTTTGGTATTTACAGTATGTGAATCTATATATGTGAAAATTTCGTGGGCTAATTTTATCGTTTAATAGCTCAATTTGAGAAAAAGAACTAAATCGCGTAAAATGCAAAAGTTGCATTCCACTTGTTAAAAGTGCTTAATTGTCATGGCTTATTAAATGAAAGGTCCTTATGTTATAATTAGACCATTGATAGTGAAAATTGTCATAAATGGGCATCCATTAAGTTGTTTTTAAATGGTTTAATTAAGGTTAAAATTGTAAAATGGTTTTTAAATGATAATTAAAGTAAAACAAAACCAAATGTTCATCTCTATTAATCTTTTTTACCGACACTAAGGAAAGAAATAAGGGTTGGGAAGCTTTCATGCATTCGGCCATCTTTAAGCTTGAGTGTAAGTCTGTTTTAGCTCGGTTTTTGCTGTTTTCTTCGTTTTTTGATCGTTGCTTTGTGTTCTAGCTAGCCCATGCTTTAATTTTTTACAGTGTTAATGATTTTGAAAGTTTTCATTGATGAATGCTTGAGTTCTTGAATGTTTAATGATGGAAAATGAGTATTTGTTGATAGATTATTATGTTTTATAAAGTGATTTTTAGTGAAATTGCATAAAATGGATTAATTTGTGAAAAGAGGAAAATGTGTGGTTAAATGTGTGAAATAAATAAAAATACGGGTTGATATGAAGCTATATGAAATTTGGCTAGCATGAACTTAGAAAGAAATTGTGTAATTTGTGATTTTGTGAAATAAGGACTAAATTGTAAGAAATGTGAAATTATACGGGTTAATGTTTAAAATGCCCCAAATTGTGTGCTTTGGATGAAATTGAATGAATTGAGGAATAAAAGAGTTAATTTTTAATTTATATAGATCCTGAAAGAATGAAATCGCATTTAGATCGAGGGAAATTGAAAGTTATCGTGTAATCGATCCGATTCGTCTATTCCGACTATGAGGTAAGTTAATATGCAGATAAATGTCTTTGAATTGAATTATATATGTTTTATTACCATTGAATTGCTACAAATATCGAACAAGCAAGTATGAGTGATAAGCCATAAAAGTAACATGTTTTTAATCTCATTCATGATGTTTTTTTGGATGATTTATTATATGAATTAGTGAATTTGATGCTCCTAATCTTTTAAATTCATGTTTCTGTACTTAGGTGAGCATAAAGAAGTGAAAGGAGAAAAAAACGAGCCAAAATCGAGCAAAAAGAGTTGTTTCCAGGATCCACATGGCCTAGGCATTTCCATACGGGCTAGCCACACGCCCATGTGAGCCACACGGGCTGGCCACACGCCCAAGTGTAAGTCCGTGTCGATTTATCACCTTGCTTCCCTGTTACACGGAAAAACCCAATTTTTATGGTTTCTGAGCATTCTAAAGTCTATAAATACACACTAGAAGAGGACCTAAATGAGGCACATAGAGTAAAAGGTAGAAATTACTTGAAGAACGCTGACGGATTCAGCTCAAAAGCAGGATCTCCTTTAAGACTAAAGATCTCCATTCAATTTCTTTAGAGGTTTTTTGGGTTTCTTTATGTTTTACTATTTTCCTATTTTTGAGATGTTTTCCTTTCCAAGTATAAACTAAATTCCCTAAATACCTAGGGAAGATGAAACCTATGATAGATCTTATTATTTGATTTTTCTGAATTACATGATAAATATTTGTTCTTGATCTCAATTATGTTTACTTACCTTTATGTTTAATGTTTTCAGGATATTAATTCATGATTGATGTGCTTACTCAGTGGAGCAAAAGTCCTTGTTTAAGAGTAGATCTGGCATAATTGAGTGGAGTTGCTTGTAATCATAGAAATAGGATGACATAAATCTACCGGATTAGAGTCAAATCTAATAGGGGAATTCATAGATCGAGTTAATGTGACGATAGGGGTTTTAATTAGAATGAGATTTTTAATTAATCAATCTAGAGTCAGTTATTTTTACTCTCGAAAGAGATATTAATATAATTTAGGGATTTCTACTGATCAAGTCAAATGAATAAATCATTTAATTCAGATTTAGAATAATAAGTGAAGTTTAGGTGGATTCTTTCCTGGGTATTGTCTCTCTCATAAGTTTTCTTCGATTATTTTCCCAATTCGCTCTCTGTCGCTTAGTAATTAGTTTAGTTTAATTTTAGATTAAAAACAACCCTTCATTTATAGGATAGATAATAAAAAGATAGTAATTACTAGTACTTTTATTCCTTGTGGATACGATATTCCCGACTCACCGTAGCTATACTACCATTCAATAGGTACGCTTACCTTTGTCGTATTTTAGTTAGTTCATGAAGTCATCAAGTTTTTGGCGCCATTGCCAGGGACTAAAATATTAGGAACACTTAATTTTTATTACTTTAGCCATTTTTTTTATTTTTACTGCATTTTATTTTTGTTTTTACTTTAATTTATGAATTTCTCTTTTATTTGCTTGTGGCAGGTTCCTTTAGTTTATGACTAGAAGAAACCCGTCAGGACCTCTAGTATTTGACAGTGAGATCAAAAGTACAGCTCGCAGAAACAGTAGAGAAGCGAGGCAGAGTCGACAGAGTACAATAGAAGAGCAAGAGGACGTTGTTATTAATACTGATGAGATGGCAGAAAATCATAATAATTAGCTACCTCCTGTGGTTGCTGAAAATCATGTAAATCCGAATCCTGCTCCTCGTACTATGTACGATTATGCCAAGCCCAATTTAACTGGGGCTAAATCGAGTATTGTTAGACCTTCTATTGCTTCAAATAATTTTCAACTGAAACCTAACACTATTCAAATGATTCAACAGTTTGTACAGTTTGATGGTTTGCAGGACGAAGACCCAAATGCTCATTTGGCTAATTTCTTGGAATTCTGTGACACTTTTAAAATTAATGGCTTTTCTGACTATCCCATTTGCCTTTGGTTGTTTCCCTTTTCGTTGGGGAATAAGGCTAAACAGTGGTTGAACTCCCTACCACAAGGTTCTATCACAACATGGGAACAAATGATCGAAAAATTCTTGTTGAAGTACTTTCCACCGGCTAAGACAGCCAAGCTGAGGAATGATATCTCTTCCTTCGTACAAATGGATCTAAAGACTCTAAATGATGCATGGGAGAGGTATAAGGATTTATTGAGAAGGTGCCCTCACCATAGGTTACCTCTATGGCTACAGGTTCAAACTTTCTTCAACGGTTTGAACCCCTCAACTAGGCAATTGATCGATGCATCCGCTGGTGGGACTCTAAATAATAAAACACCTGAGGAGGCTTACGAGTTTATAGAGGAGATGTCACTGAATAATTATCAGTGGCAAGTCATGAGGACAAAGCAGCCAGTGTTTTTAACGTTGATACGATCACCATGTTGTCAAATCAAGTAGAAATTTTGAATAAAAAGATTGATGGTTTATATGGTTCTACGCAGGTACATCTGGTGATGCAATATGACGCAAATGGAGGAGGGAACCATCTAGAAAATCGATCCTACAACCTAAGCACAGAAGACGAACAAGTCAACTATATGGGTAATAATTCTAGACCTCAGAATAATCCCTATAGTAGTACTTATAATGCAGGTTGGAGGAACCATCCAAACTTCTCTTGGGGTGGTCAAGGAAATCAAAGACCACAACCCCCTCCAGGCTTTCAACCACATTACCAGCAGGAGAAGAAGCCAAACCTTAAGGAGATGTTGACAAAGTTTGTTGCGGTGTGAGAAACTATTTCCAAAACACCGAAACAGCACTCAAAAATCAACAAGCGTCGATTCAAGGGCTTGAGAATCAAATCGGTCAATTGGCAAAGATGATTTCAGAACAACCACAAGGTAGCTTGGCAAGCAACACCAAAACTAACCCAAGAGAGCATATTCATGTGATCACTGTTCAAGATGAAGAAGGGTTAATTGAATCTGAATTTGAATCGAGGCAAGAAACTGTGGTAAACAATGGTAAGGTTGAGGTAAGCCAAAATAAGCAAGATTCAGTCGGTAAGGAATATAAACCTCGTGTGCCATATCCAAATGCGATAAGAAAAAACCATACAAACGAACAATTCAGTAAATTCCTTAAATTGTTGAAAAAATTACATATTAACTTACCGTTTATTGAAACTCTTTCAAAGATGCCAAATTCTGTTAAATTTTTAAAGGAGCTTTTAGCAAATAAGCAGAAGTTAGATGATTCGTTGCACGTGGAGCTAAATGCAGTGTTCTCAACCATTTTGTAGAATAAACTACCCAACAAATTGAAAGATCTAGGGGGTTTTACTATTTCTTGTTTAATTGGTAGTTAAGTGTTAATTATGCTTTGGCTGATTTAGGGCTAGTATTAATGTCACGCCCTACAAAATGTTTAAGCAACTAGGTCTTGGGAAACCTAAACAAATTAGGATGAGGATTCAATTGACAGATAGAACATTTAGATTTCCTAGGGATATTGTTGAAGACGTACTCGTCAAAATTGATAATTTTATATTCCCAGTTGATTTTGTTATTTTAGACATGGATGAGGATAGTGACGTATCGTTGATTTTAGGACGGTCCTTTTTAGCAACTGCTAGAACTATTATAGATGCTGGTACAGGTGAATTAATACTTCGTGTAGGTGATGACACGATTAAACTCCAAGCTCGTGATTCTGTTACGATATATAATGATCGAGATGATATTATGAGTTCTGTTAATTTCAATAACCTTGTGGCTCAACATTCTTTGCAGGAAACACCTCATAAAAATGTGACAGCACCGTAGTCCAATTTACATGACAAAAACAGAACAAATCACGAAGAAAAAAGATTACAAATCGATGAACTAGATGAATGGTGGGCACACGTCAAGGAGAAACCTAGAATACATGGTGAACCAAAGCGACTCCATGACGAGCTTGATGACAGGACGAACCAAATTAAGATTGGCAATCAGGTATTGTTGGATAAAACAGACCCTCGAATCACCACTTCAGACCTTAATACAAACGGAGCAACTCATTTTACGATACTAAGTATTTTCCCATACGGTACAGTCGAGGTAAATCATTCTAAATTTGGCACTTGGTAAATATTACTCGGCTAAAACCTTATGTTGATAATAGAATTGATAGTGAGAAAGAGGATTTTCGACTCCATGAACCAGAGTAATCGTTCGAATACGAGGCCAGTCAAGCTTAGACTTTAAATAAGCACTTCTCAAGAGGCAACCTGAGTGTTAACACTGCTAATTTTCTTAACGTTATTTCATGATATTTTTTTTAAAATTAATTAATTTTCAAAATTTTAAAAAAATGTATGTTTTTAACCCACAAAACCTGGACATATAGGTGTGTGGGGCACATGGCCTGGCCACACGGGTGTTTGGGATCTCACATGGTCGTGGGAAAAGTGAAGGAAAACACATACAGCCTGACGACATGGCCATGTGACCCACACGGCCTGGACACACGGGCATGTCCTAAGCCGTGTGAAACCTGGAGCTAATTTTTTTCAAAGTCAGAGAGTTACACAGGTAAGGCATACAGCCTGTGACCCACACGGCCTGGCCATACGGGCATGTGGGATCTCACATGGGCGTGAGAGAAGCGAAGGAAAACACACATGGTCTGGCACATGGCCGTGTGACCCACACGGCCTGGACACACGGGCATGTCCATGGCCATGTGAAAACTGGGTTAATCACCCCAATTTTATTTTATTTTATTTATTATTAATTGTTATACTATTTATTTTTATTTTACTAATTTATTTATTATTCTTATACTTATATTTTTAATTTTTTTATATTTTTATAATTTTTATTTTTCTATTTCTTTTTTTATTTTTCGTATTTTTTTTACTATTATCATTACAATTACCTTTAAGTTTATTGATATCATTGAGTTTATTATTATTATTATTATTTTCTCTTTCTTTTTAATTTTGTTTTAGTTGTTTTACTTTTTTTATTTTATTCAACTTATTTTTATTATTATCTTTTGAAATATTTATGGTTGTTTCTAATCGAGTTATAACCCCTTAATCTTCTTTATTCTTTGTGTTTATTTTCTTGTTAGTTTGCTCAGAATCATGAGTTACTTTTAGATTTGACTGCAATTCCGCTTTTCACTATTCTGAAGATTTCATCCAATATTTAGGGCAATTTCAGTTTTCTCCCTCTCTTATGATATTCTGTTTATACTGTGATTATATATTTTTGTGTAACACCCCTTACCTGTACCCGAGATCGGGACGAGGTACATGGCATTACCGAAAAATACAGGCTATATCGTTTCAATTTAAAACCAATCAAACAGGATCGTATTGTCCCAATTATGGACCTACGAGGTCCAAAACATGCATTAAAAGTGATCTAGGACTAAACCGAGGACTTTAAAAAAACTTTAAGGAATTTCTAGGTTTAAGCCTCACACGCCTGTGTGGAGGCAATGCACACCCCCGTATGCATTGGGACACGCCCGTGTCCCTTACCCGTGTTGGATTATTGGAATTTATTTTTTATTTTGAACCTGCAGGGGTTTTCAACGACCGAACACATGCTCGTGTCCCTCGCCCGTGTCTCTTACACGACCTAGACATGCCCGTGTCATCGCTCGTGTCCAAAAACCTGGATATTCTGTTTATGACGTCATCATCCATCTAGGGGCATACGGCAAAGGCACACGCACGTGTGCAAGGCCATGTCCTCCACACGGTTGAGACACACAGACGTGCCTCTGCCATTTTGTTTACTACCATGCATACTGACCTAAAAACTCAAGTTGCAGGGGATACACAGCTGAGCAACACGCCCAAGAGGCAGGCCATGTGTCACACACGGCGTAGACACATGCCCGTGTGTCTACCCGTGTGTACCTTTTTGGAGGCTATTTTCCAAACCAATGGTCACCCTCAACATTCATACACATTTACAAACTTCAATGGTATTTAACATGGCCTAAATATGTCCATAACCCACCTTGGCATAGCCTATTGCATGTTAACCTCATCTCATTGGTTTAGCACATACTAGGTTATCCTTTTTGTATTAAAGATTACCACTTCAATTATCACATTTTATAGTTGGCTCATTTTATAACTCATTGCAATTTATGACCTAACCATCTCCTAATGATTTGGCCACATTTCACATGTCCTTTCATGATATACCATATTTAACCATCACATGAAACATTTAAGCATAACCATGCACAATTAGTAGGTTTACAACCTACATCGAAATGAGCCATATCCCATGGCCATATACAAAATGAATAAGTATGTCATTCAAGCCCTTACATTGGCTAGCCAAATGACACATATAACAAAATGATCAAGAATCCTATACATGCCAGTATAACAAAATAAAAGTTTCTATAAACCCAAGAAAAACAAGTTGATAGTGTTGACAATGCTCCAACTATTTTTCAATCTTCACGACTCATTGAGCTCTGTAAGACGAGGGAAATGAAAGGGGGGTAAGCACTTACATACTTAGTAAGTCCGTATAATAGGAAGGTAAACTTACTGATTGTTTAGCATACAACCACATTAGATATTCATGCTAACATGCATAGTATAATTTCCCTATCACATACACTTAATCATCATGTTAGTTTCATGTCAATACAATTAAACATTAATCATAGATGTGCTCATCATTTCAAAAATTTCTATTTTCGTTCCTCATTTTAATCCCATTGAACTTCTCGAAATCTCAATGGATATCTTCTTTACCGTCAAATCGTGTGAGTGATCATTTTAAATACGCACTCCCGTGAACCTCTCTCCTACAGTGGGATTACCAGTCCAGGCTAAATCCCATGAAAAGTAAACTCATAGAGTAATGTTTAGATTACCAGTCCAAGCTAAATCCCTTACAGTGACATGTACTCTAATGAGCTCAAATCTGAATTACCAGTCCAGGCTAAATTCAGACCCTAATCGGATTACCCGTCTGGGCTAAATCCATTTCAGCACACTTATTCTTCGGGAGGCTTGATCACTAAAGCAACACCAGTCTGGGCTAGATCCTTTTACAGTCAATTCATTTCGAGAAATCTATCAGATATCATTTTATTTCAATAGGGAAACTTCAATTCTCTTTTAAACTATATTACCACATTTCATGGATTATCATGCAATGAATGTCTAAATTGTTCATGCAGTGAATGTCTAAATTGTCATACATTCAAATATATACATTTTGTGTATATTAAGAGTTTACTTCGAGTTACATAAACTTACCGAGTAATTACTTCGGGTTCGTATTTCGGTTATTCCGAAACCTTTCGTTTTTCACGCTCGACCTCCAAAATTGGTTCCTCGGGGTCTATATCAGTAAAAATAAATTATTAATACCTCACATTGTTCATTTTCGGTTTAAGACTCACCTCCAGGTAAAATGACCAATTTGCCCTTAACCTTTCACACTTTTTACAATTTAGTACTAAGGCTCGTATAATGAAATGCATGAAATTTCTAAGTTATCCAAGCCTAGCAGAATATTTTTCTTGCTTATAGTAGCCCACATTTTCTTTCATTTCACATTTTTCTACCCATTTTACAACTTTTACAAAATGGTCCCCTCAGCCATTTCCATAAAAAACTACTTAGTAAAAGTTGTTTACTATCCTTTAAACTATCATATTCATCCATAAATTATCAAAACACAAGCATCTCATGCATGGGTAAATTTTTGAACATGAACCCTAGCTTGAAATATGGGTAGAAATAGAGAGATCATGTTACGAAGATATTAAAAACATAAAGAACATAAAAAACGGTGCTAGGGAATACTTACTATCAAGCTTGAAATGTTGAACCAAAACGCTAGCTATGGCTATAGATAATTTCGGTAGCCACAAGGAAGATGATGGCTGATTTTAGCTATCTTTTTCCCTTTTTATTTCATTTATTACCAAATAACCAAAATGCCCTTCCTTAATAAACTTTTAAAATTTTCCACGCATGCCCATTTTTGTCTAAAATTTAGAAATTGGGTAAATTTCTATTTCAGGCATGTTAATTAATAATCCATAGCAATTTCATACTAATTGCTTCTAGAACCCAAGTTTTTCAATTTATTCAATTTGGTCCCTAATTTCCAATTGGACATATTATACTTAAAATTTCTTCATTAAACTTTAACACATGTTTAGTTTCATATCCTAGACCTCATAATAATCATAAAACAAATATTTTAATGTCAGCTTTGTAGTCCCAAAACCATTATTCCGACTAGGCCCAATGTTGGGATGTTACAGTTTGTACATTGAAGACAATGTACATCTAAGTGTGAGGAGGTTATCTATAGAATTATTAGAAAATCCCTAAATTATGTCTGGTGTTTAAGTAGTTTTATCATGTTACTATTAGAATGAATTCTTATTGATTTATGATTATCATTGATGTGTTTTAGATTAAATTCATAGGTAATTGCGCATTGATTGTTTTAACTTTAAGACATTAGAGAATCAAGCATTATAAGTCTATTTTCAGAATTAAAAATTTTATGTTGTTTCACTAAATTGAAGTCTTACCTTAAAGTTAGAGATTTGCAAGATTAACATCAAAAACCATAATTTGTGTGAGATTTTGAGCCTTTAGAGCATACACTTTTCTTGCTCACTCTATTATTGGTTATGAGTGTGTCAACACTAATTGGTTATTCTAGAACTTGCTTCGATTATACATGTCGAGACCAAACCTTTGATTTGATATACTGAGATGATAAAGGCACCTAGGTTTTAACCCACTTATCCCATAAGCCTACCTTTATAATTAACCCTTAATGAACCCCCTTTAAGCTTAATAAACCGTTTCTTGATTTACCCATTAATATTAATCCATAACTCATTTTTGATTCATTGAGAATTGTTTCCCATTTTTTTGATTCCCTTTTTGTTGAGATTTGATTTGGTTAGTTGCTTAACAATGTTCTTTTGTTTCAGTTGTTAAATTTTCTCTTATTATCTATTATTCTAAAAAAATGAAAAAAAAAGTGAAAAAAATACATTTATGTTGATTATTACTAGTTCGATGTTTTTGAGCTTAAGTAATTAATTTCATATTCTGAGAAGAAGCTCATGTTATTCTTTAATAATTTCGATTGATGTAATTATTCAGTATTAGTTTATTTTTCTAGTTAGGTAATTTATCAATTCGATCTCGATTCTAACATTGTTTTTTAGCCTTTATCCATACCTTTAACCCAAGCCCCGTTACAACCCTTTAAAGACCTTTTGATTTGTGTATCATATCATTTTATAGTGGTAGAGATTTGATTTTCATGCAAGCCTATGGTAATGACTTTTCATAATTGACTTTTGAGTGCTTAATTTTTGAACCTTAAACACTTTGAGTGATTTGAGTGAATATTTAGTGAGGATGTAAAATCTTGTCGATTTTGAATTGAAGGTAATTACTTAGATAAGAGAAGATACCTATGTTTATATGACTTGGATTGTTTGAATCTTTAGGGCTCTTTTAGTTGAATTATCAATGTGTGATTATTTTTGAATTATGACAAAACATTATTGATGAGAATTACAAGTTGAGAAAGATTAATTTTAATTATGAGTTTGAGGATTTTTCTTGAGGACAAGATAATGCTTAAGTGTGGGGATATTTGATAAGCCATAAAAGTAACATGTTTTTAATCCCATTCTTGATGTGTTTTTGGATGATTTATTATATGAATTAGTGAATTTGATGCTCCTAATCTTTTAAATTCATGTTTCTATACTTATGTGAGCATAGAGGAGCGAAAAACGAGCCAAAATCGGGCAAAAAGAGTTGTTTCCAAGATCAACACGGCCTGGGCATTTCCACACGGACCGACCACACGCTTATGTGAGCCACATAGGCTGGCCACAAGCCCATGTGCCAGAACGTGTCGATTTCGCACCCTACTTCCCTGTTACGCGGAAAAACCCAATTTTTAGGGTTTTTGAGCATTCTAAAGTCTATAAATACACACTAGAAGAGGACCTAAAGGGAACACACAGAGTAGAAGGCAGAAATTACTCGAAGAACACCAACAGACTCAACTCAAAAATAGGATCTCCTTCAAGACTAAAAATCTCCATTCAATTTCTTTAGAAGTTTTTTGGGTTTTTTTATGTTTTGTTGTTTTCCTATTTTTGAGATGTCTTCCTTTCCAAGTATGAACTAAATTCCCTAAATACCTAAGGAAGATGAAACCTATGACAGATCTTATTATTTGATTTTTTTGAATTACAGGATATATATTTGTTCTTGATCTCAATTATGTCCACTTACCTTCATGTTTAATGTTTCCAGGATATTAATTCATGATTGATGTGCTTATTCAGTGGAGCAAAAGTCCTTGTTTAAGAGTAGATCTGACATAATTGAGTGGAGTTGCATGCAATCCTAGAAATAGGATGACATAAATCTACCAGATTAGAGTCAAATCTAATAGGGGAATCTATAGATCGAGTTAATGCGACGATAGGGTTTTAATTAGAAAGAGACTTTCAACTAATCAACCCAGAGTCTGTTATTTTTACTCTTAAAAGAGATATTAATATAAATTAGGGATTTCTATGGATCAAGTCAAATCAATAAATCATTTAATTCAGATTTAGAGTAATAAGTGAAGTTTAGGTGGAATTTTTCCTAGGTATTGTCTCTCTCCTAAGTTTTCTTTGATTATTTTCCCAATTCGTTATCTGTCACTTAATAAACAGTTTAGTTTAATTTTAGATTAAAAACAGCCCTTCAATTTATAGGCTAGATAATAAAAAGATAGTAATTACTAGTACTTTTAGTCCTCCCAGATATGATATTCCCGACTCACCGTAGCTATACTACCATTCTATAGGTGCACTTACCTTTGTCGTATTTTAGTTAGTTCGTGAAGCCATCAACGAGCATGAATTGATAAAGTTACGACATCCAAAAGTCCCGTACGAAACCTAGGAATAGTATAAGATACAAATGTCATGACATTAGGATCATCGAAATGTGATTACATGTAAGACCATGTCTGGGACATTGGCATTGTATTGAGATTACGTGTAAGACCATGTCTGGGACATTGACATCTTTAATCGTTTTCGTGTAAGACCCTGTCTGGGACATTGGCATCGATATATGATTACATGTAAGACCATATCTGGGATATGGCATTGTTTGAGAATATGTGATTTCCGAGTATCCTTAATGATTCCGAATGGTTCAACGAGCAAAGTCAAGTTGAGAAAGAATATGTGAATGAGCTAAATGACTCAGGTACGTATGAAATTCATACGAGTATTGAAAAGGGGGAATATTTGATGAACTCGATTAAGACATTGAATATATGTGTTCAATGGGAAAGATTTGTGAATTTGAATGAAATTAGCTACGTTAAACATATTTGAATTGAAATGAAAATGTTCATGTGATAGCTTTATTTGTATATGGAGTACTAAGCTTTTAAAGCTTACTTTGTGTGTTATTTCCATATTTTATAAATTTTTGAAGCTAGCTTGGACTCAGGGATCGTCAGGAAATGTCATCACATTATCAATCAACTCGTTGGTACTTTTTAAGCTTTGTATATATGGTATATGACATGTATAGGCTAGTGTCATTTTGATATGTTTTGAGTTATGAATGTAGCCATTAGATTTGGCTTAAAAATGATGTAAATGTTGGTGTGAATTTGGCCATTTAAGTTGGCTTAAGTTATGTTTTTGATAAGTTATTTATGTGATGTATATAATGCCTTATATGTTGGCTTGTTTGGTATAGTTATATGGTTGTTATTTTAATTAGTTGTAAATGGGAGTATTGAGGTTGGAATAATGGTATGTTGCTACTTGATTATGTGATATTGAAATGGTAAGTCTTGTAGCTTGAAATAGGTAATAAGATGATGATAATGAAATGCATTTAGAAGTTATTCAAGTTAGATAGTTTTGGAATGATTGTGGTTGAGAATTTAACCAGTGAAATGGTTGACTATGAAATGACATGCATTACAAGTGATTTGGTATGTTTTGGCTGCCTATATATGCAATGAAATAATACCATTTTGATGGCTAGGTGAGCATGGGAATAAGGTGGCAAGTTGGCTTTGCAAATAGCATATTTTTTTTTCCACAGGGGCAGAGGCACGAGCGTGTGTCTTAGCCATGTGTGACATATGGTTATGTTACATGGCTGTCTGTCCCCTGGGGTACCTTTCGATTTAAAGTCAGTATACCCTACAGTTTTGAGACGGCCTAGACACACAGGCATGTCTACTGGCTGTGTGTGACACACGGGCTGGCACATGGGCGTGTGATCGACCGTGTGACCCAAGTCAATAACCCCCCTTAGATTTCACATGGCCTGGCACAAGAGCGTGTCCTCGACCGTGTGGTGCAAGTCAGTATGGATGCTCTATTTTCACACGGTCTGTGACACGAGCGCATCTGGTAGCCGTGTAAGGCACACGGCGTGTTCACACGGGCGTGTGACCCTGAAATATTGGAAAATTTTCTATGTATCTCAAAGTTTGTAATGTTATCGGTTTAGTCTCAAACCATTTTTAAGCATGTTTTAAGGTCTCTTAGGACCTTATAAGGGATAAAGTGATTGAGATGAATGGATTATAAGTATGATTGCATAAATGTTTGTGAATGTGGTGTATTGGAACGACGGAAATGTGCAAGTGTACACAATTGCAACAAGTAATAAAGTGACAAGTAAATGTTGAGTTATCGTACCCACAGTGACTGTGAAAAGAATTATTTATGAATGCTATTTAAGACACTTTGGTGTACAAAAATATTTCGTTTGAAGAAGGTGATTAAAAACTAAGATTTTAAACTAAGTAAATTAAATAAATAAATGTCAAATGCATGATTTCAAAATATGATTTAATCAAAATGACATAATTGTGTTGATTTAATTACATTTCTTTAACTTAGAATTATTAAGCTCATGCTTATGCTGTTACGAATAAATTCACGGCGACTCGGTAATTTGCTAATTTATGAACATATTCACCTACACAAATCCATTCATCTCTTAACATATCCCTATGTTAATTCAAACGATTAAACATATTTTAATAAGCAAACATGTTATAGCACATACATACTCATTAAATTTAACTAATCTCTTGCATATCCCTATGTCAATTCAAACGATTAATTAAATCTAATAAGCACATAAAATACTATGTGAGGTAACAGGGTATCCTTACCTTGAAACAGTTTAATCACAATAATCTTGCAAGTTATGCAAGACAAGTGTATCACCAGATACATTGCTAATTTAACCTTCAGCTACCTTAGAAGAATAATTATGAACTGATTCAGTACTGTGTCAATTAATTACAATTTCAATCCGTTTAAATAATTAATTCATTAGCTACCTCACAATTGTAATTTAAGAATAACTTAGGCATGATTTTACTTAATCAAGCATTTTACCGAGGCCTATAACAGTATAAACACAATTTTAATAATTTAAGCAGATGAAATGCAATCAAACCAACACGAATTAAATTCAAGCTAAAATTATTAAATTAAACATTCCAACAACATAAGTATTCATAGATATATTCATCATAACAACAACAAAAATTAAAGAGATGGGGAACAAGAATCAAATCTGGTGTTTTTCCTAGGCTTGACAAGGTTGCTCCGTTCTTCGTTCTTTGTTGTTCTCACCGATCAAGGCTTCTATGAACACTCAATTGCTGCTCCAAAATGGCTGAAGAAGAACCCTTTTCCAAGGGGAGAAATCGGCACAAGAGCAAGGGGATTGAAATGCGAAAATAAGATGAGAAAGTGAGAGAGGAGAGAAAAGATATGAATAAATTGAGGTTGGTTTTGAATGATCAGCCAATGGGGGTTTTTATATCTGAATGTGGCAGCTAAAATTTGCTAAAAATAGCAGCCAAAGAGCCACCCCTTGGCCGGTCATCTATATGGCAAAGTTGATGTCTTCAACTTTGCTAAATATAGCTTGGGGCAAATCAATAAAGCGACCAATTGTGGAGGGGCTTGAATGCAACTTTGGCAAGTCTTCAAGGGATTCTTTGCAAGCTTAATCAATCAGCCAATAAGATGATTTGGGTCAGCATATGGATGGTTTTGGGCTACCCAATCCTTGGCTGATTCAGTTTAATCGGTTCGGTTCAACTGGACCACTTGTTCTATAATTAATTAATAATAATTTATTTAGCCCAAATTAAATTGGGTATAAATTAAAATTAATTATATTATGAATTAATACACATAATTGGACTGTCTTAGGCTGGAAATTAATTTGCCTCGATACTTCAAATTGGTTCTTGGTTTTGTGCTTCTGGCAGTGTCTGCCGAGCTATTTTTTGCCATTTGTGCAAATCTGTCGAAAATAACCAAAATTCATCAAAAATAATTATAAAATTAACTAAATTTCAATATGTTCATATTTTAAGTGCGCTTTAATTACTTTATAAAAATTAATTATTTTTCGACAAGAATTTAATCGAATTCGCATGAATTTAAGTTAAAAAGGGTATTAAAATGTGTGTAAATTTTTGTGTTTCCTTGTATTATACGATAATGCCTCGTAACCCTATTTTAAAATGAATACGGGTTAAGGGTGTTATATTTTATTGGTATTAGAGCTACGGTTTAGTTGATTATAGGACTAACGTAGCGAGTAAGAGTCTAGCTATACATGTCATATATATAAACTGTAATAGTATAATGATTCCTAACAGTTAAAATATGTTTTTCATATAGTAAATGGATCCGAAATGAGCAACATATGATGATGTTGAAATTAATGCTCCCGCTCCCGCTCACGCTCAAGGGACAGCGCCGACTGAGTCTAGGTCGATTTCTAGTAGCGAATGGGGAGAGGCTAAGCAAGCCTTCTTCCAAATGATGAGTGAGTGGTTTACAGAATTCGTTCAAACAAATCCGACTGCTCAAAAACCTCCACCCCCACCTATTCCTCAACAAGTTCCGGTTGTACCACAAGTGATAGATTCGATTCGTAAGCATGGTGCTCAGGAGTTTTGAGCTACCGTTGATGACGATGCTGAGAGACCTGAGTTCTGGCTTGAGAATACTATCCGAGTATTCGATGAACTACTGTACTCTAGATGAGTGTATTAAATGTGTTGTATTCTTTCTAAGAGATAATGTGTATTATTGGTGGAAAACATTGATATCAGTAGTCCTAAGGGAATGTGTCACCTGGGTATTCTTTCAGATCGAGTTTCAGAAAAAGTATATAAGCCAGCGATTTCTCGATCAGAAACATAAAGAGTTTCTAAAATTGAAACAGGGTCGAATGACTGTCATTGAATGTGAAAAAGAACTCGTACGGTTAAGCAAGTATGCCCGGGAATATGTTTCCACTGAAGAAATCATGTGCAAACATTTTGTAAACGGTTTCAATGAAGATATTAAGCTGTTAGTTGGAATACTTGAATTGAAAAAATTTGTCGTACTAGTTGAGAGGGCTTGTAAAGCCAAGGATCTCAGCAAAGAAAAGAGAAAAGCTGATTTTGAAGTAAGAGATTCGAGAAAGAGATCAGCTAGTAAATCTTATCAGTCTGTATCGAAGAAATTTCAAGACTCGTATAACCGTTCTAATGCATCTGTAGGACATTCAAATAGAGATCGTGAAAAGCAACCTATAAATTCCAAAGCCCAAACTACATTTGTTGCTAGTGTTGGCAGTGTGAAACCTAACCGACCTGAATGTAAACATTGTGGTAAATATAAATGTGTACAATTGTAATATTAGTATTTGATATTAAATAAGATATTTATTATTATTTTTATATTAAGTTAAATATATTTATTAATTAAATAATTAATTTATGAGATTTTTGTTTGACAAACAAATTGAATAATGACAATTGTAATAAAAATATTGGTACACTTGTAATAAAATAACTAATTTACTTAATATTAAAGTAAAAGATATTTGTTAATTAAATAAACAAAGTAAATAAAAAAAATAAAAGAATGAAATAAAAAGAAACAAAGAAAAGAAAGAAACAGAGACATTCGAAACAGAGCAGGAAGAAAAGGGGAAAGAAAAGAAAAGGAAAAACTAAGAGTTTAAGGTTTAACGCTTTGATTGGTAAGTCATTTAAGTCCTTTCTATTTAATTTTGATGTTTTAGAAGCTTTAAAACAAGATTTTGATGAAATTAAGTTGATAGTTCAAGAGTTCACATGTTTCCAAATAGGGTTCACGCTGGAAATATTATGGAATTAGGGATTTAATTGAATGAATTCTAAGTTAGAATCGATTAAGGGATTAAATTGAAAACTAGGCTATAAGTTTTATGTTGTAGGGACTAAATTAAAGAAATTTTGAAATTAGGAAAATATGCTGGAAATTTTATAGTTAAATATGAGTTTAGACAAAATTTGAATAGAAAAAGAGAGTGAATTGGATTAAGAAAGAAAGTAAGTTTAGTTAGGATTAAATTGGGAATAAGGTAGGAATTGTTTAGAAATTTAATTATTTATTTTAATTAATGCTGTAAATAATAATGTAAATTACTATTATTTTAGTAGCCAACAAAGAACCTGAATCATTGGCACGAAAAGGGAAGGAGAAAGTTATCGAGGAGTAATCGCAAAATTCGGGTTTGTATTACTATAATTCAAATTATTTATTTATTCATTATATGTTTAATTTAATTTATGTATATGGTAAGTAAATTATAAGGTAAGTATATTTGTTGAATATGTATATTATTTTGGTTGTGAAGGATGAATTATAAGGTTTAGATTGTTAAATGAAATGGTAGAAAGGTATATGATATTTTGACATATGAACATTAAGTTGTTAAATGAATGAAGTTTTTAATCAATTTTGAATGATGCAATGATAGTTATTTAAGTTAAAATTATGTTAATGATATAAATACTAGTTAGGTGAATTTGAAACATTGGTATTGGTTGTTTTTTGTTTGAAATTGCAGGGGGTTTTAGATAAGAATAAGCAGAAATACTGTCAAAATTTTTTTTAAAAAATATATATTTACGAAAATTTTCCAGAATACTCGAACAAATCCCGTTCTACTTTTAATACATGTTTTGGGCTTCGAGAGTCCAATATAGAGACTTATTTATTAAATTATACTATGAAAGTTATATTAATTGTAAATTATTCGTAAATTATCCGATATGTCCGGTAATGCCTCGTAACCCCGTTTCGGCGACAGTTTAGGGTTAGGGGGTGTTACAATAGGCTTCTTTCGGTGTTTTATTGTTGATGGTTCCGCCAGAAGCTGCGTCAACCATTTGCCGAGTCGAGGGATTCAGACCATTGTGGAATGTTTGTACTTGAAGCCAAAGCGGTAACCCATGGTGAGGGCACCTTCTTAGTAAGTCCTTGTACCTCTCTCATGCATCGTAAAGTGTTTCTAAATCCATCTGCACAAAAGAAGAGATATCATTATGTAATTTAGCCGTTTTAGCCGGCGGAAAATATTTCAGTAAAAATTTCTCGGTCATTTGTTCCTAAGTAGTGATAGACCCTCGTGGTAACGAGTTCAACCACTGTTTAGCTTTTTTTCTCAGTGAAAAGGGAAACAACCGAAGACATATGGCATCATCAGAAACGCCATTGATTTTAAATGTATCGCAAAATTCCAGAAAGTTTGCTAAGTGAGCGTTGGGATCTTCATCCTGCAAACCATCAAACTAAACAAACTGCTGTATCATTTGAATAGTGTTAGGTTTTAATTCAAAAGTATTTGCAGCTACAGCAGGTCTAACTATGCTAGATTCAGTTCCTGTTAAAGAAGGTTTAGCATAATCATACATAGTACGTGGAGCAGGATTTTGATTAGCCGCAATTGCAGGAGGTAGCTGATTGCCTTGGTTTTCAGCCATCTCGTCAGTTGGGGTTGAGTATCGTCTTCTCACTCGTTCTCCGTGTATCGTAAGCTACGCCTTATTTCTCTTTGATTTCTACGAACTGTGCGATCGATTTCTTCGTCAAAAAGTAATGGTCCTGACGAGTTTCTTCTAGTCATAAACTATAAACACCTGACAAGAGAAAAAATAAGTAAATTAATAAATAATAATAATAATAAACTAAAGTTAAATTGCAAGAAAAATAAATGGCTAAAGTAATAAAAATATAGTATTCCTAATATTTTGAGTCCCCCGGCAACGGCGCCAAAAACTTGATCACGTGATTCGTAACAAATAATAAATATTTATAATGAGGATCAAACCTAGACTAACTATTATCACGACAAAAAGGCAAGCGCACCTATCGAACAATAGTATAGTAATGGCAAGACTAGGATATCGTACCCAAGGGAACCAAAAGTACTAGTAATAACTATCTTTTTATTATCTAGCCTAAGAATAAAAGGGTTTGTTTATTAAACTAATTAACTAATTTAATTTAAGCAAAGAGAAAATTTGGAAAAAGACTTGAAGAAAAGCAATTGATAAAAACGACACCCAATGAGGAGTCCACCTAGATTTCACTTGTTATCTGACTCTGAACTCGACGATTTATTCACTTGACTTGATCCGTGAGATTCCCTAACCTATGTTATTATCCCTTTCGAGACTAATAACGTCTAACCCTCAGTTGAATTAATCGAAATTTCTTTCTTAATTAAAACCCCTAGGGAAGCAATAAATCACTCTATGGACTCCTATATTGGGTTTCACCCTAATCCGGTAAAATCTAGTAACCCTATTTCTAGGCGTTCGATCAACTCCACTTAATTATGCCAAATCTACTCTTAGGCAGGGTCTATTCCTCCTCTGCATAAGCACATCAAATCATGAATTAATACCCGAAATATTAACTAAAGCATTAAGAATACATAATTAAGAACAAATCAAGTATTTATCATACAGTTCAGATAATAATAACAAGATCCATCATAGGTTTTATCCCCCTTAGATATCTAAGGGGTTTAGTTCATAATAAAATAAGAGTACATCTCAAAAGTATAAAAATAACAAAACATGAAGAAAAACTCTAAAACCCCTGAAGGAATTCCTTCAAGTAATTCCTGGCGTGTGGTTTGGTATTCCAGAAAAGTTATGGAAGAGGCCTCCTTATTAGGTCACACTTAGGGTGTTTATATAAGCTTTGGACTATCTTTCTTCCTCCCTAAGTATCCTTTTTCCGTGTAAAATACAACTCTTTGAAAAAGGGACACGCCCATGTGCCATGGCCGTGAGACATGATTTTCAGCCGTGTTCAATCCGTTAAATTGCACACGACCGTGTAGGCTCAATGGCCAGGCCGTGTGAATCATGAAAACCTTGGTCGACACCCCCAAAGGCCACGGGTGTGTGAGATGCCCGTGTGGCAAGGCTTAGGCCATGTCATCTTCTCGATTTGGTCCGTTTTGTCCCTTTTTTGCTCATTTTTGGCTCCTTTTGACTCTTGGTGCTCTCTTGAGTACAAAACATGAAATAACCAGATTAAGAGCACCAAAATCCACAAATCTAGTAATAAACATCCATAAATATGCTAAGTATTTGGGGAATAAATATGTATAATTTGGCGTTTATCAAATGGTCAGAGAAATGTCAAAAAAATTTTGATCAGCTGAGAGTTCTTTTGACTGAAGCTCTAGTGTTAGTGTAGCCAGAATCAAATAAAGAATTTGTAATCTCTAGTGATGCATCGTTGAACGGCCTGGGTTGTGTTTTCATGCAGGAAGACAAAGTCATAGCTTATGCCTCGAGACAATTGAAGCCGCATGAAAAGAATTATCCGACACATGATTTAGAGTTAGCAGCTATTGTGTTTGCGTTGAAGATTTGGCATCATTATCTATTCAGTGAGAAATGTCATGTTTATTCATATCACAAGAGTTTAAATATTTGATGACTCAGAAAGATTTGAATTTGCGACAGCGGAGATGGCTAGAATTGTTAAAAGATTACGAGCTAGTGATTTACTACCATCCGAGAAAAGCAAATGTTGTTGCTGATGTATTAAGCTGGAAATCTTTGTTTGCTCTACGTGCAATGAATACTCAGTTGGCTATATCTGAGGATGGCTCGATTGTAGTTGAGTTAAAAGCGAGACAGTTATTTATATAGCAAATTTTTAACGCTCAAAAGTTTGATAACGAAATGTTAGCAAAACGAGCTCAATGTGATTCGAACCCTGATTCAGAGTTTCAAGTTGATTCTGATGATTGTTTAAAATTTAAAGGCCGAATATGTGTTCCGAGAAATTCAAAATTGATTCAGACGATTTTGAACGAAGCACATAGTATTCATTTATCTGTTCATCCAGGAAGCACGAAAATGTATAATGACTTGAAACAGTTCTATTGGTGGCATGGTATGAAACGTTACATTTCAGAATTCGTTTTTAAATATTTGATTTGTCAGCAAGTTAAAGCTGAGCATCAAGTCCCGTCTGGTTTATTGTAGCCGATTATGATTCCCGAGTGGAAATGGGATAGAGTGACTATAGATTTTTTTTCGAGTTTGCCCCTATCTCCGAGAAAGAAAGATGCAATATGTGTTGTTGTTGATCGATTGACAAAATCAGCTCATTTTATTCTGGTGCGTACAGATTATTCGCTTGACAAGCTTGCTGAGTTATACATCTCCAAGGTTGTGAGATTACACGAATACCTGTTTCTATTGTTTTAGATAGAGATCCGAGATTTATAATGAAATTTTGGAAGAAACTGCAAGATGCACTGGCTACAAAACTACATTTTAGTACTGCATTTCATCCGCAGACGGATGGTCAATCTAAACGAGTTATTCAGATACTTGAGGATATGTTGAGATGTTGTATTCTTGAGTTCAAAGGTACATGGGAAAAGTATTTTCCGTTGATTGAATTTACATAGAACAATAATTTTCAATCGAGTATTAAAATGACACCTTACGAAGCATTGTACGGTCGTAAATGTCAAACACCATTGTATTGGACTGAACTAAGTGAGAATAAGATTCACGGGGTTGATCTGATTAGAGAAACAGAAGAAAAAGTAAAAGTAATTTCTGATAGTTTGAAAGCAGCGTCAGATCGACAGAAATCATACGCAGACTTGAAACGGAAAAATATTGAGTTTCAAATCGGGGATAAAGTATTTTTGAAAATATCTCCGTGGAAGAAAATACTTCGATTTGTTCATAAAGGAAAATTGAGTCCGAGATATATCGGGCCGTATGAGATTATCGAGCAAGTTGAACCAGAGGATTATCGGCTAGCATTGCCGTCTGAGTTAGAAAAGATTCAAAATATATTTTATGTATTGATACTACGAAGGTACAAATCTAATCCTTTGCATATTATTTCCCCGACTGAAGTTGAGATTCAATCAGATTTATCGTATAGTGAAGAACTGATCCAAATTCTAGCTTGTGAAATCAAAGAATTGAGAAATAAAAGAATAGTATTAGTAAAAGTATTATGGCATCGAAACGGAGTTGAAGAAGCTACGTGGGAACCCGAGGATAATATGAGAAAACAATACCCAAACCTATTCGCTGGTAAGATTTTCGGGGACAAAAATCTCTAAGGGAGAGAGTTCTAACAACCAGGTTTTAGCTAAATCAGAACAGTGGTTTCGGAACCACAAATCTGAGGTTGTAAAATTATTTTAATATTATTTTTGGTGTTTAAATTATGTGAATCTATATGTGTGAAAATTTCATGAGCTAATTTTATCGTTTAATAGCTCAATTTGAGAAAAAAGACTAAATCGCATAAAATGAAAAAGTTGCATTCTATTTTTTAAAAGTGCTTAATTATCATGGCTTATTAAATGAAAGATCCTTATGTTATAATTAGACTATTGATAGTGGAAATTTCCATCAATAGGCATCCATTAAGTTGTTTTTAAATGGTTTAATTAAGGTTAAAATTGTAAAATGGTTATTAAATGATAACTAAAGTAAAACAAAACCAAATGTTCATCTTTATTCATCTTTTTGACCGAAACTAAGGAAAGAAATAAGGTTTAGGAAGCTTTCATGCATTCGGCCATCTTTAAGCTTGAGTGTAAGTCCGTTTTAGCTCGGTTTTTGATGATTTCTATGTTTTTGTGATCGTTACTCGTGTTCTAGCTAGACCATGCTTCAATTTTTGAAAGTGTTAATGATTTTGAAAGTTTCCATTGATGAATGCTTAAGTTCTTGAATGTTTAATGATAGAAAATGAGTATTTGTTGATAGATTATTATGTTTTATAAAGTGATTTTTAGTGAAATTGCATAAAAGGGAAAAATATGTGGTTAAATGTGTGAAATAAATGAAAATATGGGCTGATATGAACTTGTATGAAATTCAGCTAGCATGAAATTAGAAAGAAATTGTGTAATTTGTAATTTTGTGAAATAAGGACTAAATTGTAAGAAATGTGAAATTATAGGGGCTAATGTCTAAAATGTACCAAATTGTGTGCTTTGGATGAAATTGAATGAATTGAGGAATAAAAGAGTTAATTTTAAATTTATATAGATCCTAAAAGAAAGAAATCAGATTTAGTTCAAGGGAAAACGAAAGTTATCGAGTAATCGATCTGATTCGTCTATTTCGGCTACGAGGTAAGTTCATATGCAAATAAATGTCTTTGAATTGCATTATATATGTTTTATTATCATTGGATTACTATGAATGTCGAACGAGCAAGTACGAGCATGAATCGACGAAGTTACGACATCCCAAAGTCCCATACAAACCCTGGGAATAGTATAGGATACGAATGTCATGACATTAGGATCATCAAAATGTGATTACATGTAAAACCATGTCTGGGACATTGGCATCATTAATCGATTTCGTGTAAGACCCTTTATGGGACAGTGGCATCGATATATGATTACATGTAAGACCATATCTGGGATATGGCATTGTTTGAACTTATGTGATTTCCGAGTATCCTTAACGATTCTGAATGGTTCAACGGGAAAAGTCAAGTCGAGAAAGAATATGTGAATGAACTAAGTGACTCAGGTACGTATGGAATTCATACGAGTATTAAAAAGGGGAAATCTTTAATGAACTCAATTAAGACATTGAATATATGTGTTCAATGGAAAAGGTTTGTGAATTTGAATGAAATTAGCTATGTTAAACATATTTGAATTGAAATGAAAATGTTCATGTGATAGTTTTATTTGTATATGGCTTACTAAGCTTTTAAAGCTTACTTTGTGTATTAATTCCATATTTTATAGATTATCGAAGCTAGCTTAGACTCTGGGATTGTCGAGAAACGTCATCACACTATCGATCAACTCGTTGGTACTTCTGAAGCTTTGTATATATGGTATATGGCATGTATAGGCTAGTTTCATTTTGATATGTTTTGAGTCATGAATGTAGCCATTAGATTTGGCTTACAAATGATGTAAATGTTGGTGTGAATTTGGCCATTTAAGTTGGCTTAAGTTATGTGTTTGATAAGTTATTTATGTGATGTATATAATGCCTTATATGTTGACTTGTTTGGTATAGTTATATGGTTGTTATTTTAATTAGTTGTAAATGGGAGTATTAAGGTTGGAATAATGGTATGTTGTGACTTGATTATGTGATATTGAAATGGTAAGTCTTGTAGCTTGAAATAGGTGATAAGATGATGATGAAATACATTTAGAAGTTATGCAAGTTTGATAGTTTTGGCATGATTGTGGTTGAGAATTTAAGCAGTGAAATGGTTGATTATGAAATGACATGAATTATATGTGATTTGGTATGTTTTGGCTGCCTATATATGCAATAAAATGATACCATTTTGATGGCTAGGTGAGCATGAGAATAGGGTGGCAAATTGACTTTGCAAATAGCCTAATTTTGTCCACACGGGCGTGTGTCTCAGCCGTGTGCGACACACGGTCATGTTATACGGCCGTGTGCCCCCTGAGGTACCCTTCGATTTAAATTCAATATACCCTACAGTTTTGACATGGCCTGGACACACAGACGTGTTTACTGGCTATGGATGACACACGGGCTGGCACATGGGCATGTGGTCGGTCGTGTAACCCAAGTCAGTAACCCCCCTTAGATTTCACACGGCCTGGTACACGGGCATATCCTCGGCCGTGTGATGCAAGTCAGTATGTATGCCCTGTTTTCACACGGTCTGTGACACGGGCGTGTCTAGTAGCCGTTTGAGGCACACGGCATGTTCACACAGGCGTGTGACCCTGAAATATTAGAAAATTTTCTATGTATCTCAAAGTTTGTGAATGTTATCGATTTAGTCCCGAACCACTTTTAAGCATGTTTTAAGATCTCTTAGGACCTTATAAAGGACAAAGTGATTGAGATGAATGGATTATGAGTATGTTTGCATAAATGTTTGTAAATGTGGTGTATTATACGGTAATGCCTCGTAACCCTATTCCAGCAACGGATACGGGTTAGGGGTGTTACAATGGGAGTGGGTATTTATAGTGAAGGTTGGTAGGTGAGTTTACTAAAATGACATGTAGAATCCCCCAATTTACTCCCTTGTTTGGATGGTTTGGTAACCCAATTGTTTACCAGACTACTCCATCAATTAATCCATCTTCAATTGGATCAAATCAACTTCTTCATGACCCATTTTGCATGTGTTTTCCGTCCATATAGAGTGAATTTGGGCATGTCCATGTAACTTTATTTTATAAACAAATCATGCATAATTTCATTGGTCCAACTGCATTAAATAATATTAAGATTAATATGTAGCATAAAATAATTAAAGTATGCAAAAATTTAATGCAAAATAGCATAATATTACATTTTTCACTAAATCATTCCCATTATTGAAGTATAAACAGAATTCACTCAATTAATGATCAATTACTCAGAATTAATATTATTTTTAAGTAAAAAGGTGCCAAAAACAACTATAAAAACTTAATATAAATTAGAGTTTACAGTACTCACAATCCTATGGCATGATAACATATTCAATGGTTTCAAGATATCATAAGGCCAAAATCTCCACAATTACACATATTTACTTATTGTTTTAATGCACATAATCTCATTCACAATGCATGCTTAACAGATACATATTTCATTGCAATTTAAATGCCACAATAGTGCTCATTGAGAGATCATATATTAGACTTCATACGTGTGCATATAATATCAGTAAATCACATATCACACTAATGTATTTTTACATAGTAATTGTTGCATTAGCATCCTATATCACGACACATCTTACTTAGGCATGAATTTTCATCAAGGCAAAAAGTATAGGAAAGACTTACTCTCCGAACTTAGGATAGGGTTTTAGGCTAATCCTAAGCTCTCGATTAACACTATGAATCGTGCATACTAGCAGCGACTCTGGAACATTCACCAATCACGCTTCCGCTTACTAGTCGAAAGTTCAAACAAGCTTCTCCTTACTTTTTGTCTTACTTGTAGGGGCTCTTGATTGACCTGACACTCTTTATTTGTTGGAAATGACAATCTATAACTCCAATTCAGATTTGAACACAAGAAGAAAAATAACAAGATTGGGGAAAAAAACGTGATTTTCTTTTGCAATTGGGGGTTATCTTGGTGTTTGGGAGGCTAATAAATTTGAAAGGATGAGTCAATTTCGAAGGAAACTCTTTGATTTAGGTTATGGGAAATTTTTTGAATAAGTTTAGGTTTTGAGAAGGAAGAAGACGGTAGGTGACTCCATGTAGGAAATACATTTTCAAAAATTGGGCAATTTGCCCTATTGGGCACTCTCTATTTCTTCCCTTTTTCAATTATATCCTAACTAAATTAAAGTCCATTGTTTTTTCAATTAGACATCGTAATTGAATTTTTTTTAAGTCAATTAAAACCTGATTATGTTATTTTAATACTTTAATTAATTATTTACGACCCTAATTTCAGTATCTGACTCAAACTTTCGATTTAATAACTGAATTCTATTAACTTGATTTTCGAGATATGACATTCTAACCCAACAATGATCCAAGATGTCGCAACAACAAAGGCACCATTCTCTTCCCTTACGACCACTCCAAAGCTTATCTTTGTGGTGTGCATGTTATATCAAAAAGCAAAATGGCCATTCTATTAAAAATTGCATCCATTTTTATTGTTAAGTGTTGAGATGATTGACAAAGCAACCAAACAGTGACATGTGGCATGCGACGTGTGGCTCATGCTGATGTGGTATTATTTTTTAAAAATTCTAAAAAATAAATATTTTGTAATTATTAAAAACCATATAAGGATGGACCTTAAAAAGTTATACAAAATATAAAAATACATAATACGCATAGGTATCTTCTTAATCGAGTTGATATTTTTAGTTAATCAAGTTGACCAGTTCTATTTTATTAATTTCTTATAATTTTTAACAAGTTTTTATATATAATTCAAATATATATATATACACAAATATATACAATAGTATCTTTTCATAATAACTTATTAATATTTTAAAAAATTAATACTTATTCATAATTTCATATAATTCTTAATCATTTAAATAAATTTCTATAATTTTGTATGATTTTTATAATTATTTAAGAAACCACTCTAGAATGAATCTGGATAAATTGTTGTCTAAGATTATTTGAATATGGACAACCATTTGTTCATGTTCATTCTAAACGTTGTTTTTTAATCACTCTAATATTTTTTAAAAAATAATTTCTTATCATTTCTAAATAATTTTCTATAATTTTTCAATTATATAAAAAATACATCTAAAACAAACTTGAACAACTGTTTGTCTAGGATAAATCTGGACATCACGTATCACTATCTAATTGCTCTGTCAACCACGACATAATTTAAATAGTAGAAATGGATGGAATTTTTAACAGAACGGCCAATTTGCTCTTTAATGTAACATATGTGAACTAATTTATCTAATTTTTTAGTAAAGGGGTAAAATGTAATTTGACTACTAGTATAGGGGCCTTATAGTACTTTATTGCCACTCATCATTTAATTCCACGTCCCTTACAATAATTTTTTTTGAAAAAGTCAAATAACGCTTAATAGCACAAATGGATAATTTTTTTAACAGAAATATTAGTTTGCACTTTTTTCTAACGTACATAGTTAATTTATTCATTTATTTAATAGAGGGGACAAAATACAATCTGAGTATCCATATTACTTTTATTAAAATTTAATTCTTCTTCATAATTTTTTTCCCATTTTTAGAAGAGAATTTTAGTTAAAAATCTTTTGTCCTACTATACTTACTTTTTTTAACAAGTTCCCTTTTTTGCTGACTTATTGTTCGATGTAAAATGTAGTAACGGCTCCAATGTTTATGGACATAGATCATTGCCACAAATCTTTTGTGTACCATATAATAATCAAAATTAAAGTATTTTATCCGCTTTTCACAAAATCTTAAAATGATTTTCTTTTTATTTTCTTTTTTTTTTATGGACAAAACAATCTTCAAAGTTGCCAACTAGGAAAACGTGTTAAATAAGCATCACACATCAAATTGTTCTGCTACACATTGGGTGGCGAGAAGAACTTCAGTGTTTTCTTTTACCTTTTGAAGAACTGATTGTCTTCAAATTTTTTTTTTTAATTTGTAGAAATACTTTGAAATGCTTGGCATTACTCAATGAAATATTTCTATTAAAAAAATGCTATTGATATTAACTTAAGATGCACTTTTATTCATGAGATTATTTCTCTTTAAAATAAAATTACTATTGGGACAGAAACATTCTCTCTTTCATTCTTTTCCTCATTTGCATTAGTTCTCATTTTCTAAAATTTGCACACAAATCAAAACCAAGAATTTCTACGAGGCCAGCTAAACGACATGTCGTAGATTCGATCCCACTTCTTCTCGTTGCACTCATCGCCCACTGCTTTGGCTATCTTCAAAACCTCCTTTTTGGTCTTTTCTATTCCATCAGCCTCCTCCACTGCCTCAACCAGACCACTAATTTTATCAACAATGCCGGAGTCATAGGTTCTAGCCTGGTTAACCTTATCGTACTCGTGGAGCAACTCAACTTGAATAAGGTTTTTCATATAGATACTATTACGAGGGAGGAGCTTCCAATTTTGTGGTATGATGTGGTGTGTTTGTGCAGGATAAGATATGAGGAACATGTGAGGAAACTCGATTGTTGTCACGTATTTCATAAGGATGGCTTTCACGGTTGGCTTCACCATCTCAAGTTTAATTGCCCACTTTGTCAATCCCCACTCAAAATCGATTGACAAGTCTATTTCACACGAAACCAAGTTAGTGACCATTTATTTACCTAGTTTGCACTTTGTTGATTGGATGGGTGAAGATGACAATGTTAGAAACTATTTTGGTGTTATACCTCCTTATATTTTCTTCTTTTAGTTTGCTCGAAGTATTATATTAGATATTGTTCAAATCAAATATTGAAAACATCAATTTCATAAACTAATATATTAATATGTTTTGCTTGCAATGATAGGCTTATTTGGGGTGGATAAATGAGATTTAGAATTACTAAATTCACTATTTCTTCTTCTAAGACTTTATTTTTATAGATGGAGGTTCAATTGATCCAAAAAATTCCTATTGGTTTTTCAACCACCTCAAACAAACTAATTTGGCAATTTTCTAAAAATAGGGAATATGAGGTTCAAATAGAAATATTGTATTCTCTTATCATCTAGGCCTTTTCTTATTGGGGAATTATTGAGTAGAGTTAATAATAACAATAGTTGGTGTGGTGAAGCCTATGGAAGCTCCAACCTCCTCCAAAAAAAAAAAATCTTTGGAGAGTATGTCATAATGTGTTGATGACCAAGGAAAACATCACAAAAAGGATTGGGCATCATGATTCAAGCTGCCCTCGAGATTATTCGGAGGCAGAAACATTGGAACATATCCTTTTTTCTTTCTATCCATATGCTAGAGCAACATGGGCGGCATCAAGTTTGAAGTACTCTCTAAGACGAGAAGGTTTTGGTATCTTTCAACATTGGTGGCATGAGATAATATGAGATTTCCTCAGTATTGAAGCATTTAGTTCAACAACTCTGATTGCTAATCTTTATTGGTCTAAATGGAAAACTCATGTTTGGTGGAAGTAGTTCCAATCTGATTGAGGTCTAACATGGGCCTATAGCTCATACCTTGAGTTCCTTCGAGTCATTCTGAATTGAACACTACGAAGAAGAGCAAATCTGACTGAGGTTTCATGGCAGTAACCTGGAGAGGGTTGTATTAAAATCAACTATAACACTTTTATGGTCAAGGATAACCCAATATCAAGTACTAGCATTGGTTTGTCGAGACTCAAATTCTAATATCATCGTCAGGATTAATCGTCAATTCGTTCTATTGAGGTGGCTGAAGCGATGACAATCAAAGAAGCATGCTCTATCATTGATCATAGAAATTGGTCTCAAGTTTTATATTATCAGATAGCAAAGCTATTGTGGATCAATTTTTTACTTCTAAATAGGGGATTTCCTGGAGACTATTTTCTATTATTGATTCCATTAAGACTTTCCTTGCAGCTAATTCACAAGTTCAATGCTCATTTGTTGGTAGGGAAGTAAATTGACTAGCAAACAAGGTGACCGTTTGTACTAGGAGAGGGACTTGCCTTCCTAATTGGGTTAATCAAATCCGAACTGAATGGGGGTTTATTGATGTAATTTTCTCCCGACCTTCCTTCGTATCGGGTTTCCGATGAATAAAATTTTTTGTCAATGGTGTGAAACTCTTAAGGATAAATTACAATAGAGGTAGCTTACCTATAGATAAGTTTTTCATTTTGGTTATCAACTATAAAAAGTTTCAAAAAATCACTCAAGTATTCTTTTTTCTTTTTTTGTCATTAGTAGTGTCTAACGAAATGCTGACGTGGACTGTTTTCTCACACCTGCTTATGTGGATTTTTTTAAACATAATATGTTGGATAAATCACATTAGTGAACAAAAATAATTAATTATAAATAAACACATATAAAATAAAATATGAACATAATTATTTATAGTTAATTTATCAAATATGAAAAGCAAATAAAACAATAATAAACAATTGAAATAAAGGAGAATTGAGGTTTTACGAAACGTTAAGGCCCGTAAAACACAGTTTCCTTAAGACAGATTCGGCCGCTCCTACGGTACTTGGAGCAACGTTAGTCGAAATTCTCCCAAGATACAACAACAATAATGATCGAAGTAGTAGCACCTCTACCATAATCAATCGAAGGAACAATACATTTTTCTATCGTTGGAATATTTAGAAAACATGAAAGATGAAAAAGGAGATTTTTGAGAACAACATAATTTCGGCAAGAGAAATTCTTAGAGAGTATGAGAGTGTGTAAAAACTCTTCAGAATCATGGCCTTTTATAGGCATGGAGAGTGTTAGAATTTTGGAAAAATATCCCAAAATTCAAAATCTAAATAATGTGTAGGATAGAAGATATAAAATATATATATATTAGAAAAAAGAAAGAAAGAAAAAATGATATACTTTAACAATTTGTTCTCAATTAAATCTACAACAAATTGGAGAACGGGCGTCCGTTACCATTAGCTAAAATTTGTCATTTTGAGGGTAACCAACCTAAGCTCATCTTTTTCCCTATCAAATATTAATTAGATATCCATAAATGAAATTTTGTCCACTTGTTAAGTAAAAAAAAACTATTTTTGGTAAAATAGGCTTAAAAAACCAATCCCCTTTTATAGTCCCACATCTTCACTTCTTAACCCCATTAAAAATGAAATCATCTACAAACTTAAGGGAGAAAATTGATCAGAATGGGACAGACTCAATATTAGAATGACACAAACCAACAACTAACTTTTTAAATTACTATTATCTTAAATCACAATATTGCATAAAATAATTTTGAAAAAAAATGAAAATTTTCATTAAAAATTTCATTGAAAAATTCTTGAGAAACAACAAGCATGGTAGAATGGTGGTCAAAATCTTCAATTTTAGTTTAAGGTATAAAAAATTGACTTATTTGATTTCTTAGTTTGTTTGGAACTTGAAGACAAAAAGAGGCATGAATGAGGCTAGATAGAGTGGTGGTAAGAGGCTTATTTGGTAATGGCAACTTGAGTACATTAAAGGGGTTGGATGTAAAGAGAAAGAGAAGACTAGAATAGTGTGGTGGTAAGAGGCTTGTTCGATGACAAGGGATATGTGAACAAAGACAAATGGCAACTAAGGTGTAGTTTTTTTTTTTTTGAAAAATTTTGATTTGATTATGAATAAGATAACTTTGAAACATGAAAAATGTTTGATTTGGGGTTAACCAAGATTTGAAGGGTTCTATTATAATTAGCTTTATAAAATTTTGTTACATAAAATTACTGGGAAATTATATGGGCATGATGTGGAAATTAGGTGGCAAATTAACGTTTGAGTTAATAGCCATGTAGGATCTTTCGGTAAAGAGTTAATGACCACTTACCAAAATTTAAAAAAAAATTTGATTAATTTGGTGATGATTTTATAACTTTTTATAGCTGGTGATAAACAAAAATTTATACATTGTAAAGAGACACGAGCATGGTTGAATGACTTTTATTATAGTTGACTGAACTTTTAAAATTAAAAAAAGTTTCAAAAAGAAACGACTTCTAACGAAATTTAAGAAAAAAAAACATTAGTGACCTTTTTTTTTCCAAATGATGTTACTTTTTCTAATATTCTCATTGAATTTACACCTTAATCCCCACCTTTTTTATAGAGAAGGAAAAGAAAACAAAATGCTAATGACATAAGCGCGTGCGGAACAAGATCGAAAGTTGTCCAAGTTATAGATTTGACCTAGAGCTCTAGACAAATTGTCGGAAACTTGATGTTCGAAACATCATGAAATGAAAAAAAAAATTGAGTTAGATATAAGACTTAAAAGACATCAAATAAACTCAAGCAATTATGAAAGAAAGAACATGTAACAGCCCAATTTCGGTGAAATCGGAATAGTAGTTTCGGGACCACAAATCTGAGCCAAAAAAATTTATTTTATTTTTCTTTTATGGTTCATAATATGATACAAATGTCATGTGAAAATTTTGATAAAAATTTTTTACGGATTATGTGTTTAATTACGGGAAGGACCAAATCGCATAAAATGCAAAAGTGAATTCTAGTAGCTAGAAGGATCAAATAGCTATGGAATTCAAAAATTAAGGTCCTTATATGGTAATTATACCATTAATAAAAAGATAGTAGATATATTTGGATGATTCATCCATGGAAAATTAGAAAAAGGCTAAAGACTAAATTGAAAATCAAAATAATTAAAATATGATAAATTATTAAATAGAAATAAAAATCATTTTCATCATCTTCTTCCCCAAAATATGCCATGGAAACCCTAGGAGAGAGAGAAGAAACTTTCTTGGCCAAATTGGATCTAGATAGACCAAATTCGGAGCTAGAACGAGGAAAAGAGGGAAATGTCAGATTAGTAGATTTTACGTACAAGAACATTTGTCGAAGTAAGTTCGTGTAACTAATTTGTGTATGTTTATATGCTTGAATTAAATGTTGCGTTGTGAATTGTATAAATATATATATATGTGTGTGTGTGTGTGTGTGTGTGTGTGTGTGTGTGTGTGTGTGTGTGACATTGAAATTGTATCTGACAAAGCCCGATCAACAATAATGCCCGAAAACTGATAAATGATAAAAATGTTACTTTTATGCTTGAAATGAATGTGGGATGTGTTTATTTGAATTATATGAATGTTATAGATGTATAAAATAATCACATGCCTGATAATGCTTGAAGAATGTTAAATCCTGTTTGAATAAATGAAAATTGATGGATAAATGTGATTTCCCTTATGGATTGAGGTCCTACATTTGTTGCTTACAGGATTTAGCTCTGACGAGTAATCCTTTGACCTCATTTCTAATAGGATTTAGCCTGGATAGGTAATCTTGATATAAGTCCTCTCGAGCATATGTTATGGATTGGATTTAGCCCGGACAGGAAATTCAGATCAAGCTCTTTAAAGCATATGTCATAAGAAGGATTTAGCCTGGACTAATAATCCTAACTAAGCTCTATTGTGTATATATACATTGGAGACAGGAGTTAGCCTGGACTAGTAATCCTATTGTATACATATGTGGCTTGAGAGTGTACTCTCTGAAATAGTACCTTATAGGTACCATTGGATATGAATCGGCGGATCCTGATTTGTACACCTCGAGTGTACTACCTATGTATCCATCGATATTTCAGATAAATTCAAAGTGTGAAAATTCCAGACATGAGAAGATATGAATAACAAAATGAGTTATTACACGTATTCGTTTGAAATACAAGAAAATGATGATACATGACAAGTGGTATATGAAAGTATGAGATGATGATATTTGTACATGGAAATTATCTGATGAGAATGTTCATCCTTGATTATAGACTTGTACACCTTGAGTGTACCACTACTCGTGTGACCTTGATGTTTTGATGATATGAGTAAAGTTCTGACATGAAATAATCTGAACTCGATATGAACTATTATGAAATTATACTTGTAATGTAAAGAGATGATTTGTACATGTTAAATGAATACATGTTGTGGAAAACATATGTCCATGGAAACTTCATTGTTTTTGAACCCATATATGTTTTGATATTATTATGAAATATATGACTAACAAGGGCAATGAGTATATGTATAGGGCTTGAGGTCAAATTGATTGAATATGCCTTACATAGTTACCTCAAAATAGAATGAATGGTAAGTTAAGTACCATGTTATACGAACTTACTAAGCATTTTATGCTACTTAGTTTTATTTCCTTGTTTTAGAGTAAATCAGAAGCTCGTTGGATTGGAAGCTTGGCGGGAGATCACTCACACTATCCATTGGCCTTTTTCGGTACATATGGTAAATCATTTATGGTTATAATGGCATGTATAGGTTATATTGGTCATATTGGTATGTAAATGTAAATGATTATTGTAATCTAGCCCTTGGAATGGCTAGTGAGGTTTTTGTTTTGGTACATGTATATATGTATTTAAATTTATTTTATAGAGATAACATAAGTTTTTATTATTGATTGATTGAGAAAGGTGAAATGAGTATGCCTATAAAAAGTAAGTTTAAAAGCATGAATGCATGTAACAATATATCATGTTAGATGTTATAAATTGCTTGAATTCAATGCTTGGATTGGTTGGTATTTGTATATAAGTTTGGTGCAGGAATTTGGTATAATTTTGGGTAAGAAATGAAGCTAGGAATGACTTTATTTTGTCCACACGGGTGTGTGTCTAGACCGTGTGTGACACATGGCCTGGTATATGGGCAAGTGGTTAGTCCGTGTGTCCCCTGCATCTTAAATTCGAGAAAATAGAATGCTCAGAATTGAGCACACGGGCAGGGACAAGGGCGTGTGTCTCAGTCGTGTGCGCTACACAGCCTAGAACACGGACGTGTGTCTTGACCATGTGAAACCTGCACCTAATTTCGAAAATAATTAATTAACCACACGGCCTAGCACACAGGCATATGGCATGGCCGTGTGCACAAGTCAGAGAGTTACATGGGGTCGAACACGGCCTGTAGCACGGCCGTGTCCCTCGGACCACACGGGTGTGTGTGCCCTATAACTTGGAAAATTTTTGAAATTTTGCGAAAAATTCTTAGAGTCTCTGATTAAGTCTCGACTCGATTCTAATGCTAGTATTAGGCCTCGAGGGTCCATTTAAGGGACGTTATAAATAATCTTAGAAAAAGAACAGTGATTGACATGATTTATTTGTAAATGTTCTGAAAGTTCCGGTAATGCTTTGTAACCCTGTTCCGGTGACGGATATGGGTTAGGGGTATTATAGAATAAGAATAAAGGATCTTAAAGAAGTCCAAGTTAGTTTATGAGAGAACTTGTTCTTGATGGATTCCAATTGAAATAAAGTTACCAAGATGAGAAAATAAATTAATAATAATAGATACTTATAAGAAAATACCAAAATTCGAATGAAAATTCAAAAAAATGAGTAAGGAAGGTGCAACCAGCCAAGAATAATGAAGATCCACTAAATTGAAGCGTATTGTGACCAATCTTGATGAGAAAATAGGTAGTTAATTCATATTTGAACAACGAAACAAAAAAGATTATTTATTGAACTAAAAGAATGAAAGAAAAAGAAATCAAAGCACAAAAAAAGGGAAGGATAGCCAAGGAAGAGTCCAACAAGAGGTTGAATAGGGTCTCTTAAAAGAAATTAAATCATTCTTGAACCCCAAGAAAGCTTCCAAATAGATCTGAAATAAAAAAAAATCAAAATATTTTATTATAATGAATTTTTAAGTCAAAATAAAATTGTTTTGTAACAAAAGAATTCTACACAATGAAAGAAGGGGAGATCTCCTATTGTTGAAGGTTTCTTGATGACTAATTATGAGAGAAAGTCTCTTCTTGGTTGTTTATGATTTGAAATTGAATCAAACAAAAGATTAGAATAATAATAGCAAGAATCGAACAATAAAAAAAAGAAAAAAAAAGAAGAAGATGGAATTGATGTGATATATGTCTTAAGGAGCCTTAGAATCAAAGAATCCACAACCCCTTCAAATGAATCTAATCTCCCCTCTAAGAAAGTGTTTTTGGCAAGTCCAAACTTGAAGATGATTCCAACAATCTAAAAGATTGTTAAAACTTCTTGTAGAAAAACTTAAGAAAAATTATTAATGAGATTAAACTTAAAGAATATTTATTTAAGAAAAAGATGAATAAATAACAAGGGACCCTATATATAGCCTCTCAAATGTTAACTTATGTCCTTAAATTTAGGATTTTAATAAGTATGCCAACTAAGCATGACAACTCATCAAATAACTAACTAACTAACTAAATAACATGTGAAAAAATATGGTAAGTGTGGAATTCATGGGAAATTCAATCAAGGCTTATAATAGGCTCCTTGGGCTGATTTTTTACACAATGATCCATTTATTGAATAAAATTTGAATAGGAAAATTAAAATATTTACAAATTTGGTCATTTTGACAATTTGGCAAAATATTCAACTAACTCATTCTCCAAACTTCATATTGGGCTTGTGGACATCCTAATGAACCGTTTTTCAAGGACTTGGACTTGTGCTCCATTTGCTCTCGAAATTGGCTCATTCAAGCTCGTAAGTGTGATCCATTGCGCACCAACTTCAAGAATTGATTTCTTGGATCAATAATTCCAATATTTGAAATGTTGATTTTCTTGATTCTTGAAATCATCCAAAAAACAAAATTGGAGTAAGATTCAATTTCTTGATTTTCTTGAAAATAAAAAAGTGAATCTTGATTTTTTTTTTCTTCTCTTCATATGCGCTTCTAAAGCCTTTTGAAGTTTTGGATAGTCTCATTCAATCTTGCCTTGATCTACTTTGCTTTTGAACTTGTTATTGGGTCTTGAGGTAAAGAACGCCCATCACGTTTACAATCTTCTTTTTGGGCATTGATACTTGCATCAGCTAAACTATAGCAAATCTCTGTATGGTTTTTTACTCATCATTTTCATGCATGACTGAAAGAACTTCATCTTATAACCCTCGTAAAGTATGCAATCCCAAACTCTTGCTCATCATTAAGCTCGTTAAAGCATTTGCTACTTTATTCCCTTTTTGTATGTGCGTAGAATTATAACCTCTCAATCTTATCGAATCAATCTTCCACTAGGACGGATGATTATGTTGTATGTTGTATCGTCAAAACTGCTACTTAACAACTTTACAGTCGCAAGGCTATCTAATTCCAGAATGATTTTCTTAGCATCATAAGACCAGACCAGTTTTATCCCATAAAAAATTTCCCATAGTTCTATTTCATTAATAGAACACTTATTAATTCTTTATGCAAACCCAAAGATCCAATTCCTATTATGTTCTAGAATGACCTCCTGCAACAACCATTTCCTCTACGCTCTTATATACTTCATCAATATTGATTTTAAGCTACCTTATAGATGTTAATTCCCATTTAACCAGTCTCCACTCCTTGTTCTATGTTCTAGCATTATCCAACAACTAATCCCATGTGTTAGCATAACATTCTAGCCACAATATTAGGGTCATTTCTCATCATTATTATTGAAATCGGATTGGATTGATTGTGTAACACCCCTAGCTCAGCCCGATCGTCAAACCCGAGTTACAAGATGCTACTACAGTTACCAAAACAAATCACATTCAAATCATGATTCAAAATACTGCTACATACTAATTCATGTCATAATATCATGTATAATGTGAAATACAAACAAACCAAGTCTAAATCGAGTTTAAGAAAGCTCTAAAGTTGACATGAGCATGAAAAATGACCATATTGAAAACTTTTCAAAATTTGAGTTTAGGTATCGATACCAAAATTCAGTATCGATACCGTTTTGGCATTCTGCCAATTTTTACAATCTAAAACAAGTCATTTTATATCGATACCAATATACAATTATAAATACCCATCCTCAGTGATCGATATTTTATACTGGTGTCGATAGCAAATTTGTATTCTGTCACTTTAAAACATTGTTAATTTGGTAAAGTACCGATACTCTTATTCAAGGTATTGATACTTAATGCCAAAAAAGGTCAAAATCATCACATTTTAGCACTTATTCATGCTCAAACCAAATGTTATCTAAATTGGTGCCTTAGGTACAATCAAGGCCTACACAAAAACTATTTAACACAATACAATCAATCATCAAAAAATCCTAAAATTTCACTAGCCAATAGGCCATCACTTGGCACCATTTCACAACAAGATTATATGCAAACTATTCCATCAAGTTATACCATTTCAACCATTCCATATAACATGATATCCCATATGTATTTTTACATAATACAACACTACTAGTTAAATATGATCAAGTGTCATTTTCTTAGATGCTCATAATCAACTATGATTCAAGCATACTTAACATTACAAATAACATGACACTTCTGACTACATGCCACATATAATCGAGTTCAAATGATTAAAAATCTATCGAATCAAGTGATGAATAGTGTGAGCTCCTCGAAAATTCGATTGACACATTCCAAAAGTCAAAATCTACAAGAAAAGAAAAAAAAAGGTAAGGATTATGAAATGCTTAGTGAGCTCACATGTAGTTAACAATTAACTTACCTCAAATAACAAGTAAATATGTAAAGCTAACATGAATAATCAAGTTTACCTAGTTCATCAAAGCACAATACAACATTTCATTTCAATTTAACCACATCTCATTCATAGATATACATATATTCAAACTTGACATTAGATCCTTCATTATGATATCTTTGAGCATTTTGCACAACACATTTTGTTTTCACCTTTCATATTAATTGTATTAGCCGATGAAGCTTAGTAAACAACTCAAGTAGATAGGTATTAGTTTCATCAAAGGCTCATCTGAGCTGAGCATACAATCGTGTTAGATTACCTATCCGAGATAAACCTTTAATTGACATATTCTTGGCCAGAGCTATAAATACATGTAAGGTTACCAGTCTAGGCTAAATCTATACCACATGTATCTTCAAGCAACAAACGCTGGAGCTCAGTATAATCAGAAATCAACTAGTAACCATGTGTAAGATACGTTAAAAAAGTTTCAACAGGGAAATTTCTATCATACAAGTTCATAGTTACCCATTTTCAATTAAACCTAAATCTCACCCTTTTTGTACTAAATTGTAAATAAATCAAAGCTCACTAATTTTATAGATATTCACATTATAACAAATATTTAAGATTCAAAACATAAGTATACCATATGAACTTACCTGAAAAAATCAGCAAATTAGATTCACATCAGAGACTAATCAACAATTTTCCCTTTTCCCTGGTTATCCTCAACTTGAGTCAATTCCTAATCTATATAGTAATTAATTTCAAACTATTAATTTCAAACATTTCACAATAACATAGTATCATCATATATCAGTTCAATTTTCGGACTTATATTTTTGCTCAAATCTTAATGAGCATTTAGACCTAGATAGTGATTTGACCTATGATCAGGTCTAGATATCAATATGCCTTAAATAATATAAAGTACTTTCAAAGATGGGGACTGAAGATGATCATTTGTTTCCGCCGATCGTGGTCGTCTCCACCAAATAGAAGTGAAGAGTGAAAGAATGATAGATCAAAGTGATTAAGGAAAGAATGACAGAGCACATAAATGGAAAAAAGATTTGATCTTGTGTGACAGCAACCACAGGGAAAATGCGAATAAAATTGGTATATTTAAAGTGAACCATATTATATTAGGTTAAAAAACCTTATCATCAAGTTTTTTTTTTTATTGAAAGAAGTTATCATCAAGCTCAAACGGATAGAAATGGGCCTTATTTTTTTTATATTTCAAATTATAGTATCATTAACCTTATTTTTTATTATTTTTATTGTTTTAATATTAAATCAATTAAATTGATCTGATAAAAAATCGATAATTTTACTGATTCGACTATCGATTCGATTCTAAAAACATAATTTTTCATATGTATTCCATTTCAGCAATGATATCATAAAAAATTTTCCTATTCCAACCACAATCTCCACCTTTCTATATACATAAATTATAGTATGATTTTTACCGGAATATTATGCCATAAACAACAAGAGCGAAATATTGAAAACAACGAAAAACGATGCTCACCTCAGTCTCAGGGTTTGTTAATTAAAATAAATTTTGACATAAGCTATAAATTATTTATGAAAACTACAGTAATTTTGAGTATCCAACATGTCATGAGCGACATTATCCTAAAATACCAACTAATATTATCAAATAATAAAAGAAAGGAAAAGGTTTGTGTCGCACAAACAATGCAAAGCTTTGCACTTCACCTGGGTGGAAAGGGAAGCAACTATTTTGTATTTTGGGATATTTTTTATTTAGGTCCATTCATTTTAAACTTTGATTTAATTCCAACCTTAATTTACAGTTTTAATATTTTCTAGATTTAGTCTTTCTTTTAATATTTTTAATTATTTAAAAAAATTAAAAATTCTAATTTTTTTATATTTTTAAATCTTTTTACCATGTAGTACAACCTTAGCATACCCCGTGATAAAATTAAACGCGCCAAAAAATTAATTACTTAAATTAAATTTATGGTAGAACTAATTATTTAAATTCGATTAAAAACTATTTTAATTAATTTTGAAGAGTTTCTTATACAATAAATCAATAATAAAGATTTTGATTTCTTTAAAAGTCCAACCCAAGTTAAGCTCACAAGTATTTTACACTTTTGTATAAATTGTGAATTTAATACATATACTTTCATCAATTTAATTTTTAATTTTTTTAAATTTTAAAATTAATTATGACTAAATGATAATAATTAAATTTGTTTCATTAAATTATACTATTAATCTTATAATTAAATTTAAAATTTTTATTCATATTCTTCAACTTAATCATTCTTAATTATATTTTCAAATCTATTAACTACTTTTTGAGTAATGTGGATTAACTAATTTTTTTTAATGAGTAATATATAACATTACATATAAGATAATATATTTAACGCATTAATAAATTTAATAGTTACAATACTAAATCCATTATTTACACAAAAAGCTCTATTCATGACTTAAGTTCTAAAGTATACTCATTTTTTCAATCTGGTACCTAAACACATTTTCGTTTCATTTTGATATTTTGAGTATCAATCACTTTCCAATTTGATACCTAAAGTATGCTCCCAATATATTTTTTACTCCAATTTTTTATCAACGTTAAAAAAAAATCTAATAGCTATTTATAAATAACTACATAGCGACTTTATTTTAATTAAATATACATATACATTAAAAATCTGAAAAATGAAAACAAATAAATAAAAAGTTTAAAAATATATATAATCTAGAAATAAATATATAAATGATAAAAAAATTTATAAAAATAAAATTTACAAAAAAAAATAAGATAATTAAATATATTAATTGAAATTATTAATATCATTACAAAAATGTAAAAAATTATAAAAGTATTTTAAAAAAAAGTATTTAAGATATTTAAATTTCAAGGATTTTTGTTAAACTCCTTGAATTTAAATATATTTCTTATAATAATTTTCAATAATTATATAGTATTTTAACTTTTTACAGATTACAATTTATAAAAAAATTTAAACCTCTAAATTTTTTTATATATTATATATAACTACTTATTTTTTAATCAATATAATACTAAAAATAAACACGTGAAATATTCTAATAGTAATAGAGGTCAACAATCAATCAACCCGGTCAATCGATCAATGGTCAAAGAATACCAATCAATGATGGCAAATTAAAATGAAGAATGTTTTTAATATTTAATATTATAACTATATAATTACTATGTGGATTTTTTTATTAACCAAATATAATCAAGATGGCACTTTTCCATTGGCAAAGAGACCTAACACCATTGACCAACGTCGCCTAACAAATCCTGACCAGATTTTTTTAACGCATCAAAATAGAAAAAATTGATATTTAAATACCAAATAAATTGAGAAAAAAAAAGTTGAAATATCAGAGTAAAAAAATAGGTACACTCCAAAGGATAAATCATGAATTAAGCCTAAACAAAATACAATGGTACTAGCAGAATTTGAGCTTTATAATTTCTTTTGGGAAAAGACACAGATTGAACAAAAATTGAGAAGAAAACCAAATGCTTCAACTATTTTTCGCGGAAGCTTTCTGGGCAGTGCAATAAAACCTTTACGTGCCGCCGCGCCGGTCTGAATCTATTCACCCACACAACGCTAACGACTCAATTCCATAAGACAATCAGATCCATTAGCAAAGCTTATTTTATTGTTGAGTTATTTTGGGGCAGTGGATCAAACTTCACACCTGTCTTCCAACTAAATCAATTAATCAAACGATTTAATTGATCTTCACCTACCCAACGCCAGACCTAAAAATTTCTGCGATGTTGGTTAAATTAGCTTTTACTTTCCGAAATACTAAAGAGATTCGTGACTCTTTATAGTCAAAATAAGGATTTCCTTTGTACCTGAACTTATCAATTTGCTTTCAAACAGAAAATAGAAGCTGAATTCAAATGTCGATGCAACTGTGAAACCATTTCGAAATCATAACAAAAAAGCTTTCTCGAATCAAATCTCAGAAGACCCGTGAAAGATAATATACAGATCTATATAATAGAAAGGAAAATTAGAAGATTAGACAAGAATCTACCGATTTAACTTACCGAGTGCTAGAAAGAGCAAAAACAATCGAGAAAAGTAAGAAGTGGAGAGGAAGAACTGGAAATAAGTGGTATGGGAGGAGTAGGAAAGATTTGCTTTACATTCTTAGAAAATCAAGAGAGAAAATACAAATCTTTCCACCCATCCCACTTCCATAAACTCCCGGCAACTCTTTCTCCCTTTCCCTCTTTAACAATAAAATGATGGTAGATCTAGTGTAAGTGTTTTTTTGGGGTGAGAGTGAGAGAGAACTCAAGGAAATCAAAGCCATAGTAGGAATCTGTAGACCATACAAGGTACGACCTCCTCACACTTAATTCCTTTCCCCTTCTCCCTCTTCCCTCTTTGTGCTGTGAAAACCTCTCCTCCTCAAAGCAATCTTAAATAGATCCCAACACACTCATTAAGCCCCCCCCCCCAATGCTGACGTATGCCCTAGTCCCGAAGTAAACATTTTCCGAATTTACTATGTACTTGACATTTATATATATATTTTTTTTTAATTTTTATATTTTTATATTTTTTATATAAACAAATCTAATCAATAAAATTATTTATATTTTTATTATTTCAGCAATAATTATTTAAAAAATAATAATTTATTGAATATTCTTATAATATTTTTATTTCTTTCATCTATTGCATTAGAGCATTCCTAAAATATTTTGATTATTTTTAGATTTGGACGATGGAGATATAAACAATATCTAATTTGGAGATTATAGTTACCAGAAATATTAGCGTTTGATGCATGGATAAAGTTTATAACAATTATAAATTTTAATTCAATTTATTTATATAAAAATATTTAATACAAAAGTAATGTAGCTTAAAATATTCATAAGCAAGATTTGAGGTGATAAGTAAATCTAGGGTATAATAATAATAATTGAGAAATAAATATATTATATATATAAAAAATTATGAAGATGACAAAATTTTAATTTTGTATGTGAGTTAAAAAAGAACATTGTGGCAAATACTAATATTTTTTATACCATTTCCTAAATTATGAATAAACCTTCCATTTATAAAATAAAAGGTATTACGCATTAAAACATATTTGAATCTACATTTTTTTAGATGTTGTAATAATAATGTTACGGACGGAACTAAGGGGTCAAAACTCGTGTTCCTTTAATATGTATTACTAAATATAGTAATTTTGTAGATTTAAACATGGATCCCAAAAAATTAATTCATAAATGTAAATATTGATTCACTCTGTAATATCTCAAACATTACTCTAGAAGTAAACAATGTTAATTTGGGTTAATATTAAATTATAGAAGTGTGAGGAGTGCTGGGCCATAATGTGAAATTTTAAAATAAAAGATGATGGAATTAAATGGATAAGAAAAAGAGGAAGGACTTAGAGAGTAAATTAAGCATGAAAGTACATGGAGATGTGGATGATAGTGAAAGTGTTAGACACCATTTATTTTAATGATGATTTGATTTTTTTAATAATATATATGTAGAAAGAAGGACAATGGATGGATACTTTGATAGAAGGTTGTAGAAAAAGAAAGATGAAAAGAAATAATAAAAAAAGTATCACCACCATTTTCTAGCTTCTCTTTCATGCCTCTCCCCATTTTTACTAAGTTTTGTTTCTTTTTTTAAACCCTTTTTCATTTTCAACCCTTTTTTCAAACTTCAAATTTCTTCATAGATTATTAGTAAATCTAAAGGACAATTCTATAGTAAACTTACCATCTTGTAAAGCTAGTTAATATCCATTTTGGAGAATAAAGAAGAGTGAAGAAATGTTAAAGGATTTTGAGTAAATAAGGTAAAGATGATTAGGGTGTTCAAACTTCCATTAAAATTAAATTAACCGATCGAATAGATCTAATTCAATTAATTGGTTAGTTAACTGATATAGTTCGGTCGGAGGTCGGTTAAAGATATTTTGGAATTTTTAGTCAACGGTTAATTTGGTTTGAAATCAGATAGTTAATCGAATTAACCGAACTTAATAAATAACATTATATATTATATGTATTAGGCTATTACTAATTCAGTTAATTCGGTCAAATAAACATTATCAATTTTTTTTGATATGTTTTATACTTGTTTTAATAAAAAAAATAAACCATATAAATTTTGATTAATTCAGTTAACCGATCGAATTAACCGAAACATTTCAGTTCGGTTTTTTTTTTTGAAAAAATTTTGGTTCAATTAATGATTAAAGGATTAAAAATTTTGATTAACTCGATTAATACTAGTTTAGTTCGGTTAATCGTCTAAACGCCCCTAAGGATGATGGAGTTCCTTTTAGGATTTCATATTTATCTCATAAAAATATATGGAAATAGCATGTAACTTTTGTTTTGATATTAATGTTGTATTTGTGTTATTGAAGAGAATGAGAGGAAGGGTGAACATCCAATTGGTGAAAAAGGCAAATAAATAGCAAAGGAGTGAAGGAAGAAAGAACAAAGGGGTTCATTCAAGCAATTTTTGTTGTAAGTATATCAAGAATTTTACTTTGAAAAAAAAATCTAAGCCCTAAATGAAAATATGATACTTTGCTTTAGTTATACTCATAGGATACATTAGTACTAGAAAATAATGATTTGAACTTGAAAATTTATTTGAAAGTGGAATTATTTATACAGTGAATTGAAAATGTGTATGTGTGATGAATTTGTTAAATAAGGACTAAATTGTAAAAAGTGAAAATTTTAAATGGGTGAAATAAATAGTGATATAAAGTACTTAAGTAAGATGTTAGATGATGATGAAATAAATGTTGAGTGAGAATTGATGATAGTTGATTGTGTATTGTGTATAAAAAAGGACTAAATTGTAAAAAGTGTAAGTTAGAACTATTTTTAAATGCTGTGTGAACATAGTGAAATTGTTTATGTTAAATGCCTATGTAGACAAAATGAGAACTAGTAAGATATAAATGGCATGCCATTAGGAAAGTGATTAAGCACGCTAGCGATAATGGCACTACGGTGCAAGTGAAAGCGACACTATGGTGCAAGTAAGTGGCACTTCGATGCATCTTATCGATTTTTTTATATATCCTATCGTGTTCTTTTAAGTCTACAATTGGGCAATAGCAATATGAGGGAAGTGAATCTAATGTGGCTCAAGTAACTAATTTATAACTTATGGAATTGATATCTCAATGGAGTTAATATGGAAACAAAATTTGTATAAGGTGATTGAATGAAAAAAAAACAGTAGTATATATATGTTTATATATGTAATTAAAAAATAAATTAATTTTACTTGCATGGTATGATTTTTAATATGCTTACTAAGCTCTCGTGAGCTTAACGTGTTTCTTTTCAAATACGTAGGTAAAGATTATTTTGAAGTAAATGTGAAGATCGACTCCAACTCATCACATCACATCTCAAGATTTGGAAGAAGTATGAATTTTAAATTTAGGGCATTAGATTTGGCATGTACATAAGATCTCATTGAGAATGTTATGTATGATACTAAAGGATGAAATTGCCGAGTAATGATCTTCATTGTAAACTTTGTATTTTGGATGTGTTTGAAGTTGTTTCATGATGATTCAAGCAATGTTTAAGATTGATAAATGTATATTTGCAAAATTTTCATTGGTTGTAGGTTTTGAATTTGCAGGTTCAACGTCGCGACAAGGGCTACTCAGATAGTCACGTCATGATGTTGGATACCCTGTACTCGCGACGAGCATTAAGTGGTTTTGATTTTCACCCTTTTTTCCCGAATTGAATTTCGGCCACTTAGAGAGCTTTTGTAAGCTTGTTTTATGCTTGGATTAGCACATAAATCTCACTTTAAGAGTGTTATAAGTTGTTAACCTGAATGAAATGCTTAATGGAATTTTTGAGAGACCGGAGTTGTCTCAAAGATGAATGTGACATCCCGATACCTTGACTCAACAGTCGGGTTAGGTAAGAGGTGTTACAGACTCCAAATAAAAATTGTAATTTTAAACATGAGTTAGAATATACGAAGGTACTTGAACTCGACAATTTATACCTACTTGGTACCTAACCTTTTTTAGACCTAACTGGCACCTAAACTTGGAACCACAAGCAAACTTGGTATATTTTTTAGGTACTTGACTAATATTGTTAAAATATGTTGATGTGGCATTGACAACCAATAGCATTGTGACACGTGGTAACCTCACATTTTAACACATGAAAAATATAATTTTTTTATAAATTTTAAAATTTTCTTTTTTTTCATCACATGTCAAAATGTAAGGTTGTCATGTGTTATTGTGCTATTGATCGCCAGAGTGTACTTTAATAGTGTTAACCAGGAACGTAAAAAAAGTATCAAGTTGCTTACGGTTTCTAAGTTTATGTATCCGTTAGATAATATGGAATCACATACACAATAAGATTAATTACATGTATTATCTACTATCATAAAAGGTTAGCCAAATTAAAAGTGATCTAATGTGGTTAAAGCTTATCAGGCTTTGGTTATTAAATAAAATATGAGTCAAATATATGTAGATAATTTAGTAAATAATTTCTAATTGATGATGGATTGATTAAAAATTAAGATTAATATGCAAAAGTTATATATTAGGATTACGGTTCCCAAATTACACCTATGTCATTTTTTTAACATCTTATCTTTTGAAAAAAGAGATTTACTTTCTCTAAAATACTTGTGTTAATTTAGAAGATAAAAACCACAAGACTTGAATATTTCAATATATTGATGGATTTAAGTATACTTTCATATTTAGTTTTCTATTCTTAATGATGTAAAATGACATATACTGATTTATTAAGTTTTATACCAATATTTTACAATTCTATCAAGTGGTATTAGAGCTTCGTTATGTTAAACCATTAAGAATTAATTGATTTTCTATAAGATTTTATGAGTTTGATTTATTGATTTGGGGTTTTGATTATTTATTTTGAATTTATTTCAAGGCTTTAAACAAGTAAAGATTTTGTTTCCTAATTTTTATTTTTTTTTTCTGAAAAGATTATTAATTCATCGATAATTCCTAGTTTGGAAAATTCTAAGCAAATAAAGATTTAGATTTAGTGATTTGAAGCTTTATTAGCTTGGAAAATTCTAAGTTAATAATGAGAATATTTTAGTATGATGTCATCAATTTTTTCGTGTACGCGTGTACATAAAAGGTATGTGAATCTATTAGTTTAATAATAAATATAAATTTTTAGATGGCACGTGTAATTTGCTAAAGGTTATAAACTTTTTGTTGATTGGGTACATAAATATTATACGTAAATTGGTTTTTACTGAATCTATAAAAAATTATGGTTTAAGTTTTGTGTGTAATGATATTAAGATTATTGATAATTTTTTGTGGATACAATTATGATTTTTTTTTCAAATTTGTTTGGGCGGACATTTCTTAAAGTTATTATCTTTTAGATGTTGATTCAATTTTTTTGGTTACTTTGATGTAAATTCATGTCGAACATGATACAATTTTTAAAAAAATAGTTTTTACATTTGGTTTTGAATTTTATTGTAAAGATTTTAATGGTTGCTTGTTTAAATATTAAAATTCAATTAAAGATTAAGGTTTTTGATTTTTGATTGAGTAATTAGATAATTTTATTTTGGTTATTTTGGAATTGTAGCGTGATCATAAATTATAGTTTTGACCTTTGACTGTTATGAAAATTTAAAATTTGAATATGAATACATTTATATATTTTTAAAATGACTTAATTGAAATAATACGTTGCCAAAATGGCCCCTATTGTTGAAATTATTTTGTTTTAAAATATAAAAGGTTGTGTGCATATAACTTAAGCCATGTTAATATTGATTAGCCCAAAGGAATGTTAATATTTAACAAAATTATATAGGTTACTGTGGTAATAAACATGTGATGATTATTCGATTCTACGTTTAAGAAATAAATATACACAAATGAAGATTTATTGATTGACATGTTCTTATTGTCATTTGTCTGATTACTACACTAATATATCACTTACAAGTTAATTTTTTTTTCAAAGTTAAAATATTAATGGTGTTTAGTATCTTAAAATGGAATTTATATTCATTTGAATTTATTATTTTAGTTTATTTTTGAAATCTTATGTGAGATTATTTTGTTTCATTCAACAACTATTATACCTACCAATATTACTACATGCACTAAAACATTCAGGGACACTATGTCGAATAAGATTACCACATTTAAGGAATTTGTAGCCAACATTGAAACAACAAATTGAACTAACCAAGGATGGTTGTTTCTCTTATGGTACAACAAGTGCATTTCTTAATTTTGTTTATTCTAAGGTTCATTTGATGTTGGTACCTAGATACACTTGGTGGATAGATTTTGGTGCAACAACTCACATCAGTGTGTCTATGCAAGGCTTTTAGAACTATCGAAAGTCAAATGTTGGTGAAAGATACATTTACGTAGGCAGCGATATTTCGACAAAAGTTGAAGCAATAGGAACTTTTAAATTATCATTATTATTAAGAACTAAATTTTATTTGAATTTGAATGAGACTTTTTTGTATTGTCTTTTAAGTGGAATTTGATTTTCATTTCAACATTGGATAAAGTTGGTTATTCTTATTCATTTGTGAAAGGAAAATTTAGTCTTTTTATAATTCAAATTTGATTGTTTTCAATTCATTATTAGGTTATACAATCTATATTTACTTAATACTATTGCTTCATTTAATAAACCGTTGCATACTATCGTAATATGAAAGAAAGACAAATTAATGGTTAAGAATTCAGCTTCATTGTGACACAAGAGATTAGGTTATGTCTCTAAAAAGAGAAATTAGAACTTGTGTTCAATGGTATTCTTATCCCTTTCATTTTTCACATGCTTTGAAAGATCTAGGGGTTACAAATTTTATTATCTCACTATTAAGGTTATTTTTTAGAGGGATAATGCTCGTTTTTTGAGGATGTTAAGTTTGTCGGGGGGGGGGGGAGAAAGAATTAAGGACATTGTATTTGAAGAAGAATATGTTGATATCCCTCAATAAATTTGTAACACCCCATACCCAATCTGATCGCCGGATCTGGCTACAGGGTGCTACACTCTATATTCTGATCTTAACTAACATATTCTGCATAACAAATTAATTTAATGTCGATATTAATTTAAAACACAGTTAAATAATTAACATCACCAACTATATGAATTTAATACAATTATATTTGAGATATAAAATTTTACAAAAGTAGTTTTAACTTGCGGACAATTTTATTTAATCATGGAAATGTATCTTGTGACCCTAAGTAATTATAACTCAACTCTAACCTTGAGACTCTGCCTCTAGGTCACTCCATTGTATGCATATTACAACTAAGAAGCAAATTTGCTTGAGCAAGTTGGATTATGGCCTGGTCCTTCCTCGAATCCTCGAATTTCCCCACAAATGAACAAAGATTCATTTCTTTAAAATATTTACATGTATGAATAGTTCCAAAATTTTTTATGTTGGAGATTCTGCCTTTCTGGGTAAGATGGTTTCATATGAGAAGATTAAAAAGACTCTCTTTGTTATGGCTCAGTTAAAAGTTCTACGTAATGATGGGTTTCATGCTATCTTTTTTCAAAAATAGTGGAGTGTGGTGGGAAAAGATGTTTGCGATTGGGTTAAAAAGATTTTTATCAGTGGCTTTATCGATCCAAATTTGAATAATACTTTCATTACTCTTATTCCTAAAGTTTATAATCCTAAAACATTTTCACAGTTTCGACCCATTAGTCTCTGCTCTATGCTTTATAAATTGGTGATGAAAGTTATAACGAACTGTTTTAGGGTTATTTTCCCTAAAATTATTGCTGAGGAACAAGCAGGGTTTATAGCTGGGAGAAATATTACTGATAACATCCTTATAGCTCAAGAAGTTATTCATTCGATGAAAGGTAGGAGGAACATGAAGCCTTGGATGATGATTAAAATCGATCTTGAAAAAGCTTATGATAAGGTTAGGTGGCAATTAACTGAAGCATTTATTCAAGCGGCTAGCATTCTGGAATATTTGGGGAAGGTTATTATGTCTGCAATTTCGAATCCTACCATGTAGATATTGTGAAACAGGTGCTCTATTCAAAAGTTTAAGCCGGCAAGGGGCATACACCAAGGATGTCCTCTTTCTCCTTACTTGTTCATTCTCAGCATGGAGTGGCTTGGACATGATATTCGTTCCAAGATTTTTAATAGTCAGTGGCATCTAATTAGACTCTCCAGGTCAAGTCCTAACTTTTCTCATCTTTTTTTGCTAATGATTTAGTTATTTTTAGCAAGTTGATATGAAGCATGCCAAAATTATCAAAGGAGTTTTGGATCGCTTTTGTGCTTACTCGGGACATAGAGTTAACGCTCATAAGACAAATATTTATTTTTCCCATTGTGTTGAGGAGGATTCTTGGAGAACATATTAGTAACTAGATGGGTTTTCAAAAGGTTAACAATCTTGGATCCTATTTGGAGGTTCCCTTATTCTATGGAAGAGTCATTAAAGGTACCTTAAGATTTGTGGTGGAAAAGGTACGTAATAAACTTTCCAGTTGGGATGCTAGATAGTTGTCTTTTACCGGGAGAGCTACTTTAGCTCAATCTATTTTGCTTTCTATACCTAACTACTTTATGCAGACTATGATCATACCTAAAGGGATATGCGAGAAAATTAAGAATTTGGTTAGACAATTCATCTGGCGTTCTTCAAGTGGGAAGAGGAAGTTGGCCCTTATTAAATGGGATTTTGTTTGTCAACCGCATTCTAATGAAGGTCTCGGGTTGAGAAGATTGGAAGACCAAAATGTCTCTTTTCTCATGAAGTTGAGGTTTAATCTAGTTTCAAACCATAAAGCCTTATGGGTTAAGGTTCTTCATTCTAAATATGGTTTGGAAGATAGCTTGCCTAATAATATTATGAGAAATAATTGTTCTTTTCTATGGAAAGGTATGTCAAGGATATGGCCCTTGTTCAGAGATAATTTGATATGGTCAGTGGGCAATAGGAAGTCTGTTCGATGTTGGCTGGATCCTTGGATACCTCAAATTAGACCGTTAATGTAACACCCTTATACCCGGTTCAACCCAAGGAACCTGATATAGGAATATTAAATTTGTTGCCAAAGTGATTTTGGCTAATCACTAATATATTTGAACATTAAAAAAAATTATAATTTATATTTTAGTCCCTATTGCTTTGAGCATACTTGATCTTTTTAAGTACATGTCATTCTATTCAAAATATTGAAACATACCCTCTTGGCACTTGGAGATGTGATGAGATGAATGCTTACAACCTCAATTACAACTCTTCAAAATCACTATACTTAATCTGCACACGAAAAACAAAGCGTACGCTGAATAAAAACTCAGTGGTATTTCTATAATCTGAATATTTAAAAAATAATATAATATAATAATAGGCACAATTAAATTTATAAGGACATATTAATTTCTAGCATCATATCATAACTATCATTTTTTATTTATTAAACAATATCCTAATTGACACATTTCATGCCATACTTAATTCATGAGTATATAGCTCATATATTCCATGTATTGTCAACATATTTCACATTCTATTTTCAATTCACTATATCATTTCCATTTCTCATATCATTTCATTTCAATATCAATTGTAAGACTTTATTATTTATTTACCCCTATTAACAAGACTCGGACTTGGACAGATACACGGATCCAACCAAAACACACCAGTTTGGCACTCAGTGCCTCATCGGATAATTCAAAGTAATAGATTGGCACCCAGTGTCTCATCGGCCAAGCCGAAGTAAGTTGGTACCCAGTACCTCATCAAATTTATCCGAAGTAATAATTTGACACCCAGTGTCTCATCGACTCGTGGTCAAAGTATCCCTGAACTCTTCCAATCCTATAGTATGCCAACTATATCCGACTCAGCTTGATACAGTTAATAGGGTTTCACATCACTTTTCAAGTACAACATATATCCAATATTCAATTTCCACATCAATCACATATACATGTAAATTCAATTCAATATCAAAATACTAATACTTACCTTAATTACTTACCATAAACATTTAAATTAAAATATAACAATTAATAATTAAATTCGGATTATAGAAATACAAACCATAATTCTCGAGCTACTCCTCGTTAAACTTGTCTTTTCCTTTCTTAGCTGAGGTCTCCGGCACAACGTTAGCTACAGAAATTAAAACAATTTAAAATTATTAATACACACAATTTCACATTGTATATTTAAATTTTTATTCAACTTTTGCTCACATTTCAATTTAATCCTTAATCAAAACTAACTTTATTTTATTTAAAACTAATTTCATATTTTCATTCAACTCCTACTTTAGACTAATTTCAACCTTTAAATTTCACCATAAACCCTAATTTTGAAATTCTCTCAATTTAGTCCCTATTACTCAAAACTTATTATATATTTTACAATTCAATCCCTTTTTCACTTCTAACTTGAAATTCTATCAATTTAACCCCTAACACTTCAATTTATTCAACATGAACAACTTCTAAAAATTCACTAACTTCTAAAATTTCAATATAAATTAAGTAGTATTTTGTTCTAGGATTCTAAAAACATTAAAATTTTAAGAAAAAAAGACTAAATTGACTTACCACTTTGAGTTTAACCTTAAAACCCTAAATTTTCTCCTTCCTTTTTCTTTCTTTCTTTTTCTTCTTTCTTTCCCATGTTTCGTTCCCCAATTCTGTTCTTTCTTATTCTTTTTCTTTTATGTTTTGTTTTTATTATTATATTATAATATAATATATATATTTTACTTATACAATAAGAAATACATGTATTATTATATACATATGATTATTATTTTTACACATTTATTTCACCATTACCATACATTTGTCATAATTTGGTTTAATTACTTATTTATTTATTTTATACTTTAATCATAATATAATATAATATAATATAATATAATATAATATAATATAATATAATATAACATAATATAATAATATTTTCTTAAATAATAAGTAAGTATATATAATTATTACAAGTATATGTATATTATTGTTACACATGTAATTTACTATTACCATACAATTGTAAATTTTATGATTTATTTGCTTAATTAGTCCCTTTACTTTTCTCTATTCTATTATTAAGCTTTCACACTTTATTCAATTTAATCCTGATACCTAATTAACCTTAATTTAAACAAATTCACCTAACCAAACCTAATTAACTACACTACTAACTGCCGTAACTATTTTTAATAAATATTTACAAATTTGTTTTTCGAAAACGGAGACCCGAAAATACACTTTCCGATACCCGTGATTATCGAGTCGTTACAGTTAATCAATCAAATACCTTCGTATCGGAATTTGGAGGTAGATTGCCGACTTGAAGACATGGTTACTTTGGAGGGTAATTGGAATCTCGATCTCTTCCATTTATAGGTCCCTGATTCTATTATTAGACGTATTGTGAGCATTCCTCCACTACACCCAGCTAATGGACTTGATAGGATTTTGTAGGCATCAAATACTAAAGGAGACTTTTCGGTGAAGAGCGCTTATTGGTCACTAAAGGAAGATAGCTGGAATCCCAAGGATCCGATATGGAATACTCCTTGGAAATTCAAAGGCCCTCATAAAGTTCAACTTTTTCTTTGGCTCACCTTTAAAGAACATCTTCTCACTAACATGGAGTGTGTTTGACAAGGCATTAGCCATGAAACATCGTGTCCAATTTGTGGTCATGCTGAAGAGAGCATCCTATATGTTCTTAGAGATTGTTTGACGGCTAAAGAAGTTTTTAGAGACAAATTATTCCTTCTAATCAGGATAATTGGTTTTGCAAACTGATGGAGTTGTTAATTTGAGTACAGGTTTTGCATTCGCAGAGGGAGTCATACGAAATCATCAAGGGAACTGGATTTTGGGATTTAACCATGTTAGAAGTTATGTGGCCCAAATTCTTGTTAAAATAAATACTAATGGCAAGATAAGAGGATCTACGAAGGCGAACGTCGATATTTGATGTTGAGTACAATAAGGTGTTTTAACCTTACTGCATTACTTCTATTTGACTTTGATTAGAATAAGGTTTTAAACCTATAAATAGACATAATCGTTTCTCCTCTTGTACCCTTCGAATTCGACATAATGAATTTTCTTCTCCTTTGCCCGTGATTTTTCTCCCAAAAGGGTTTCCATGTAAAAAAATTATGTGTGTTCTACTTTTCTTTCATTTCTTTGCAATATATTATCATTATCAACGTTCTATTTTTCACAAACCATTCTTTAGGGATGTGTTTTGTTTTTTTATGCTGAGCTGTGGGGTATCTTCAATGGGCTAATTATTTTGCAAGAACGAGGTTTGAATAGCATACTGATTCACACGGATAGCATTGAGGTAGTTCATGCTTTGCAAATACAACTAATTCGAGCTCTGCAATGGTTAGGCGGATCCAACAAAAACTACGAAGTTCTGAGCATTGGGAGATCAGACATGTACAAAGGGAAGCCAATGTCGTCGTTGATCGAATTGCCAGGAGGGTGTTTGCAAAGAGAGAGGGAGTTACTGTTTTGACATTTGCTCCTACAGATCTTCTAATCATTCTCAAAAGTGACAAAGCTAACGCTACTTTCGATTGTATTGGTGTAGTTTAATCTTTTAAGTTCTGTTTTTATCATAAAAAAAATGGTAACTGAAAACATTTAATAGCATGTGTTGCAATATAATTAATTGCTCTAATTTCCATGTATGAAGAACCATATATAAACAATTAAGTCCATATTTCCCGCTCCCTCACAAAGTTTTCACGTGCTACCAAACGGCTGCTATTCCCTTGGGTTGAAGTATATACTAAAACATGCAATTCAGGCTCTATGTTAAAGAATTAAGTAATTCAGGTATTAATAAATAAATAAATAAATCTAAAAGGCGATTTGAATTTGATAAAAATATATGAACAAAACGTATTTTTCTATTATTGTTATTTAATCTTAAAGACGTGTATTTTATATGTTGGTAATGGGACCAGTAAACCAATATCGGGCACTAACGATCCACCAAGAAACAGTAATAACAAGCAGACCACCAACAGCAACAGGCGTGTAGTTGAGTGTCTCAGAGGTGACTGGATAGGCAACAGGCAATGAGAAGAGGACTGAGATGGTCGCCACCCATAGCACTGCGATCCAACCAACCACCACTCCATAGCGCCCGAGGTTGAAGGGTCCTGGGACAAACGATTTCCGAGCCAAGCTTACCCTAAAGAATATTGGTAGGGCGTAAGCGATGTATAGTCCTATTGTTGCAATAGATACCATGGCCTGAAATGCCACCAAGCTTCCTAGAGACTGCAACGACAACAACAAACAAAAACAAAGGGAACATTGTTTGCTATTAATGAATATTGCTAATTGCTAAACATGGGGGAAACAAGTACTTATATCTGTTCCATCCACTAGCCTATATCAATATCATCTAAACTGGTACGAATTGCATTTTACCACTCGGATGCAACAAATAAAGGATTCATTTAAGTAATGGTTAATTGGATGGCATACCGTTAGTGCCATACAAAAGGAGATAAATGCAGAGAGCCAAACTGCATTTATAGGAACCTCCTGCTTGTTCACTTTATGCCACAAAGATGACAATGGCATGGCACCGTCTCTCGAGAACGCATAAACCATCCTGAAAACAGATATCTAGTTCAATCAGTTGCCACTTGATAGAAAACAATATCCAAGAGATTTGTCTTACAAGAACATAAGAAAATGGGTTTACCTTGAGTTGCTAGTAACGGAACTCATACCGCAAAAGAATATGGCAATTCCAATCACTCCCAAGCAAATAATTCCCCCAACACCACTGCCATATCTATTCTTAAATGCAAGGTAAAATATTTCAGCGATAGCATAGCCTCCGGCATCATTATCTTCACTCAAAAGATATGGGATGTCGGTAACTGCAAAGGTAATACCGAGTAGGTAACCCCATCCAAAAATAATAGATATCCCAATGGCACTAATTATTCCTTTTGGTCCATTCTTATCAGCATTCTTGGTTTCCTCTGTCTACAAATAGTAGTTTAAGATGAACAACATGATTTAGTTTCATTTGTCAGATTGGAAGTGTTCCATAAGGCAGAAGTAATTAAAAATCCAACGCAAAAGCCAATCTAATGATAGTACAAATTCACACAACGCTGGTGAAACTTTGTTTTTGTTTATGTTTCCAAAAGCAGATCTAACAAATAGCATGCCCTAAAGATTTATGTCATTAAGTTTCACCAAACATATACGGAACCGTTACATGGTATTCAATTAAGTTAAGCTTGATAACCTTTTGTTACCCTTGGTTTTTCTACAGCTTTAAAGATGGGTTTGATTGAGAAGGAAATTAAGGAAAGGCAAAAGTTTACCATATGAGCAGATGCATCATATCCAGTAAGGGTATATTGACTCATAAGAAGCCCAAGAACAAAAATATAGACTTTACTGTTTATTCCCTCTCCATTATCAGTGTTGAAATGAGTGAACACAAACTTGGCACTAGCCCTCTCCGTAGCAACTGAGGGTATGAGGATCATAAGAAGAACAACACCTAGATGCAAAGAACTGTAAGTCAAAAACGGGGGATTGCTTAAGCCAGAATTCATGTTAAGCCCGGATATCTTCATACCTAGAAGATTCCATACAGCAGCTAGCTGCCCAAAGAAAGATAAAACTGAAATGGGAAGACTGTTTATTATAGCATGCATAGATAGAATTGCCCCATGGAAAGCAATGACTACATATTTAGATGCTTCATATCCACCACCATTTTTCCCACCTGTGCTAAGGAGAATTATCACCTGAATCAGTTGTGCAAGTGAGAAATCTACACTTGTTGTAACAGCCCACTGCAAATGAAAAAGTAGTTTATGTTGTTAGAACTTGTTATTGTGTTAGTATCTAATCTCCATGAAGATTGCCTTCCACTGATACATTTAAGCAAATGAAATTCGAAGACACACCTGACCAACAATATTGAACCTGCCAATAAATAAATTGTCTGCATTAGAGGCATCGAAGGGAGATAAAGCTGACTATCCCTTTTGAATATACAAAAGTACAAATATGAACATATGTAAGCTCTAAGAAAACAGTGAGTCAGTGAGATAAAACCCTATTGTGTACTGAGACAATTCAGTACTAATAAGGGGGAAACGGAAAAGAAGAGCTTGTTATACAAACTGTAATTGGATTTCTATGCAGAATCACACCCGAATTTATACATGAAAGTGGCTAATATACATGGAAAGGAGCACCAAAGCAAAAGTGTTTCCCTTTCCCATGGTCTCAGGTGTGAGGTAGGACATGAGCATGCCAAGTACTAAGGTTGAATTACACTGTAGGAAATCAAAGGGAAACTAAAATCCTACATCAGGACCATTTATCTAATGAAAAGGACATATATGCACAGAGCGCACAAGAACTTAATGGCCTCAATTTTGGGGCTGAAGCAGTGACAAATATATTTTTAATGGACCTCATGTGCAAAAATAAAGAGCTCTAAAACATGCAATACATGCTCAAAGGAAGTTTAATCTATGATTTGATCCAGTGTTTTGGAGCTATACTCCAATAAAAATATAAGATAACGTCAGCTTGAGAAACCAATCAAGCTGGCCCCATAGTTATGTCATCCATATGCATCCTGTACTGACAGGAAAACTATCTAATAACATACGCAAAACGAGCTTCTCGTATAGTTGATAGTTCATATGGTCAACAAAGCTTCTCAACTCTCAAGAACTTAAACTTCTAGACCAAGAACACTAACTCTCAAGGTCAATACCATAAAAACACTAGCATAGACAAAAAATTAATGCAAAATCGAACAAGAAAATCTCATTGGCAGGTTTACAGCATAATCAAAACAAAATCCCAGTCAAATGTCATAAACTATCTTCCTTTTGGCAATGAAAGTTTCCATCATTCATAAACTGGATTCATTTAAATAAAGGCAATACCATCATCGAATTTAAGATCGAAGCAATAAAGTTTGTCAGCCAAAAAGTAGCAAAACTCATCAAAGTGAATGTGAACTGTAGATGTTAGTTAATGAAATTATAATTAAAAAAAGAAACCCAATTACCAGCCAGTGAGCCAAGAGGCAAAGGGTGCCCAATTTCGGCCAGCAAGCCGAGCACTCCAATAATAAAGGCCACCAGAAGTTGGGTAAGAGGAACAGATTTCGGCCATTGATAACCCAACAAACATGGTAAACCCACCAGCTATAAACCAACCATAAACCAAAGAGATTGGTCCACCAAAAGTCAACCCAGTGTTGTAGAGTGTGGTGATACCAGTAAGCACTGATATGATGGAAAATGAAAACGCAAAATTCGAAAACACCCTGCAATATGGTTTGACAAAAAATCAAACAAAGAGAGCTCATCTTTTTTTCCCTTCTTTTTTTTTTTGTTTGTTTCCGGTTGACACTCTTCACAATCAAAATTTAAAACATGAAAAAAAGGGTTGTGAAGAACTTTACGATAAATCACGCTTGAGCTCTTGTTTGTAGCCAAGCTCTCTGAGACGGGACTGCCCTGAATCCACCAAAACGCTCCCATTTTCAACTGTATGAGATGGAAGACCCATTTTTTGGCTGACCGGAACCGTACTTTTCACAATGGAAAGGAGAAAAAGGAAAAGGATATTGGGTTGTTTTTCTTTCTTTCCTTTTTTTTTTCCTCTGTTCTCTTCTTCCTTACTGGATAACCAATCACTCATTGTGATTCTTGTGTCCTTATGAATTATTTAATGATTAATCAAAGATCATATGCAGATCAGATCCCATATAAAAGTCAGATCAATGAAAACTTGTGATAACTTCACTGGTCAAATAGAGGGTTTCACGCTCTGCTGTGCATTGATGTCAAATTAAAGAAATGGTCTTTTTTTTGTCAGATACAGTAAGCAGGAAAAAAAATGGGAAATTCGAGGCCAGGATGGTGGATGGTCAAACACACTAAGTTCAAGCTGTACACAAGCATAGAGCGAATCCAATTGCTTGCATGATTATCTTTTTTCCATTTTCAGTTAATTTAATTTAATTTTTTATTTGACACAGAGCCACTGAAATGATCATAAATTTAATATATTTTTTAACACATGTTAAAATGAAATTGATTGCTCGTCGACTACAATGCCACCAACCAATCGTTAGTAATTCAATGCTGAATAAATGGTGGTTTCAACGTGTGGAAACGATGACCGCAAAGGCAAATCAAGAGAAGATTCCCACACGCTGTTCATTGTGAAGTAAATCTAGGAATTTTGTTTCTCCTCCAATTTTAAATTGTGCAATTTGTTTGGAATCTTAATCTTTGAGCAGCGCAATTCTTTAGCTGTCATATCATAAGACTTTTTAACTAATTAAAAGGTTTGGCCCATAATAAAAAGGAATCATAAATTAACTCCTTAACATTTATATTTTTATTTTTATTTTATTTTAAAAAATTCAATTTTTTAAAATATCAAATTTAAGTCAAACAACTTTTTCAAAAAATCAAAATATTATTTTTTAATAGAAATACTATACTTGTCCATGAGTTGGAGCACTTCGCTTAGTCCGAAGGCTCACCCAAAAAATAAAAAAAGTTTAGACAAAAATATACGCTCAAAAAATAAGTTTCGGAAAAAATAAAACTTATTTATAAAACGGGTCAAACCTCGAATAATTTTTCGGCTCGGCCCGAATTTGCAAAAAAAATATTATTTTTTTACTGATTTACTGTCATTTCACTATTATATTGTTATTATATTGTTGTTATTGTTTGGATATTATATAACTCTTATTTTATTATTAATTTTGCTACTATTTTAGAAGTATTTACTTGTTAAGTTATACCTATCTTAGTGTTATTTAAGTATAATTTTTTTTTTAATTTTAGTTTCAATTTGTTGTGAAACATTTATTTTAATGTTTTTGATGTATTATATTTTTTAATTTTTATATAAAAATAAATTAAAAAAATTTTAATACAGACAGACTAGGTCCTGATTTTAGCATTTTTATCCGAGTCGGACTTGAAAAAAAAATTTAGACCCATTTTCAGGTGGTCGAGCCTGGGCCTATCAATCAGGTCTAGTATTTTGTTAGGGCCCAACTCGGCCCATGAACAACTCTAGGAAATACTAACTACAACATTAATTTTTTTAAACATGACGCATGACAATCTACATGTACTTCATATTAATTTTTATTATTTTTTATGAACTTTTTATATTATCTTTAAATTTTTATTTTTATTAAATATTTTCAAAATCTTTTAAATTATTTTTGACATGACATAAAAATAAGTAATATCATGTCAGCATGAAGTATTTACGAATAAGTATGTGGATTGCCACATCAACATTGTTAAAAAAAAATTTAATCAACATTTACATTAAAGAACGATTTTACTCTTTTTAAAAAAATTACATTCAAATTTAATTTAAAAAACACAAAAATTAAATTGACAAAAAATGTAAATATTAAAAACTAAATTTTTAATTAAAAAAACTAATTTAAAGGTAAGCTTCACATTCAATATCACGCTATTGTATTAAATTTTAGGGTTTAATTCATAACTTATTGCAAATATATATAATTTTATTGGTAAAAAAAGTATATAAATTTTCAGTAAAAGACATTAAAAATATAAATAGATAAGAGATTATTTATTATTTAATTCAGAATAAATTCTTACTCTTTTTGGTGAAAATCTTTACTTTATTTTTTAAAAACATTAAATTATTTTTAAATAACAAATTAACTCATTAATTATTTAAAGTAGGGGAAAGATGGTGGAACAAAATTGAGTGTGGATAAGAATAAAGGTGATGAGAGAATTAAAATGAGTGATCCGTAAGGAGTTTGAGAGTATGAATTTGGCCTAAAATGCCAAAAGTAATCAAAAGTTATAAATTAGGGTTGAATAGGAATAATGGAAAAAAAATTCAATCGCTATAAGTATTAGGTTAAACTACACTCAAGTCATCAAACTATTAGTAAGTTTAAGTTTGATCATTTAATTTCAAAAAAATAAAAATAAAATGGTCACTGAATTATTCAAAAATCATTTAGTTGTTAAAATCGTTATTGTATGGCATTCTCTATTCGCATTGTCTTCACCAATTAAAAACTCTCTTTCCCTTTTTCTAATGTATTTTGGTTTGTTCTCATGAAACAACATTGAATGTTATGAATTTGTGAACCAAAATCCAAACAACTTTCATCTTCAATCTCTGATATTAATCGCTGGATCGACTTAGATCTAAGGTGTCTTCTTCTACTTATTGATGGGTACTGATATTAAATCGTCTCTTTTAGTTCGCTAGCCGGACTTTTAAAGAAAACATCTTAGTGACTTAAATAAAAACTTTCAAATAATTCAGTGACTTAAATGAAAACTTTTAAATAGTTCAGTAATCATTTTATAACTTTTTTAAGATTGAAAGACAAAAATATAAAATTACTAATAATTTAATAACCTTAAGTGTAATTTACTCAAAATATTAGTGCCTGAGTTCAAACTGTTGGTGATAAGTTAATACTGAATAGGAGTTAGTATTTTGTTTTGAAAAAAATAAGCAATTCATCAAGTTAAATTATTCAAAACATTCTAATAATAAAATTAAAATATATTTAGCATTATTCAATTATGGTTACGATAGAGGTAGCAAGCAAAATGAGAAGTAGTAATGGCGATGACAGAGATAAGGATGATTCATGAGGAGGACCCTTCTAAAGAGAATGAGATATCTAAAAACACATTTTTTAGCGAGATAACTTTTTATAGAATTGTGTTGTTTTTAATGTAACATTATTTAAAGTTTATATTTATAATATACGAATAATTATAATTTTCAGTTCTATTTTTATTTATTTTTCTAAATAATATGATATTATTAATTAGCAACATTATAAACTACATAATGTTTTTGGTTTATACAACAATTGCTATGGTTGAAAAAATAATGCATTCAAACATAACATTAGGCACGTTTTCTTTTTATAAGAAATAAATATATCATATATTATTAATTTATTTTAATTTTATAATTTTAAATTCTATTAAGGTTTTATCTTGTCAAAATTATAATTAAAATGATTTCTATTATCATGATTGGATTCTAATTTTATATGTTATTTAGTATACATTATAAAACAGAAGGTTCTTTTTTCAATTTTTATGAAATAAAGTAACAACCAATAATAATCATTTAAAAATACTAACCATGATAATTAAAAAATATGTTTTTTTACTTATGGTTATCCTATAATGTAATTAATTTTAAACAAATTAATATATTTTATATTACTACAATAATCTTATAATATGATTGAGCATAAATTATATATTTTAGTTCCCATCGTTATGATTTTTAATCAACTATATAATGTTTTTATGTGTATTCCTATTATTGATATAAATTATTTTTTATTTTTAGAAGTATAGTATTCCCATGTTCTAAAAAGAAATACATAAAATAGGTCATTGATGATGATGATCTATTATGTACTTAATGTTTTAGTAATAATGTAATATGATTCAAATTAAATTATATAATTTCTTACTATTATATGTGTTTTGGAATAAATTTCAAACATATAACTTTCTCCTCTGATTTTTAAAGTTATAAATTAGGTCATTGATGAGTATATCTAATATAATGATTTGTACCTTATGTTACAATAATACCTTTTCATGTGATATATAATAAATTAAATCTTGAATTCTATGAAACTTTCCTTATCCCACAAAATAATAATTATTTTTTTATAAAAATAAATTAATATTTCATCCTTATACATAGGTATTTTTATTTTCAAATTCAATCTTATATATTTAGCTTGGCTAAGCCATAATATTAGTCTTTCATTTTACAATTCAATCTAACAATATAAATATGAAATGAATGCCCTTGATCGATAGATCAAACGCTAAGAGTTGAATATTAATCTACTTAAAGATACTTTATCTAATAATTCATATGCACGCTTCTTTTGTGTTGGTTGTGTAAATGTAAATATAACACTATTTTAATGCATCAAAATGCTAAACATAATGCATATATTTAACTTGTGTCATTTTTTTTAATAAAATGTTTGTATTATATTTTATTTATTACACTAGTTCTCTTTTGTTAAATATGTCACCTTCATTTGTCTCATTACATAATATATATGCACATAATGATATTTGAATCTATGATCTCAAAATTTCTATTCCCTCAATTCTACCATTTCAATTAAAACTGTAATTGGTTCTTATATCAACTTTCTATAGTTTTATTATATAAAATTTTTCACTCACATTGTGAGTATGTCATAATATAGTATATATTAAAATTGAGTCACTAAATCATAATTATATTTTATTACATAAAATGAAGGTGACATTTGACAATGAAAAAGAAAGTGAGAATTCTTGGCAACGGTGTACTTAATGTGGAAGGATCTCCAGATTGTGTTTCTTGTTGAAAGCTTGAAAATTAACTTTATCAAGATCAAGGACTGATAGTGGATTGTTACACCAATGAAAGATACAAGGTGACTGATGAATCTAAAGAGTTAATCATAGGGGACAAAGATATTTGATCTACTATAAGCTGGTAGAACCATTAATTTGAAACCCTCTGATCTTGAGTTATGACACGAGAGGTTAAGACATGTACACTTGCAGAAGATTATAAAGGTTGGTGAGAAGCAATGATGTTAGAGAATTGCCAAAGTTAAGGGAGCAATTTGCAATTCTTAAAATATGTGGTGAATGTTTGAAGGGAAAGCTAAGGGAGCAATTTGCAATTCTTAAAATATGTGGTGAATGTTTGAAGGGAAAGCAGCAACATGAGTCGCATATACAGTTGCAACAGATCCAAACAACTACACCACTAGAGCTACTGCACATGAACTTAATGGGGTTAATGCTAACTGAGAGCTTGGGAGGCAACATTATATTTTTGTATGTGCAGATGACTATATATTCCAATTCACATGGGTAAGAGAAATCCGACACAGTTGATGACTTCAAGAAGCAAAAGGAACTTGAGAATGAGAAGTGTTAGCCGCTAGCGTATTGAATAAATTGTCAGGATAAGGAGTAACCATGGAAAGGAAATCAGGAATGAAAAATTCTCTAAGTTTTGTGACAATGCCTGCATCCAACATGAATCTTTTGCTTTAAATACTCCATAATAGAACCGGGTCATTGAAGAATAACACCATCTAGGATATGGCACGGGTCATGTTAAATGCCAAGAGACTTTTATGCAGGTTCGAGGCAGAGGCTATCAATATATCTTGTCGATGCCTAAGACGAGATGACACCCTATAAAATGTGAAAATGAAGGAAGCTAATAGTAGAATACTTTCATATGTTTGGGAGCATGTTATATACTTTAAGACAGGTTCATAGACCGGTAGGTACACCCACCGATTTGTGATTCAATCTGTTGGTTTGATCCGGTTTCAACAACAATGGAAATTACTTATCCAATGCTCAGTTGCTCACTAATTGCCTAACACATGTTTGAGTGACAAACAAAGGGTAGTAGAAACCCAACCCAGCAGAAACATATCAGAGTAAATGCAATGTCCAAACAATTGAAGACATGGAAACAAGGGCGGAATTAAACTATAAGAAAACTTACCAGCCAGTGAACCAGGAAACCACAGGACCCCACTCATTGCCGCACAACCTGGCACTCCAAAAGTATAGGCCACCAGAAGTAGGATAGGCAGAGCAAATCTCGGCCATTGCCAGACCCACTATCATGGTTAAGACGCCCACGATTGGCCACCCGTATACCATTGTAACAGGTCCACCGAAGGTCAGTCCTGTACTGTACATCGTTGTGAGTCCAGTGATCACTGATATAATGGAGAATGTCACCGAAAAGTTCGCTATCGCCCTGCACCACACATTTCTCAGCCTCATCATCATCAACATGCGGCCATCAACTTGATAGATTGACAAAGAAACAAAAACAGATAAGAGGGGAAAAGTAATTGGATTACGCACGACAGACTGCGGCTGAGTTCTTGCTTGTAACCCAGCTGGTTTAGGCGAGCGTCGTCGGTAACGTTGGGTTCATGATCGAGGGGGAGATATGGCGCTAAATCTGCACTGATTCCGATTCCAGTTTCCATTTTGGAATGAAATTTCAAATTTGGTTGTGAATTGCGTGCTGCTCTTAACAACAAATTGTATAATAAAGCAAAATTTTATTTTAATTTTACGGAGATCTAATAAAGCAATTTGAGACGACAATCTTTACAGTCAAACATTCGTTGGCTGAGATTGACAAGTTGATAGATCCACGCAGAAAGTTGTGCGATGAATTTATTTATATCGAGTAAATTCACATTAACTCCCCTTCTAATCATTCAGCTATAAAAAATTATAAATTTATAATATAAATTAATTCCGTGTTAATACTAATTATATCCGTTCCAATAGTAAACCGTAACAACAAACATATCAATATATCTAAAACCAAAATTGTGAATTTTAAAATATATTTTATTTTTTATTCTGGGTTTATTAAATTACGAATTATTATATGCATAGTATATAATGATAATATTATTTAATTTATAGAATAATTTTTTTAATAATAAATTGCATTTGTGAAGCTTATTAAATAATATTTTATATAATTGATGAATATTTTATATTTTTTTAGTATAGTAAAATTTACATATTATGATGTTTGAACTCATATCACTAACATTTTTAAAATATTTTCTTTATCACTCCAACTAAAATTTTATTTTGAGTTAATTCACGATTTGACCCTCCAAGTATGCTTATTTTCTTACTTTAGTACTTAAAATTTTTTTACCCTAATTTAGTACCTAAAATATTATTCCATTATATATTTTGATCTAATTTTTTAATGCCGTTAAAAAGTAGCCGGCAAATAAGCCATGTGGTGTTATTAATTAAAAACATATATTTTATCATATATTTATATATCAAATTTTAAAAATTATAAAAATAAAAATAAAAATATAAAAAATTCAAGAATATATATAATAAAGTATAAAAAATAATTAATTCCATAAAATAAGTAAATGTTTTTAACCCAAAAAAGTCTAACAAAAATTGTTGGTGTTGTTCATCATGTTTTTCATGTAAGAAAAGAGAAGAATTATGCTTTCTTATATTTTTGTTCACAGCAATATGAACAAAAACAATTTTAAAATTGTTTAGTAAAATTTTGTTTAATTACATTTACTTTAATTAATTTAAAATTCAAATCATCTTTCTTTTAAAGTTTAAATTAAAACTCAAATTAAATCCAGAAATTTTCAAATTCTGACGTTAATGGCTACCATCGACCACCATGTTCCACCGTTGGTTGTCTCTCACCCGTAATTGTTTGAGTCAAAATTTCATAATTATATTGTTTTCGGTCCTCTCTTTTCATTTCCAACATTTATTTTTTCAAAAGAACACAAGATTTTTGTAGATTTATGTGTTTTTCATCGTTGGATTCTCTTCAAAATTCAATATATTCTTTCCCTCTTTATAAGCTTCTCTTTCACCATTTAGATCGACCAAACAATACTCAAAAAATCTATTATTTCTTTGACTGAAATTTGGGTTCATAATTTTTTATGCTCTTTTTTTCTTTTGTGTATAGCGTTGATAGTTATGATATGAATGTGCATATGTGGTATGGAGAGGAAGATTTTAGTCATTATTGTCTATAATGGAAAAAAAAAAGATGGAGAGAAGAAGATGAAGGAGAGAGAGAAAGAGAGGAAGAGAGAACCCGGGATAAATGAATTAAAATATTTTTTATTAATTAAATTTAATTTTAATAAATATATTTTTAAGTAAAAAGTAGTTTAATTAATATTTTCTTTTGAAAATATGAAGGCCACTATGGCATTCTCTAATTTGTTGAAATTTAGTTTAACATCAATTAACTTTTTGGACTAAAAACCATACTAGAAGGATACTTTGGTACTAAATTGAGACAAAAAAATTATGTACTAAAATAAAAAATTGAGTATATTTTAGGGACCAAATCATAAATTAAACTTTTTATTTTTTATGACTGTTTTATATTTAAGATTTATTTAATCTCGATATTTACAAATATTATATATATATATTAAATATTTTGAAAAAATAACAATAAATTCGGATAACATATTTATATTTTGACTGCCGCCGCCAACTAAAAGGCACCTCTTATTTGCTAGGCTTTACATAATTGTAATAAACCAATAATTGATGTCATTATTGCGTTTAATGGTGGATTCGTCTATCTTTAAAGAGGTTCATTTATCCATAGTTATCTAAAATGTAATATAAAATGATATTAATAAAAATAAAAAATTAAATGGATAATTTTTTTAAAAAATTAAGCATTTACAGGATAATATTGTTATATTTAACTCGAGTTGATCCCTTACTTTAAAAATATTTTTCAGCAAAGAATCAACTTAGTTATAAATTTATAAAATTAAAATTTAGTTGGAATTTTTCATTATTAACATTTCACTTTCTTTTCAAAAAATATTTTAAAATATATCATAAATTCAATTTTATGATTGATATAATAAATAAATTTATAATTTTTTTATATATTTTGCAATTTAATATTTTATTTGATAAAATTAATGTCTTAAGTTATTATTATATGCTATTTACAACTTCGTAGATTAAATTATTATTATATCTGTTATAAATAAATATGAATGTCCATATTCTAACCCTCTCATTTATAAGGTAAAACCTCTAATTCATTATGAAAATTATTTAATGTGTTAATGAAGTACTTAAATAAGCCTCATTTATTGTATTGCATTGAATTTTAATTACTTATAAATAGAATCCTTACCTTTTTTTTTTTGAAAAACAGTGACAGGGCTTATATCATTAAAATAATAAGGCCCAGAAAATATCTTCTCGGCTCAGGTCCATTGAAAAAACAAGTGAATACAGGCTGCCCTTCTATCTACAGGACGAAGCCTGTGTGTTAAAAAGACAAAAGAAAACAAGAAACTTAAAACAGATAACTAAGAAATATGAAAAAAGTAAACCTAATTTAATAACCCCGTCAAATCGGACAGCCTGGCACTAGTTCCAAAATAGCTTTTCACAAGATTTACCAAATACCAACTATCATGACTTCTCATAGCACCATTTTAAAATTCAATCCGGGTGCTCTCACCATCTTCCTTCTGGATCGGTTGCGCTGTGGATCCTCCCTTCCTTTACCAGGTATGCCCCTTCCCTCCTCTTTAGTGCTTCTTTCGCTAAATTAAGGGCTTCAACATTCTCCGCTCTGTGAATAAACTGGAAACTCACCTCTGGAAGGCTGGTTCTTTTGCTCTGAATATCTCGAATAATTGCTCCAAGAACTGATTTGTCTATTTCTTGCGATTGACATTTCTTAATAACTGTTTTCGAGTCTCATTGTATTACTACTGAGGATAAACCCATTGATATTACTAATTTGATAGCCTCTAACCCTGCATGAGCTTCTGCTACGAACAAAGAAGAGATGTTTTCATGGAGAGTCGACTTTTCAGCTGCTACCTCGCCCCTTTGGTCACAAACAATTAAACCCGAGGCCGATCTAAAATTTCGTTTGTCAAGGCTGTATCAAACTGGACCGTTACACTTGTTGTCTCCCCTGCTTGGTTATGGATACTTTCGGTGAATAAGGCAGGTTGCTTTTCTCGGATCCCTTCCAGCTCTGCTAAATAGCTTCTGATTTTCTTGAATAGATCCCTAATTGCAAAATTTTTCCTTTCATAGACAAACTGATTTCGGGAACTCCATAAGAACCACAAGGCACAACAAAACATCCGACACTGATCCTTGGTTCCTCTTTCAAAAAACCAAGGGTGCGTTTGGTTCGCTGTATTGGATTAGAGGTGTATTGGGATTAGAGGTGTATTGGATTAGAGTTGTAATAGCTAATTCACTGTTTGGTTGAATGTAATGGAATAGAGGCGTAATAGTAATCTTGTGTTTAGTTGAATGGAATAGAGGTGTAATAGCATAATGGAAAAAACTAAAATGACTAGAATACCTTTAGCATAAATTTGTTTTGGTAAATGATTATTGTTATTGTTATTTAAATTATAATAAGATTATTATTATCAATAATAAATAATTTAATCATATTTAAACATAATTATTATTAAATATATTTTAATTAAAATATATAATTTAATAAAATTCTTAATAATTAATATTCTTATATTAATTTACTGAAATCATAATATATGATACTGTAAAATATAAATTAACATAATTATTATTAAATATATTTTAATTAAAATATATAATTTAATAAAATTCTTAATAATTAATATTCTTATATTAATTTACTGAAATCATAATATATGATACTGTAAAATATAAATTAACATAATTATTATTAAATATATTTTAATTAAAATATATAATTTAATGAAATTCTTAATAATTAATATTCTTATATTAATTTATTGAAATCATAATATATGATACTGTAAAATATAAATTAACATAATTATTATTAAATATATTTTAATTAAACTATATAATTTAATAAAATTCTTAATAATTAATATTCTTATATTAATTTACTGAAATCATAATATATGATACTGTAAAATATAAATTAACATAATTATTATTAAATATATTTTAATTAAAATATATTTTAATTAAATATAATTTAATAATAATATATAATTTCATAAAATTCTTGATAATAAATTTTCTTATATGAATTTATATAATTTAAAATAATTAATATTAAATATAATTTAATAATGATATATAATTTCATAAAATTCTTAATAATAAATATTCTTATATAATTTATTAAAATCATAATATAATTTGAGAATTATATTCTGCATAAACATTATTAACTTATATTAAGCCACTTCATTTGTTTGATATCATAGTAAATAATTTACCTTTTTTACACTACTTATAATCATAAGTTTGTATAAATTATTAACAATAAATAAACACCATAATTAACTTGAACCCTATATTAACTTGATGGATAAAGTATTTATCACCTCAAATATGATTTGGGTGACCGCAAATGTGATTTGAGTTCAAATTAGATTCATAGTAAGCTCAAATTTTTATTAATGCCAATGCCAACACTACCACATTTGGGTTCAAATTATACTCATAGTAAGCTCAAACTTTTATTAATGCCAATGCCAACACTACCAAAACCTTTTGGACAATTATTTCGAAGATTTAAACCAACAAAAAGAAAATCAATAAGTAATAAAACCATAGAAAATAAAAAAAAATTGCCTTTGAAGCACATTCAATTGAGCACTTGATTCTCTTTGATATCTACATGATTTCTTCATCTTTATTCATAATATCAAACATAGGCAAACAAAACGATAACTGTAACCCCCTACCCCTACCAACATTTTATTGTAACTATACCTAACATAGGATAACTAGTTGGCCTCTTAAAACAGTCAAAGACCAGACCCCAAACTAAACCAAACTGCTAAACAACAAAGCAGACATCATTAAAAAGACCCCATCCCCAGATTGCATCATTTTCAATTCTTAGAAAGGAGGAGCATAGAGCTGGAGAACCTTCTGCCAGGACGGTCTGCTGCTAATGTCATCCCACCAAGCACTCACATGCTTACTGTTGGTTGTCATGTATTCCTTTCCCATTTGACCCACCAAGTACTGCGTAAATGGTAGGTGGCTCAGGTCAGCAAGGCTGAAGAAATCACCAGCCAAGTACTTGTTCTTTGACAGCCTCAGAAAGTAAGCAAGCAAAATAGCTAAGCCACCATATATCTCAAAATAGCTAAGCCACAATTTAAATCTCTGGTTGCGGTAAATTGGCTGATGCAAGAATCTAACAAGGTCTTGTGCAGCTCTGAGAGGTAATGGTTGCATCGTGAACGTCTTACCACTACCTAAAATCACAAACATATAACCATCAATTATTAGTGCAGAAAATAGCAACAATGCAGGACAACATTAAACTGGAAAGACAAGAAATGTAGAGCAAGAATAAGGACAAGGAAAATGAGAAAATGAACAATCATGTCTTAGGTTTATGTGATCTAGTTCAGAACAGAGTGCTGCTTCTCTTTTTCCAGCACTAGTTGTTCTCCTAGCAGTAATTCATTAATCTAATCAAACCTTGTGATATCTAAATTACAAAGCCTAATCATCTGCATTAATTAAAGCATACAAAGTAGAATGCAAAAATATAGCACATGGCCCATTCAGGAAGAATGCAGAAACTTTGGAGAAAATTTAAAATTTTCAATGAACAGAGCTATTAGGCACATTAAAATTTAAAATTCTTGTAACTTTGGAGAAAATGATAAAAAAAATTCTAAAAGAAAAGTAAGCTTAGACCAATTAGCACAATTCATGACAATATCAGAAATCAAACACCAAGATCTGCAGTAATATGTATCTCCTAGAAAAGAATATCTAATATGCAACCTGCAAATAGGAGACCAAAACAGAATCAATTTCTGGTGAAACTTCTGCCAAAATGTCCTCCATAGCACGGACCATTGTTCCACGATTAGTTGTATCTTCCTCCCCAAGTCGACCAAGAGTATATGTTTTGCCAGTACCAGTCTGACCATAAGCCATGATTGTCCCATTGTAACCATCCAAAACACCCTATGAACACAAATACACAATGACCTTGTTAATAAAATGAATAATGCATCAAAAAAGGCACCAAATCCTTTATAAGCTATGACCAAACACAGCAGTTATGTACAGCAGAACAAAACAATTGATAACTTGGGAGAAGACCGACACAAAACACAATGATAGGTTGAAACTATTTTCAGCCACCGCCTCTGCTGTTGCCAAGGAAGAATAACTAATACAAGTAAAATTCTAACAAATTCTGGTACAATTAGAAAAGCCCTGTACTCAAACCTCAACAACTGGCTTTGCAACAACTTCATACACACGTTTTTACGATGCAAACTTTGTCAGCGCTTCATCAAACTCATAGGTGTCTGTGTCCCAGTTGTTTTTGCGAAGCTTTAACCTTTTAAGCTGAAAGAGAAAAGTTGAAGCATTGGTGAGAACTTTACCAAAATCAAGTAATAAACACTTACAGAAACTGGATGGGAGTTAATTTCAATAAATCTAAAAGCTAGTTAGGTGAGCTACGTGAACAAGTACAGGCATGTCGACTTCACTTTTTCTTAGGTGGTTAGAAACTAAATCCTTCTTGACTAATTGAAATGAAGTGATAATTATTCAAGAATTTGCTACTTTTCTCCATTTTCATTTGAATAAACTCACTTTTAGGCTGATGCATCCCTCAATATGCCAACCCTGACAAAATATAATCGATATGCCCTTCTCTTAGCTTTTCCTCAATCATTTGTACTTCAAGATCAAACAGATAAAAGAAAGTAGATAAAGACATCTAACAAAATTAAGGTCACTGAGAATTGTATTCCCTGCATATCCAACTGTCAGATAGCAACATAATACCTCTGGTTGAAGTTCTACACAATCAGCAAAATCAGCATCTGCTACTAACTCTTCTACATTATGTGGACGTAATCTCACAGCCACTCAAACTCTTCTAGGAACTGAAGAGAAACATAAAGGCTTCAAATTAACAAATAAAATATACAGAAAAAGCAAAATAATAGAGTTTCTTTTCCCAAAGATACAACTTCTGCAATGTAGAGGAAAGGTTTCTCTGTTTCTTGGCCAATTCTTCATTGAAGTCTAGAAAAGCCGGATCAGTATTTTTAGCCGATGAATCAGTCTTAGAAGTAGATGGATGAGATGATACTAATGATAACGAATGAGTAACTACTTGCAACATCTTCGAAGCTGTTGCAGAAAAGTTACCAAACCCCGCAGCTAGTATTACTATTAGAGTAAATAGATAAAATAACACAACAATCCAATAAAATAATGATGAAAATCATTACCATGTTTACGGTGATAGGGAAGTGTTCCCACCGCAAGCAACTTTACAATTTCACTCCCTGACTCAGAAGCTTTAACAAACTGAACCTGTATCTCTCTAATCACCTCAAAAACATTCCTTGGAGGGCCTTTTGATCCTCTAACTTCGAACTAGAACATCCCATCACTGACGAAAACCAAAAAAAAAGACCCAGCAAAGTATAGCAACTGCTTTACATGAAGGAAACGAAAAACATGATAAGAGTGATTGTTTCTGGAGAAAAGTTCAGGGTAGGAGAAATAAAGGCTTACCAATAGTGCTTTCCTTGTGCGTCGGTGTGTATATTGCTGGAGAGTATTATAGGCAGAGGGACAGAGGGAGCAAATAGGCAGAAACCCCAAGCTAGAAGGAAGGAACAGAAGGCGAAAAAGGGATGTGTCGATTGGGAGGGTAAACAGGGTATAAAACTTGAAGCAGCACCTAAACTGAGCTAAAGGCAGGGATTAGAAATCGGTGGATTTCACCGATTAGGTCAGTAATGGTTTAGCCCCGTAATAACAATACATTGAACCAAACAACGGATTAGAGGCGTAATAGGTGGGGCCCACTAATTAGGAGTGTATTGGCTATGCCAATACACCCAACCAAACATAGTGCAAGTAAGCCACTCTCTGATATTTTGGTTCGTGTAGGTTACAGCCCAAGAGAGATTAAGACTTGACCATATTTCTCTAACTGCAGGACACTGCCTAAAGACATGGAAGCTATCCTCTTCGCCAGAACTACAACGCGGACAAATGATGTTGTTAGCCACTCTCTTATAACTTAGATTAACGAATGTAGGAATGTAATTCCAGTAGATCCACCATATTGTTAATGTAATTTTTGAAGGCAGCTGAGTATCCCATAATTTCCAAAAGAAAGCTTTTGTTTCGGTCTGTAATAAATAACTAGTAGGATCCACACTAGCAAATTGTAATAGTTTGTAGATGCTTCGTACTGAGAAAACTGCGGAAGGTTCTTCGTTCCACACTTGGACGTCTTCATGCTCCACTTCTGCCAGAGGGATCTGCAAGATCTTTTGGGCAGTTTCCAATTGAAAGGTACTGCTAACTAATTCCCTTTTCCATGTTTTAGTTGAGCTATCAATTAGATCCGAGACTAACTTCAAATCACTATTTCCTATTCTGTTTTGCCGACCCACTGTAGGACATCCTGGAATCCAGCAATCATTCCATATAGAAATCTCAGTACCTCTGCCAACTCTCCAACAAAGTCTATTTTGAAGGAGGCCCTTTGCTGCCCAAATGCTCCTCCAGGTAAATGAAGGTAAGTTCCCTAACTGTGCATTTAGAAAATTTAAGTGCGGAAAATATTTTGCTTTAAGAACTTTGGCAACTAAAGAATTTGGATAACTAGCGCCATCCCTGCTTGGCTAATAACGAAATATTAAATTGGCAAAGACTTCGAAAACCCAAACCTCCACAATCTTTTAAAAAACACAAATTTTTCCATACATACCTGTGCAATCCCTTTCTTCTGCGTCCCTTTTGCCACCAGAATTTAGTAATAATACCCTCCATTTCATCGCATAATGCCTTAAATACCGTTTCAAGTCCGTTGAGCTGCGAACTCCAAGCTGATGAACCACCAATTATTTATCCTCTTCCGACGTATTTCAACTAAAAAAGATAACTGATTTATCAAAATTCACACACTGACCCGATCCTTTTCTGTATTCCCGTAAAATCTTCTTAATCACGTGAACACCATTTCCTGTTGCTTCTCCGAATAGAATACAATCATTTGCAAATAGTAAATGAGAAACTTGTGGGCTATTTCTACTAACCTTGACCCCTTTGAAAGTCCCATCTCTCAAAGATAATCTCATTAGGCATGATAAACCCTCTCCGCAAATTAAAAATAAGTACGGACTCAATGGATCACCTTGTTGAAGTCCCCTGGTCGGATAGAATATTTCTCCAATAGATCCATTCAGCATTGTCGTATAGGAAATTGTAGACATACACTTCATAATGGAATCTGTTCATTCTTAAGCAAATCCCATTCGATTCATAATTTCCCCAACAAAGTTCCATTCCACCTTATCATAAGCCTTGCTCATATCTAACTTGACTGCTATGAAACCCTTTTTCCCTAATCTCTTTTGTTTCAGCAAATATAGGATTTTATATGCTAACAATACATTATCTGAGATAAGTCTTCCTAGGAAAAAAGTAATCTGTGTTTCATTAATACATTTATCAATAACTCTAAATCTGTTCACGATAGCTTTTGCCATTATTTTGTAAATGACTTACATAAACTAATTGGTCGGAAATGCTTCATATTAAACGGATTGGTGATTTTTGGAATAAGCACTAGCGTTAAGTTGATCGAACTAACCTCTATATCTCCATTCAATAAGTGAAAGCAAAAAGCAACAACATCATTCCCAATGATAGGCCAGCATCCTTGGTAGAAGAGGGCTGGAAATCCATCATCCCCTAGGGCTTTTGTGGATTCTATTGGAAATAGTGCCTTTCGAATTTCCTCTCCATTATATGGCGCTATAAGCATCCTATTATCTTCCTCCGATATACACCTATTACTCCCTGATAATAAATGATCATTGTTTGTTGGTGCCCCTATTGTGAACAAATTCTAGAAATAAACCCGTGCGATACCCTCCTCTCTAACAGGTCTTCTGTTTCCCCTCTATTTTCATTCTGTGACTTTTCAATCCGATTCCTCCTCCGTCTCTGTGTAGCCTGGCTATGGAAAGACATTGTATTTCTATCACTGAATTTCAACCAGTTTAAACGGGCCCTTTGCTCCCAATAATATTCATCTTTTTCAATCTTGAAATTTAGTTAAATCTTCTTGTCAATTAGCTCAGCCAGATTGCTATCATCCCTTTCAGCTTCTGTTAATTCTGATAATCTTTCAGTTAAAATTTTTTTCCTTCATTTTCATTTTTTTTTGTATCTGCCGTACCCACTTTTGCAAACCATTTTTTAAAAAATCCATCTTCTGCAGTAAGTCTCATACCTTCATTCTCCATAATCATTTTACTTCATCAACAAATGAGTCATCCAAATTCCACAAAGCTTCAAATTTAAAGCAATCCTCTTTTCACCCTTCAACTACTTTATTTTTAACAATTAAAAGAGGGTAATGATCAGAAAAAGAATGAACCAGATACTGAATTTTTGCATTGAGAAACAATAGCATCCATGTCACGTTTGGTACTCCTCCATCAAGTCGTTCTTGAATGTTTGTCTCGGGCAAATTTCCTTTGTCCCATGTAAACCACTTACCAAAAAACTCTATCATATAATTGACAGTCCCCTAACATTTTTTGGAATGCTTCCATCCTATTTTAGTCCCTTGGAAGCCTTCTCTTCTTTTCAAACCTGTATATAATCTCATGGAAATCACTAGCCACAAGCTAAGGAATATCATTAGCATGATAGAGATTCTTCAAAGTGGCCCATGAGTCTTCTCTATCCTGGACATATGGGGTACCATAAAACCCTGAAAATCGCCATTTAGTTTTAATTCCAGTATCCGCAACTAGTACGTAGATATGCCTTTTCGAAAAACTTTGAAGAGCTATGGACATATCGTGTCTCCACGCCAAACACAATCCTCCTCTAGTGCCTTTCGCATCAAATTCGATACCATGTACAAAACCACAACTCCTCTTTACTATCTCCATCTGAATTTTGCACAATTTAGTCTCCATTAAGAAGACTACTTGGGGATTATAGAGCTTCAGCATATGCCGAAGTCTTCGAATTATCTGTGATCTCCCCAAACCACGGACATTCCAACTTAAAATTTTCATTGCGTTCGGTCGGCTTGCATTTCATTTATCAAATTCTCGAGGAAGGTGACTCCCTAACCAAGGGTGTATCGCAATAAAAAATCTGGTATCAGAGCAAATCACGATCTCAGGACAAATAAAATGGATGAAAATCCTGAATATAAAGGATATAAGGATGTAAAAGAAATCAAAGAACAATTAAGCCTAATAATGATTCAAATAAACAGGACTCAAGAGCAAATAATAAAGCTCCAAGAGACTGTTAATCTGATAGCAACAGGAACACTAATGCTTTCAGAAGAACAATCTCAAAAAACTGAGGAAAACTTTAAACAATTAAAAGATTTAATTGAACCAATTAAATCAGGATATTTATTAATTGAAAAATTAATAAAAGACTTAAGACCACAAATACAGAGGAGGTATGAGCAATTGAAACAATTTACAAAATGGTTCTTAATTGGGCTAGGTTGTATATTGATCTTTGCCATCCAAAGAAGCTTGAATTGAGTATTCAGTTTAAGCCAAAAAATGAATACAGTAAATGCTTTAACAAGTATCTACAAGGATTACATTACTGGTTTAATAAAAACCAGAAAATACCATTAATAATTCTAGGATTCAGCTATAGTTATAATTTCCAACATCATGGTGGAAATCTTAACTACAAATATAATTTCAATTATAAAATGAAACAACGGGAAATGGATTTCAAACAATTGAATCCACTCGTTAATGAAATTCAGGAACTATTAAGACAAGGAATTATTAATAATGAACAATTAACAGAAGCTTTAAGATATTTAAAATATCTTTCAGAGCACACTAATGAAAGACAAAAATTAAGCTATGATGAATTGAATAAACTATTCAACATATTTGGAGAAAGAATTGATAAAAGTATCAAAGATTTCAAGGAAGAAGTTGAAAGACAGTTTAAAAATTTAACTCAAGATAAAAAAGATATTCAAGAAATAAAAGAATTATTAAAAATAATAATCAGGATCTTGAAGAAATAAAGAAAAGACTTTCAGCAATAGAAAAGAAATTATGAGTACTAATTCAGAAATTAGTACAAACTTAGGAAATAATCTTGATAACGAGGTTATAATCAGGAATATTGATGACAATGAAACTTATCAAAGAGAAATATTAGTTAACGCTAATAAATTATCTAAGATAGAAAAAAAAGGAAAGATAACTCTTGAAGATGGTCAGGATATTAAGGATAATCTAAGTCAATTCAAAAGATTGTTTGACAGAGAAAACATACTATTTTTAGGAAAATTTGTAGAGGAACTTCCTATACAAATTAAGCAAGCTACAGGAAACACTGTGTTACCTTTCATAGCACAGCAAATTTTAGAGGAAAAATTATCAAAGATACCTAAAAAGGATAGGACCAAAATAAAATATATACATTTTGGAAAAGCACAAATAATAATAAAACCAACGATAAAATCAGGAATAGATACACCCATTGAAATAATAGTGTATGACAGGAGAATAACGAGTAATAATATTAATGAAATAATAATAGGACGACTCGAAGGAAACTTAGGATATCCAGCAGTAAAATTTGATGTTAGCCTACAAATAGGAATTCCAATAATATCAAATTATCTAGGAAAGTCTATAGGATTAAGTTTCAGATACTTAAGACAAGACTTAATGAATCAGGATGATTACCCATTCAACATTTTATATGCTGTAGGATATGGATTGAGTAATTCGCATTACTCAGTTAATTTCAAGACCAGCAACAAGATAGAAATTGAACAAATATTTGCAGAAACAAGTACTAAGCTAATAGAAATCCCCAGAAGTCATTTTAGTTTACCTAAAATAACGAATGGAGACAGGATTGAGGAAACTTCTGAAAATATTTTCAGAAATTATAATGATAGCACTGCACTTGTGCCAAAACAAGGATTTAGCTTAAATAGGAGTTAAAGTCAAAGCTTTAGACTACCTAGACAGGAGTATGAAATACCAGTAGAGCACCCTTCTAGTATTCCTATAATATTAGAACCTACTAATGTTCATACAGCAATAAACACACAAAAGGATTTAAATGAAGTTAAAGAAATGATAAGAAAAATTGATAATAAATTATGAGCAGGTCAGAACTTGAATTCAGACCAGAGGAAAGCATTTCACAATATCTCTCTAGGAATTTACCAAAACTCCTTCAAGATAATAGTGAAATAGCAGAAAATCTAAAAGGATTAACAATAATAATAAATAAACTTACAGAAAATCAAGAAAAATATGATGAAAATATGAAAAGATTTGAGGACTTATTAAGAGAAATAGATAAGAAGATTACTAATCTACCATCCAGTTCATCACCTAAGAAGAAGACAATTAAGTGGACCAAACCCGATCCACCATTCCCAATACCTACTAAGATACCACCTCTACCAGATAAAAAACCACAATGGAATCTGTTAGAAGACAAGAAGAATTAGGAGAAAGAATTAGGAACTGTAAAAATCAAAGAGAATTAGATTCTTTAATACAGGAAACCTGTAATATGGAATTTGGTTTTCAAATCCAGGATGACATCAAAGAATATATATTCGACGATGAAGATTATGAGGATGAATATGATCATGATGAATTAATAAAAATGGAAAAAGATAAAATAAAGATTGAAGAAATATCAGATGATAAAAAATACTTAGATGCCCCTCTAAGTAAAACTGAACAAGGAGAATCTAGTAACAGTAAAGTTAAATATGAAGATGAAGAAGGAATTAACTTAAAAGATGAGGAATTTAGTGATGATGAAGTAAACGAATATTTCGACCCTTCATTAGATCCACTAAAAGATGGAATAGAAAACATTGATAAGGATGGATTAAGCAGATTAGAAATTAGGAAATCTAGTAAAAGAAGAGGAACTTCAGGATACTATCATTCTTATGATAGTAAATACAAGACTAAAATATCCCCACAATACCAGCTAAGCCATAGCGAAAATGCGTATAATAATAGGTGGTTAAACCTAGATTGTACGTTAGATAAAACCAAGGAATTAGACGGTTGGTACCGTCAAATGAGCTTTTTAAGCTTAAAGAACATAGAAACAGTAGCAGACCTAGAACCGTTCTTGGAACATTTCATGACTGGAAATGTACGAGCATGGTGGAATTCTGAAAGAGGAGAAGTATTAAAATCTACTTATCTAACTTCAGATGACACAATACAAACTAGATTAACGAAGATTAAAGCCTTAATTTCTAACGAATTTATAGGTTTAAATCAAATTAATCTAAAAGCAGTTCAGGAAAAAGAATCAGAGAAAGCAAAATATATTCTCAACAATATCAAGATCTGTGATCTATGTTATTGGAAGAATTTTGTCTGTGAGTATGAAAAATGGTTCTACAAATTAGGAAAACGAGAAAAGATGGATCAATATGAAAAGCAATTCTATCTCAAGTTTCCACCAACATGGAAAGATGAGTTAGAAAAAAGATTTGAAACAGAAAAAGATGCAAGATTAACCAATAATTTGGCAGGAAGAGTACAATGTTTACAGGAATTAATGGAACAAAAATGTAAAGAAAAATATTTTAATGAGGATGTAACAAGATTCACTAATAAGAAACCCTGTTGTGATCCTTCGCTAATCGACATTCCTACTAGATGGGGATGTAGACCGCAAAAGGATTATAGGAAATCTTATAAGACTTATAAGAAAAAATACAGGAGATATAGGAAGAGGTTTTCACCTCGAAAATATAAAAAATATAAAAGGTAATATAGGAAGAAAAAAGGATTTAGAAAGAAAGGACGCCATAAAAGGAAAAATAGTTATGATGAGCTTCGCGATAACAATTATCGTGATACTAATAAAAAACAGCAGGATTGTCCCAGAAAGAAAAAGGATTGCAGATGTTGGCTCTGCAAAGAGGAAGGACATTATGCGAATGAATGTCCACAAAGATATAAAAAAGAGAATAATAAAATAATAAGACAGTTAGAATACATAAACAGTATAGGATATGAACCAGTAGAGTCAGACCCCGACTCAGATGAATCTGTGTATGAATATGACACAGAAGAGGAAATAAGAGAGTTTTCTGATGATCCCGGATCAGAATGGGAACTCATAAATTAAGACTCGATAAAATTTATCTAGAACAATATCAGGATTATGAATATAATATAACAAATCCTAATAGCACCTACATCAAAGTAGGATTAAAATTCAGAGGATTTAGGTATTATCATTTACATGCTTATATAGATACTGGAGCCAGTATTTGTGTAGCTCATAAGGATATAATACCAGCAGAAAAATGGGAGGATACGCTGTTTGACATTAATGTTCAAATAGCTGATAAGAGTATAATCAAGATTAATAAAGTTGCGAGAGATATCTATCTCGAGTTGCAAGGAACGTTGTTTAAGGTCCCAACCTTATATCAACAAAACACAGGAATGGATATTTTAATAGGAAATAATTTCTTACATTTATATCATCCTTTTGTTCAACATTTGGATTATATAACATTAAGAAATAATAACAGGACTATTAAAATCCCTAAAGTTAGGAAAGCCTACAGTTGGCATCGACCCGACTTCCTATCAAAGTTACGCATACCGCGAAAGTGTGGTGGAAATAGGAAAAATGAAAATTCAAAAATAAAACAGGATGACTTACCAAAAGTCAATATTACGCCTAATAAAGAAAATGAGGAGTCACAGGAAAATTTAAATCTAGAACAAATGTTCATGATTGAGGATAAAGTCAGACAAATATTAAAAGAAATAAGTTCAGAGAATCCACTAGATTCAAGGATAACGTGTTGTAATCTTTTTAAAAGATCACGACTCGAAGCAGAGATAAAACTAAAAGATGAAAAGAAAGTCATTAGGGTAAAACCAATGATTTATACATCTCAGGATAAGATTGAGTTTAATAAACAAATCAAGGAACTACTAGAGTTAGATTTAATCCGACCTAGTAAATCACCACACAGTTCACCAACATTTCTCGTAGAGAATCATGCTGAGAAGAAAAGGAATAAGAAAAGAATGGTAATAAATTATAAAGCATTAAACAAAGAAACAATTGATGATGGGTATTATTTACCTAAAAAAGATGAATTAATAAAGTTAATCTCAGGAAAACAATGGTATAGCAGTTTCGACTGTAAGTCAGGATTCTGGCAGGTACCATTAAAGGAAAGTTGTAAAAAACTAACAGCTTTTAGCTGTCCCTCAGGACAATTTGAATGGAATGTACTTCCATTTGGATTAAAACAAGCGCCAGGAATATTTCAAAGAAAAATGGATGATGCATTAGAATTAAAAAATATAACAGACAAGAGCAAACAATTTGTAAGTCTTTATGTAGATGATATTATCGTTTACAGTAACACAAGACAAGAACATGATAATCATCTTTTACAAACATTGTTAAGATGTAAGAAAAATGGTATTGTTCTCAGTACCAAAAAGACACAATTATACTTAAACAAGATTAATTTTCTAGGACTTGAAATAACTGAAGTAACACATAAATTACAACCACACATACTAATAAATTTACATAAATTCCCAGAGAAAATATGTGATAAAAAACAATTACAAAGATTTTTGGGTTGCTTGACGTACGCAGAGTGCTATATAGCTAAGTTGGCTGAAATCAGGAAGCCACTCCAAAAGAAACTCAAAAAAGATTATGTATGGCAATGGACCCAAGAGGATACCGCCTACATAAGGAAAATAAAAAACAAATTGAAAGATTTTCCAACGTTATACCAACCACAGGATGAGAATTTAATGATACTTGAAACAGATGCTAGCCAAGAATATTGGTCTGGTGTTTTAAAAGCTAAATCATTAAAAAATGATAATCAGGAAATGCTTTGTAGATATACCTCAGGTACATTTACAGGAGCTGAACTAAATTATCACAGTAATGAAAAGGAATGGCTCGCTGTAAAGAAAGCCATAGGAAAATTCAAGATTTATTTACTACCTAAGGAGTTTGTTGTCTGAACGGATAATAAACAATTTGGACCTTTTATAAGGAACAATATTACAGGAGACTATAAACAAGGACGATTATTAAGATGGCAACAGTGGTTTAATTACTACAAGTTCACCATCGAACACATTCGAGGAGAAGAGAATTATCTCGCAGATCTATTGACTCGAGAGTTCGCTTCATAATAAAATTTAATCAACTAAAATCTGTAAAGATAAAAATTGATTAAAAATTGATAAAATACGAAGGAACCCAAGGAATCGGGACCCAAGGAGCTAAAGGAGCAGCAAGGAGTCCAAGCAGCAAAGGAAAGGAGATCCAGATGAAGGATTACTACGAGCTAAGGATCCAGGAGTTGCAACAAGCTGAAAAGATCAGGAAGCTTCAAGAAGAGCTAGCCCTAGAGGAGCAGGAAATGGTTTCAATTAAAAATAAATTGAAAGCCATAAGCCCAGGAGCAGCAGATCCAGCAGAGGAAGCAAATAAGCCCAGCTTCAAAGCAATAGTAGCTGAGCAACAAAGGAAGGAAGTAGCAGCAGCAACATCAAATACCCAAATGATCAGCTTAAGGCCTGAAGAGCCCAAGCAAAAAGAAAGATGGTACGTTGTTCTTAATAGACCAAAGTCAGGAATTTTCTCTGAAAAAGAAAAAATACTCATCGAGGATCAGCCCAAGGAGAATGTCAAAGAGGCCCAAAGCCAGTTTGAGGCCCAAACCATCAGGAGAATTCATCAGATTCAGACTAATGAATTCAAAACCCAGGACTTCAAAAAGACAGGACAAATGGAATTGGCAAGGAAATTTACCATGCCCAAAATCCATAAAGGACTTCCAGGAGGCCCATTACTACAAGGCCGGAACCAATTCTCTTATGAGGAGTGGAAAAGATATCTCTTAGCCAAGGAAGGAGATGACAGCCCACTAACCTACATCAAGAGGAACGGACTCAAACGAGGAGTAGCTGGACCAGAAGCTACAAACGAGGACAAACAACGGCTAGTTGCATCAGGATTAGCCAAATACATTTACATGAACCATGAGGACCAGGTGAAGTTTCTACCCGGAGGAGTTTAGGAGGCAATCATCAAATATTGCCGTATTCTGAAAATCGCTTTTGAAAGAGGGATTTATCTCCATTTCATAAGCAGTTTACCAGACTGGGAAGGAAACCAATATTTCCAACCCATTCATTTAATAAAAATAGGAACCATAGGATTAACTGACATAAAACAAGATGATGGAAGAAAGGAAGTTAATGTCTATGATGAACAAGAACTAACCAACGCAAGATGTCAATCATTAATCGACATTTGCGAGGAAATAATCATGAATGAGGAAAGAAGATTATTTAAGATAAATTACATGAACGGCGAAATCCTACTTATCAGTCGATTCAGCCGAGAAGCAATAGAACCAGATGTTCAGAGGATAAGGAACTGGATGAACAAGATTATTGACTTCAAGATTTCAATGAGCAAGCAGACGCAGATGAAGCTGAAGCAGATTTGGAACATTGAAGAAGAAAGACACGTGGCGACATCAAGCGGTGCCGGCACTACAGGACAGAAGATTCCAATCAAGTCTACGTCAACCAGTACAACATCTGAGGAAGCGGCCGACAGCATTAAAGCATCAAGACCCAGCAGCGGAGAATCAGGACCAAAAGAGAAGGCGTGAAGAATTCAAACTCCACCGCCAAGATGTAGGACGTCAGCAATGACGATAGGATTTTAATAATTCATGTAATAGTGGCAGAGGTTCAACCACTATAAAAACCCATTCAGGATAGAAAGGAGAGCAAGCAAAATGAGAGAGGAAAAGTGAGAGCATATGTTTTAGGAGCTTTGTAAGCATTTCAAGAAATCAATAAAAAATCTCCCTCACGGAGAATTTCCAGTAAAACTATTCTCAGGAGGCTTATAGCCAAAATCTAGGATTTAGGAGATTCAAAGAGTTTCTGAAAATTTTCAGAGATCTTTTCTGGAGGCGTTGATACGGCTTGGTGGTAAGACCCGAGAGGCGGCAGTAAATTCCAGTAGCCATCCGCTTGAAAAGAGAAAATCAGCAGAAACAGGAGAATCATTCCAACCAAACAAATCCAGAAGAACGATGGAAGGTATAAAAAACTTAAATTTTATACAGGAGTCATATCTGAGGATTCAGAGTAATCTGAAATATTTATCTGAGGAACGGCAGTGCCGTACTATCTCTATGATAAACTATCTCGATCCAGACCGAAATGTCTGATCAACCTACAGGAAGTAGAGGTTCTTCGACCCACTCTACTACCCACACATTTAAAATGGAAAAATTGAGGAAATATTTGCATGATTCAGCAAATATAAATGAAACTAAAAGTACAACAGGATTAATGATGCAAATAAGTAATCAAATTGAGCAAGGGTTTACCCAAACTCAAGAATTAATAACAAAGATGAGGATAAAGATTTATAATCTCGAACATAAAATAAATTTAATAAATGAAAATTTAAATGAATTAAGAAAGGATTTCTACCCAGAAATACCTTCACCACCAGGAACACCAGGAACACCAGGAAGTTTTGATTCAATGGATAGTGCTCAACTACCTCATTCGAATGCAAACAGTTAAAATGAATAATAAAGGAAAACAAAAACAAGTTGCTTATAAAAGAGGACCTTATAAACAAAAAGAAAAACAAGTAAATACTCAGACAATACAAGACATACAGGAGTACAGTTCATTTCCAGAACTAGTACAAAAAGGAAACTATTCAAGATATAATCCTAATAATTTACCTGAAGAAAGCATTGAACAGCTAATAAGATTAAGAAATCATTTACAAAAATTTCAGGATGAAACTGTTGAAAAATTCGAAAGAACTTACTACAGGATAAAAATTCTCCTGTTTATCTTTGATCCTCTTAAAAATTCTCCTTTCCTTTGCTGCTTGGACTCCTTGCTGCTCCTTTAGCTCCTTGGGTTCCGATTCCTTGGGTTCCTTCGTATTTTATCAATTTTTAATCAATTTTTATCTTTACAGATTTTAGTTGATTAAATTTTATTATGAAGCGAACTCTCGAGTCAATAGATCTGCGAGATAATTCTCTTCTCCTCGAATGTGTTCGATGGTGAACTTGTAGTAATTAAACCACTGTTGCCATCTTAATAATCGTCCTTGTTTATAGTCTCCTGTAATATTGTTCCTTATAAAAGGTCCAAATTGTTTATTATCCGTTCGGACAACAAACTCCTTAGGTAGTAAATCCTGAATTTTCCTATGGCTTTCTTTACAGCGAGCCATTCCTTTTCATTACTGTGATAATTTAGTTCAGCTCCTGTAAATGTACCTGAGGTATATCTACAAAGCATTTCCTGATTATCATTTTTTAATGATTTAGCTTTTAAAACACCAGACCAATATTCTTGGCTAGCATCTGTTTCAAGTATCATTAAATCCTCATCCTGTGGTTGGTATAACGTTGGAAAATCTTTCAATTTGTTTTTTATTTTCCTTATGTAGGCGGTATCCTCTTGGGTCCATTGCCATACATAATCTTTTTTGAGTTTCTTTTGGAGTGGCTTCCTGATTTCAGCCAACTTAGCTATATAGCACTCTGCGTACGTCAAGCAACCCAAAAATCTTTGTAATTGTTTTTTATCACATATTTTCTCTGGGAATTTATGTAAATTTATTAGTATGTGTGGTTGTAATTTATGTGTTCCTTCAGTTATTTCAAGTCCTAGAAAATTAATCTTGTTTAAGTATAATTGTGTCTTTTTGGTACTGAGAACAATACCATTTTTCTTACATCTTAACAATGTTTGTAAAAGATGATTATCATGTTCTTGTCTTGTGTTACTGTAAACGATAATATCATCTACATAAAGACTTACAAATTGTTTGCTCTTGTCTGTTATATTTTTTAATTCTAATGCATCATCCATTTTTCTTTGAAATATTCCTGGCGCTTGTTTTAATCCAAATGGAAGTACATTCCACTCAAATTGTCCTGAGGGACAGCTAAAAGCTGTTAGTTTTTTACAACTTTCCTTTAATGGTACCTGCCAGAATCCTGACTTACAGTCGAAACTGCTATACCATTGTTTTCCTGAGATTAACTTTATTAATTCATCTTTTTTAGGTAAATAATACCCATCATCAATTGTTTCTTTGTTTAATGCTTTATAATTTATTACCATTCTTTTCTTATTCCTTTTCTTCTCAGCATGATTCTCTACGAGAAATGCTGGTGAACTGTGTGGTGATTTACTAGGTCGGATTAAATCTAACTCTAGTAGTTCCATGATTTGTTTATTAAACTCAATCTTATCCTGAGATGTATAAATCATTGGTTTTACCCTAATGACTTTCTTTTCATCTTTTAGTTTTATCTCTGCTTCGAGTCGTGATCTTTTAAAAAGATTACAACACGTTATCCTTGAATCTAGTGGATTCAATGAACTTATTTCTTTTAATATTTGTCTGACTTTATCCTCAATCATGAACATTTGTTCTAGATTTAAATTTTCCTGTGACTCCTCATTTTCTTTATTAGGCGTAGTATTGACTTTTGGTAAGTCATCCTGTTTTATTTTTGAATTTTCATTTTTCCTATTCCCACCACGCTTTCGCGGTATGCGTAACTTTGATAGGAAGTCGGGTCGATGCCAACTGTAGGCTTTCCTAACTTTAGGGATTTTAATAGTCCTGTTATTATTTCTTAATGTTATATAATCCAAATGTTGAACAAAAGGATGATATAAATGTAAGAAATTATTTCATATTAAAATATCCATTCCTGTGTTTTGTTGATATAAGGTTTGGACCTTAAACAACGTTCCTTGCAACTCGAGATAGATATCTCTCGCAACTTTATTAATCTTGATTATACTCTTATCAGCTATTTGAACATTAATGTCAAACAGCGTATCCTCCCATTTTTCTGCTGGTATTACATCCTTATGAGCTACACAAATACTGGCTCCAGTATCTATATAGGCATGTAAATGATAATACCTAAATCCTCTGAATTTTAATCCTACTTTGATGTAGGTGCTATTAGGATTTGTTATATTATATTCATAATCCTGATATTGTTCTAGATAAATTTTATCGAGTCTTAATCTATGAGTTCCCATTCTGATCCGGGATCATCAGAAAACTCTCTTATTTATTCTTCTGTGTCATATTCATACACATATTCATCTGAGTCGGGGTCTGACTCTACTGGTTCATATCATATACTGTTTATGTATTCTAACTGTCTTATTATTTTATTATTCTCTTTTTTATATCTTTGTGGACATTCATTCGCATAATGTCCTTCCTCTTTGCAGAGCCAACATCTGCAATCCTTTTTCTTTCTGGGACAATCCTGCTGTTTTTTATTACTATCACGATAATTGTTATCGCGAAGCTCATCATAACTATTTTTCCTTTTATGGCGTCCTTTCTTTCTAAATCCTTTTTTCTTCCTGTATTGCCTTTTATATTTTTTATATTTTCGAGGTGAAAACCTCTTCCTATATCTCCTGTATTTTTTCTTATAAGTCTTATAAGATTTCCTATAATCCTTTTGCGGTCTACATCCCCATCTAGTAGGAATGTCGATTAGCGAAGGATCACAACAGGGTTTCTTATTAGTGAATCTTGTTACATCCTCATTAAAATATTTTTCTTTACATTTTTGTTCCATTAATTCCTGTAAACATTGTACTCTTCCTGCCAAATTATTGGTTAATCTTGCATCTTTTTCTGTTTCAAATATTTTTTCTAACTCATCTTTCCATGTTGGTGGAAACTTGAGATAGAATTGCTTTTCATATTGATCCATCTTTTCTCGTTTTCCTAATTTGTAGAACCATTTTTCATACTCACAGACAAAATTCTTCCAATAACATAGATCACAGATCTTGATATTGTTGAGAATATATTCTGCTTTCTCTGATTCTTTTTCCTAAACTGCTTTTAGATTAATTTGATTTAAACCTATAAATTCGTTAGAAATTAAGGCTTTAATCTTCGTTAATCTAGTTTGTATTGTGTCATCTGAAGTTAGATAAGTAGATTTTAATGCTTCTCCTCTTTCAGAATTCCACCATGCTCGTACATTTCCAGTCATGAAATGTTCCAAGAACGGTTCTAGGTCTGCTACTGTTTCTATGTTCCTTAAGCTTAAAAAGCTCATTTGACGGTACCAACCGTCTAATTCATTGGTTTTATCTAACGTACAATCTAGGTTTAACCACCTATTATTATACGCATTTTCGCTATGGCTTAGCTGGTATTGTGGGGGTATTTTAGTCTTGTATTTACTATCATAAGAATGATAGTATCCTGAAGTTCCTCTTCTTTTACTAGATTTCCTAGTTTCTAATCTGCTTAATCCATCATTATCAATGTTTTCTATTCCATCTTTTAGTGGATCTAATGAAGGGTCGAAATATTCATTTACTTCATCATCACTAAATTCCTCATCTTTTAAGTTAATTCCTTCTTCATCTTCATATTTAACTTTACTGTTACTAGATTCTCCTTGTTCAGTTTTACTTAGAGGGGCATCTAAGTATTTTTCATCATCTGATATTTCTTCAATCTTTATTTTATCTTTTTCCATTTTTATTAATTCATCATGATCATATTCATCCTCATAATCTTCATCGTCGAATATATATTCTTCGATGTCATCCTGGATTTGAAAACCAAATTCCATATTACAGGTTTCCTCTATTAAAGAATCTAATTCTCTTTGATTTTTACAGTTCCTAATCCTTTCTCCTAATTCTTCTTGTCTTCTAACAGATTCTATTGTGGTTTTTTATCTGGTAGAGGTGGTATCTTAGTAGGTATTGGGAATGGTGGATCGGGTTTGGTCCACTTAATTGTCTTCTTCTTAGGTGATGAACTAGATGGTAGATTAGTAATCTTCCTATCTATTTCTCTTAATAAGTCCTCAAATCTTTTCATATTTTCATCATATTTTTCTTGATTTTCTGTAAGTTTATTTATTATTATTGTTAATCCTTTTAGATTTTCTGCTATTTCACTATTATCTTGAAGGAGTTTTGGTAAATTCCTAGAGAGATATTGTGAAATGCTTTCCTCTGGTCTGAATTCAAATTCTGACCTGCTCATAATTTATTATCAATTTTTCTTATCATTTCTTTAACTTCATTTAAATCCTTTTGTGTGTTTATTACTGTATGAATATTAGTAGGTTCTTCTAATATTATAGGAATACTAGAAGGGTGCTCTACTGGTATTTCATACTCCTGTCTAGGTAGTCTAAAGCTTTGACTTTGACTCCTATTTAAGCTAAATCCTTGTTTTGGCACAAGTGCAGTGCTATCATTATAATTTCTGAAAATATTTTCAGAAGTTTCCTCAATCCTGTCTCCATTCGTTAATTTAGGTAAACTAAAATGACTTCTGGGGATTTCTATTAGCTTAGTACTTGTTTCTGCAAATATTTGTTCAATTTCTATCTTGTTGCTGGTCTTGAAATTAACTGAGTAATGCGAATTACTCAATCCATATCCTACAGCATATAAAATGCTGAATGGGTAATCATCCTGATTCATTAAGTCTTGTCTTAAGTATCTGAAACTTAATCCTATAGACTTTCCTAGATAATTTGATATTATTGGAATTCCTATTTGTAGGCTAACATCAAATTTTACTGCTGGATATCCTAAGTTTCCTTCGAGTCGTCCTATTATTATTTCATTAATATTATTACTCGTTATTCTCCTGTCATACACTATTATTTCAATGGGTGTGTCTATTCCTGATTTTATCGTTGGTTTTATTATTATTTGTGCTTTTCCAAAATGTATATATTTTATTTTGGTCCTATCCTTTTTAGGTATCTTTGATAATTTTTCCTCTAAACTTTGCTGTGTTATGAAAGGTAACACAGTGTTTCCTGTAGCTTGCTTAATTTGTATAGGAAGTTCCTCTACAAATTTTCCTAAAAATAGTATGTTTTCTCTGTCAAACAATCTTTTGAATTGTTGACTTAGATTATCCTTAATATCCTGACCATCTTCAAGAGTTATCTTTCCTTTTTTCTCTATCTTAGATAATTTATTAGCGTTAACTAATATTTCTCTTTGATAGGTTTCATTGTCATCAATATTCCTGATTATAACCTCGTTATCGAGATTATTTCCTATGTTTGTACTAATTTCTGAATTAGTACTCATAATTTCTTTTCTACTGCTGAAAGTCTTTTCTTTATTTCTTCAAGATCCTGATTATTATTTTTTAATAATTCTTTTATTTCTTGAATATCTTTTTTATCTTGAGTTAAATTTTTAAACTGTCTTTCAACTTCTTCCTTGAAATCTTTGATACTTTTATCAATTCTTTCTCCAAATATGTTGAATAGTTTATTCAATTCATCATAGCTTAATTTTTGTCTTTCATTAGTGTGCTCTGAAAGATATTTTAAATATCTTAAAGCTTCTGTTAATTGTTCATTATTAATAATTCCTTGTCTTAATAGTTCCTGAATTTCATTAGCGAGTGGATTCAATTGTTTGAAATCCATTTCCTGTTGTTTCATTTTATAATTGAAATTATATTTGTAGTTAAGATTTCCACCATGATGTTGGAAATTATAACTATAGCTGAATCCTGGAATTATTAATGGTATTTTCTGGTTTTTATTAAACCAGTAATGTAATCCTTGTAGATACTTGTTAAAGCATTTACTGTATTCATTTTTTGGCTTAAACTGAATACTCAATTCAAGCTTCTTTGGATGGCAAAGATCAATATACAACCTAGCCCAATTAAGAACCATTTTGTAAATTGTTTCAATTGCTCATACCTCCTCTGTATTTGTGGTCTTGAGTCTTTTATTAATTTTTCAATTAATAAATATCCTGATTTAATAGGTTCAATTAAATCTTTTAATTGTTTAAAGTTTTCCTCAGTTTTTTGAGATTGTTCTTCTGAAAGCATCAGTGTTCCTGTTGCTATCAGATTAACAGTCTCTTGGAGCTTTATTATTTGCTCTTGAGTCCTGTTTATTTGAATCATTATTAGGCTTAATTGTTCTTTGATTTCTTTTACATCCTTATATCCTTTATATTCAGGATTTTCATCCATTTTATTTGTCCTGAGATCGTGATTTACTCTGATACCAGATTTTTTATTGCGATGCACCCTTGGTTAGGGAGTCACCTTCCTCGAGAATTTGATAAATTTCCTGCGGATTAAAGTCATAATTTATAATTTCATTTATCATTTTCTCCTGTTTATCTTTGATCCTCTTAATTTTCTTGTGTATACAGTCATAATAAATGATTTTGATCCCCCATTCTCCCGCTTCTTGACATTAATTTGTTCACCTCATTTTTTCCTGATGACTCATCAACTTCCCTTCTAGACCTTTTCTTGCCCTCCTCTCCTATTAATGTTGTATCATCCATGTCATGTTCCATCGTACTATAGATTTGACCTAACAAAACGTCTTTCATCCATTCGCCAAAACCTTATGATACCCCTTCTATGTTGAATTCAAGAATTGGGTCTACCCTCTTTCTGCAACTCTTTTTATCTTCCGCTTGCCATTGCCCATTCTTTATGAGTCCATTACCTTAGTTACTACCATCCACTTTACCATCTCCAACCTCACGTAGCCAGATACTATTCATAGTTAAGGCTCTTCGGGATTGAGTTCATAAAGATAGATCCCAACCCATATCAGCGGCTTCCACACCAAGTATCATCTTAGCTTCACAAAATTAGTCATTATGACCTAGTCGACCACAATAAAAGCAAAATAATGGTAATCGCTCATATTTAAAATTGACATATGAACATCTCCCACAAAATAGAATCTATTTTTTTCCTTTTCAAAGGGAGCCTAACATCAATTTAAACTCTGATTCTCATGAAAGTCCTATTCTCCTTCTCCAGATTTGATGCATCATATTCCAGAAAAACACCTATAAAATTTCTTATTTACATCGCCAAATTTTCAGAGAATAAACCAATAGGTACATTATGAATCTGCACCCAAAAAGGTGCCATAACTAAAGGTACTTGTAATGGATCCTCCCCCTATTGCTGTTTATAAAGAAGCAGCAAATGATTATTAAAAGTCTAAGGGGAGCCTTTAAGAACCCTTTCCAAGTCCATCATATGAAAAAATTGGAACAAATACCTTTTCTCCCCCAGATCTCGAATCTAAACTCCCCTCACCGGATGCCATAATTTTGCCGAAGTACTCTTCATTGCAGGAAAGTAAATGATACTAGTTGTCAAGAAATAACCCGCTAATAGAAAACTCTCCCCCTCTTCTTCCTTGTTCAGATCTGGTTGAATTTGAATAATATCGTATTTTTCTTCATTAATTGAAAGTTGAGCCAATTCATTCTCCATGCTTGCAGGTGTAGATTGCAAATTTTTCTATCTTCCTACGGATAATAGTCGCTAAGCACTCAAGGGCATCGCCTCACAGAGACCAAAATCAAACAAGCACGACAAACTAACATAAAAAAATATAGCAAAACCTAAAACTTATTGCCAGAGACGGTAGACAATAGCTTGCTAGGGTAGCAGACTATATTTTTTATTTTATTTCTTTGATTATCCCTAAATAGAATCCTTACCTAAGTGAAATAAGATACGAGAAAATTATCTGTTTACTTTAAGTATTCTTTTATTTGATTATTTTATAATACGTTCTCAACACGAGCTTCTACGAGTTCATAGTGAAGTTTACATCATTTCGACTTTATATAATTTGTCCGTATAACTCTCGTTAAACTTTATAAGGTATACGTATTTTCATAATTCTTTTATTTTATTTTCTATATAAAATATTTGCTTTGGGTAATATTTTCACATTTATTTTTTCAACTAAAATCTAATAATGATTATTATATATACATGTTTTTCTTTGTTAAAAGAAATTTCAATTAATGTAATTGTGTTAAGTTATTATTATGGCTATTCCTCTCTATGCCAATATTTGAAATACATATTATTATTTAGCAAATTTGGTATATATAATTGAATTATTTTATGATTGAGAATGCTTATTATTTTACTAATTTTTTTTATTTTGATTCAAGTTATTATAATGTCAAATCTTGCTAAACTTGAATCTACGGCCTTAGACATCTCAGGAAAGAATTATTTGTCATGGGTGCTAGATGCTGAAATTCACCTAGATACTAAAGGTCTAGGAAATACTATATTAGTTGATAAAGAAGCATCTAATCAATACAAGACAAAAGCAATGATTTTCATTAGTCATCATTTACATGAAGGGTTAAAAGTGGAATATCTCACTGTGAAAGACCCTCTTGAGTTGTGGAAAAATTTGAAAGAACGATTTGACCATCAGAAAACTGTGATACTCCCTAAAGTTCGTTATGATTGGATGCACTTACAGTAGCAAGATTTTAAAACTGTAAGTGAATACAATTTAGAAATTTTCAAAATTAGTTCTCAAATAAAATTATCGGGAGAAAACATAATTGATGAGGACTTGTTAGAGAAAACATTTTCAACCTTTCATGCTACTAATGTGCTTCTGCAGTAGTAATACCGTGAAAAAGGTTTTAAAAGGTATTCTGAATTGATTTCATGCTTTTTGGTGGCTGAACAAAATAATGAGCTATTGATGAAAAATCATGGAATTCATCCCACTAGTTCTGTACCATTCCCTGAAGTGAATGTAGCAATACACAATAATTGTGAAAATAGAAAATATAGATGTCGCGACTGTGGTCGTGGACGTAGTGGGGGATGTGGTCAAGGACGCATTAGTAATCGTTATCATGGTGGCCATAAGACTGATACTTCTAACCACCAGAAAAAGAATAAAAATGAAATACAAGAAAAAAATGGTCAAAATAATCCTTCAAAGATTATTGAGAATATATGCTACCGATGTGGTATGAAGGGACATTGGTCATATACCTATCGTACGTCTGAGTATTTAGTGAAACTTTATCAAGCATCCATTAAAAAGAAGGAAATGTATATGGAGACAAATTTTATATCTCAAAATGATAAAATGGAGGCAAAAGATGAAGATATTCACTATAATACTAAAACTAACCATGCCTACGAGGGTGATAAATTTAATGACCTTAATAATATAACTCACCTAGATGTGGCAGATTTCTTTGAGAATCATTAGAAAAATTGATTTTATTTTGACATTTTTATGTTGTTTTAAGTATGTTTTACTTTCTTGCATAAAGAATAATTTATATATTTAATAAATATTTGCAATGTTTCTCATATTATATTTTGTTTGTTTTTATGAATAATATGAATATTCAACAAAATTTCGATGGACCCAAAATCAATGGAGACATGTGTGTTGCAGATAGTGCTACAACACATACGATACTCAAAGATAAAAAATATTTTTCTCATTTGACAACAAGTAATGCCCATGTTAATATAATATCGGGAAGTTCAAAACTTATTGGAGGCTCTGGAAGAGCTATTATATTATTACCTAAAGGTACAAAATTTATCATGATGATGCTTTATATTCCATTAAGTTTCAAAGAAATTTATTGAGTTTTAAAGATATTCATCTTAATGGACATCATATTGAGACTATGAATGAGAAAAATATTGAATATCTATATATTACAAATGTTGAACGTGGAAAGAAATATGTTTTGGAAAGGTTAGCTGCTTTTTCATCAGGTTTATATTATACACATATTAGTGCAATTGAGTCACATGTTACTACAAACTAGAAGTTTGTATAACCACATACTTTTACTATTTGGCATAACCGATTAGGCCATCCCGGATTTATTATAATGCGAAGAATCATCAAGAATTCAATTGGACACTCATTAAAGAACCAAAAGATTCTTGAATTCAAAGATTTATCTTATGTCGCTTATTCTCAAGGAAAATTGATTATTAGACCATCACCAGTAAAAGTTGGGACTGAATCTCCTGCATTTTTGGAACGTATTCAAGGTGATATATGTGGGCCCATTCATCCACCATATGGACCATTCAAATATTTTATAGTATTAATAGATGCATCTAGCAGGTGGTCACGTGTGTCTTTATTATCGACTCGCAACCTGACATTTGCGAGACTACTCACTCAAATAATTCGATTAAGAGCATAATTTCCAGATTATGCAATCAAAACTATTCATCTTGATAATGCTGGTGAGTTTACATCCCAAGCTTTTAATGATTATTGTATGTTAATTGGGATAAAAGTTGAACATCCTATAGCTCATATTTACACACAAAATGGTTTAGCTGAATCGTTTATCAAACGCCTCCTACTAATTGCTCGACCATTGCTTATGAGAACAAAACTCCCTGTTACAGCTTGGGGATATACTATTTTGCATGCAGCAGTACTTGTATGCTTAAGGTCAACAAGTTATAATAAGTACTCCCCATTACAATTGGCTTTTGGTCAAGAGCTAATATTTCCCATCATAGAATTTTTGGATGCGCAGTATATGTTCCAATTGCTCCACCACAGTTGGGAATATATGTTGGTTATAAATCTCCTTTTATAATTAAATGGATGTCTATAACCCCCTTAAGCATATTAAAGTAATGAGATAAAACTCTTTACTTCATTTATAATTAGGAGATCATTAAATGGATTAATTAGAAAACTTAGTTCATTAAATGTAATACATTTATTAATTGAATGTAAAGGAGCATATAAATAGCACATTATAAGTAAAAATAAGAAAATGAAAAATTCTCATGTATTTTCATCCACTTTTATTATTAAATATGTTGAACCATTAACTGGAGGTTTATTTACTGCACAATTTATTGATTGTCATTTTGATGAAACAACATTTACAATATTAGGGGGAGAGAAAATACAATTGGTAAAAAAAATTACATGGAATGGATCATCATTATCTCAATTTGATCATCGCACAAGTCAATGTGAACAAGAAGTTCAAAGGATCATACACTTGCAAAACATCATCAATCAATTGCCAGATTCATTTACTGACCTAAAAAGAATTACAAAATCTCACATACCAGCTGAAAATGCTCCAATACGGATTGATATCCTAATAGGGCAAATTGTTTGTGTAAAAGAAAGTAATCCATGCCTGAAGCGTGGAAGGCCAATCAGTTCCAAAGATAAAAATACTCGTAAAAGGAAAGGAACAATTATTCAAGATGATAATATTGTGGAGGCAAGTGCCCAAGAAAAGGCTAAACATATAACTAATCAAAAAACCCCAAAAGAGGTTCATGTGCCTGAAAATGGTGATAACGAAGAAATCTGAATAAGTTATGTTACTTCAGGAAAAAAATGAAACCGAAAAAATATAGTTGTCGACAACAATTTTACTTATAATGTTGCTATCGAAATAGCAAAAGAAAATGAGGATCCTGAGCCTAAATTTACTGAGGAATGTAGAAATAAAAAAGATTGGCCAAAATGGAAAGACGCAATTCAAGCAGAATTAAATTCACTTTCTAAACATGAGGTTTTTGGACCTATAGTCCAAACATCTAAATATGTAAAGCCGGTAGGATATAAATGGATATTTTTGTGAAAACAAAATGAGAAAAATGAAGCCATAACATATAAAGCATGACTTTTAACACAAGGATTTTCATAAAGGCCTGACATTGATTATGAAGAGACATATTCTCCTTTGGTGGATGTAATCACATTTAGATACCTTATTAGTTTAGCAGTACATGAAAAACTTGACATGTCTAATGGATGTTGTTATAGCCTATTTGTATGGTACACTTGATAATGAAATTTATATGAAAATCCTAGAAGGATTTAAAATCCCTGAAGGATACAGAGTTTCCCGGGAAAATTGCTCAATCAGATTAAAGAAAAGTTTATATGGATTAAAACAATCTGGACTTATGTGGTACAATTGTCTTAGTGAATATTTGTTAAATGAATGTTATAAAAACGATCCAATCTGCCCATGTGTTTTTATAAAAAGGTCTAAATCAAAATTTGTGATAATTTCTATTTATGTTGATGATCTAAATATTATTAGAACACTTGAAAAGCCTCAAAATGCAGTAAATTATTTAAAGAAAGAATTTGAGATGAAAGATCTTGGAAAAACAAAGTTTTTTCTTAGCCTGCAGTTCGAGCATTTAAAAGATAAAATTCAAGTCCATCAGTCAACTTATACGAAAAAGATCTTAAAGAAATTTTATATGGATAAAGAAAATCCATTGAGTACCCCGATGGTTGTATGATCGTTAGATGTGAATAAAGATCAATTTCGTCATTGCGAGAATGATGTAGAGTTCTTAGTCCTGAAGTACCATATCTAAGTGCCATAGGAGCATTGATGTATCTTACAAACAACACAAGACCTGATATAGCTTTTTGTGTAAACTTGTTAGCAAGATTTAGTTCTTCTTTAACACGTAAACATTGGAATAGAATTAAACATGTATTTAGATATCTTAGAGGGACCATTAATATGGGGTTATTTTATTCAAATGATTCAAAATCCCTATTAATTGGTTATGTTGATGCTGGATATTTGTCGGATCCATATAAAGGTCAATCTCAAATGGGATATTTATTTACATGTGGAGGTACAGACATATCATGGCGTTCGACAAAGCAAACATTAGCTGCTGCCTCTTCAAATCATGCTGAAATAATTGCAATGCATGAGGCAAGCCGAGAGTGTGTTTGGCTAAGGTTATTAACCCAACATATTCAGAAGATATGTAATTTGCCTTTATAGGAAAATATGCCAACTATCTTGTAATTTGCCTTTACAGGAAAATATGCCAACTATCTTATACGAAGATAATGCAGCATGTATAGCTCAATTAAAGGGTGGTTATATCAAAGGTAATAGAACGAAACATATTTCACCAAAATTATTCTTTACTCATGATCTTGAGAAGGAAGGTGACATAGAAGTTCAACAAATTCGCTCTAGTGATAATTTAACAGATTTTTTTACCAAGGCATTGCCAACTTCAACATTTGAAAGACTACGAAACAAGATTGGAATGCATCGACTCAAAGATATAATGTGATGTTGCCATTAAGGGGATCTAAAATACGTTGTATTCTTTTCCTTCAACTAAGGTTTTGTCCCACTGGGTTTTCCTGGTAACGATTTTTAACGAGGCAACTTGTAATAGGAGATTGTGTACTCTTTTTCCTTCATTAGATTTTTATCCCACAGGGCTTTTCCTAATAAAGGTTTTAATGAAGCACAGTTTTCTCTAGTGGACATCCAAGGAGGAGTGTTATAAATAAATGTGAATGTCCACATTCTAACCCCCTCATTTATAAGGTAAAACCTCTCATTCATTATGCAAGTTGTTTAATGTGTTAATGAAGCACTTAAATAAGCTTCATTTATTATATTGCATTGAATTTCAATTACTTATAAATAGAATCATTAATTGAGTGAAATAAGACACAAGAAAATTATCTGTTTACTTTAAGTATTCTTTTATTTGATTATTTTATAATAATATCTTCCACATGTTCATTTTTGTAAGAATTATTTGTAATGATAGTTTTAAAGTTTTAGGTTTGTAAAATTTTGGATAATAAATCAAGAAATTATATGTACAAATATTTGTTTTCTAATATTTAATGAGATAAATGAAATTTAAAATTTTTAAATGTATTTAACGTGTTACAATTTTTATATTTTAAATTGGTTAATGTAAAATATTTTTTATTATAAAATATTATAAAGATTAAAGATTAAGGCTTAATAAATAAGCTGTTTAAATATTCATAGTTAGCATATTTTTGCATAAATATACATAAATAAGTAATGGTGGAATGTGATGATGGATGACAATTAAACTAATTAATCAAAGATTAAAATATAAGAAAAATGTTAATAATGATTAATTAAATAATAATTATAATGTATAAGTGAAATTGGTGGATGGAGAGATGAAAAACTCATCTTCTCCAAATGGCTAAAAGAAGAAAAACAAAAAGGGGACCCCATTTTTGAATCTTGAAGCATTCGACCATTCAATTCAAGTAAGTCCCAAGCTATTTTTCTTTGATTTTTATGGAATTTGAATCATAAGAGCTTGATTTAGCCAGCTCATGTATCAATTTGTCGAATTTTTGAAATTTTGATAAGTTTTCATTATTTAGAAATGGATGAATTGAATGTGAATTTGATAGAAATTGAGCTTAGATTATGGAAATGTCTAAATTGTAAAGCTTAATTGTTACTTTCGTACATTAGGGATCAAATTGAAAAAAATGCAAAATTGTTATGAAATTTTGGTATGAATAGAAAGTAGAAGGTCCCTACTAAGTATATGTGAAATCGAATTTTAGTCTGAAGCCCTATATTGAAAGTTATGCTTATTTTGGGTTTAGGGAATAAATCGAATTGCAAAATATTTATGGCTTTGTATTTGAATGTGATTTAGATGGAATTTGATATTGTGTCATTGTTGAACTATTATTCGTAGCTAAAGACAATGTCGAGTCATCGAGAGGGAAAGGAAAAGTGAGAGCCGACAACTAGTGACGTGAGCTTTTGGTTTATATTTCTATAATTCAAGATCAATTTAATTATTGCATATTCATGACATTTTGCATTATATTGTATTGAGGTGAGTTGACAATAGTTATTTGAATCAAATTGCTATAATTGATATTGAATATCAAGATATGAGTTAAATTGAATAAAATAGAAAATTTCATGAATTAGTTGATATATGATAATTGGTATGAAATGATGTTGTAACATGCTATATAATGTGATGAAATAATGGATTGACGGTAAATTCAGAGTGGTAGAATATGAATTGAATTATATAATGAAATTGAAAATTAGTTACCTTATTAACTATTTGGACAGTGTCGGATATAATTGGCATGCCATAGGGTCAGGATATTAATTGAAAACCATCGTTGCCAGGAAACCCAGGGTGGTAGATTGTGTATATAGAGTATTGTTTTCAGGCAATATGGGATCACAAGATAACCAGTTTGTGGAAACCATCATTGTCGAGCAACCCAGAGTGGTAATATGTACATGTTCAATGTCATTGTTGCTGGGAAACTTGGGGTGACAAATCCGTGTATCCATTCTAAATACGTGTCTGGTTAATAGGGTTATAAAAACATGATTTGGCTATATGGTTGATGAAATTAAATGAGTTGAAAACGAGTCATGGGGTCGATTGAGTAATAATGAGCCAATAGGCTTGGAAATGGTTGAAATGTTGATATGAAATGGAACATATGTGTTTATGTATTGATGATGGTAAATGAACAAATATATATGCCTAAACTTGATAATATGATTTGGTTAAGTTATTGTAAAATGAATGAGTAATGGTAAATTTGAGTACCTACTAGTGAATTGATGTGTAAAGATGATCATATGCATGTTATTATTGGTAATGAAAGTATTTGATATGAAATTACATGAGACTTGATTATGATTTGCATTAGATTTGGTCATATGCAATAGTTTTAAACTTGTTTTGCATTGACTTGAATCATGGAAATACCATTGAGCTTTATTGATCAGCGTATGATTTGTTTTCTCCGTGTGCAGGTATAAATAAATCCCAAGGTTTCAAGAAGTGAATCTAGCATTTAGCCAGAGATCCTCGACTTAGCAATGTTTGTATAATTTTTTTTTAAAATATGACATGTACCTAAGTTGAGTCGGTGATCATATTTGTATTTGAAGCTTGAAATGGTAATTTGGAAATGGTTAGATGGTTTATTTGCATATGTGAATTTGGTGCTTATTTGGATTGTATGAAAGTTTGCAATATTTAGACTTATATGAATGTTTATGTTAACTTTGATAAGTGAATGGTAATTGCCATAGGTGTTTAAGTTAAAATGTATGTTTAGGTAATATAAAGGTATATATGATGAGATATATTAGGAATGAACATTTGAGAATGATATATTTAGCTAAAATGGTGATTGATTGTGATGAAATTGTTGTATAGGTAAAGCTTGTTGGTACCATCTTGTACCATTTAGCAAACAAACAGTCACGAAGCTACGTCGAGCATTTGTTGTCGCAACGAACCAGGTCGGTATGTTGTGTTACGACGAGTGTAACGATCTAGTTTCCAATGATGTCAGAAACTCCAGTTTTGAAACACCATTTCCGTAAAATATGTTCGTAAATTTAATAATTACGAGGCTAGAATAGAAATATATTAAAGTTTGGTCTAATAATTCTATTTAATTGATAGTTAATTAAGGTACAAGTGTAACGATCATAAAGTTAGTGGTACCAAAAAAAAAGTTTCGGGACCCCATTTTAGTGAATCGAGACTATAAATATTTCATTTATGGAGTTATATTATAGGTGAATTAAAATTTGGATAACTAATTTTATCGAATTAGTAATTAATTAAAGTATAGGGACTAATTTGTAGAAGTGGTAAAAGTTAAATTACTATAGATTTTTAAGTGGAATCTTAAGTTAAGGACCAATGTGGTATAATTACCATATTGGAGGTTTAGTTTCTGCAAAAGAACATATATATGTGTTATATTATAAAATTATAATTAGATAAACAAAAAATAAAATAAAAATTAAGTATAATAAAAAAACATGTAGTGGGATTAAGTGGAAAAACAAAAAAATAAACAAACATTCATCCTCATTTTGTTCATGCAACCGAGAGTAGAGAACGGAGAAGAAAAACGTTCGGCCTTAGGAATTTCATATTGAATTTCAAAATTGGTTAGTGTAATTTAATCTTTTTTTTTAATTTTTATATTTTTGGAATCTCGATAGCTTAATATCTAATCTGTGTGTTACTTTCCGAAACTGTTAAAGTTTATAAATATTTCCATTGTTAAATCTTAAAGCTTTTGGTGTTAAATGGTTAGATTTAAAGTCAATATATGAAAAAAAGGATTAGTTTGTAAAATGAAACTTGTTAGTTTTGAAAATAGGGACTAAAGTGTAAATTTTTTGAAATTGGTATGAAATTTCTATAATTATGGATAGTAGTGGGCTGTAGAAGGATGAAATTGAGATCGATTTTGAAATCGAGACCCAAATTTGAAAGTTTTAACTATTTTGGTTTTAAGGACTAAATTGAATAAAATACAAAAATTTAAGGGAATTCAGGTAATAAAATTAAACTAATATATGCAGATAATAGAATTATATAAGATGTGTGGAATTGATGAATTGAATGGAATAATTGTATAGATTGAAACTTGGACCAAATCGGAAATAATCAGGGAAAAGACAAAATTGTTGAATTGTCCTTAAAGTTTCAAATTATTTATTGTTTTAACCAAGTAAGTTCATAGAGTATGGTTATATATAATTGTAACATATTCTTGAATCATGAAATCGTTTGTGTGTGGTTGTAATTTGAATTGTTTACAATTTAGTACAAAAAGATGCGATACATGCTAAATCATAAAGAAATGATAAATTGATTATGATTAATTGAAATTCAAGATATTTAATGAATTGATATTTTATTATGATTGACCTAATAAGATTTGTATGAATTTGATTGAGTATCGAGATAGAGGATTAAATTGAATAGTTTGCAAAATATGTATGACCTTGAAATTGAATCTGATTTGAATAGAATTTGATATTATATCATTATTAAATTATTATTCGTAGTTAACAATGACGCAGGATCGTCAAAAGGAAAAGGGAAGGCGAGAGTCGACGATAGGTGACACGAGCTTTCGGTTTGTATTTTTATAACTCAAACATCTTCCATTGTTGCATTTATGAACTCATTTATATGGAAAGATCATAAGGTGGGTTATAAATGATAAATCGAGTGAAATCGATTTGATTTGATTGGTTATTTGTGATAAGGATTAAATTACACTGTAACAACCCGTTTTTTTAGTTAAATCAGAACAGTAGTTGCGGGACCACAAATTTGAAGTCAAAATATTTATTTTATTATTTTAATAAGTTTTACAGCATGATAGAATGATAGTATTAAAATTTTGTTAAGAAATTTTACCGTTTAAATGCTTAATTCGGTAAAAAGGACTAAATCGCGTAAGGCGTAAAATATGAGTTCTCTAAGTGAAATGAACCAAATGACTATAGAAATGAAAATAATGAGTACTTTCATGGTAAATATACCATTAATAAAATTAGTGGACAAATATGGGCTTATATCATGAGAATTATAAGGTTAATTAACAATGTTATAATAGTAATTATGAAATAATGTTTAACAAATAAAATAAAACATAAAAATTCATTAGTTGTCATCTTCCTTCCACCGAAAATCAAATCTTGAAAAAGCCATTAAAGAAGCTTTAACATTCGGTCACTTGGAAGCTTAATCAAGGTACGATTTTTACTCGATTTTTAATGATTTCTACGTTTTTGAGCTCGTTGTAGCTTGATCTAGCTAGCCCATATCTCTTTTTTCAAAACTATTATAGATTTTGAATGATACCATTGTTGAATTCTTGGTTGTTTAGATGTTTTATGATAGATTATTAAAGTTTGAAGCTAGATTAACAAGTTTTATAAAGTGATTTTTTGACAAAAATGTCAATTACGGATTTAATTAAGAAATTTGTAAAATCCATGGGCAAATGTGTGAATTAATGAGAAAAATGGGCTGATATGAATATAAGGAAAATTCGGCTAGCATGGGCTGGTATTGAATTGTATGAATTTGTATTTTTATGTGATAATGAGTAAATTGCAAAAATGTGAAATAGTAGGCGTAAAAATGTAATTTTTCCAAAATGTGTAAATTGTGTTAAATTGAATGAATTAATGATTAAATAAGTAAATTTTATTATTATATAGATTGAGACAAATGAGATTCGGATTTAAAATGGGAGAAAACAAGTATCAGATTAGTCGACCTAATTCGTCGTTACAGCAAACGAGGTAAGTTCGTATGTTAATAAATGCTGTTAAATTGTGCTATAAATTTATCATTATTGTTGAATTGAATTATAATGCTGATTGGAAATGAGTACAAGCACAATCGATAGAGTTATGATGTTCGGAAGTCCCGTATGAACCTTAGGAATAACTTAGGATCTAAATGTCATGACATTAGGATTACTGGGATATGAGATTCATGTAAGACCATCTCTGGAACATTGGCATCGATATGAGATTCGTGTAAGATCATGTCTGGGACATTGGCATGGGATATTGGCATCGATATGAGATTCATGTAAGACCATGTCTGGGACATTGGCATCGATATGAGATTCGTGTAAGACCATGTATGGGATATTGGCATCGATATGAGATTCGTGTAAGACAATTGCTGGGCTATTGGCATCGATATACTATAAAATGTGAGACCATATTTGGGATATGGCATGGTATGAGTTATACGAGATTTCTAAGTATCCTTAGCTATTCTGAATGGTTCAACGGGTATAGTCAAGACGAGAATGAAAGTACAATCAAATTAAGTGTAACAGGTACCTACGAAACCCAAATGAGAATCAAATGAAGGTAATTTGGTGAGTTCTTAGTGTATCATGTGTATGAAATGAGAAAGATTTATGTATAAGTATGTTTTATGCCAAAAATGTGTTTATTTGGCTATAAGGAGGTATGAATTGAATGATGTGTGAGATATGAGTTATAGATGTTTTAACTAAATATATATATGGCACATAGTGTGCGAAATACCATTATTTGATGATATTTCACATGATTCATCTTTACTAAATAAAATGTGATTGATATTGGATTAAATAAAGTTATATATATATTCGCTTATGTACATGCAAATGTGAATGATGGGATAAGAACGGAATTGATCCACACGAGCAAAGAAATAAATAAACTTGTGAAGCTTTGTTAATTATGTGATTGGAATTATGGTATAAAGATGAAATCAAATGAATTTATATTATAGTATATGTAAATGCTTAATATGTGCTTATTCAATAAGATAAGTTTAATATCATATGAGCTTACTAAGCTTTATAGCTTACTTTGTGTTATTTTTTCTATGTTTTATAATGATTCAGATGTTCTCTTGGGCTGGAAGTCAGCGGAGATCGCATCACACTATCCGGTTTTTGATTTCGGTATTTATACACTTGTGACTTGGTTATATGGCATGTATAGGCTTGAGTTATGTGGAAATGTGTTTGGTAATGTTGAATTTGAATTTGATTTGTATATGAATTGGCATGTTTTGGTTGCCTAAAAGTGCATTGAAGTGGTATGAAATGATGTGGTTTAGGTATGCTTGAGGAGGGTGAGAAATATGGCTTAAACCAAGCCTAATTTCACCCCACACGATTGAGCACACGGGAGTGTGACTCGATCGTGTGTCCGCTATAACTTAATTAAACAAGTCAGTGAGTTATACGGCTTAGACACACCGACATGTCTACTAGCCGTGTGTGGCACACGGGCTGGCACATGGGCGTGTGGCCGGCCGTGTAGCCAAGTCAATATACTTTCTAGATTTTACATGGCAATGGCACACGAGCGTGTCTCTGGCCGTGTGATGCAAGTCAATATGTATGCCCTGTTTTCACACGGCCTGTGTCACGGGCGTGTCTGGTGGCCGTGTGAGGCACACAGTCTGTTCACACGGGCGTGTGATCCCTTCTTGCATGAAAATTTTCTAAGCTTTCCAAAGTTTTTAAATGTTATCGGTTTAGTCCCAAACCTTTTTCAAGCTTGTTTTAAGGTCTCGCAGAGCCTTGTAAGGGACAATATGATTATGTTTGATTGATGATTATGTGATAATGGCTTTATATTCGAGAAATGTATGTTGTATGTTGTGATTTGATCGGTAATACCGTATAACCCTATTCCGTTGACGGATACAAGTTAAGGGTGTTACATACATAGATATTAGAAGTAGTGTATATTATTAAAAATGTGAATAAATATTGTCCGAATGTGGTTGATTTAAGGTGTCTTAATGTTTCTCAATGTGGCTGTCCAAATGAATGTTTAATGTGTTCGAAAATGTTTTAATGTTGTCCAAATTAAGGTTGCATAAATGGTTCATGTTGGTGCTTAAATGAATTACAATGCTGTCCGAATTTGGAGTCATAATGTTTCCCGAATTAATGATGTTTAAACTATCCAAGTTGTTATTTGATTGTCTTCGAATGTGGCTGTTTTAAATGAGGTATAATGCTGTTTGAAATGTGCTACTTAAATGTGATTTAAATGATGTTCGAAAGTGGTCAGATAATAACTTTAATTCTTGAAAGTTATGGTATCTAATTGTATGCTTTAATGATACTCAAAGGTGATTTAAATGATGTCTAAAAGATATTAATATGCGGTTTTAATAGTTGGAAATTATGTTGTCTAAATGTATGTGTAGATGATGCTTAAATGTGATTTAAATGATGTTCAAAAGTTGTTAAATGACCGTTTTAATTGCTGAAAATTTTGGTATTTGATTGTATGTTTTGATGAGGTTTAAAGGTGTTAAAAATGATGTCTTGATAGTATACTTTGCTAAAAATTTTAAAAGGGTTAATATTGATTGCATTGATCTACAAACAAATTAAAAAAATTATCATATATATTTTTTTGATAATTATTTTTTAATATTTTATTATATCTTCATAGGATACTTGTTAATCTCTTGACTTTACTTGTGTAGTCTAAAAATTCTAGTCTAATTTAACAAAGTATTTTTTCAAAACTCTAGTCTAATCTAGAATAATGTATCAAATATTTTCTCTTTAGAAAATAAAAATTAAATAAATAAAATACATAAAATTAAAAAAAGCACCACCAATGTAATATGTATCCTATCATAAATGTAAAAAAATGAAAAACATAAAAATACCAAACTAATATAAATCAAAGAAAATCAAAGGTGAAAGATGAAGGGAGATGAAAGGTGAAATATTAAACATTTAAGATGAAATATGAAAGATTGAATATCCATTTAATAATATTCATAACACAAAATTCATAATTTTTCAATTACAAAACTAATTTACAAAAAAATTGATTTACTAATCTAGTCACCGCCATTTCTCTTTCAAGTTTTTCTCTTCCTGCTTTTGTGCAAGAATAAAACCAAAAGCGTAGCGCGAGACAGAACAGAAGACTATAGAATAGAATAGAATCGAGTAGAATGTGTACGCTCCATTTCCCAGTCCAAATGCAATCCGATATCCGCACCGCCCTTCACCTAGCTTTCTCCAGCATCGGCTCGCTCAGTCCGTTTCGCAGGTCAACTCTCACCCTCCCACCTCGCTGTCTCCGCCCCGCTGCCTCATTGGGTCTGCTTTCAAGACCTTTCTCTACCTCCGCCAGCCTTCCCGACAAGCCTTCCATTTGTACCGCCGACGAGCTCCACTATGTCTCCCTTCCCAATTCTCATTGGCGCCTCGCCCTCTGGCGTTATCACCCTCCTCCTCAGGTTTGTCGTTTTCTTTGATTTTTCCAATTCGGCTATCGCTATTTTTTCTCCCTTTTTCTTATAGATTGATGAGATGAAATGATTATAACCATCACTACGTTGTAACAGGCGACCCCGAGAAATCACCCCCTTTTATTATTATCTGGGGTGGGGACTAATGCCATAGGGTACGATCTTTCTCCCGAGGTAAATTGTGTGTTTTGTTTTGAGATAGTTGAATATGGATTTTTTGGTTTCCCCAATAGTATGGAGAGAAAAAGTTGGGTTGAACTAACTTCGATTGGAGTTGGTGTTGACCTTGTATATTAAAACGAGAATTCAGAAGTTCGGTCCAATTTGTTTAAGCCTTACCGTCCTGTAACCGTCATGCATAAAATTGAAGTCTAAAACGGTAGGTATATATATAAGCAAGAATTCCCAAGAATTTGCTTCTTTCTTTTTTCAAAGAGATGTAAATTGTTTCGGTATGCTCTTTTTGGCTTAAAATGCTGAATTATTTGCTTATAGGTTTTTACGCTGCATTTGGTCCAAGGATAACTCTATATCTTTTAGTTGTTTTTGCGCATGGAGTAGCAGGGACTAATGAACATTTGATTTGGCCTTTAGCACATGATTACAACAACCAGAACTTGTTCAATTTGGGTTTCTTTTAATTTTTTATTTTTTATAATCGGCTGGATGCTTCTCAGAAACCAGACTATGATGAGCCTAAGAAGATGGTTTTGCACTGTGTTGTTGATTATCAGCAGCCAGTATTATAACCACATAGTATATCAGCGCTTTTGTTTATCCTGGTGATAGCCTCTGGGTTTGTTTCAAAATTTCTTAAAACCAAGGCTGATAGCCCTCAGGCAAATATTGTGAACCATGCTCAATTAAATGCTCATAAATGATAGTTCAATCCATACGGACCCTTTATGGCATCAAAAGTCACCACCTGTCAAGTTCTATTAGAAAATGTTTGATGTATGTTGCCTTGGTTAGTCATGACTATCTCACAGTTAAAAGTGCCATTCATGTTACCTTTTCTGCACACTTACATGAATACCTACAGTCGAGTTGAAGCAAATAATGATGTCTTCCAACTTTTACGTATAACTTTAAGATGCTGAATATTATTTCCTTCTCTTTTTCTTATAAATATGATCCTTTTCCTGATAAATGTGAGATGGATATGCAGTCTTCATTTGCAAGATACATGTCTGGCCAAGGATTTGACACATGGATTCTTGAAGTTCGTGGTGCTGGGCTAAGTGTGCAGGGATCAAATTTCAAAGAAATTAAGGAAAGTGCTAATGCAGTATCTGAGCAGATGGAAGCTGTTGCTAAGGGTGTTACAAATGGAATGTCTCCTGTGCAGCAGCCAAATAATGTTTCTGATACTTTATCAGATTCTGAGATTTCTCATTTCGGACAAGATTCGATAGGGATTGCAACAGCATGGGATGAGTCAAAATTGGTGTCGAAGTTGACAGAAATCTTGATGCGTTTGTCTGAGAGACTTTCTGGCTTTCTCAGTGATGGCCAATCAAGGCTTATCTCTGCTAAATTGTTTGATCAAATATCAAACCTTTTGGAAGGTTCTCAGTTATCTGATCGCTTGGAGGAGGTAAGGGCAAACCTTTCCAACTTATTGGAAAAACAACAAAACTCTGGTATAACTAGCCAAATTAGAGATCTAAGTCAAAGACTTGTAAATATTATTGAAGAAGGCCAACGATCTGTTTCACCTCAGTTCATTGATATGCAAGAGCGGCTTTCGTCAACAATAGAAGATTTTCAGAAACAACTTGACTTGATTGTGAAGTATGATTGGGATTTGATCACTATCTGGAGGAGGATGTTCCTGCTGCGGTGAGGTGACATTTTGCTATGCTGGAAGGCTATGCAAATGCTGAATTATTTTTAGTTTACTTTCTTATTTAGAATGTTACGAATTCCATTTGTTATTTTGCATTCTGTATGCTATCAGTATCTACTGTCTTTAGGCTGAGTTGACGATTCGCATTTTCATTCATATAGATGGAGTACATAAGGGCACACACAAAGCCAAAGGATGGAAAATTGCTTGCGGTTGGTCACTCAATGGGAGGCATATTGCTTTATGCTAAGCTGGCACGGTGTGGTAAGATACCATCATTTGCAGTTTGTCACATGCTGATGATTTTCACTCTTCAATACTAATGCATAGGAGACAAAGTAAGATTCATCCCTCAATTAGTGGAACTACACTTTGAAAACCTTAAAATGAGCTCATATTGTGGTGACCTCGTCTTATTCTAAGCTTTAAATAACAATTCATCAAACTAGAATTGAAAAGCTGCCTTAGATTTGCAATGATTAGTGGAGGAAACAAATTATAATTATTTAAGGTGTACAAAAGCTTTATGCCCGTCGAGTAGCCACTTTAGGTTAAGTAGGCTCAACTTTTAAAGTTGAATATTATATATACATATACAGTGTATATGTATATATATAGACGAGGGATCTATTTAGACTAGTGTAACACTTTCATGACTTTTTGTACCATTAATTTTTTTCAACAATTCAAACATCATATTCCATGTTCTATTCATATATAGATCATGCACGTCAAGTTTTGAGTAAATTACCTTAGTTTTATACTAGTGTAAGTGGATCCCTCCCAATATATAATTAGCGTAAAAATTTGGCGTTTCCCTATATAACTAGTATATTGACACTAGTAAAATTTGTTCAACTTGTTAAGTGAAAAATTTTTGGTCTTTAATTTTATGTTCATTCACAAGTTTGGAAAAAATAATTTGCATGTATTTCTTGTGGTCTTCTATTAATCACAAGTTGAGCCTTGTTACAATTTTGTTTTGTTACTGGCTTCTTTTTTAAACTCTCTTTTTCACTTTGTTGTCATCTCATTTTCCAGCTATAATTTTCACCTTAATTAACTCTACAATGAATATTATATATGATTTTAATCCAATCTTTAATTGGTTGGTTTTTTGTACATGATGTAATAAATTGTAAAAAAAATTATGTATTCACTTGAAGTTGTTATATTTTGGGATATTTTATTCAATGTTTAATTTTGTCAATGTCGTACACTAAGTAAAAATCATTATCTATAAAAAGATAAATATTATTATAATAACCCACTGACTTAAGTACTTGTTATGCCATTGTTTTATGTGTCATCACCTATTTAATAACAATTGAAAAAAGAGCTATTGAATTATCACAGGGTGCATATTGAGCAGCCAATGCTATAAAAAGAAGATTATTCTTAATGAGATCGCCTGTGGTTTCATTTAGCTGAGCCCTTTACTGATATGTCCGATGTTTTTGTTCTCCTTATTGTTTGAATGAATGAGCCCTATCTATGTTGGATCTCTAGTCAGACAGTACTCTTCATCTTCTTCTTTCAAGCCTGATGAGCCTTCAACCCCCCCCCCCCCACCTTTTGGTCCTAAGATATTTATATATATATTTCCTGCCCAAACTGGTGTTGCTGTTAGGATCAAGCATATTCATTATGGATACTTATCCATAACATTGCCCAGTGGAGTGTAAAAACTCCACAAGCGAGGTTAGTGGAGTGACACCTACCCATTTATTTTTTATTTATTTTTAAATGTACTATAAGGGGCATGTGTTACCCCATTAACCTTGCTTGTGGAGTTTTTAAACTCCAGTGGCAGTGTATGAAATAATAAGCCTATTATTATTTGAAGAGTAGCGCTCCCCGCCCTAAGGGAGCCAATGGGTCAAATATATTTTTAGTATCATAGAATGTTGCTATTGTTAAATTTAACTTAGGGGGCATGTATTTAAAATTTGATTCTATTTGAATCAAAATCATTTTCTAGTATTAGTTTTTAATGTGCTTCTCTTTATATTGTACTTTCTTTTTCTCGTGTCAATAAAAATAACCATTGGTTTTGTGTGTTATATATCTTCTTGGAAGGTTTTGAAGGAAGGGAACCTGAACTCAAGGCTGTTGTTACATTGGCGTCATCACTTGATTACACATCTTCAAGTTCGACACTCAAATTACTCTTACCTCTTGTAAGTTGGTGAACCAGTGTTAATTGCCATTTATGATGATGTGATTTTGGTAACTACCTACTTAAAAGCTTGATACAAATTGGTTTGAGAAACTAATATCATGGCACTTGATATGCAGGCAGATCCTGCACAGGCTCTTAATGTACCTGTTGTTCCATTAGGGGCAATGTTGGCAGCTGCATATCCTCTATCTTCTCGGCCTCCTTATGTCTTGGCTTGGCTTAATAATCTAATATCAGCAGAGGACATGATGCATCCGGAGTTGCTTAAAAAGCTTGTCTTAAACAACTTCTGTAAGTATGGGTATATTTTCTTCACATGATGCGAAATGCCACAGCTTTTCTTATTTGAATCTAAAGCTTCACTGTTTCTATGTAAATGACATCCGGGTAGCCAATGATGAATTACACACAAAGTCCTTATACACAAAACCGGTTTTCTGCTATTATGACTTGATATCTGTTACCGATTTTCTGGCTTGATGGGAGTTGTCTATGATGTGATCCCTAGTGCTCTACTCTGGGTTTATCAAGTTTTTTTTCCTTTAATGATTCTCAGGTACTATACCAGCTAAACTTCTTCTGCAGCTCACGTCAGCATTTCGAGAACGGGGATTATGTGATAGGAGTGGTAAATTTTTCTTCAAGGATCATCTACATAAAAGCAATGTACCTGTCCTGGCTATTGCAGGAGATCAAGATCTAATTTGCCCACCTGAAGCTGTAGAAGGTAAATAATGCACATAATTCTCTCATATTATATGGTTTTCCTACGTATTTACATTTTTACTTGTTATCCTTTGGATCAGAAACCGTGAAGCTTCTTCCGCGGAACTTGGTCACCTATAAAATATTCGGAGAACATCAGGGTCCACATTATGCTCATTACGATCTTGTGGGAGGACGACTGGTAAGCATTGCTAACAGGAAAATGTACACTGAAACGCCCTTTGATCATTATTCTTCTTCTGTTTCTAAAATTGTTCAAACACAGGCTGTGGAGCAAGTTTACCCATGTATAATCCAGTTTCTTAGTCAACATGACGATTGAACATGATGATATCTGGGCCAATAAACATCGCTACAAAAAGATATAGTAAAGAAACACTAGTTCATTTAGCCGATAGGCAACCTAATGTACCCATTTCTTGGTAATGGTGGCAGCATGGAGTATGCTTATATTATTGCCATGCTCGACGCAGTTAATCTGACTCATCACTTTTGGTCGAGATGCATTCGGAGTTGAAACAAAGGAAGTATGAAGGACCTTCAAGTTTGGATGAATCGACATTGACCTCATCTTTTTTTTTTTTAAGCTGTGAATTATAAATATTTTCCAATATTTACTAGATAAATTACATCATATATAAATACAAAAGGAGTATAGTGTAATATATAAAAAATGGGTCGGGTTGGATTCTGATATTATTTTTATATCTTGAATTTCAAGGTTTATGAGTTAAATTATTTTGTTCAGATTCATTTTTGATGATTAAAATTATTATTCAAAATATTTTGATACATCAAGTTGACTTTTAGACATAATTTATATGTATAAAATTTTACATATCACAATCTAAAATGATAATTATGGTTTATTGTTTACAAGTTAGAAAGAATTATAAATTCTGAAAGTTGAAGTTTATAATTTTAGAAGTTACGTTAAAAGTCTTGGTTTTATCAAATTATTCTTAAAAATTTTATACAACAATAATAAAATTAGACTACGGTAAAAAATGTAACAGATCTATAAAAATCATTAAAAAGCTAAATGTAATTCTAATTGAAATGGTAAAATTAAGGTGAGGAGTAGATTTGATCATGTGCTGAGCCATTTGTTCAAGTTTGGAGTCCGTCTAAAAAATGTAAGGGTTTGAAAAAATATAAGTTCAAAAAATGAATTCGGACGTTTATAAATGGAGCAAGTCTTGGGTAAAATTTTTGTCCCTGGGCCCGACTTGAATTTGTCTAATTTTTTTCTTGATGTTATTTATTTTATTTTATTTTACCATTTTACTATTATATTATTATTATTTTATTGTTATTATTTGGATATTATATAGTTTTTGTTTTATTGTTAATTGTGTTACTATTTTAGAGCCATTTATTTGTTAAATTACAACTATCGTAATGTTATTCAAGTATAATTTTTTTTAATATATTTTTAATTTGCTAGAAAATATTTATTTTAATATAGTGTATTTGATGTGTTATATTTTTTAAATTTATTCTTATAAAAAAATAAATATTAGAAAAAATTAATACAATCGGGTTGGGCCGAGCTTGGGTTTAGTTTTTTTTATCTAGATCTGGATTAGACAAAATTTTACACTTATTTTTTAGGCTGGACCTAAAAACAAACTTAAAATTTTATATTAATTCAATCCATGATCAAATCTAGTAAAGAACAAGATAATTGTGGTAAATATTTACTTTGCTTTATATTTTTATTTTCAATTCTGGTTTGTATTTATGGTATGAGTTGAATGATAATAACTTAACTGATGAAAATACTTAAAAACTTGAAGATTAAGATAAGGGTAATCATATGATATCCTGTGAAGTTTACAAAAAAAGCTATTACTTCCTGAAAAAAAATTTTCATTTTCTTAAAAACCATTCGAGAAATTTTAAATAAATTAACTATTCAAATAATAAAGTTAAATTAATTATTTAAATAATTTTATTGTTCGAACCTACATAGAATAGTGTCTTACAAAAATTTTAACCATCATTTTATTCAAATTAAAATGCAAAATTATAATATAATATTAATTTTCATTCACGTTAATAAGAAAAAGTGAACGCAACATGAAACAATTTCGAATATAATTGAATAATTATAAGTATATTTAACCTTTTTTTTTTATATGGAACAGAAGGGGACAATTTTCATTCCTTCCACTCAATTGCCATATAAAATTGAAATGACCTTTGATCTGGTCCCTTAAGTGTCTCAAAGGACAAAGCATGCTATGCTACTCTCCTTCTGAGTCACACTGACTGCATACTGCACTTCGGTAATGCTGCTGCCATATAGCAGCCTGCCAAAACCCCATCAACTGTACCATTATCTGAACATTCTGATTTCCAAAATACCATCCAAAATTTCACAAAAAAGGACCATCCCAACTCTTCTATTGGTGCTAAATTTTAATACACCAAAGAAAGGTCAGACTGAACCCCCCCCCAAAAAAAAAAAAACACACACAAATTATGTCCAAGTCTTGAGTTAAGTTGATTGTAGGACTGTGTATATAAGGCATAACATAAGTTCCCTCCATATTTCTATGTTGCTTTCACAATGGACCCTCAAACGTCTGTCTCTGATTTCATTTCCAATATTTCAGGCCACAAAGACGTGGGAGAGTCGTCTCAGAATCATGGGGATGAGGTGCTTCCTCATTCTTTAACCATTGCTGCGTTTGTAGGACAAGATGATTACTTTCAAAATGCTTTTGTTATGACTTCGAGTTTCCAGACTCACCCAATAAACCAGAACCCGCAAGGCATTGAATTTCCCGAGGAGATTTCACTCGAACCTGATTCAGGACAGTCCAACCAGAGGAAAAGAAAACTCTTTGAATTAGAAAACTCGAAATGTCTCCAACAAGTACGTTCATTTAAAGCTACTTTAAGTATTATATGTATAAATGTAGAGACTCATTTGTTTGAATTTGGTTTTAGGAGGTTGCAGGGGTGTCTCAAGGACTTGAGAGGAACCAAAATGAGCAGCAGCAGCCTAAACAAAAACGTCGTGGTAAATTGCATACGATTTCAGAGAGGGTGAGTTCAGTTCATGCAAATGGTAGTATAATCTTAATTTACTTGTCTTGAAATGGGATTTTCCGTTTCATGTCCGCCATTTCTTCTTTTTATCTCTGAACAGCGGCGCAGGGAGCGTATTAGAGGAAAGATTCAAGCTTTGCAAGAATTGATACCTAACTGTAACAAGGTCTCATTTTTTTCTTCATTTTTCCTTATTATCAATCAATCTCTGACACTATATTAATCAAGTATAATACTTGTTAATGACATGAGTTTAACCCTGACTTGTAAGTAACATTAGAGTAACGATCCCAACACTGGAATTCTTGAAATCCCTTCTTTGTTGCTGTATTCCTGCACCCTCTTTCTAATTCAGAAATTTTTTTGGTGTAAAGTCTTAAAAGTCTTAAAATTTATTTTTAAAGATGATTACATGAACCGAATTTGAAATTACTTAATTCGGAATTTAGATATGCATGCTCTATAGTCGTAATAGAATCCATGGCAGTCAGGGATGCAATATGTTTTTAGCCGTTTTATAGCAAAATTTGTGTTTCCTATGTTGTGGATATTTCACATGGAAGTTCAGAACTCATGACAGTAGTCATTCACATGTGTAGCAGAAAAACGTACAAAAACTAGATTTTGTCATGGAATTGATAAAGCCAATGTGATGGCTTTGTAATTTAGTGCTGCCACTTGCACCATGGTTTTTTTTTTAATGTCGAGGAAATGAAGTTAACTGTCAGAACTATTCCTTCCCCCCCCCCTACTTGTTTTACAGTACGTAAAAGAAATTTCTAACTAATCCAACATTTTGATTTGATTTATTTTTTAAAATTATCATCATTACCTCTATTTTTTGTGTATGCCAAATTTCAGTGGGACAAAGCTTCGATTCTGGACGATGCAATTAACTGTATTAAATCACTAAAAGTTCAAGTTGAAGTAATCTCTCTCCTCTTTCCCTTTCTACTTCAATTTTTTTTGCCAATATTTATTTCTTACTGCATTGTGTTCATCTGTTTTCAGATGATGTCAATGGCAAGAGGAGCTTTTTATCAAGTTCCATACATGTTACAAGCAGTAATGCACATGAGAGCAGGGATGGTTGGCATGTGTTTTTCATCTGGTCTTCCTACAATGCCAGCAGCATCTCCATTTTCAGAACCAGCAGACCTGCCACTAATGTCTGGAACTGGAACCAGAAATCTTGGCCTCCCACTTCTTCAAATGCCATTTTTTCATTCACAGTTACCACTACCAGCAGCTGCCACTCCAACAATGTTCCCAAATTATCTTACAGCTGTTGATACATAAAACATTGTATCCACCACTTCCATTGATTGCCAACAAATCCCAATTACCATTCAGGTTTGTTTTACTTCAATACCCTCATACCATGGAATTCTCTTTAATAAGAATCAGATTGTATTTTATCCCATTTACTAAAAAATGGGTAAATTACTCTTTACATATTAGATCAAAGAATAAACTGGTCCATTTTATAAATATTTCATCCATTTGTACTATTAAAAATTAGTGTGGGTAATAGAATAACAAAATAGCCTTATTTTTATGTATAGAGACCTATTTTTAACGATAGAAAAGGATAGAATTTTTAACAACAGACTAGTTTGCTCTTTGATTAATGTACAATAATTAGAGGTGGAGCCAAAAAATTTTGGGGGCAGAATTAAATTATATATTTTTATGTTAGTAAAAAATGTAATTTTACCAATTTTAATAACATATCTTTATCATTTTTAAAGGATTAAATCAATTTTTTTATCATCTTGGGGGAGCAAAGTGCAATTTTATTATTATTAATTTAAAATTTTATAAGTTATAAAGGGAGCTAAATGGAAATTTTTTTATTTTAGAGGGCTCGGGCCGGAACTCCTGCCAATTCACTAGGTTCGTCACTGAAAATGATTAATTTACTTTTTTTTTAAAAAAAAGATAAAATACAATTCAATACTACTACAAAAATTTCCATGGTAATTTTACCATTCCCTCTCTTCTTATCATATTAATAATTTTTATTATCAATCTCATTTATTTACTAATATTGCCTATCCCAGTCCCATGACAATAGTTTCCTCGGTGAAAATTATCTTGCCTCGTCATCGCCAGCAAAGCTTCCTTCTAGTTATCAGTAATCGAGAGCTTGCATGGCATCACAATGATGAATTGATTTCCCTTGTTGATTGATTGAAGAACAAAAGAAGAGATCCTGCAATGGAGCAGACTGAGTTACCACAATTCGTTTGTGGACATTGATTTGAGAATTGAGGGTCTATAATTTCTTGTATGGATATTAAATAAAAATGTTTGAGTTTGGATTCGGTAAATTTAGCAATTAAATTTCTGCGACTCATATTATTTGATTATCTAATTTAATAATTCTAATTTAAATATAATTAACATATAATATGAAGCTTAAATTTTAAAATCAATAGAAATAAATATACAATCTTTTTCTATTTTAATAATTTTATCGTAATCTATATGTAAATTATTTAAAATAGGAATATTATACTATTTTATGATAAAAATTTTGATCACTCCTTAAAATTTAGTAGGTAAAATTTTGAGATTAGTTATAGTTATTGAAGTTTGATGGAAATTATTTGACAAAAGACTAAAAAAATACTTCGAAAAAAAAACTAATTTTTGAGCAAATAAAAATAGAGACTAAAAAATATATTTTGATAAATATAGGGACTATTTTCATAATTTAATCAAACTAATTATTAGATGACATGGTAATGCCAAATACATGTTCGAAAACATGTGACATTGTCGTGTCATCCAAATGTTATTACAAAAATTAAATTAAAAGAACAATTATAATTTTGATGTATTAATTTTTTGAGAAGTTATATTTTATTTACCAAAATTTGAGTATTATAATGGGCATAATGCCAAATTACCTCTAATGTTTGGCTGAATTTTCATTTTAACCTTTTCTCTTTGAAATTCATACCGGTACAATGTCTAAATATTCTAGATCAAAATGATTTAAGCCCAAAAATGACACAAACTCAAATATCCAATTTAAATGAAAGTATTTAAAATGGCCAATTTGAAAAATTGAACTAACAAACACGAATGACATAAACTTAAAATAACTATAGAAAAATGATTAAATCAGAGTGATAATAGAGTTTGTACGCTTAAGCATGTTGCAACAACATGCATTGCATGCATTGAAGCTTTAACATGTTGTGATCTTTGAGTACCATTGATGCCTTATCTTGAAAATACAATAATCAGTCATATTTTAGAAATATGACTTTGATGCATGGGATACTATAAGAAAATTTTGGGTTAAATTATGATATTAATCTTGTACTTTACAAATATTGTAGATTTAGTCCTTAAACTTTAATTTGATTAATCTTAGTCCCTGTACTTTTTGATTTGGTCAATTTTAGTCATTTTACTTTTCGAGTTTTGAAATTTTAGTCTTGATCCAAATGGTAGCAGCTAGATTCATTCAATTTCTAGTTCTGTACTATGCATACGGTTGTAAATTTAGTATATATTCTCTAATTAGATCATTCTAAGATTTCTAAGCCCGAATACTTTTCGAAATTTGAAATTTCAGTCTTGACGCAAAAGATTATCGTTAATCTATATGACATTACACATATGATAATATATTTGACTCATTAAAATTTGGATGAATCTAACTATTATTGTTTGGCGAGGATTGAAATTTTAAAATTCGAAAAGCATAAGGATTAAAAATGATCAAATTAAAGTATAAAGACTAGATCCACAAGGAGTGATAGCAAAATTTAACCGATGATTTTGACTTATCAATGCTGAAATTTGTTAGAAAATGTTGAAATATTATTGTGAAAATTTTGTTACAGCAACATAAAGTCGTGGTTAGATCATTATGTATACATCCTCTGTTATTAAAAATCATTATGTATACACCCAACGACTTCGAGAATTGAAAATTCATTTTTAATTATATATTGAAACTCACTTTTGCTTAGTTCTTAAATATAGCGGTTTTTGGTAATCACTTAATTTAATTGTATAAAAGCGAGTTACGTCTGAATTAAACTTGGATATAGAGCCTTCTTTCGTTTCTTGACGGTGAAGTAAGATCAAGCTCATGAACTTATTATCCTAGATTGGAACAAGTTGATAGGATTCCCTTTTACGTCCCAAGGTCCCTCCCATGTGGCGACATGGGGGGCGTAAAAAGGAAAGAGAGGGATGAGGTTTCTCTTGCTTTTGGCATAGCGGGGCCCCAGCGGGAGGCCTGCACGACGGGCTATTAGCTCAGTGGTAGAGCATTACAGGTTCTGATCATATCTATTTTCTTTTAATACAATGCCTAGAACTACCCATAACCCCTCCCCAACCCATAAATAGGAAGATAATGCATTTCAACGTACTCAAATTTGTTAGACAAGACATGTTAGCGAACAAAATAAATTAAATATAAATAAACACATATAAAATAAAAGTAGAATAATTTATATTTAATTTATCAAATACAAAAAACAATCAAAATTAAAATCGAATAAAAGTTTAAATTAGAATGAAGAATAGAAATTTTACAAAACGTTGAGGCTTGTGAAACATAGTTTCTTTAAGACATATTCAGCTGCTCCTACGGTGCTTGGAGAAATGTTGGTCGAATGTCTCCCAGGGTACAATCACAACAGTATAAAAGTAGTAGCACCTCTACAACGATCAACGAAAGAATTTTGCCTTTTTCTATCACCGGAATGTTGTAAAAATATGTAAAGGCAAAAGAAGAATTTTGAAATCAGCAGAATTTCAGTATAAGAAAATCTTAGAATGTAAGTTTAATCCTACAGAAAATACAGTCTTTTATAAATATATAGGATGGTGAAAATTTTGGAAATAACCATAAAATCTGCTATTAAGGAGCCAAAAAATCAATTTGATTTAAAAAAATTAAATCAAATTGATTGAAATCAGATACTATCCATATATAAGAGGATTATGTCTGCTGAGGAAAAATATATTCGTATTGAGCTAAAATAGCCACAGACCCATTTGGGCCTGACATTTAGAGTCGCCCAGTCGTGGGATGCACCTCAACCCCGTCGAGTTAGAACTTGCATCCCTTCCTACGCGCGAGACAAAATTACAAGTTTAGTAATTTAACTATACTTCAAAAGAGTTCACATATATAAACACATCTCACATTTGGTATTTAACCAATGTGAGATCTAAGCCTTTACTTTTCCTCAACAATATTTCCAAGTGGCTTATTTTGAGTATCAATTTCTCATTCATCACTCAACCATTTTGAGCATATGATATACCGTTGTAAAGGTCTCATGGAGTAGAATATGAAACCATAATTAGATGATTCAAATCTCCACCTTTACTTATTGAGAATATGCCTCAAAGTTTCCATAAAATGTAATTTTTCCAATAGAATTCACGTCCTCCTGCATTGGTAACAATGTTCATGCCAATCGAGCTAAGACTCAATCGATAATTGTCTAAGTATATTATTAAAAAATTATTTTAACTATAATTTATAAATATTGTAGAAGCCCAATTTTGCCTGGGCCCAAACAAACCAAATCAAACCAAACAAAAAAAAGGTCCATTTACAAAATATCAGACCCAAGTTACAGGCCTAATGCACTACCCGATATGTTGCAAGCCCAAATGACCCAAATAACAAAAACCCTAGTGGCCCAAATAACCCATAAGCTAAACTAAATAGAAACCCTAGCCTCTTTTGCGCCGCACCCTTCCCACTTCAACACCATACCCTAGCTTCTACCATCGTTGTTTGCAAGAAAAAGGAAGAGCAGACAAACACGCAACAGAAACAATAGCAAATAGTAGATAAAAATAGAAAATAATATTGTAATTTGGCTATAAAAAGCCTACAAAAACTGACTGTAAAAGAGGAGTTTAAAAAAAACAGAAATCGAACGAAAAAAAATAAAGATCAAGTTTATAAAGGTAGCCTTTTTATTTTTATTTTTTTGATGTTTATTCTCGAAGTAAAATAAAAAATAATAAATAAAAAAGAAAATCATACTTGTCGTTTCATCTCTGAGCCACCGTTGGTGCCTCCTTCGATCCGAAAGGCTGTCGAGCCCTCTAGATTTCGGCCAAAGTCAGTGTGGAAGGTGTCGAAAACCAAAGGGTTTTCCTGTTTTGGGGGGGTTTCGGCTTTAGTCCGGTGTTTTTGACCCCGAATCAGAGTTCTATGTAAAAAAAGGGTTTTAAAATATTTTTTGGGCTATTTCCGGCCACCGTCACCGGTGATCGGCGGTCCACGGCGACCTTATGGCCTACATGAGAAAAAAAATAAGAGAAAGAATTTTTTTTTTAGAATGGGGTTAGAAGTGTTTTTTTTTTGTTCTTTTTATTTATTTATATAAGGGCCTATACGATGTCGTTTTGGGCTTAAGCATCAGATGCCAAAACGGCGTCATTTTGAAACGTGACCCAAAAACCGACTTGACTTGCCTTAGAATCCGTATGTTTTTTAAAAGGGGGGTCTATTTACACCTTTACACCTTTGGTCCTTCCGCTTTTATGGCCTGTTTCAATTTAGTCCTATTTCTTCTTTTTTTTTTAAAAAAAAATTTACCCTGTGATTTGGATTTTGTTTTGTTTCAGTCCATCATGAAATGGCACGTTCGTGGGACTGAGAATAATTTCCCTTCTAGTCCCCGTCCCTTTTTGCGCATTTTATTTTGGCCCTTCATTCTGCCCTTTCTTTTTTCTATTTTACAATCTATCCATTAATTTTGTCTAAATTGTGACTTAACCCTTATTTATTTAATTTCAACCCTTTATAGATCTTATATATATTATTTTATTTATTTATTTATTATCTTTTACTCTTTTTGTATATTTAAAGATTATAATGCTTATATTTTCTGTATTTATGCACTTCTTGTTTATCATCGTTCTTATTACTATTATTTATTTATTCATCCATTTATTTATTATTTACTTTTTTTTATATTTAAAAATAAGATTGTTACATTTTTCTATTTGTACATTTTTACTCATTTATTATTATTGTTATTATATTATTTTTTATCTTATTTTTACTACATTTTTATTTCTTTTATTTTTATTACTTTATTTATCTTGTTACCAATGTCATGAATTAATATTCTTATTAGTGTTATAATTATATTGATTTTATTATAGCATTCTTTTATTTATTATTTATCATTCTAGTGTTCTACCCATGTAGCTACTTCACATTACTTCGTTATCATTATATCATACGCTATATTTAAACATATTTTTGTTTTTGTTTTCATATCATGCCTGAATAAATTAAATGCATATCACCTTATGTGTTACATTCATTTTTTTCACGCGATGCATAAAAAAGGAAAATTTTTAAATAGGGGCAAATGTTTATTATTTTGGAATTAGAAAATTCGTATTTCTAACTTACGGAATATGACCTCCTTCTAAAACCTAGATAGTCGAATATTTACTTTAAAATAAAAAATGAAATTTAAGTAATGATCAATGGCGTTCATTTTTGTTCTCGAAGATCTAAGGCATTGTGTCCAACTTATGAGACATGATCCTTTCTTCTCGATTAACTTGAAATAAACCCCTTTTTGTGAAAATTAATTTAGTTAAGTAATGTCTTAATAAAGGATCGTATTTTAAAATCTCTTCAAATTTTCAATTTTCGACACTAAAGACGTTGAGTAATCAATTAGGTACCAATTTTGGGCATAACGAGGGTGTTAATCCTTTCTTGTGCGTAATTGACTCCCAAACCCATTTTTTGGATTTTTGTAGACCGAAAATTATTGTTTTAATAAATCAAACATCTTATTAAAACGATCAAATTACGAGGTGACTCGATTACACTTCCTAAAAGTGATTGGTAGCGACTCCCATTTTCATTTTAAAATAAAAAGTCGATTTAAAAAAAAAGGTTTCGACAAATATAATTGACTTAAAACGTGAAAATGTGAAATTAAGAAAAACATGAAATAAAAAAGTGGAAAAGAGTTAAATTTGATAAAATCTAAATCCTTAAAAGCCCAAATGAATGAACATATTGTATAGTTTTAGTAAGTACGGAAAATCTGTTGGTTACAAAATGAAATAATGAGCTTAGACTAATACATGTACGGTGTACCCAGGAAGATTATTTATTGAAATACATGACCTTCGGTGCAAATGTCAACAACCTAATCAAAGAATCAGTGGAGAACTTTCTGGGAAACAAATAACAGATATTTCTGCTCTGCCCATTATACTCACATTGGCTTCCATGTCTCAAAGCCTTCAAAAATTCAACGGTTACCAATGGTCTTAAGTAGGTTACAGGGTGAATGCCAGCTCTGGACCAATCAACCCAGGTCAAAGTTCTATTGGAATTCTTGGGCGTAAACTTCATGGTCACAAAGGTTGGCAAGTAATGTTCATCGGAATAGCAAGCGTTGGTGCAGTAGCTTTGGAAGAGTGGAAAATAGAATTGGTCAGAAACAACTTCCAAGGCCAGTTCCCTATCCATCTCGAACCATTGGGAGCCTTTTCTCCATTCATCAATTGTGATATGAGGGCTCATTTTCTCGTTGTATCGCCCACGCCCAACCGGGGAGTGTTTATCATATGCTTCTATGTAACTCTGGGTAGAGTTCATGAGGTAAGCGTAGATTGTGGAGAAGTTAAACAGTGGAATGCATGCTTCTGACAGAAGAACAAATCTTTGGTTTGAGAAATCCATCAACGCATTGGCCAGAAGCCGGCGCTCCGCTTCTATCATATTTACATGTCCCCATCTCACTTGCTGCATCATCATATAAGTAGCCATTCAGACTTGTTTAAATTTTATTGAACTTCAACAATCTTAGATTACCTATTTAGATATAGCACTTTATAAATAAATAAATAATAACTATCAAATATCACACATTAATGCAAATAATTCAAATCACCAAGTGATTAAGAGGTATGTGTTGGCATATTCATGCTAATTATATTCTTAATAATCTTTATTGTATAACTCACATAATAATAATAATATGTTCAACCCTCAATGTTTATATTTTTTTGTTAATTTGATTCCTATTCTCTTTTTTATTCAAATTTGGCCATTTACCTTTCAAAAAAGAATAAAATTATTTTTTTAATGAAAATGCTGACTAAAATAATAATTTTTTTAATGTAGTTAGTGCGGCAATCCACGTGTACTTCATGTTGGCATGAGCATAATACTATTTGTCTTATATGTCATGTCAACAAATAATTTAAAAATAATTATAAAAAGTTCATAATTTTTTTTAAAAAAAAAACATAAAGTACACATGAATTGTCATGCAGATTGCCAAGTTTAAAAGTTCAACATTTTAATCAGTATTTACATTAAAAAAATCATTTCGACTCTTTTTTAAAAGGTTTATGATAAAATTTAATTTTTTTAAAAGGTTGGAAGTCAAATTGAATTAAAAAAAAAGAAGTAAGGATCAAATTTATTTTCTTCAAAAACTTATTGTTTTATTTATTATATTATATAGAGTTCAAATCTCTAAATTAATTTTAATTTGATTTAAATCTTAGTAAATAAAATTATATTTATTTGCTTAAATTTCTTTATAGTAGTAAAGATTATTTGTTATTAATTTTTTTCTTACCAATCTAATTGAGTTTTTAAATTGAATTTTATTTTATTTTAATGGTTTGAATCTCTTCAAATATTAATTGCCTATAATATATAGTGATTCAAAGTTGTGTGAATATAAAAAAATAACAAACAATAATTTCGATATAAAATGTTTCGATTGATTTTAAATAAAAGAATATTATAAAATTCATATTGTAAGTATTTTCTTTCTTTATACAATAAAAACATTAAAATTTCAAATTTAATATTTTAAATTTTATTCATTTGATGTTATAGGTCCTTTCTTCGGGGTGTTTAGTTTAAGAAATCTCACATTCTCAATGGTAATGTAAAATTTAAGAATGAATTTCCCCATTTAGATTGTAAGGTTACTTACATTTCCAATAATGTCAAGATTCTGGATAAAACTTAATCAAATTATTACCTAAGATTCCCGAACAATATTACTTTTTCTATAAATTTTATCCTTCATTATTTTTTTATCATTTTACCCTTACATCATAGGTTTATCTACCTTAACTAATATATGCAACGTAATTATTTTTAAGTATAGGTTCAGAGGATGCCGAATTTTGGGATTAAATTTTGAAGGGTTAAGTAAAAATTTTAAGAGTTTAACGAGAGTTTTTTAAAAAATTGGGGTCTAATTAAATTTTTGTGAAATTAATGAGAAACTTTAAATATTTTAAGTGAATTTAATTAATTTTTTTAAAAAAAAGAAAATGTATAATGAGAATTTCAAAAATTTTAAAGCGTCTAATTAAAATTTTCTAAAAATTTCAAAGAAAAAATCATAATTTCTCATTTTTAAGCCTTAGGCCCTTTAAGCTGAAGGTGTTCATGGACTAGGTCCAACCAAAATTTTAGGCCCATTTACTAGGTTTAGGCCCGACTTGAGAAAATACTAAAATTCGGGCTCACTCTTACCCGCCCGTATTAATTTATTATATTATTTATTATATATTTTTTAAAAATATATATCATACATTAAAAATACTAAAAATATTAAAATAAATGTTTCTCAACGAATTGAAAATAAATTTTAAAAAATATGTATACTTAAATAATAGTAAGATAGATGCAACTTAATAAGTAAATGCCTATAAAATAGTAATAAAATTAACAATAAAACAAGAGTTAGACAATATCCAAACAATAATAATAAAATAGTAGCAATATAATGTGTAATAATAGCAAAATAGTGAAAAGAACAACAAGAAAATAGTAACAAAACAATAAAAAACAGCAAGAAAATAGTAAAAAAAATAGTTTTTTTTTTGCATATTGGGCCAGGCTTAGGTTAAAAAAGTCTTACTCGAGACTCGGTTTATTTTTTAAATGGGATTTTTTTTACCTAAATTTATTTTTAAGGTCTATATTTTTACCCAAATCCTCTCATTTTTCAAATAGGTTTCAGATCAGACCAGGTCTACTTTAAATGATCCACCTCTGAATTTAGATTTAGATTAAAATATTTGTAACTCATTTCCTTATTTGTTAAATGTAATTCATTACTTATTCTCATTTTTTTTCCCTTTTTTAATTTTTTACCAAATGAAAATTTAATAACTAATTTATTTGCATCATAGGATGTTACGTGCAATTTCTTAAATATTTTGCTTTGATTATAAAATACAATTTCATTTTGATATTTATTGACCAATATGAATTATAGTACAAAAAGAAAAATCAAGGCAAAGTTAGAATTTATTTGTATTTAAGATATTAAACTCATTTTCTTTACGACATAATCTCTGGCAATCTTTTATTATTATTATTATTATTATTATTATTATTATTATTATTATTATTGAAAGCACCTTTATTATTATTAAGAAAAATTAACAATGTATGTTATATTATATTATATTAATTATTATAAGAGAGTTTTTCATTATTAATTATTTATTAGTTAAAAAATTATCATTTTGTATATTATTATTATTATTATTATTATCATTTTTTTATATTTTAATAGTTAACTTTCTTTAATAATTTTTTATCTTTATTTATAATTAAAGGTAATTTAGTACAATATGTTTACAATCTATCAATCAAGTAATAAAATCTTACCTTGTAGTCAAATGAACCAAATAGGGTAATCTAACATACTAAGAAATGTGGCAAGTAATCTTACATTCCAATAATTCTACTCTAAGAAATCATCTTTGAATCATACATTTTAGGGGGCGTTTGGTTCACCGAATATAACATTGCAGCCAGTAATATTACATTTCGAAATGAGATTACGGTTGGATTTCAACATTTCGACCATCTAGTAATCTCACATTACGACCATCCCGTAATAGAGGGTGTAATCTCTTTACAACCCATTCCTTGGATAATCTTAGATTACGGGTATAATCATAAATTTTTGACCAATTTACCTTTTATTTTTATTATTCTAATTAATTTAGGCATTGTTCTTAATTAAAGTTTAAGACTATAAAAAAATATATTATTTTTCTTAATAATGAATCAGCAAATATCATACATTACAATTATAATTAATATATTTTATTTAATGATTTATTTATTAATATATTAAGTATGGTTATATCTATAATTATGATTGGTGTTGCAATCACTCTTCATGAATTATTATAAATATGATTTATAAATTTATTTCAACACAACATATTTTATTATTAACATATAAATTGTAATAAAAAGTAAGCATTGTAATAATTTATCATAATTTTATGAAAATTGAGACTAAAAAATATTGAAGGAACTAAACTTATTAAAAAACAAATTATATAACAAAGATAATTGAGTAAAATGTACTTCTAAATAACCTTACATCCCGTCAATCAAACATTTGAATTCTACATTCTAACCAAATGAACCAAATAAGGTAATCTCACAATCTACCTATAATGTTACATCCACGTAATCTTATTACCAAATGCTTCATTAATTATTTTTTACTTTGTAGTATTATTTACAGATTTTATGAAAATATTATTTGTATAGCTATAAAAATTATTAAAAAAAACAATACCATAACTTCGTTTAATTCAATAAATCTAAGTTATGTAATTAAATATACAAATTAGGCAAAGCACCGACCACACATTTTGGGAATCAGTTACCCAAGCATCTTTTCCCCTAAAGGCAATATTATTAGACCTACTTATATGGTTGAAAATCTTCGTACTGCAAATTTTGTGTAAGACAATTTATTATTAAAAATATGAAAATAGTGTTGTATGATAAATTATGAATTTATACTCTAATTTTCTTTAAACTTAATTTATTTTTATTATAAATGATTTTTTGGAAATATAAATATATATTTTAAATTTTATTATATTTAAGTAGTATGCACAAGTTTAAAACTAATTTACTTTTGCTTTTAAATAATTCTAAAATTTAAACATATATTGTTGGGAATCGACCCGATTAAGCAACAAACAGATAAAAATAATGGAAGAAATTGAGAAATTGAACACACAAATTTAACGTGAAAAAAACCCCTCTAAAGAGGATAAAAATCACAAGTAAAGATAATTTTACTATAATGGCAAAAGATCGAAGAGTACAAAAGATAGAGATAAAAATTAAACCCTAAAACCCTAAAAACAAAGAACCCTCAAAACGTAAATACAAAATTTTCTAAAAGTGTTATGAGTTCTAATCTCTAATGGGTGTGTTTTCTAAGGTTGTAAAAGAGTCTATTTATAGGCTATATTTATAGGTCAAATAATAATGAAACCGATCAGAGTTTGATTGAAACAAATAAATAGAGTTCAACTGGAAGATTATTTTTCAAATTTGACTAAAATAGGAGTCATACTTAACAAATCTCCACCTTGACTCATATTTCCACAACGCCATCTTTGCCAAAGCCTGCCACAGGCCTATCTTGAACTATGCATGGAATTAACTAAGTTGAATCTGTGCTTAGAAACGGGAAGACTTCTAGCCTTCAACTTGTACATTACCAAATCAAAACTAACCCGAGTCTAATTATCACGAACATATTGCCCTAACTTTTCAAAACCTGCATCCAAAAGAGAACCTCTTCAACGAAACAGTCATACATTTTTCCCTCCTATGACCAAGTTGCCTCTGCTTCAAACGAGTTGACTTTGACTTCATAACAGACAAGGACGTTTGATTTCACTGATCACTGTAGAACCTTCAGAATATAAAGACTGAAAGTCCTTTTATCTTTTAATAAAACAAGAGCTCCACGAGATACCTTAATGTCGCTCGACTTGATGTTGATTCTGCATCCTTTCAAGTCTAAAATACTTAAGGAGATGAGATTCTTTCGTAAATCAGGTACATACCTGACATCTGAGAGTGTCCTAATCGTCCCATCGTACATCCTAATTTTAACAGTACTAATACCAATTACCTTACTGGATGAATTGTTTCTCATGCGTACAACTCCATCTTCAACTGAACTATATGTGTAGAACCATTCTCTATTAGGACAGATGTGGAAAAAAATCCTGAAACTAGGATTCACTCGGTCGTAAGCTTGGAGTTATCGTTCGTTGACACTAACAATAAATCATAATCACTTTCGTTGGCCAAATTAGCATCAGCTACATCTTTCTCATTACTCTCAACAGCTCTTTTATTTCACAGTTTATAACAATCTGCTTTGATGTGACCTAACTTTTTACAATAGCGACATATTTTGTCTCGCTTCTTTGATGCTACTAAAACAGAAGCTTGTCTATCTGCCTTGCCATCCAAACCAAACTTATTGTCAAGTTTGTCTCTACACAACAAATGACCCTTCACATCTTCGAACAAGAGTTTGCCTCTGCCATAAATTAGAGTCTCCTTGAAAGACTTGTATGAATGGGGTAAAGAGCACAATAATAACATAGCCTGATCTTCATCGTTAATTTGAACCTCAATGTTCTTTAAATCATTTAAAAGAGTAATGAATTGACTGATGTGATATCTAAGAAGATCACCTTCGTTCATGCGAAACGTAAATAGACAACGTTTCAACATTAAATGGTTAGCTAGAGATTTAGTCGTATAAAGAGTTTTTAACCTTTTCCACAAGGCGGATGAGGTATTCTCCATCAATACCTCCTGCAATACCGTATTCGTGAGGCACGACTGGATTGCAGACAAGGCCTTTTCATCAAGCTCTTCTCATTCTGTTTGATTTAGATTCTCAGGCTTTTTCTCAGTAATAACATTTTTCAGTCCGATTTGAACTAGAATTACCATCATTCAAACTTGCCACATATTGAAATTTGTGACACCGTCAAACTTCTCAATTTCAAACCTTATTGCTGCTATCTCTTAACGAACTGATCTACGAAAATTGAACTAGCTCTTATACCACTTGTTGGGGACCGACCCGATTAAGTAACGAACAAGTAAAAATACGGAAGAAATTGAGAAATTGAACACACAAATTTAACATGCAAAAACCCCTTCAAAGAGGATAAAAAAACTATGAGCAAAAATAATTTTACTATAATGACAAAAGAACGAATAGTACAAAAGATGGAGATAAAAATTAAACCTTGAAAATCCAAAAAAAAAAGAACCCTCAAAACGTAAACACAAAATTCTCTAAAAATGTTATGAGTTCTAATCTCTAATGAGTGTGTTTTCTAAAGTTGTAAAGAGTATATTTATATGCTAAATTTATAGGTCAAATAATAAAATAATCTGAACTAATCAGAGTTTGATTTGAAACAAATAAACATAGTTTAACTGAAAGATTATTTCTCAAATTTGACTGAAATAGAAGTCATACTCAACATATATTATAGCTTGATGGTGAAGGATTTTACAGTTCAGGTGTAACTTAAATTCGAGTTGTACTTAATCGTATTATCCATTATCAAATTCAACAATTAAAAAGAAAAAGTGAGATGGAAAATTCAAAAGGCTAACCTTGCTGGGAATTCTTCTGCCATAAAACACAGAACCTTGAGGCTCTGCTGCCTTTGACAGATTAAAAGAAGGATTGGAGTGGATGTAGATGGAATACATCCCTTTGTACCCTTTGAAGAATTTCTCCCACAACGGAGCCAATGAAACATGCCCTTTTGTCAAAAACAAGAAAGCCACTTTAGGAACTCGATTGAAAGGATATTGAGCAATTCGGGGAATCATTGAAGCCCTCCATAGAAGCTGTGGATCATCCATCCCATGCATTGCTTCTGGTGGCTCCAGAAAATCATTTAATCCATACTGAGCTCTATCATCTGATATTGTTTCAACAGGCGAATCAGATGGTTGCTGAGGTGCCATTGCCAACGACGGTGATGATGATCTAGAGGTCAAAGAAAGCTGGGTATGTAGATCCAGGGAAATGTTTTTGAGGTGAAAACTGAGAATGACACCAACAGTAAGACCACAACCGAAGAGGAGGAAATAAGATATGAAATTGAAGACGTGCCATTTTGCATTAAATAGCTTGGACAAAGTGGTAGATTGATTGTTGTTGTTGGTGTCATCACCGGGGCCTCTCATTTTGTTTAAAGAGGGAGTTAGTTTGAGAAAGAGATCCAGATACCTTCTTACGTTTGAGAAAACTCGAACCCTTGTGCCCATGAAAACTGAATCAGGTGCCTTCTTCTGTAGCTTCGCCGCACGGTCAGCCATAGCTAAGGTCCTTTGGTTGGCTTTTGATCTCAACCAACAGGAGAAGGAAGAAGAAAGAAATCAGAGAGAAGGCAAAGAGAGAATGTATGCTGCAGGGAGCAGATATGGCGGTTCGTAGATTGATTGTCAGCCACCGTTTTTGGTATACTCATTAACTTTGAACTATTACAAATATGCCATTTAAGGCCTTAACTAATATTAGTTTCTCAATTTCTACACCTCAGGAAATAGCGATTGGAATTTCCAAACTCTATATTATATATTATATTACAAGTTACAAAACAATTTTATTTGGAGGTATAAAATTGTGATAATTCATTATTATTAACTATTTTTAGTATGAATCATATATATATAATATTATAAAATTTTATCTAAAATTAGAAATTTTTAGCATTGTTACTCTGATTTTTATAATTATAATGTCTTTAAATAGTCTATTCTCATTAAAATGTTTATGTGAATTTTAAAAATTGTTAACAATATTAAATTAAATTCAAGTTAATTACAATGTCATTTTTTCTGTTACATGAATACTAAGTGAATATTTTTTTTAATTTCAAAATATCATGCCAATAAATTTAACGGAAGTTTAACGATGTTTAGGAATGAACCTAAAATTTTAAATTAAAAAAGTAAAGGGACTAAATTCTCAAAATTAAAAATATGAATATTAAATTTCAAATATAAGAATAATACAAAAACTTTGAACAGATTGTAATGTTTAAATTTTTACTCTATAGTTTAATAAAAAAACAAATAATTAACTGAACACGAATTTTGAACCATATTAGTATTTATGGTTTTGCTTATTCATATATATCTAAAATATATATATATTATTAATGGAGTGAATATGTAGATATAAAATAAAAAACATAAATTTATGATTTACTTGCAAATTATATCAAGAAAAAGATTCTACTCCTGTATACAAATAAAAAAACTTTTGTTGCAACATCAATACATGGTCTCCACTTTTTAAGTTTGTGGTTTTTCAATCGGTTTGAATATTCATTATTGCTATTCTTTTAGTTATATCTAACAGGCCGATTGAAGTAGTTCTCACGTATTCAGTGTTGCTATGTTACATATTTTTAAACAAAGAATATCCAGAGTTGATAGTTGTTTGACAATCACTACAAAAGACCAAGTTGTAGATGAAGATGAGCCAAGCTAAGTTGTCTAAGCAGATAAATGAACAACTAAAGATGATGTTTAAGACTATGAAATCAGGTTTCAAAAACAAATACAATTTCGCTTGGATTTAGAAATTTCTCAATGGGATCTAAACAAGATATTCTTTAATGCCGACAAATTGGTTGGGAGCTTATCAATTAAATTATACTTCAAAAATTGGTAATTTGTTCCAGGCATGAAAGCTTCAGCAGCAAATTCTTTAAGAATGTCTTTTATGACCATGGTTGCTACATTCAACCTTTTCATAAAGCCCCTTAAAAGTTCATCCTCACGCTGCTTGATGGACATGAAGTAGGCAGGAGATTACTTCAATGTCTTATTCGCCAATAACCAGATTATAAACAGGTCAGCTAATTGCTCGAAACTCATGATAGAAAACTGTGGCAATTGCAAATATCACACCTAAGTTCAGTCCTTCAATTTTGAGAAATTTAAACGTGGGAAAAATATGATGTTGCAATATTATCTTAGCTTAGGACATATTTTTATACTTCTTCACTAATCCAAAGAATTCTAACTTTTGAAAATCCTTAAGTGTTTCTCTAACTTTTCTATTTTTTACTCCAAGGTATTTTGATTAAGAAAACTATAACTATTGTAGCACCCCAAACCCGGCCCAGACGTTATGGTCGGATCCGACATGCCACATCGAAGCATTCAAAACATTTTCGATTCAGAAAGAAAACTTACTGAGTGTTTTAAAAGATGATTTCATTATAGGTTAAAGTGAATGGAAGCTGTGCACCAGGTAGGAAACCGGAAAAGAGGTGGTGAGTCTATCGGACTGTTTAAGTACCAAGCTCCCTTCAGATCCAATCCTAGACATGCATACCGCCATTGCCACACCTTAACGTCATGAATATTTCTAGGAAACCGATTTGATTAAGTCATTTTTAGGAAAAGTGATTAATTTTGGAAAATACTTTCATTGCGGAAGCTTTGCTTGTTGTTGTGTTATTTTGAAATCAATTTTTGTTTTTGAAAACGCGCCCTAAAGCTATCCAATTTCAACAGTTAAAATAAGTAATACCTATCTTAGTAATACATATTAAAACCATCAAAAATAATCAAGCGGTCTTATTACATTTAAAAACCCAAAACTTCAACGTAAATAAAAGGATGTCGAGTTCACCAGAAGAAAATCAAACTTTCAGAACGGGTGGCCACTCCGAATTCCCTCACAGCTCCAAGCCCACTATGGTTTGGGATTTCCTGCGTGGATGAAAATAAAAGGGGTGAGTTTGGGGAAACTCAGTGTGTAAGGAAAACCCATTCAAAGCCCAAGTCAGCTCAAGCCTATTGGGCCTAAGCCCATTCAGGTAACAGTGGTACTAGACCAGAGCCCTTTTCAGATTACAATAAACTGGGCCTTAGCCCCTTATTCAGATAACAGTATGGCTCATAGGCCCATTTCAAAATACATGCAACATCAATAAACATATGCAAGCCCATTTGGGTAGACTACTCAACCCACCAACCACTACACTCCACCCGTACCAGCCACTCCATGTGGGGAATAGCTCAACCCACCCAGCCCAACACTCCACAGTTGCAGCCTTGCTGCTCAGTTAACAGTAAATTGAGGCAAAGCCTCCAGTACGTGGACAAGCCACTTTCAGTACTTCCTCCGTCAATATCCCAATCCCATGCATCAAATAATAACAACATGGCATGCAGTAAATAACAACAGTCAAACATGCATTTAGGTCAATTTAACCCTAGGGGTATTTCAGTAATTTATCTCCTAGGGGTAAAACTGTAAACTTTCCACTTTTAAAGGTATTTCAGTAATTTATTTATTTTAGGGTTTTTCATGCATATTCCTACCTTTCACGTACTAACAGAATCACGTACTGAGGGTTCTTACCGAATTGGGCCCGTCGGCCCATCATTCTAATTTTGGCCCATTAAGCCCAAAAATATCGAGGGCACAGAAATCATGCACTTTGCAGTCCAAACATTGCAGCTTACCAAAAACATTAATCGATTTACCTCACGAGCATTCGCACACTCGCAAATCTACAAAATACCGGTTTTCGGCATTTTGGCTTTTCGGCTTTTGCCGATCTAGACTAAGAAAGACGGTGTTAGTTACGCACTTGTTTGCGAAGATATGCTGACGAGATCCACACACGAACCGCCTACAATTGGATTACTAACACGTTAATCTAACTATTCAAATACGAACTACGTATTAACCCCTTACAATATTCGGCCAACCACACCTACAGATCATAGTAAGCTTATAAGAAAACAATAAGCAACTCATTAACAAATTTTTGTCAATGTTTACCACAAAATCATAATTTCACTGCAAGCTGTCTTCCTGAGCAACAGTCACTAAATTATTTATAACTGGAGCTACGAAACTCCAAATCAAGTTCCGTTAATTTTCTCTGAAAATAGACTCATATATCTTCTATCCATAAAATTTTAAGAATTTTTGGTATGGCCAATAAATACCAGATTTTTCTCAAAGTTTCCCATGTTTCACTGTTTGACTAATCTGACCACTCTTCATTACGAATCAAATTTCTCATTGTACAGAATTCAAAATATGTTCTTGCTTATTTCATTAGAAACTAGACTCAATAAGATTTAATTACATAATTTATTTAGCTTCTAATTCATCTCCCACAATTTATGGTGATTTTCCAAAGTCACATTACTGCTGCTGTCCCAAGCAGATTTATTACCAAATCACTCTTTCACACATACCTTGCATGCATGTTATTTAAACATGTATATCACCAATCAATCATCACATATCTATAATTTTATTTAAGAATAATCTCCATTTCATCATTTTAAAGCACAACATGTTAGCTGATTTTTTTCCTTTTAACATTTAAGGCACATGCATGCTCATTTGTTTGGCTCAACTTCACCTATCTTCCATTTTTTTCATCAAAAGAACATGAAACAACAACCATTTCCTTCATTTTAGTTCATGACTAAATGCTCACAACACAACTAAAAACCAAAATATGCTTCAAGAGTTAAGGTAGAATCAAGAAGAACTCATGAACATCAAGATAGAAGCCAACTACCATGAACTTACCTTCAATTTTCTTCCCCAAGTGGCCGAACACTCAAGAGCTTTCTCCTCTCCTTTCTCTTCTCTAACTTTCAGCTATGATGAACAAAGATGGACAAAACTTTGTTCTTTTCACCCCTTTTTCTTTTAATAAAACTTCATATTTCATCCATTTAATTCTTTAATACAAAAGACATGAAATTCTTATCATGAAACATTTACCTAACCCATTATCATGAAACATTTACCTAACCCATTATCATGGAACATTTACCTAACCTATTATCAATTTGTATCAATTTGTACCATAAATTATGGATATCAAGTGTACATTTTGTCTACAACAACATGATGACTGGCCACTTCATGTAAAATGGGAGGTTTGTCATGCAAATCCTCCTATTTTGCACTCCTATTTATTTGGTCACTTCAATTTAGCCTATAGCATTTTCAAACATTTTCACATAGGTCCTATTTCATAATTTCACTCCCTTTTTCTTATGGAACAAAAATTAACTAAAATTACCGGGTTCTATCTTAAGCTTGGGCCTTTTAGAGGCCCACTAACATAATTAAACCTATGCCAACATTCACAGGATTCCCGAAAATTGGGGCGTTACAACTCTACCCTTCTTAAAGAAATTTCGTCCTCGAAATTTACCTAATCCAAACAGATGAGGGTATTGCTGTTGCATCGTCTCTTCTGGCTCGCAAACTTAGAAGTTTTCCCTTCCTTAACTTGTTGAAAACGAGCGACCAAAGACTCATAGTTCAACTGTTTTTCCTTAATCTGATCCACCCAGGTTGGCCTCACTTGCAACTCAGCCAATAGACTTCCATCATCATACAGACTCAAACGAGCAAACATTGCTCTCAGATCAGATACGGTTCTACGACTTAAAGCATCGGCTACCACATTAGCCTTACCTGGGTGATACTCGATCGAACAATCATAATCCTTAAGCAACTCAATCTATCTCCTTTGCCTAAGGTTCAGCTCCTTCTGAGTCAACAAATACTTAAGAATCTTGTGGTCTGTGTATATAATACACCTCTCCCCGTACAAGTAATGTCTCCAAATATTACGTGCAAATATCACTACCGCCAACTCCAAATCATGAGTAAGATAGTTCCCTTCGTGAGGTTTAAGTTGTCGTGATGCATATGCAACCACCTTACCCTCTTGCATTAACACGCAGCCCAAACCCACGTGTGATGCGTCACTGTACACAGTAAAATCCTTCTCAGACTCCGGCTGAATCAACACAGATGCTTCAGTCAGAACTTTCTTCAACTTCTCAAAAGCTTCATACTGCTTCTCAGTCCATACAAACGGTACTCCTTTCCTTATGAGTTTTGTTAGAGGTGCTGCCATCACAGAAAAACCTTCCACAAACCTTCTGTAGTATCCTGCCAGTCCTAGGAAACTTTGAATTTCTGACACCGTCCTAGGTGGCTTCCACTCCAAAATTGCTTCAATCTTTCGAGGGTCCACCTTAATCTCTTCGGCAGAGACCACATGTCCTAAGAAGGTTACCTCCCTCAACCGAAATTCACACTTGCTGAACTTTGCGAAGAGTTCTTTCTCCCTTAACACTCGCAGCACTATACGGAGATGCTCATCATGTTTCGCTTCAGTTTCAGAATATACCAGGATATCGTCAATAAAGATGACTACGAACTGATCCAAACATGGTTGGAACACACGATTCATCAGATCCATAAACGCTACAAGAGCGTTCGTTAGTCCAAATGGCATAACCAGAAACTCATAATGACCATACCGAGTCCTGAATACCGTCTTATGGATATCTACCTCCTTGACCCTTAACTGATGATATCCAGATCGGAGGTCGATATTAGAAAATACAGAAGCCCCTCTAAGCTGGTCAAACAGATCGTCAATCCTTGGCAGTGGATACTTATTTTTAATTGTCAGTTTGTTCAACTGGCGATAATCAATGCACATCCGCATTGTATCATTCTTCTTCTTCACGAATAGTACCGGTGCTCCCCATGGAGACACGCTTGGCCTAATGAAGCCCCTATCCAAAAACTCTTGAATTTGTGCCTTTAGCTCCACCAACTCCTTCGGTGCCATTCTATACGGTGCGATAGACACTGGTGCCGTTCCAGGCAATAAGTCGATTCCAAACTCCACTTTTCGGTTCGGAGGCAATCCTGGAAGCTCCTCCGGAAAAACATCTTGGAACTCTTTTACGGTCCTAACCTTATCCACTGTCAGTCCCTCCTCTTTCGACTGACTTACAAATGCCAAATAGGCCTCACAACCTTTTCGAATCCACTTTTTGGCCCTTAATGCCAACACCACATTGGACAAATAATCCCTTCGTTCACCTATCACCATAACCTCCTCATCATTTATGGTCATTAACACCATTCGTTTAGCAACACAATCCAGGGTCGCTTTATGCTTAACAAGCCAGTCCATTCCCAAAATGAGATCAAACTCTCCGAACGGTAACTCCATCAGATCACCAGGGAAAATGTTACCTTGAGTTTCTAAGGGTACATCCATATACAGTTTGTCTACCCTAAACGAGTGACCCAAAGGACTTAGTACAGATACCCACTCACAATCTCCTCAGAGCAGTCCAAGTTGTCCATAATCTGTTCTGTGGCCTCCAACCAATATTCCGCCACATTCGGGGCTATACCAGGCATGCCTCTAAAGATCTCCGCTCCGTTAGTCCCGAAGTCATTCAGAAATAGATCCCTGAATTTCGTTGCCCAAACTTGCTCAGGCAACCCTTTCCAGAACACGAAGCATTGCCTGTGACAGGGCATCATCTTCGGCACCGCGGTCATGAGACTCTACCTCTGTTGCCGGTGGTACCGGTGCATCCACCGCCAGCATATGTCTCGAAGATGAAGATTTCGCTCGAGCACTTCCTCGGCTCCGTCCACGGCCTCTTGTACTCATATCGTATAATCTTGATTACGAATTTTTATGCATCAATTAATATTCCAGTGTTTATTACAGATGTTTTATGAATCAGACAGTAGTTCAGAGTTTGTTTTCGTAGAATTGAAGTCTAGCTACAGTTTCAGTCTCTTATCAGATTTTTCCTATGGTTTTAGTATTATCCTATCTAGAGTATCCTAGCAAGATTTTAGTACAGACAGATAATTCAGGAAAATATTCAGAAAAGTTCAGAGTAATACTTACAGACTTGAGCCGGAGATTCGGAATGCTACCTTCTAAAGATTTAAATTTTGAAAATTGCATTTTTCACAATCTTTATAATTTTTTTTTTGAAAATTTTTGTTTTTGTAAACCCATTCCACAGCCGAGTTGTTGCAACCTAGGTTCTGATACCACTAAATGTAGCACCCCAAACCCGGCCCAGACATTATGGCCGGATCCGACATGCCACATCGAAGCATTCAAAACATTTTCGATCCAGAAAGAAAACTTACTGAGTGTTTTAAAAGATGATTTCATTATAGGTTAAAGTGAATGGAAGCTGTGCACCAGGTAGGAAACCGGAAAAGAGGTGGTGAGTCTATCGGACTGCTTAAGTACCAAGCTCCCTTCGGATCCAATCCTAAACATGCATACCGCCATTGCCACACCTTAACGTCATGAATATTTCTAGGAAACCGATTTGATTAAGTCATTTTTAGGAAAAGTGATTAATTTTGGAAAATACTTTCATTGCGGAAGCTTTGCTTGTTGTCATGTTATTTTGAAATCAATTGTTGTTTTTGAAAACGCGCCTTAAAGCTATCCAATTTCAACAGTTAAAATAAGTAATACCTATCTTAGTAATACATATTAAAACCATAAAAAATAATCAAGCGGCCTTATTACATTTAAAAACCCAAAACTTCAACGTAAATAAAAGGATGTCGAGTTCACCAGAAGAAAATCAAACTTTCAGAATGGGTGGCCACTCCGAATTCCCTCACAGCTCCAAGCCCACTATGGTTTGGGATTTCCTGCGTGGATGAAAATAAAAGGGGTGAGTTTGGGGAAACTCAGTGTGTAAGGAAAACCCATTCAAAGCCCAAGTCAGCTCAAGCCTATTGGGCCTAAGCCCATTCAGGTAACAGTGGTACTAGACCAGAGCCCTTTTCAGATTACAATAAACTGGGCCTTAGCCCCTTATTCAGATAACAGTATGGCTCATAGGCCCATTTCAAAATACATGCAACATCAATAAACATATGCAAGCCCATTTGGGGAGACTACTCAACCCACCAACCACTACACTCCACCCGTACCAGCTATACACTCCATGTGGGGAATAGCTCAACCCACCCAGCCCAACACTCCACAGTTGCAGCCTTGCTGCTCAGTTAACAGTAAATTGAGGCAAAGCCTCCAGTACGTGGACAAACCACTTTCAGTACTTCCTCCGTCAATATCCCAATCCCATGCATCAGATAATAACAACATGGCATGCAGTAAATAACAACAGTCAAACATGCATTTAGGTCAATTTAACCCTAGGGGTATTTCGGTAATTTATCTCCTAGGGGTAAAACTGTAAACTTTCCACTTTTAAAGGTATTTCAGTAATTTATCTATTTTAGGGTTTTTCATGCATATTCCTACCTTTCACGTACTAACAGAATCACGTACTGAGGGTTCTTACTGAATTGGGCCCGTCGGCCCATCATTCTAATTTTGGCTCATTAAGCCCAAAAATATCGAGGGCACAGAAATCATGCACTTTGCAGTCCAAACATTGCAGCTTACCAAAAACATTAATCGATTTACCTCACGAGCATTCGCACACTCGCAAATCTACAAAATACCGGTTTTCGGCATTTTGGCTTTTCGGCTTTTGCCGATCTAGACTAAGAAAGACGGTGTTAGTTACGCACTTGTTTGCGACGATATGCTGACGAGATCCACACTCGAACCGCCTACAATTGGATTACTAACACGTTAATCTAACTATTCAAATGAGAACTACGTATTAACCCCTTACAATATTCGGCCAACCACACCTACAGATCATAGTAAGCTTATAAGAAAACAATAAGCAACTCATTAACAAATTTTTGTCAATGTTTACCACAAAATCATAATTTCACTGCAAGCTGTCTTCCTGAGCAACAGTCACTAAATTATTTATAACTGAAGCTACGAAACTCCAAATCAAGTTCCGTTAATTTTCCCTGAAAATAGACTCATATATCTTATATCCATAAAATTTTAAGAATTTTTGGTATGGCCAATCAATACCAGATTTTTCTCAAAGTTTCCCATGTTTCACTGTTTGACTAATCTGACCACTCTTCATTACGAATCAAATTTCTCATTGTACAGAATTCAAAATATGTTCTTGTTTATTTCATTATAAACTAGACTCAATAAGATTTAATTACATAATTTATTCAGCTTCTAATTCATCTCCCACAATTTATGGTGATTTTCCAAAGTCACGTTACTGTTGCTGTCCCAAGCAGATTTATTACCAAATCACTCTTTCACACATACCTTGCATGCATGTTATTTAAACATGTATATCACCAATCAATCATCACATATCTATGATTTTACTTAAGAATAATCTCCATTTCATCATTTTAAAGCACAACATGTTAGCTAATTTTTTTCCTTTTAGCATCTAAGGCACATGCATGCTCATTTGTTTGGCTCAACTTCACCTATCTTCCATTTTTTTCATCAAAACAACATGAAACAACAACCATTTCCTTCATTTTAATTCATGACTAAATGCTCACAACACAACTAAAAACCAAAATATGCTTCAAGAGTTAAGGTAGAATCAAGAAGAACTCATGAACATCAAGATAGAAGCCAACTACCATGAACTTACCTTCAATTTTCTTCCCCAAGTGATCGAACACTCAAGAGCTTTCTCCTCTCCTTTCTCTTCTCTAACTTTCAGCTATGATGAACAAAGATAGACAAAACTTTGTTCTTTTCACCCCTTTTTCTTTTAATAAAACTTCATATTTCATCCATTTAATTCTTTAATACAAAAGACATGAAATTCTTATAATGAAACATTTACCTAACCCATTATCATGAAACATTTACCTAACCCATTATCATGGAACATTTACCTAACCTATTATCAATTTGTATCAATTTATACCATAAATTATGGATATCAAGTGTACATTTTGTCTACAACAACATGATGGCTGGCCACTTCATGTAAAATGGGAGGTTTGGTTTGTCATGCAAATCCTCCTATTTTGCACTCCTATTTATTTGGTCACTTTAATTTAGCCTATAGCATTTTCAAACATTTTCACATAGGTCCTATTTCATAATTTCACTCCCTTTTTCTTATGGAACAAAAATTAACTAAAATTACCAGGTTCTATCTTAAGCTTGGGCCTTCTAGAGGCCCACTAACATAATTAAACCTATGCCAACATTCACAGGATTCCCGAAAATTGGGGCGTTACAACTATTATCATAATACTCATCATAACTATCGTCTTTATCCTCCATATCAATGTCCTCATCTAATAAATTTCATTACCTTGGCATGCATTGTAACACCCCTACCCGTATCCATTGCCAGAATAGGTACGAGGCATTACCAGAGTTTACTGAACATTTTCAGATAATTTTGAGTCATTTATTATTCATATTTTGAAAATAGTCATAACGTCTCTTTATTGGGCCCTCGAAGCCCTAAACATACATTAAAAACCAACCGGAATTAAATCGGGATCATAAAAAAAATTTCGCAAAATCTTAAATTTTATTTTCATCTAAGTACTTACCATTTCAATGCTTCTTATAATTAAACATGTTACCATTTAATCAATAGCTTGACCTTTGTCTAAGCGTCAAGCCACATCATTGTTAGTATACTTGCACATATTTCATATAAATTCAACATTGATATACTTATTTTCTCGACATGTCACACTTGAGTTTAATAATTGTCTTTACTTACATAATTTCCTTGTATCAACATATCAGAGATAATCATATATGTACATGTCATGAAACATATCATTCTCTTACCGTTTCTTCATAAGCATATATCATTCATTTCATTATATCATTATTTCATGCTCCATCATTTCCATATATTTTATATATATTTATTCCGGTAATAGCTTATATCAAACTTAACATAAATTATATTCCATGTACTTGTACTTATTTCGTTTATCTATCTTCATAATTATTTCATATAACCATTCGTCATTTGATACATATTACCTGAATATCAATTGTTCAACAGATGTCATAGCGTCTCCCATCCACGGTCTTATTTATCTTTGACATGATGCCATAGTGTCTTTCAACTATGGTCTTACTCATTTTCTGTCATGTTACCATGGTATCTTTCAACCATGGTCTTACACATTTCATATCAGGTTGCCATGGTATCTTTCAACCATGGTCTTACACATTTCATATCAGGTTGCCATGGTATCTTTCCAACCATGGTCTTACACATTTCATATCAAGCTGCCATGGTATCTTTCAACCATGGTCTTACACATTTCATATTAGGCTGCCACGGTATCTTTCAACCATGGTCTTACACATTTCATATCAGAGAGCACACTCCCGCGAACCTCATCCTTACAGTGGGATTACCAGTCCAAGTTAAATCCCCTGTAATATAAACTCATAGAGTATTGTCGGGATTATCAGTCCAGGCTAAATCCCCTGCAACGACAATTACTCTAATGAGCTTAGATCTGAATTACCAGTCTAGGCTAAATTCAGACCCTAATTTGGATTACCCGTCCGGGCTAAATCCATTTTACACGTATTCTTCGGGAGGGCTATATCAGAATAGGATCACCCGTCCGGGCTAGATCCTTTTTACCGTTAATTCCTTTTCAGAGATCCATCGAATTTTCCTTTCATTCAACAGAGATTTATTTTCAATTTATATCGAGTATTATCAATATTTCATCAAATATCATGAATTGAACATTCAAAACATATTTTCATCACATAACCACATATTTCAAGTATTTAAAATACAATTCAAGTTACACCAACTTACCTCATTGCTTGTTTGTGTTTATAATTTCATTAATCCGATATCTTTTCTTTTCCACGATCAAGTCTCATATTTGAGTCGTCCGGATCTTTATAAGTAAATTTGATCATCATTTTCATTCATTTCATATTCTAATGCATTTAATTAATGCTCTAGGCAAAATTACCATTTTGCCCCTAAACTTTTAATTAATGACGATTTCATCCTTAGGGTCAGGAAAATAAAATTCTTGCAATTTAATCCTTATTTTCAGCTATTATTCTCGTACATATTGATAACAGTCCATGAATTCTATAAAATATCAGAATTTTTCATAATTTCAACACTTTTCAATTTAATCCCTAAAACATGTTTTCCCCCTATCTTGAACTAAATTAATAATTTTATTCAATTTTGTAATTTAAATAATAAAATAATCCATTTCATACAATTTGGTCATTTCTGACATTTTTTACAAAATTTCCCATAAAGTTTTACTTTTATTCAATTTAGTCCCTGAGCCTAAAATATGCAAATTAGCCATGCTAAATGAATATTCATATATGTTTTCCTCCTCCTCCTCTCCATTCCACATAATGTATATAACACACTTGTAAGTAACATTATCTATATATTTTTTATTTACTTTTATGAATATTCAAGCTGTCCATCTGTGTCATAGTCACTAAATCATTTATATCTGGAGCTATAGAGCTCAAAATTAAGATCCAAAAATTTTCCCTGAAACTAGACTCATATATACTCTTTCCATAAAATTTTCAGAATTTTTGGTTTATCCAATAAGTACAGTTTATTCTTTAAAGTTACCCCTGTTCTGTTGTCTGACAGTTCTGACCCTTCTTTACTAAAAATTAATTATATCCTCGTACATAATTTGAATGGTATTCCTGTTTATTTATATTGAAAATAGAATCATTCAAGATTCTAAACATATAAATTTAATCCCATAATTATTTCTATCCAATTTTTGATGATTTTCCAAAGTCAGAATAGGGGAACCCGAATTCATTCTGACCTTGTCTCACAAAATTCATTATATTTCATGATTTAAAAATCTATTACTTACACCGTTTCTTCTATAAGAAACTATACTCAATAAGATTTAATCTCATGTTTTATTCATCCTATAATTCGATTTCTACAATTTTCTGTGATTTTTCAAAGTTAGACTACTGCTGCTGTCCATAATTGTTTTAGTGCAAGATATTAATCACCATGTTATAACACCCTTATTTTCTTTTTCTACACCATTTCTCATCACTTTCTCTTATTTTCTCTTCACTAACATATCAAGAACATAGGACCTTATGTAAGAAAACTCTACTATAACATTATTTCCATGCTTTGTTAATAATAACAAACTTAAAAACATATTGAAATCTTGATGTACTTACCTTTTCTTATTGACTTCAATCTTTAACTTGATTTTTCTCTCTCCTCCAGCTTCTATTTCTTGAATCCAACTTTATATTCTTGCTCCCCATAATCTCCTTGTTGTCTTTCTCTCTTGATGGCTATGGAAATTCTTTCAATTTTTAGGTGAAAATAATGAATTTTTGGAGGATGGACTAAATTGTAAGAAAAGGAAAACTTTCTTTCTTCTTATTCTTCTCACGTTAGTTGCATGAGAATGGTGATCATCCTCCCCTTTCTTTCCTTACATATATATATATATATATATATTAAATAAAATAAAAATAAAATAATAAAATATCACTTAAAAATCAATTTAAAGTATTAATAAATTAATATTTATTTATTTAATTTATCTAAAATATCTCCAACATCATCATTGTCTCTAGATTTCTCTCTCTTCTAATTGACCATTTTGCCCTTTGTGATCTTTTAAAATTCCAATCTTGAGTCATCACTTAATTTGGTAAAATTACAATTTAGTCCCTCACAATTCTTCACCTATTCAATTTGGTTCTAATTCATCAATTTTCCTTGGTTTCTAGATCATTCCACCCTTAAAATATTTGCACTATTAGTCCTTCAACTTTTCATATTTACACTTTAATCCTTCAAATTTTGAGTATTTACTCTTGGGCCACAAAACTTTTCTCACTTTTACAATTTAATCCTTTCTTGAATCAATATGTCATAATATACTTCCCAATATTGACATAACTCAAAATTTCCCTTTTTGTCACTTTATTTCCTTATTTTACTATATCACGGATAATATTTTACTATAAAAATTTTCGGGGTATTACATGCATATTACTCTTCATATCTCTATTTTTGAAAAGACATTTGCTCTTCATATCTCTTATTCTCTCTTGCATGTATAGATATTGTTGATTACTGAATTGATGATGCTGAGACCCTTAATCTGTTGGTGATGCTTTAGCATGGTGCTAGTTTTGGGGGTTATAATACCATGGGAGTATTGGTAAAACTAGTGGTATGGATTTTATCGGTAAAGGTTTTGTTAGTTTTGATTTTGTGCGTTGGTTTGGTTTTGCGAGGGATATTGTTGACTAGCATGCAATGGATTCTAGTTCAATTTTTTTTGTCTGATTTATGTTTGCTCTGATGTTATGACCAACGGGGTCTATAACTTGATCATTGGCATGATCAAACTTAGTACTTGGAGGATCATTGGTATTTGAATGTGTTATATATGTTCACGATCACCACACCAATTGTTAACCAATGAGGTGAACAAGGGAAAAAGATGAATAGAAGATAAAGGAGAGAAGAATAAAAGATGGAAAGAGACTTGTTGACTTGGAAGTCTAATTTAATATTATTGACAGTGACGGTGATGTGATGTCCTAAGATGAGACATGTTAGAGTGATTAGCAACCAATTACTCTAGGTCTCCATGTGCTCTTACATAATCTTAGTGGAGCTATCCCTTTCCAAAGTTTGCCAAGTTGGGATTTGCAAACTGGTTCACGAATTAGCCTAGGTTTATATGTGTTCAGTTCTCTATAGATACACGATCAAATTTGCGAGATATACTATAAAGTTCATAAAAACTCATTACACAAGATATAACAATTACACATGCAAAATCACACGTGTACATATTTTTTATAACACGTATATATTATTGATGTGTTGAAAAAAGAATAGAAGCAAAAAGCAAACGTAAGTCGCGAATATGTTTTTAAATAGAAAAATAAAAGCATTACGCATGGAGAGCTAGAGGAGACCAATTAATAGAGCTGGGATTGGGCTAAGTTTGCAGGCCTATCCTCCTAATAAGGAATGGGCTTTTGGTAAGCTCTTATTTGTCTGATTGTAAAAATACAACAAAATTTTAACCAAATGTTGAGAGTGGAATTCGAACCCACGCCCTTTTGGACCAAAACCTAATCTGGCGCCTTAGGCCAACTCGGCCATCTCAACTTCTTAATGTCATTTGGATAATTGAAGAAACATTATTTAGCTATAAGCTATTCTGAAAAACTGATATGCAGATTCATCCTTCTAAATAAATATGCATATATTAATATAAATGAAGTAGGATCTTTTCCTATAAATACAATGAGAAGAAAGTTACAAATAATTAATTAAGATATTTTTATATGATATCAATCTATATTATAAAAGTATCCAAATTAAAAACCTTCCATATTTACTTAACTGCAACAACAAATGTATATTTAATTTTTTCACATATTAATATATGGATTGAGTTCTTTATCTTATTCAGCTCGACTTATGCTTTATACAAAGTTTTTTTAAGTCAAACTTGATGATGAAATATTATATAAAAACTTGAAATTCAAATTTAACTCAATGTATTTGAAATAATACATATTTTATATACGATAGCACACTATGCTTTAAGGCTAAAGTTTCAGCCACCTTTACTGTTGATAAGCACAGGAGCAATCTATCCATGAGAATCCCTAGTATTTATAATAATGTTTAACCTCCATTTGCGATGTAATGAAGGCTATAGTAACCATATTTTATTCTAGTTTTAATGTTTTAATCTTAATTTTGAAACACAGTGCATGCAAGGAGCAAAATTAAACATAAATCGATAAACAAACTTCCATTGGAAATATTCCATCAAAGACAAAAAGAAAAGGAGATTCACTGATCATTTATAACATATGGGGTTAGCAAATATTTTTTTGGTATCTTTTATTTTAAAAGACTTAACTTCTCGGTAGAAGTTACGAGGATATAAGAGATTACGCGCTACTTTAGTATTATCGTTGAGAAGTGCTTTTAAAAATATAAATTATTTATTTTAGACATGATGATATTAAGAAAGAAAAGATGTATTTAAATGATATTAACATTTGTTAATGTTATTATATATGAAATACATCAAATTCATTTATAATAAAATATAAGAATTATTATAACTTATTATTAATATTTTAATACATGAATTAGAAAAGTTAAATATATTTAAAATAATTTGTATTATTTTTTTATAAAATGTAATTTGAATATATAAACCATATTAGATATTAACATCACATAGAAAACATAAACTTGACAAATTCAAATATTCTATTTATTTGAATTCAGTTTCAAAAAGGAGTAATAATTGTATACCCAATATAAATATTAAAAATTTACATTAGCATTTGCAATTTAAAAGTGAATTCATTAAACTACAAGCTATGCTATCTCTTGTTAATTTCATTTCATAATCATTTGAATTTTTTGATTCACCATCATCCTGATCACTTTCTCCATCATGCACATCTTCTGGATCAATAATATTCTCATATGCCCTGCCAATATTTTTGTATTCCATCATATGATCATTTCAACCGACACGTTTTCGAATAAAATTGTGTATTGTCATTGTAACAACAATGATAATCATTTTCTTTTCAAAACTATAACTTGGCATATCCCTTAAAATGACCTTTTTTTTTCAAAACACCAAAGTTCATTCAATCACATTATGTAATGATGAATGTGAATGATGGAATATCTCTTCTTTACTAGATATAGGTCTACCTCTACGAAATTCAGGAAAATGATATTGTTGTCATCTATACGATCCAAGATAACCTTTCATTTAAGGATATCCAAAATCAACAAGATAATATTTTCCTACATATCATAATATGATAAACAATTAATTCAAGAGTTGTTTATTTTTTAAGATTATCAATTAAAGAACTTATATTTTATTATTTAAAAAAATGAAATAAATGAAATATCTTACTGCAATAACATTCTGAGTCGGGACACATTTTCTTCCAATGTAGGGAATTTGTTCATTGGTGGAAGAATAGCAACAATATGTATACCATCAATTGCACATATGCAATCCTAAACAAATAATCATGTTAGTCCCATGCATATTTTTATTTAAAAATATTAAAATATAATAATATAATTTTAAATTTTTACCTTAAAATGCGGCATATATCTAAAATCATTACGTATTTGTTTGAGTATTAAGCTAAAAGAACGATCATCAGGTGCAATTATATCAATGGCCATCCTTGAAACTTTCTTAGGCACAATTGTAAAGTATTGACTTATTGTTGCTCCAGACCTTTGAAATCTTTCTCAATATTGAGAAAATTTTGCACCAGTGCCCAAGATGTACAAAAAAGTTCTCAACATTTCACGAGAAGATGTGTGTCTTAAAGTTTGCAAATTGTATCTTGTCTCCAAAACTCTTAATAAGCTTGTGAATATAATTTTTGACATCCTAAAATTAATCATGCAACGTGATTCATGACCTTCAAGGATTTCTCGAATCCATGTCTCACCTGACTGTTTTAAATTTGTGCATGGTTGCTTCAATATATACTTCTCATAATATGATTGCATAGAAGAATATGCAACATGAAATAACCAGTTAAAACTTTCCATGCGTTGTAAAATCTCTTTTTTTCCCCTTTCATTATCACTTCCATCACCACTGAAATTGTCAACCATATTCATCACCTACGAATAAATTCTATATCCAAAAACCAAATATAAACAACTATTAATTAGACTAGATTACACATAAATAAATAGAACATAAATAAATAGTCAAACAAAGATTACACATGGATGAAATTTATAAGTCACATAGTAGATATCTTAAAACCCTAGAAAACAAGAAAATTTTGAACTCTCTTCCATTTTCGTCTTAACCATTTTCGTCTTAAGCCACAAAGCTCTAATCTTGGGATTAATTGATAAAAACACAGTTCTTTTGTCCTTATTGATTAATAATTTCAATGAGAGAAAGTATAGCGGACTAACTTCTGGAATTTCCTCCGACAAGCTATCAAGCACTTTGATTGCGGAATGCCATATGGATCCATAACAGGAGTCAAACTAGATTTGGATTGACTCACATTGTCAATTGCACTACATAATTTTTCAATTTGATTGGACAATCTTGTAGCCCTTTTAATTTGCTTTGATGATTTCTTCCTTCCAACTTTAAAATGTGAAGTTCCTACCTCAGGTGTTTTTTTTTTTTATTGTTTCCATCAAAGTCATGCCCCACTTGACTTGAAATGTGAACATCATTTATTGTATTTTCTTCCTCATTCTCTTCAAGTATGTCATTGCCAACATCCTCAAAAAATTCACTAGGAAGTGTACCTAAAGAAGGTGACCATGCTTTATCACTAGTGGCAACTATTCCCATAAACATCTGGTCCAACTTCCCTTCAAATTCTGGATCAATATCCAAAGTTCTAAATTTTTGAGCTTCAAGCACAACCTATATATAAATTGATAGTTGAATAAGAAATTATCAATAACCTCGTAAATAAGAAAAAAATGATAAGAATTATTAATGTTCCTTGAGCTTACTCTCCCACCAATCATCTGATGCATCAACGATTCCTTTTATAGGATTCCACCCTAGACCAGTATCTTCACCTTTAAGATTTTTCCTTGCCTTCCATTCTTTTTTCAATGCATCTCACCTATTTTTAAATTGTCTTTGTGATTAAGCCTTGCCTATTTCATTCTTGAAGTTGGTAGTTATTTTCAATCATCCTTCTTTTTTGAAATGAGTACCAGGTCTATTGCCTTTCAATATCTCTTTAATACAAATATCAAAGGATATTTCTGTCAATCTCTTATCCCACATTGATTTGACCTTTTCATCATTAACTTTAATGGTCGAAGTTTTTTCATCTATTATATAAATATATATGATCACATATAGAAAATTGAAAATCAATATTACAAAAAATTCTCAAAATATGAATAAATAATCTTTAAATGTAGTTTGTATATATCAATCATCCCTGCATACGACAATACTATTTACATTAGTTCATAAATTTCACAAAAAATTTTAGATAAGTATTTTTCAAGTTAAACATTATGTATATGGACATATATCTAAAAACATACAAGTGAAAGTTTAGTTAGGCTCGTGGTTTTGGTGGATGATAAACCATAAAAGTAACATATTTTAATCTCATGCTTGGCATGTTTTTTGATGATTTGTTATAAAATTTAGTGAATTTGATGTTCCTAATCCTTTAATTTCATGTTTCTATACTTAGGAGAGCATAGGAGAGCAAAAGAAACGGAAAACGAGCCAAAATCTGGCAAAACGAGCTACTTTTAGGATCCACACGGCCTAGCCATTCCCACACGGGCTGAGTACACGATCGTGTGAGCCACACAGGCTGGCCACATGCCTATATGCCAACCCATGTCGATATCGCTCCCTGTTACCCAAACACGCAGAAAAAGCTAATTTTTAGGGTTTCTGAGCATTCTAAAGTCTATAAATACACACTAGAAGAGGATTTAAGGGAGCACACAAAGAAGAACAAAAAAATTACTCGAAGAACACCGTCAAAATTAGCTTAGAAGCAGGATCTCTTACAAGATTGAAGATCTCCAGTCAACTTCTCTAGAAGTTTTTGGGTTTCTTTATGTTTTGTTGTTTTCCTAATTTTGATATGTTTTCCTTCCAAAGTATGAACTAAATTCCCTAGATACCTAGGAAAGATGAAACCTATGATGGATTTTATTATTTAATTTCTGAATTATATAATAAATACTTGATTTTTTTAATCTCAATTATGTGTACTTATTCCATGTTTTAATATTTTCAAGATATTAATTCATGATTGATGTGCTTATTTCAGTGAAGCAAAAGTCATTGTTTAAAAGTAGATCTGGCATAATTGAGTGGAGTTGCATATAATCCTAGAAATAGGACGACATAAATCTACTGGATTAGAGTCAAAGCTAATAGGGGAATCCATAGATCGAGCTAATGCGATAATAGGGGTTTTAATTAGAAAGAGATTTCAATTAATCAACTAGAGTCAGTTATTTTTACTCTCGAAAAAGATATTAATATAATTTAGGGATTTTTACGGATCAAGCAAGTGAATAAATCGTTTAATTCAGATTCAGAATAATAAGAGAAGTCTAGGTGGATTCTTTCCTGGGTATTGTCTCTCTCATTGGTTCATTTGAATGATTTCTACTTAATTCTCTATTACGTATTAATAATTAGTTTAGATGAATTTGGATTAAAAACAACCTTTTCAATTTATAGGCTAGATAATAAAAAGTTAGTAATTACTAGTACTTTTAATCATCGTGGATACGATATTCTCAACTCACCATAGTTATACTACTATACGATAGGTGCGTTTGCCTTTGTCATGATTTTAGCTAGTTAAGTGAATCATCATCAGTGGACATGCTTCTTCAGCCAGTGAAGCAAACAAGCAAATTATTGAAATTTGATAGAGAATTCTCAAATAGCTAAAGTAAATTCACTATTGATATTCACTTATAGATCTAAAACAGTAGTAAAATCAAGTATTCGACGAGGAATTTGACAGAGAATCATCAACAAATTATTGTACATTACACTATCAATGAAAACAAAAGTAAATCCTATACAAGTTGTCAAGAGTTAAGAACAACAAAATGAATAGATTGAGACCAAACAAAACCCATTTTTAGATGAAGACCAAAGCCATTTACCTCTCATAGGAAGTCAATGTCATTTATGATCATCTCGATAGCCTCCAACCAATACTCGGCCACAGTAGGGGTGATTCCAGTGACGCCTCTAAACAACTCAGCTCTATTGGACCAGAGTCGTTCAGTTACTGGCCCCCAGCCCCCCAAATCCAAAATGGAGTCCAATAACCCTTTCTAAAACCCTCAACATAGCTTGAGACAGCGTGTCGTCCCCAGTTGATCGGCTCTAAGACCTGGTCTCAACAGAAGGTGTAGCCGGAGTCTCACTCATGTCCAATTTTGGCATATTGCCCAAAGAGGAAGACTCAACTCGAGTCCTTCTACGGTGCCCGTCCCGTCCACGCATATCTCGACCGCGTGTTCCACGTGCGCTCATCAAAATTTTAAATGTTATATTTTAAAATTTTATGCATCAGTTCTAGTGTTTATTAGTAGATATTTTATGCTTAAGTTATCAGAAGTTCAGAAGTATTTCAGAGATTTTAGTCTCTAACTTACTTAGTACAGTTTCAAAAAGTACTAACTACTGTGTTTTCAGAAAGTTCTATCTAAGTTCAGAAATACTTATAAAATCAGCTCCGGAGACTTGGTAAACCACATACTCGTTCAAGATAAAACAAGTTTTTGTTTGAAACCAGTCCTTTTTCAAATAAAATTTTGGAACCTAAAATTCACATCCCGAGTTTTGTAACCTGCCTCTGATACCACTAAATGTAACACTCCAAATCCAGCTTAGACATTATGGTTGAATCAAAGACTGTTACGAAGAAGGGTTTTAATACACGTCTTTTTGGTTAAAATAAATCGCGTTATTTGATACCAACCAGAGTCTATATGTTTCAAAGAAACTCATTTTTATAATCTTAATAAAAAAAGTTATACATTATTCTTTAAAGTATTTGATTAATTTGCAGCAGAAATATAAAAAAATCATTCTTGTCTTCAGAAAAACCATTTGCTTGTGTTTTCAAAACATTTATTCGTATAAAACCATAATTTGCCAATCATTATAATTTTAAAAAACTTAAACACAACCAAACCAAAACCAACAGTTAAAACCATACAGTCTAGGGAGTTCCAAAAATTACAAACTCTCAAATAAATTCAGAATTTAAAATACCAAAAACTAATGGTAATGGGGAAACAGTTTCCCAACGAATGGTCACCGCTGAGCCTCTGTTGTACTGACCTGCCTATGACTGAGGGTTACTAGTTCAGATCAAACAAACAGATGTAAGTTTCCGTAAACTCAGTGTGTAATCTAATAGAGATAGTAATGCAACATACATAGAATCTCATATGCAGACAAAAATAGAATCGAACCTAAGTCTTTAACAGATACAGATATCAGAATCAGATGTATAGAATAGATATACAGAATCCCACCCCCATCCTTTACACACCATATCTGGCCATCCCATCACACCATGTAGGGTTAAAAATATCCACCATCCCTACATAACATATAGTGTCGATGCGACACATAACAAAATAATATATAGCCAAACTGCCAAATAATAGGCGAAAGGCCGCTGTACAAACCACTTCCTTCATATATGCAGATCCCATCATAAACACCAATACAAAATACAGAATTAACAGAATTACCATGCTTAACATGCTCGTATATAGATAACATATATACTCAAATAGAATAGTTAGACATACAAATCAGATCCCTACTCAAATCAGACTATCAGAATATCAGATCACATGAATTAAGATTTGGTTAGCCCTTACTGACTCTACGGTAGGTCCACAGTCGATCGAAACGACCCGTGTGACTCTAGGGAAAATTTTAGTATTTTGGGCCCACATAATAGTATAGCCTACACGACCTGGCCCAAAACCCACACACCCATGTGTCTCACCCGTATAACCCACTCGCCCAATCCGACTTAGCCTATGTGGCCCACACAACCACACATTCACCGTCACACGATCGTATCTCACACACGGCCAGCCGCACACTCGTGTGGCGTCAAAAAACTTAGTTTTCAGCTTTCGTTGAACCTCGTTTTCTCGCATAAGAGTACACACCTAGTTTGATTTTGACACGTAAGCAATCTCGAGCCCTTCCTAAAAAAACACCATTCAATTGATCAATTCCAAGTACCGAAACACTAATCTATCAAAACCCCAATCGACATACTTGAAAATTTTACTCAATCGAAAGGCTCGATCACTTACCAAAACAATTATGATAGCCCAAACACACTACACGATAGAAGATGAATTTCGATCCTTTTGATTAACACCTACACAAGAATTCACCACATTAACACACCTGAAAATGATTCCCAATTGCACAAAACTTCAAGAATACTTACCTACCACAGTCTGAGCAGGGATTACGGAACTTAAAACACAGTGATTGAACGACAGTATAGCGAACAAAAATCAAAGAAAGAAGAAATAAAAAAGAAAACGTTTGGAAAAGGAATTTGAAGAAGAAACGTCAAAAGGTTTTGGGAAGAGAGAGAAAAATAAAATAAAATAATAAGATAAGAATAAAATTGATTAATCTGGACATAATCCCACTACATCCATTAACAATCCAACCAACTCAAAATTTCAAGTTCATCCAAACTCTCTCAGCCAACTGAAACAAAAATTATCACCCTGGCTCACACAGGAATTCGACCATAAAACCCCCAACAAGCTAACTTTTTACCACTCAAACCAGCAAACTCATTTTTATATGAGTTTACAAAGAATATTACATAAGCCTACCCAGCAGGGATAAGGTTAGGATAAAAAATAACAAAATTGCCAAAAATGGAACTTGAACCCAAGACCTCAAACACATAATCAAAACACTTAGCCACAAAAACAGATACATATTTTTCAAATTTCACAAAAACAAAAATAAGTTAATCGGGGCGTTACAGTCCGAAACATTTTCGTTGCAACTGAAGTTTGCGACATCAATAGAGGCTTCAAACCCATACCAATATTTGTTTTTTAAATCGTTTAAAGTCTAATTTCAACCTTTATCAACCTAGATCATTCCTCGTACATGGGTCCAAGGGCTATGATCTCCAAAATAATTTTGTAATAAGCCACGAGGCATACTGACATCCCAACACATAGTACAATAAGAGACACTATAGGGCATGACGTTGAGACATTGTGTAATGTTGCAACATTGTCTTACCTGACATCACGACGTCGCTCTGCCTGTACAATGTTGCAACGTTTCAAAGGACGATGTCGTGACATCACTCTTTATCTGCTCAATGTCATGACATTACGAAGGATATTGTTGCGACATTGTACAAAATCAATTTGTTTTGTGTTTCATTCAATTTGTTTCCTAATGCATGAAATCAACAATTAAGCTTTACAATTTAGTCTTTTTTCTTAAACTAACCTTAATTTCTATCAAATTCACACCTAATTCTTCAAGAAATCAACAATAATAACTTTATAAAACTTTAGTAGTTTCACAAATTGTTACATGAGCTAGCTAAATCAAGCTATCATGACCTCAAATCTATAAAGATTAAAAGAAAATGGTTATATTGTATTACCTATTATAAAGCCGAAATTTTGACGAAAATCTTGAAATTTTCTTCTTTTTTTCAATGGTGGTTTCGGTTGGGATAAAGATGATAAGCTTTCATCCCCCTAACATATATATAGTATAATTAGTAAACTAGTTAACTTAATTAAGTAAGCTTAATTAATTATTAAAACATATTTAGTTTAATTTAATTATAAATTAGGCATAATAGATATCAACATTACGTCCCACTATCTATATAAAAAAAATAGTTTATTTACCCTTTTAACCCTCAGATAATTTCTATCTAGATCCTCAATCCATTTCCTAATTAAAATTTTATAGTGATTGAACTTTTACAATTTAGTCCCTAGGCCTTAATTACTCACAATTTCGGCTAAATTACTTAATCAAATTTCAATTCATCAATATACTAACTCCATAAATATTTATATTTAATATTTATGGACTCAATTTACGAAAACAGGGTCTCAAAACCATATTTTTACATAGAAAAATATAACAGGGTCTCAAAACCATTACATAAAATATAACAGGTATACATACAAGTACATATTTTTTATAACATAGCCAAATATATTTTTACATAGAAAAATAAAAATAAAAATAAAAATAAAAGCATTATGTATGGAGACCAATTAATAGAGCTGGGATTGGGCTAAGTAATAAGGAATGGGCTTTGTTATGCTCTTATTTGTCTGATTGTAAAAATACAGAACCAAATGTTGAGAGTGGGATTTGAACCCACGCCCTTTCGGACCAGAACCTTAATCTGGCGCCTTAGACCAACTCGGCCATCTCAACCTTTTGACACTGTTTATAAAATATAATAATTTACCTATAAAATAGACTGAAAAACTGAGACCAAGTAACCATTTAAGTTATGCAGATTCATCCTTCTAACTAAATGTACATATATTAATATAAATATGCTTCAAATACAATGAGAAGAAAGTTACAAATAATTAATTAAAATTTTTTATATTATAAAAGTATCTAAATTAAAAACTTCTAATATTTGCTTAACTATACCCAACAAATGTATATTTATAAAAATCTTACAATTTAATTTCTTCGCATTCTAATATATGGATCGAATTCTTTATCTTATTCAGTTCGACTTATATTTTATACGAACTTTCCTAAGTCAAACTTGATTAACGAAACATTATACAAAAACTTGAAAATTGGCATTTAATCCAATACATTTAAAATAATAAATATTTTATAAATGATAGCACACCATTCTTTAAGGCTAAAGCTTCACCCACCTTTATTGTTGATAAGCACAAAACAATTGATCCATCAGAATCCCTAGTAATTGGAATAATGTTAACCACCATTTGCGATATAATGAAGGCTACATCAAAATTAATTTTGATCACATAATCTGAAGTATCTAACTTGTAGTTGTCTCTAACTGTTTGTTTGATTTCTCAGCATGCATGCTTTTTTCTAAAAAAATTTGATGTTCTGAAATCAAATTGGACCACAAATTTTACCCTCAAACAAGCATGAATTTTGAGCTTTTCAATTAAGTTGACAAATCTATCTTTGCTCACCTTTCAAATGATGATGAAATAGTTGAATACCTAGACACATTGGAACGGTAGCTAAAAGCTTATGCTCACCAAACTACGTCCGCAAAATGGCACAAGAAAGGAAAAATACGTGCTCTATTGGTATCCTCCTCAACCAGCATTTTTGGCTTTGAGAAGGGTAGCTTATCTTTTAATAATAATGATTACTTGCATTAATCATATAACATTAAAATATTTTTATTAAAAATAAAAAAAAATTGAATACATATATTCTCTTGCAATTAGAGCTCTCTTTGCTAAGAAAAAAAAATAGAGTTGTTTATAAATAGGATGACTTATACGATCTAATTTGGATTGAGTTTGGATAAAAGAAATTTATCTATAAACTAGTTCAATTCAGTCTGAATATAAATAAAATAATTTTTCAAAATATTTTTATGTAAATTTAATTATAAAAATATATAAATATTAATATAAAATACATTTTATCATTTTTAAACAGAATAAAATTTTTCTAAATGAGTCTAATTAAGTTTGAGCTTAAATTTTTTTTTTAAATCGAAACTCAAATAAATCTAACTAACTCAATCTATAAACACTTCTACCTATATATATATAACAACCCACTATAATGTAATTCAATCAAACCCATATTAAAACTCCAAATATTAGCCAGGGATGAATAATTCTTAAAAATAAAAGAAGTTAGATTTTAAAAGAAAGTCTAATTTCATTGTCATGCACGTTTTTGTTTTGGTGTTTATGGGGAGGCGCCTTAACGAACCAAACACGTGTTACGTTTAGAATTTTTTAGGATTTTAGGAATTGGTCTTGCCTGTTATTGGAGCTGTGGGCCCAGCCCATATTCAAAAAATATTTTATGTCCCCACTCAAAATTTAATTTGCTATATTTTATTATTATAAAATGTTAAAATAATTATTTTATGTTAAATAAAATTATTTAATTCGAAATTTAAGTCAGCCAATTCAAACCCAAAACATGACTATTTTATCAAACTGACCTAAAGAAAATTAATATTTATAAAAATGACCCAAGTTCAAAAATAATCAATAAAATAACTTAAAATGAACAATAAAATAGGGTTTTGGCCTTCTAATGGCCGGCACCACCTCGTATTTTGGCTCCATGATTACCTAATGATTGTTTCAGGCTTTCAAAAGTTAATTTTTTTTTGTTTTGACCTTCCAATGATGGGTACCAGGATATTTTTTTTAAATCGTATCATACTGGTATAAAAAATACGAGTATTTAAATAAAAAAAATTTTGTTGCTGGCCTGTCAATGGCCGGCACTAGGAACGATATTTTAATTTTTTTTTTTGCCTTCTAATGGCCGGGAGTTGGCATTGACCGTCCAAAACGTAATGATACTCCCGTCATTAGAAGGCAAAATAAAAATAAAAATCTCGTATCTGGTGCCGACCATTGACAAGCCAGCACCAAAATTTTTTTTATTTAAATACTCGTATTTTTTATACCAGTATGATACGATTTAAAAAAATACCTTTGTGCCGACCATTGGAAGGCCAAAACAAAAAAAATCAATTTTTTAAAGCCTGACACAATCATCAGGCAATCACGGGGCCAAAATACGAGGTGGTGTCGGCCATTAGAAGGCCAAAACCACATTTTATTGTTCATTTTAGGTTATTTTGGTGATTGTTTTTGAACCTAGGTCATTTTTGTAAATATCAATTTTTTTAAGTCAGTTTAGTAAAATAGCCCCAAAACATTTTGCCTCGGATATTTTTAGTATTTCTTTTGCCAAATTATATTTAAAATGTTTTTGAAATACATCGTAAGGGAGTTGTTTATTCTTTATTTTTGAAGAAGAAAAAAATAAAAATAGGCACAATAACTTATTTGGTCCTTTAATTTTATATAAAAAATTATTTTAGTTCTCTATTTAATTTTCCACCTCTTTTAGTTCTTAAACTTGCATTATTTGTCAAGTCATCTAAAAATAGTTGAAAAAATATTAACTTTGGCTGATGTATAATATGTTTATATAAACCTATTAATGTATTAATTTTTTTATTAAATAGGCTTATTTATCTTATCTCCAACTAAATTATGTGTCTAGTTAACTCGTAACACTATTTTAATAAGGATTTTTAATATAGTATAGATAAAAAAAATTAATTGATACACTTTCAAAACAAAAAGATTAGTTGATACATATTAATATAAAGTAAAAGTAAAAAAAAAGTATTAAGAATAAAATTTAAAGTTAATTTAAATGCAAATTAAAAGAAAAAAAGTAATTAAATTAGAGTAAAATCGGCTTATGAAGATATATTGTTGGGATCTAGAAGTGTTAATGATGGACATTAGTGCTCGACCTGATCATGGGTCGGGTGTCCGAAATGTGGGACAGTTTGGGCAAAAATATAGGCCCTAAAAATGGGCTTGGACAAAAAAATAAGGTCTGTTTAAAAAAATGGTCGGGCCTCGGGTAAGGCATTTTTGGCCTGAGCCCGGCACGAATTAACTAAAGGACAAAAAAAATCTGCTTTTTTTAATGTTATTTTCTTGTTGTTTTCTCCCTATTTTGCTACCATTTTACTATTATGTTGCTACTATTTTGTTGTTATTATTTGGATATTGTATAAAACTTATTTTATTGTTAATTTTGTTATTATTTTAAAGGCATTTTCTTGTTAAGTTGTATTTATCTTAGTGTTATTTAAGTCTACATTTTTTTAAAAAATTTATTTTCAATTTGTTGGGAAATAATGTTGTTAGTATTTTTGATGTATTATATACATTTAAAAATTATATAAAAAATTACTACGGGCGGGCCAGGTCGGACCCAAGTTTTAGCATTTTTATCTAGGTCAGGCTTGGCAAAATCTTAGGCTATTTTTCGGGTTGGGCCCGGGCCTAGTAAATGGGCTTGAAATTTTAGTTGAGCCCGGCCCGAACCGGCCCATGAGCACCTCTAATTGGAGCCTCAACATATTAGAATGCTTGTGTATCGTCAAAGACTTTTAACCAATGGAGAAAGATTGAGGAGGCACCTCACCAACTACCTTTATCATGTTTTTTATGAAAATTTTATTGAAGATACAAGTCATGTCTTGCACGAATGCTTTGTGACAAGAACCTTTTGGGTGATGCTTGTGAAGGATTGATTAAGAGAGTTTTTAACTATGGAAATTGATAGATGGGTGTTTGTAAACTTTGGGAACCCTTCTTATTTTGATAAGGAGGAAGAAGACTGGGATTTGCTCTTTGGTGTCATTTGTGGATTAAGAGGAATCATAAGATTTTTAATGAAAACTATGTGGATACAAAGGGGATACTAGAAAAAAGTAAGAGATTGAGAGATGAGGTTAAAAGAGCCTTGGTAGGTGCTAGTAGCAACCATGCTCTGACAGGTCGTTATGTATGCAGAGCAATTAAATGGGAAAGGCTGCTAGTAGGTTAGTGCAAGCTTAACATGGATGGGTTCAATTGTATACTGTATTGGTTATTTAGATAGCACAAACTGTAAGGTGTTGTTAAGGTTTGTAGCCTAAGAAAGTGCAAAGCTTAGATCTAAAGGCCAATTTATTACTTTGAAAAGGCTTAAGACAAGGAAAAAAACTTGCATCCAAATACCTTCATAAAAGTATAGTTTGGTTGCCTATGATAAAGTGTCCCGTATGGAGAGATGCCACTAATTACACGAGTAGGCAGTATATTAATAAAATAAACTACACTAACAAAAGCATCAAACCAAACTTAAGTGGCATGGAAGCTTGAGCTAAAAGTGTCAATCCAACTTCAACCAAATGTCCTTGTTTACACTCAACAACTTCATTTGTTGAAATATGTAAGGGCATGATAATCTATGCTTGGTCCCATGTAAAGCAAGCATTGATGAAATAGTTTTGTATTCACCTCCCCGGACACCTTGCAACTCCTTAATTGTGCAACCAAATTGAATTTGAGCAAGTTTATGAAACAGAGAAAATCTTATAAGAGCTTCAAACTTGACTTTCAACAAGTATGACAATATATAACATGTGCATACATCAACAAAAGAAATGTAGTAATTATAACCATTAGACAAAACATGTGTAGGGCCCTACAAATCAATATATACAAGATCAAAATTATATGTATAAATTGTGTTAGAAGAGGAAAGTAGAAGTTGATGGCTCTTTCTCATTTGACAAGAAAAATAAATAGATTATTTTCATTAGAATGAAGCTTTGCATTACAAATTTTCATTACTTTGGACAAAAAATCATAAGCTAGGTGTCCTAGCTTCCTATACTAAAGATGATACAAATTGATATTATTAGAATGTGCACTATCATCAAGTAAATTAACCATAGTAGAGTCCTTTTTGTGAACAGTCAAATAACTCACATTTAGTGCTCAGGTCGAACTAATAAAGCCCTTCTTTCCTGACTCCCTCAAGCAAAATTTGACTAATCTACTCATCCTTTACCAAGCAACAATTTGCATGAAATTCAAAGAATACTCAATTATCTTTAGCAAACTTAGAGATATTAATTATATTTTTAAGCATATGTGGAACATGGAGGAGATTATTAAGTTGAAAAAAATTTAGTGGGAGAGACTAATAGAGCATGCTAATAAGATTTATATATAATTGACTACTATTATCAATAGTGACTATACCAATACCTATGTATTCTTTACTAGGCACAAGATGCTTTCAGTTATTTGTAAAGTGATGAGTAGCACAAGAATCAACAAACCAAAAATTAGAAGAAATTGTTAGGCCTAACATAAAAGCATTTACTTAGTGTGTTGGTAAGTGGAGAAATTGATCCTTCAACATTGGGGACACTTGGAGAGGATGTATTAGAAGAAGTATCACCATTCACAACAAATTTGTATAAGGATGAACTATAAAAAATATTGTTGAGATTTTATAAGGAGTAAAAGGACACATGTTGACAAAAGAACGCTCAGGGCGAGGTAATGAAGGCTTGTAGCTAGTTGTTATGACACCAAGAAAACACTAATCATAAAGATGAAAACAATGATCAACAAGATGTCCAATATTGCTACATAGTTGGCATTACATCTACAAATGACCATGGCTTCTCCTAGCAAAAAAATAGTTTGGACGAAATTGCCTTAAAGCAAAACCAACAATATAATTGCTCGATCCTGAAGCATTAACATTCATTGACTTCGACACATGGAGATGTGTTGCATTTGCATTGATAAGGAAATGAATGGCATTCTGCTGCCTTGATTTTGCATCAAGAAGCACCGCTACCACGCTATCAAGAAAGAATGACTCATGATTGACAATTATAACCACCACAAAGGGTTCATACTCTATCGATAACCCACTAAAGTCATAACTATATGCTCTATCTCTAGAAATCTAATTACCACAAGCTACCTAAGTGTCGCATACCTCTTTGATTTGTGAGATGTACTTTCTCATGTTCAAATCACCATTTATAAGGCACGCAACTTGTAATGCAAGTGCATTACCTTTGTAATGGAACGAGTAACAAATAGTTTTATCAGAGTGTTCTATATAGCTGAGGAGGTTTCTGATCCAACTAATTGAGGTAGTAAGTGAGGACTCACCATTGAAAGCAACCAGGAAGCTTTGAACATACACAACATGAGCTTTGTTTTCCACTTATTGATCGGAAATGTTGACCATTATTTTTTAAGGCACCACCATAGATCCATCAAGAAGCTTCCTTGAGCGGTGGCTTTTTTAACTATCAACAAGGTTTGTTGTTTTCAAAAAAGAAAGTTCTTCTCATCCAACGTAACATTCACCTTTTTTATTAGTGAATTTTTAAGCAAGTCTTAACATTGCATTAATCCCATTGTAGCAATTTGTTCTGTCACTAGAGTAATAGATTCCATCATCCTCGTTTGAAAGAGAGAACGCCGATCACCGAAAAGCTCTGATACCATGTTAAAGTTTTTACTTGAAACTAGAAAAGAAAGAGAAGAAATACAAAGAATTGAAACAGGAACCAATAAGAAAAAGACAAGAGAATAGAAAACCTCTACTTTTAAGAAATTGTGGAAAATTACTAATTACATCATTGGCTATGTCTATTTACAATCAAATGATAATACTGTAACAGACTAAACTAATTAGTTAACTAATACAACTAATTAGTAACCATTTAACAATTTCTCAATAAACTAGTAACCAATAACAACACGTGATGTAATAAACTACAACAATGATTAAGTCAATTGTTTGGAGGTAAAGAAATAGTTGTTTCCTTATTTCCAAATAACTTGAGTTTTTTTTTATACAATACCTAATTGTCCATAACCTCTATCCAACCCTTACACAGAATGATAAATACAGTTCAGCGTGCTTGAATCTACGTTCTTCTGCATTGAAAATAATATTGATGCCATTCGAGATAACACTTATTTGACCCAAATAACTTAAGTTTATATATAAGATATTATGCTTTGTATATATTATTACTTAAAAAGTAATAAAATTTACTCATTTGTTAGCTTTTTTTCCTAGAAAATTCAAATCTTGTTTTTTTTTTATGGTGTTCAAAATTTCTGATACTGTTTTCTTTTACACATCAACTTAGGGTCTGTTTGATTGGCAGTAAAATGTTTTCCGTAAAATGATTTCTGGAAAATGTTTTACTTTTCTGTAAAATGACTTACTGGAAAATATTTTCTGGTGTTTGATTGAATCTGTGTAAAATATTTTCCGCTGTTTGACAGATTTCCTGAAAATATTTTCCGGAAAAGTTATTTTTTACATATATTAATATATATTAATAATTTTTTATATTTTAAATTGTTTTTACATATATTGCAATGATTTATTTATAATAATACTCAATAATAAGCTACAATATTGATCGTTATAAATTGAAAAAATATTATCCACAATGAGTACTAGTAAGAATATTGAATAATTATAAATTGCTTCGAAACCATAATGAGTACTAGAAATAATATTATCCAAATACATAATTAGTAGTACACCACATAATAACAACATTGTCCAAGTGCATAATATTACACCACATAAAAGTATCAATATCTTCAACCCTGAGAAAATTTTTGAAGCCAAATTTTTCTATGCTTCTTATCCAAAAAAGTACCTCACACCAGTCCAAGCAATCAATTGCTTTAACCCTCTTAGCCTCCTCTTTTAATATCATTTTTGCACCTATAAAAGCTCTCCACATAACCAATGGTTCCCAACTAAGACCAGAACTTTTTTCAAGGACATTTCTAACAATAACAGGTTCACCTCGCATCCAATGAGTTTGAAAATGCTGAATGCTATTGTCTTCCAACTGCATTACATTCGGGCAGTACACAAAATTGTCATGACTTTTCTCTCTATGAGCTGCCTGCCTTACTTCAAAGTTTTTTGCTTCATTTCCTGCAGAGCAGGTGGTTTGACACAAAGAACAGCCTTGAGAAAACTCGATATCAGGTAACTGAAAATTAATGGTGAGCTCCTCAGCACTCTGAATCAGTTGCTCAACTGAATTAGTTTCAAATAAGCGTCTCAGTGAAAGTGTCTCACGACCACAACCACCCTTTCCATTTGGAGGACAAGGAATCCTACCATCTTCCTCAGCTCTCCAATCATTTCTTGCTGCCACTGCAGGAATCTGGTCATCTGAACCCATAGCTCGACTATTTACTCTTTTAGCAGACAGCTGGTGAGAAGATTTTGCTTCATTCCCTCCAGGCTGAGACCCTTTTCTAAGTTCATGACAGCATGATATACATAGATCATATAAACAATCAGGGCAGCTTCTATGGAAATTGACAATGGATGTATTGCAATTGTCACTGTCAAGGAAGGAAACATTCATAGTCATTATAGTAGGAAAAACAATAGCCATGTCTGCAAATTATTAATAACAATAAAAATCCCTTTTGCATATCTTTAGATGCAATTTCATAACCACATGATAATATACACGATAGTAGAAGACAACAAGATCCATCACGGTTGATGCATATCATTAACAATATACAACCCATTACTAAGTACTACAAAGAAAAGATCAACTAATAAGAGTTAAGTTTCTTAATGGTGTGAATTGGTTTTGATTTTCACAACAAAATATAAGGTAAGCTTTATGAATCAGTCTCATCAAATCGGCACTATCCTAGGATAACCCTTTTTCACATCTTCCTACTAGTTTAAATATAAGATAAGCACACAGATTAATATGGTAAAGAATGTAAGCTGTTTCCAAGTAACTAATATGACATGAGATTTTCAATTTAGGGGCAAAAACGTAACATAACATAACAAAAACCACAAGTTTCTCCTTGGTATCAAAGAGCATGAGGTGATACCAATACACTCGATCATCATCATCTATCACTGATACCATTATGTCCTGTTCTGTCAATTGCACACCTATGGCAAAGGAAGGCATACATCACTTAGCATTTCGAAGCATCATCTAGTATAAAAACCAAAACTTACAAAAACCAGACATATCACATTACAGTACCATGTATACTGGCTTCCACCTCTAGTTCAGCATGTTGCTCCTGTTGTATATGTCGAAGCAGAGGCAGAATTCCATGTAGCAAATAAAGCAACTTCTGCAGTTTAATATTTGTATCTGCTACCTCATGCTCATCCTGTCAAATTTGATAATTTTTCACCTCCAAAATGAAATTCAGAACACGAACAATCAGTTAGACCCAAAATACTAATCTTCTGGCCTTATTCGATCCAATCTGAATCACATCCATGCAAACCCAAAAGATAAAAAGAAAATCCTACCCAAAATCAATAATAATGCCAAGAAAAGCAATCATTTCTTTTTCTTTTTAATAACAAACTCAAAATGAATTAAACAACGCTGAATAGAACCGAAGCATCATCAAAGACGTGAAATCAAACCCAGAAATCTAAAATAAGTTACCATAATCAAATGCAATAATGAATCAAATAAATCACTGATAAATCAAACATTTAGCAAAGAAGCTAAACCAGCTAAACAAACAAGTGATGCTAAACAGACAAATTATGAACATCAACGAGTAAACAAAGAGTTTACCTTAAATACGAATTTGTTGGCGATTCGGGAATAAACAAACCCTTGATTTTCTGGAACTGGAACTGGGTGGAGGACCGGAGGTAGACCGGAGGTGGATCGATGGAGGACGGAGGTAGCTTGATGCCTTGATTTTGGATTTGGGAAAAAAAATGGAGGAGGGGAGATAGGGTTAGGGAAGACTGTCGGCAGTAAAACAAAACAATAATGTTGTGGATACAGTAAAATTAGCAACAATAGCAGAGGAGATGAGGCAGAGATGATGAGGAGCTATGGAAATGGTTTCAACGGTGAGAAGATGAGCTGTGGAAAATGTCTTACCGATTTCTAAGGGGTAAGACATTTTCCGGAAATATAGGGTTGATTTTCCCGTGTTTTGGAATTGATTTTCCAAAAGGAAATCATTTTCCTCCAATCAAACACCGGAAAATGGGGAAAACCATTTCCGGAAAATCATTTCCCCCTATCAAACAGACCCTTAGATTTCGTTTACCATTGAAATTTAAAAATATTTTTTAACTTCAAACCAAGATTTTAAATCAAAAGAAATAGTAGATAACCAAACCAAAAAGTTGAAAATTTGAGGTTTAGGATAAAATCACTTTCTAAGTATGATTATATCTAAAATAAACTATTTTATCCATTTAAAATTACTCTTGGAAAGCAATGATGAACATTATCAAAATTTTGAAAGAACACTAATGTAACAAGGTTGTTTAGTTTGAGAAAAGCAAGTTGATGTAATTAGGCGCTGACAAAGAAGAGAACATTGATGACGAACTCAACGCTTCAAAGTTGACCAAAACAATCTTTCCAGCCTCATCCTGACTGCTAACTATTTTTTGTATATAATTAGACTTTGACATGCCCAACTTTTGCTGACATGATTAAGCCTTAACGGGAAGAGACCATAAAAAAACAAACAAATCTTCATGGATTAAGATTATTAAATTCTACTTTACCGTTGGAGAAAAATGGAATAAGGGTTGAAAATTTAGAATTTAAGGATAATTTAATTAAAAAAATGGACACGCCTTGAGTTGAGTATTCCTAAGAGAAAACGATTCCAAGGTATCTGTTCTAATTGGGAAAAAGAATCGAATAAAAATTCTAAACCACACCTTCCTTGGAAATTAATGCAAGATTTCAAAAAAATTATTATTACAAGTAAAATGAAGAAAATGCCAGGCTTAGGTTTGGTGGTGATTGGTGAAGGGTCCAGAAGCTGACGTCAGCATGCCTCTCAGCACGGTCAGAGACCACTCGCCTTGAATCCCTAAATCCCCCTGATTTATCCACGTGCCATCATTTTCTCTCCCGCGTCGTACATCTATCCGTTAACCCTAAACTTTCTCTCTCTCTCTCCTCCCAATTACTCTCTCCTCTCTGTAACTCTTCTCCTCGAAGAAGAAGAGAAAGAGGAGGAAAAGAAAAAAGCTTAGATAGATATTCAAAAAGAAAGGAGAAAAAACAGTTATAAAGAAGGGTAAGAAGGAAAGTCAACATTTGTAAAATGGGGAAACTTCTCTGTGATCCAACCGCCGTTGCGGAGACATTTCAAACGTCTTCTCCGACGGTCACTTGGAGGGAGCCTAACGCCGCCACTCTTGAAGCCGTTGATCTAGTTGACCAGACCCTCACGGCGGCAGCCGGCACTACCTGGGACGACGTGATTGGCCTAGAGGACCAACAGAGACGGCATCTCTCGAAGCTTCACGCCAAGGGGGTGCTTTGGAAGCACCCTAGCGAGCACGGGTCCTCGGTGGTGTTCAGGCTGTCGCATGGAGGCGATGTGTCCACGGACGGGAACTGCCTGTTCACAGCCTCGAAAAAGGCCATGGCGCGTGAGGTCGACGCGCGTGATTTGAGGAAGCGGACAGTGAAGCGGTTCTTGGAGGATCTTGGATCTGCTAAAGAAGAAGAGAGGCAGATGATAAATGAGGTGATTAAGAATATGTACTCTCCAGATCTGAGAAACGGGTGGGGGGTTCATGTGGTTCAAGAAGTTAAGTTGTTAGCCAAAAAGGACGAGCGCGTTGCCTTGGACTCTGCCATTGAAGAGCTCGTTCAGCTTGGAATGCAAAGGTTTTTTTTCTTTTCTTTTCTAATCTTGGATCTATTTGTCTGATTCTAGTTTTTGGTTGAGATCTATTTACATTTTTTCCCAAGAAAAATGTAGGAAAAGTTAGAACGAGATTTTTTTTTAAAATTTATTCTTTTCATAGTGAAAGTTTAATGTTGATCATAGGCTAGGAGATTTATGTTAATATATACTATTTACATCTGTCTTTGAACGAAAAAGCAAAAAAAAAAAAAATCTCATAACTAGCTGCAGTTTATATTTTACAGCGTTAAATTGACCTTGGAAATGTTTATTTGAAATTATTTTATCAATGCTTTGTTTGATATGTTTTCTTGTCTGATTGAAGAGAATTGGTAGCCGAATCTATTTACAAAGAGAGATGCATTCCTGTGAATGATGGCTCGAGCTGGGCCAAATACATGTCGATATCTGGTTCACCTGATGATGAATATGATATCGTCACTTTGCAATATACTGAGGAGGGTTTATTATCTGTAGATGAGAATAGAGAAGGTCGTGCTGCTGCATTCGGGGATGACATTGCCATCGAATGTCTTGCAACGGAGTTCAATCGAGAGATATATGTAGTAAGTTTGAAGCTTGGTTTATATAAGTATATGGTTGTTTGGATTTTTCTGATTTGCTACTTTTAGGATGTGCTTGGTTGGGTGGAAAAGTAGAAGCATGGGAAGAAAGAAAGGAAAAGTGAGAAGAAAATAAAGTTGGATTGTGCTTGGTTGGGAAGAAAAATGAGAGGGAAGAAAATAAGAAAGATGACCATTTTCCATCCTAATTCATAAAAATCAATCATTCCAAATTGGAACAATGAGAGGAGAGAAAATGAGAGAGATTGTATGTTAGTTCAAAATTATGTATTTTTCAAATGCTTTATTTTATTTCCTTCCATTTTTCGCTTCTACCAAACAATGGATGAAAAGAATTTTTTTTCCATTTTTCATCTATCCTACCAAGCACACTTATGGAAAGAAAAATTATGTTTTTTATCCTAGTTTTCTATCTCTTGAATTTTCCGTCCTTTCAATTTTTTTCCACTCTACCAACCAAAGCCTTAATGTCTTCAAAGCATTATATTGTTTGGTTGGTACTTTCATAGTCTTTTGTATCATCACGTTGGCTGTGTATTGCATTTAATGCAGCAGTGTCCTATGAATTTTGAGACTAAGATGCTAATGGGGTATCAACTCTTAGTTTGGATTGAAGCTCATTCATTATATCAACTTATTCATTACAGGTGCAAGCACATGGATCAGATGCTATGGTTGACGAAGACAATTGTGTTTTCTTCCTTCCGCATCGTCCAAGAAGTGAAATATGCGAACCTCCCTTCTTTTTGTTTATGAAAGGAACAGGTATTGGATTTATCTTGCTTGCCAAATGAAAGACTTTTTCTCATCAGCTTGCAAGTTTGTGTTCCTAAATTTCGCCTAATGTGTCAGGTTGGTGTGGTGCTGGCGCTGATCATTACGAACCATTAATTGCCCATGCTTCTTCACTTGTTTCTTCCGAGAAGGTTGCTCTCATACTGGGGCAATGAGTTGAGTCCTACAGTTTTGCGGCGGCGTAGAGATTTAAAGTAGAAGTAGTTCATTATTTTCCCCATTATTCGGCGTGCAATGTAATGTAGTTCTCGCAATCCTTTTGTAGGGGAATTTCATTGCATTGCATTGCGCACAGCATAGCATAGCAATCTCCTTTGTTTTTTTTTTTTCCTTTTTTGGGGGTTAACATTATCTAGAACTGGGAATCCACTGACATTGAGTTTGCAGGTATGATTGAGGCCTGCAGTTTGAGAAAGTGTTAGTGGTTTTTGTAGTGATTCTGTTTTGAATATGCCGGCTTCTGTTGTGTTGTTGTGGTTGAGTTATGTAGTAGTTGGCGGCAGTTGGTGCTATTTTGTCCAAGCTGGAATAGTACCTGCCAGCCTTGTTGTATCCTACACCTGGACTTTGTTGGATTTTGCCCCTTCAATCCTCCAATTCCAAATGACCTTATTTTCGTTCAATTTTCGAATTGATCATTTTTTTTACTTCGATTAAATGAAGTCAAGGAGGTGTTTTGCATAGAAGTACATCAAGTTTTGCCAAAAATAGAGCGTTTTGATCGAAGAATGTTTATTCCCTCTGCTAATAGAATTATTTCCATTTAGATTAGTCATCTTATAATTGGCATTGTTAAGTCTTTTTGTCTGCTAATAGATATTTATTTGGTTGAAATAATATATTATCAGTAATACTTTTTACTAATGATCGAGGATGAAAAAAAGACTTAAATTTTGCTGATTCAGTTCTAGCTTTGTTGGCTCCGATGATCATAGACAATGTCGAACTTTCGTAACTAATAGTAAAGGGTAAACTACCTCCAAGGAAATTTGAGTAAGTTTTACACAAAAAGTTGCAAAATGGAAAGTTTTTATTTTAGTCATTAGGTTGTTGTTAAGTATTTTTTCAAAAGTTCAGTCGATGAACTCCAAACGACGAGTAATGGCTTGACAATTGGTATGGTGAAATAATATTTATTGACAAGTAGAATATACATTAGAAGATCCAAGTTGATTTGGTGATTGCCAAGTTGATTTGGCGATTGACATTAAAGATCGGAGTAGAAAAAAATTGTTTGGATTTTAGTTTACAAATTTGTGATATTTAAAGTCGTTTCATGTAGAAGAGAAGTAGGAAAGGAAAGCTTTCAATTGGTGCCAATATTGTGAATGGAGAAGGTCATACGACAACAACTGGTTACGATAAGGAGAGGTTAGGGTTTAAAACAAAATGATTGTTACTTGGCTGAAAACTCCTTAAAAACTTTAAAACAAAGTAATTTAGGTTAAACCAATTGATTAAAGGATAAAAAAAGCTAAATCATTTTTCCTAGTGATTAAAATAGAACTTTCAATTAGTTCAATGGTCATTTGTAACATTTTGAAGTTGAGTGACCAAGATATAAACTTACTAATAGTTTAATAACCTTGAAGGTAGTTTACTAATTAAATAACGAAAAATTTGCTTCCATAAGTAAATAAGAATAGCTGGAATATTAGTTGAGTGAATATGTAAAATTTGATTCAATAAATTTTTTATTTTAATTACAATTATAAAGCAATTCGAGTGAAAATAAATCATTAAAAGAATTGAATTGTTTATTCAATAAATTACTCAACTCCAACAAGCTAACCAAGATAAATCTGAAAGAGAACTCATACATATACGACTCAAACATAAAACCTCTAAAGTCATGTAATTTGTCGCAAATCTCTCATTATCATGTAAAATTGCTAAAGAAATAAGTGGCATCAAGATTATAAACATTTCTAGATCTAAACACATGTTATCGATTCAAGGAAAAGTTGTTGAGTTCCAAAAATAAAATCTTACATTCCAAACATCTCCTAAATGCTAATAGCTTAACCCTGGGCGTAACTAAGAGTTAAAATACAACTTTATATATTAACGTAAAGTTTTATAATTTTTTTAAGTCCTATTTGAAGGATCACATTTGAATTTAAAATTTTAATGGTTAAAATGCACATTGAATTAAGTTAAAACTTCGCATTTCTTAAAGGGATTAAGGGAACAAATTGTCATTTGAGGCTTCCCTAGCTTATGTATATGGGTAACTTACAGTAGAAGTCCTTGTACTATACCTAAAATGCATTTTAGTCCTCGATTTGAAAAATGGACAAGCCAATCCATATACATAAATAACGCAAAATAGTCCCTTCATAAATTTGTTGATAAATGCTTATTCGGAGCAAATTTTCCCTTAATCTTTCCACTTTTATTCAATTTGGCTCGTATTTTTTTTATTTGGAGCAAAATGACCCTAAACTTTTCATTTCTGATATGTATCTATTTTGACTTATATTGTCATGTCAACAAATAATTTAAAAATTATAAAATTCTATAATATATATTCAAAGTAAAAATAAAAAATATAATTTAATCTTCAAAATTTCAATAAAAATTTTAAAAATTAAAAATTAAAAATATAATTTAATCTTCAAAATTTCAATAAAAATTTTAAAAATTCTTAGGAATGCATAAGAATTAATTTAAAAATTTCAAAAAACTATATATAAAAAATCTTCTAGATTAAAAAAAAAATTGAAACTTAAAGGCTAACCTAATTATTTATATTTTACTTCATATTTTTCATAAAAATACATTAAAATTATAAAAAAAAATTCATTGTTTTTGATTTCGAAGAGCTTCCTTTCATAATATTTGCATGTGTCAAGGGGTGGCAGGTGCATAGTTTTCGCTGGTTAGCGACATTTTACTGACGATTTATTCACCACATCAGTAAGATCATGGCTCTCATTACCAACCTTTTGAAGAAGGAAGTTCCAATGCAATGAAGATGCAAAAAGAATTGTCAACCTCATTAAGGAGAAGCTGACTAGCGCCCTAGTCTTAGCTTTTCCTAGTTTTGAACAAGTTCTTGAGTAGGAATTGGATCAGTGCTTTCACGGAAAGTGACCAAATAGCTTTCTTTAATGAAAAGTTGACCCATGCTCATTAGAAGCGATCTACTTATCACAAGGAGCTTTATGCAGTTATAAGAGTTTTAAAGCATTGGGTTGGGAATATTTTGTAATTGGTAAAGAGTTTGTTCTAGATGGATCACTTTTTTTTGGAAAAGTTGAGAGTGGAGAACAAAGTATCAAAATATGTTGGCATATTGGATGCTATACATGCCAGATTGCGAACGGCTAGACTCAGAATACTGGTCTTTGCACTCCTTTCCAGTCCCTGAGCATATCTCTGAAGATTTGTCTATGGACTATCATGAACTTGTGAGTTATGGATTTAGTTTTTGTTGTGGTGGATCGTTTTTTGATGATGTCACATTTCAGTCCTTGTAAGAAAACTACAGATGCATCTAATGTTGCTCACCTATTTTCCAAAGAGATTATTAGATTGCATAGAGTCCCTAAGTCAATTATTTTAGATAGGGATACATGATTCCTTAATTACTTTTAGATGTCTCTTTAGAAATCTTTGATTCATCTTTGAAGTTTAGCAGCATTGCTCATCCACATGCTGATGGGCAAACTGAAGTTGTGAATCATACGTTGGGCAATCTTATTTGTAGCATATGTGGAGATAAGCCTAAACAATGGGATTTTGCTTTGTTCCAAGCTGAGTTTACATACAATAGTACTGTTCGCAGAGCAACTGAGAAATTCACCTTTTCCATTGTCTATGTCTAATGCCCTCAACATGCTTTGGACTTAATGCAACCTCCACACGTCCTAGGATCAAGCATAGTTGCAATCCATATGAGCGAAACAAGTACATGATATACAAGAAAAGGTCACAAAGACTTGAAAAGACCAATGCTAAATAATGTTGTTGCTGATAAGCATAAACGTTTGCAAACTTTTTTGAAGAGACAAGTATGGAAGAAAGAAGGGTGGTTGCTATGGAGGTCGATTCACTCGACTGGGGCGGAGAGTCGGAGGTTATGGATAGTAGTGGAGAAGAGAATGTAAAGGCTAAGGACTGAAAACGTGTTGGCAGATTGTAAGCTTAGTATTCTTGAAGGGTGGATCTTTTCTTCATCGCGTGGATCTTTTCTTCATCGCTCTTGGAAGTATTTATAAGTAGAGATCACGTGTAAGATGATTTTAATGCGTTGGACTTGCCATCTAACCATCATTACATAGCGTGTGGGGGGATCCCTTTCAATTTTACTCCACAATTTCTAATAAAGAAAAACTTTTCAACATCACATAATGAAATTTACTACATTCAATTAACTAAAGAAACAAATCTTTAAAAGCATATAGTGATAATTAAGGTGATTTGCATTATTAGTGCTCAAGAAATTAATTCAAAAAATATTGATAACATATTACGTACTAGTATATATTAAAATATTAATATCAAAAAATACATTTTTAACAAATAACCATCTAGAAATATTTTTGATATTTTTGTCCCTAACAAATATTACTACTTCGATTTAGGAATCCCAATAATTTTTACTTTAACAAAAAAATTATATGAACTCTAACAAAATTTTTAATTCCTAGATTTGAGTTCTCCCATTGCTTGTGCCTAAATTAGTGTTGATTGTAACACCTCAAACTCGGCTTAGATGTTAAGGTCGGATTATGAAGGTTAAAACATTCATAAAAATATTATCAATTAACTTATGTGAAGACTTAGTTATATTTCCAAAGCAATAAAGTTATTTAATTTATCAAAACACAAGTATTCAGAAGATCTCGTGTAAGCACTTTAACAAAAACCTTGTTTTATTAATTTTATAAAAATAGTCCCGAATGTATAACCAATTGAGTTGTGTAACATCGTATTTAATTTCAAAACCTTGCAGCGGAAAAACACTTTAACAATTCTTATCTCTTAAAATCATAGAGTCGTTGATTTCAAAACTCCACATCTAAACTCCATGAACTTGTCTCAGCACCAATTGGTCCGAACCTTGAACCACGTGTAACAGCCTGTTTTTTATGGTTGATCGGAACAGTGGTTTCGGGGCCACCAAATCCGAACGAGTAGGTTGGTAAATATTATATTTAATATTTACGAGTTAATTGTGATTTTAAAATTGTTTTTGATATTGTGATTTTTGTTTTATAAGCGATTTATTAAGTTCAAGTGGTATGACCCTAAGGTCAAGTGGGTTTAGAAAATGCGGTATCGGGACCTTGTTTCTATAAACCGAGTCGTAAATATTTTTATAAATATTTACGTAGTGGAAATAAGATGGTATTAAAGTTTCGTTGAAAAATTTTATCGTTTCGATAGTTAATTAAACAAAAAGGACTAAATTGTGTAAAGTGCAAAAGTTGTGTTCTATAACCTAAAGGTATTAAATAGATATAGAACTTAGAAGTAGAAGTCCTTATTTGGTAATTAGCCCAATTAAAGAGATAGTGAGATATGATGGCTTGGCATTTGGTGTAATAAATAAAGTGTATAAAGGTTAATATTGTAAATTGGTTAAAAATAATAATAAAATGAATATAATAAAAGAATCAAGGTGTCATCTTTTTCATTCTCTTTTTACCAGCCGAATATGAAGGCTTGAGAAGCCATGGAAGAAGCTTCCAACTTTCAGCTAATGCATGGTAGGCATTTCTAGTCCCGTTTTTAATTATTTTTATATTTTCGGGATCGTTGTTGCTTAATCTATCTAATGAGAGGACTATTTTGCAAAAATATTGAATAGTTTGATATTTCCATTGATGAGTATAATAGGGCTTTGAAGTTTAATGGAAGAATATGAGTCATTGTTGATAGTTAAACACATTTTGTTAAGTGAATTTTTGTGAAATTGACAATTAAGGGCTAAATTGATAAATGTGAAAACTTTGTGGTTAAAATTTCAAATAAATGAAATGTGTGGGCTTCTAGAGACACTAGTGATATTCACCTATAGTAGAATTTTACTCAATTTCGTGAATTTGCATTTTTATGGTATAGGGGCTAAATTGTAAAGAAGTTGAAATATTAGGGGCAAAACTATAATTTTGCCATAAAGTGAATTATGGACTGTTTTGATGCCATGAACATTTGGCTAAGCTTAATTATGGTTAAAAATGGTTAATTTGCATGTTTTGAGCTCAGGGACTAAAATGTATAAAAGTAAAACTTTAGGGGTAATTTTGTAAAAATGAAAAAAATGACCAAATTGTATGAAATGAGGTGTTTTAATGTCTAAATTAATATACTGAATGAAATTATTAATTTAGATCAAGATCGGGTGGAAAATCGAGAAAATGAGAAAATTACCAAAATGCCCCTGAACTTTGGTATCTCTACAATTTAGCCAGGTAAGTTCCTATGCAATAAGCATTGTTAAATTGATATTTCCAATGCTTTAATATTGTATAAATTGTATATACGTGAATATTTTAATGTCTGACGACATATCGACAAAATGTGGCACTTAGTGTGCGGGGCAATCAAATATGGTACTCAGTGTACGAAATATTGAGAACGACACTTAGTGTGCGAGGTATTGAGAATGACACTTAGTGTGCAAAATATCGAATGATTCAAAGGGAAATTATAAATTGTGACTGAATGATTAAATAGAGCAAAGTGAACAGGTATACATGCTATATTATATGAATTGTTTATGAGACGACTTTATAATGGTGATATTTGGGCTTTAAGCCTAGCAAGCTTTAAGCTGGTGAATAATATTATCGGGTTTAAAACCTAGCAGGCTAAATGCCGGTGATTTGATAAAAGTCTAAGACTATGAGACCTTGTGTTAAATCGGCAATTGAATTTGTTCAATGCATTAAGTTGGCCAGGTATGTGATATATTCTTATGCATGTTAGATCGATTGGAATTGAATCATGAATGTGAAATGAGAAGCATAGGTGAAAATGCCTATGTCATATATGTGAGTAAGGGCAAAACCATCGTAAATTATCGATAAGGGTGGACTATGTGCGGAATCATCTTATAATTGCTAATTTGAACGGTTGTGTACTTATCATTGAGCATGATGTATTGTATTGAGATTATGCTTGAGTGAAATTATAGATATGTGATGAAATTGATTGGTGATATACATGTTTAAATAATGTGAATGCAAAGAATGTGTGAAAGAGTAAATTTGTAATAAATCTGCTTGGGAGAGCAGCAGTAACGTGATTTTGGAAAATCACCATAAATTGTTGGAGTTGAGTTAGAAGCTGAATAAATTATGTAATTAAAGCTTAATGAGTCTAGTTTCTTATAAAAGAAACCGTGTAAGCAAAAGAATTTCTGATAATGAGATATTTGAAGTGGCGTGGGATAGAGTCAAATGACTTCGGGGTCCCCTGTTCTGTTTTTGGAAAATCATTATAATTTGTACAAAAATGGTTATAAGATAAAATTTATATGCTTAGACTCCTTAATGAGTCTAGTTTCAAATGAAATCAAATAGAACATATTTTGAATTATGTATGAGAAATTTGATTCGAAGTGAAGAGTGGTCAGATTAGTTAAACAGTGAAACAGGGGAAACTTTAAGAAAAATCTGGTATTGATTGGCCAAACCTAAAATTCTAAAAATTTTATGGATGGAAGATTACAAGTGCGGAATAACAGAGTCTCGTGATTGAAAGATTAGTATTGTGATCAGATAAGAGAATGAGTCCGCAAGTGAAGACAGTAATAGAAAAGATATTGGATCGTGTTGAAGGCCATTTGTAATATGCAAAGTCACTGTTAAAACAAAAGTTGAATTAAATGAAACCAAATATTCAGGTATGATATCTAAAGAATATATTAACTGGAAGTTCTTCCGAATTGGCCTCCGTTAGTGTTGGGATAATGAGAAATTAGTGATGTCAGAGATAGACAGTAGAATCATATTTGAATTATAAAGATATTTGAGCACATCAATTATAGTCGAATGGTTTACGAGAACTCTTTTGGGTATTCTATGTGTTCAATTATCCTCAGAGGTATGTGAAGCTATATTTTTTCAGATGAAATTCTTATCATATGAGAACATTATCTATATATATTGATATATGAAAGCATTGTTGGGCTGTTCGGGTTACAATCAGCATTATTATATCTTTCTCTGGTATTCTATTTCATTTTATTGAAAGAAAAGATCGACAATTAAATCTGTGTGATATTGGTATTCTGCTCCTACTGGTTGTTGATCTGCTTAGTATACATGAAGATTATATTGTTTCTGTTACTGTTGATTCCGGTGCATATAAGTGATGCTTTACTTCTGGATTTTCTCTGAAACATCATTGAGATATCTGTCATCTGATATGGGTGCTTTCTTAAAAAAGATTAGTATAGTGATATATTCGAGAATTACAGTATCTCTGCTTTCTTATGATTCTATATGGTTATCTGTGAAAAATATCTATTGAATGACTGTAACTATATTTCAATTTCTCTTATGGTCAAAATGCATTATTGATAATTGGGACATTATATATCTATACGGTTGAGATGTCAGCCTTATTATGGCACTATGATTTTAAATTATCTGATGGTTGTGGCTTCAGTATGGTTCAAAGCTTCGTTGATTAATAATTGAAAAGTTATTACTTGACAGTCGAGATCGATTCAGTTGTCTAGTTTGATTAGATTAATTGCTTGAAGGATTAATCGAGTTACTTGTATCTGAATCTATCCACAGGGTGGAAATAAAGTTTGAATGTTCACGGATAAATAGATGAATATTCTGAATGCATGATTCATATTCTAAAAGATATGATACAGAATTATATCCATCAGAATGATTTTATTGAGAAATGTTCTTATAGATCGCGATTGGGAAGTCTGAATGATGTGATAATTATCAATAAAGTGGTAAACAGTTGAAGAAATTGTTAATTGAAGCGTCAGTTCTCAGGTGAAGAGTTATTCGACACAAGAATTAAAGATGGTTTGAACTGTTGAAAGATTATGAGTCAGCGATTGATTATCAATCTGGACAAATGATTATAGTCTTTGGGTTCTGAGCGAGAATCTTTATGTGTTTTACGGCCGATAATCATGTGATTAATCTTATCAAATGATGAGTAGTTATTGGCTGAGTTAGAAACTAAATTGATGTTTAATTAGCAAAATTGATGAGTAGTTTAAAAGGGTATAACGTAAATTGATTTCTGATTTAGAATTTCAGATTGGAACCTACAATTGTTCGTTATGTCGAGATAGAGTTCGTGTATTGAGAAATCCAGAGATTTTACAACAATTGTGACATCTAGCACAGTGGTAATTATCTGTCCGTACGGGGAGTACTAAAAGAGTGCTAGTTTTCATTGTTCAAATGGAGACACGAGGATTATATCGTGTTATTAAAATAAACTACTATGAGCTTTGGGTATGGAATTACTTTGTAACACTGTGTTCTAGAACTTGAAAGCAACCGAGAAAGACATTTATTGTTGGTTAAGTTTGCATATAATAATAGTTATGAGATGAATGTTAAGATAGCATTGTATGAGTGTGGTATGGTTGCAATTATTGAACTTTGTTGTATTGAATTGAATTTTTATAAAAAGAATTTCGGGGTTGATGTGATTGGAAAGACTGAAGGGAAATGAAAGTAATTCATGACCGTCTAAAAACAGTTTCAGATTTGCAGAAAATATATGTGGGCTTGATGCGTAAAAGAATTGAATTTTTAATTAGAAAATTGAGTATTTGTAAAGGTATTATAGTGGGAATAGAATTTCTAAATTTAGCTATAAAGAGAAGTTGAGTTCGCAGTTCATCGGATTGAATGAGATTATTATCAAAACTTGAGAAGACCCGTAATGTGTTTTTTATATATATGATGTGATGATACAAATAAGATCCTTTATCTATAGTATCTCTTATAGAAGTAGAAACTCAACTTGTTATGATGTATAGCAAAGAGCAGAACATAATCTTAGCTCATGAGATTGAAAAGTTGAGAAATCTGAGGCTAGATGAGAAATTGTTGAGGTTGGTGAATGAAAATCACTAATTTATTCTCTGGCAAGATTTTCGGGGACGAAAATCCCTAACGGGGGAGAGTTGTAACAGCCCGTTTTTTTAGGGTTGATCAAAACAGTGATTTTGGGGCCACCAAATCTGAACGAATAGGTTGGTAAATATTATATTTAATATTTACGAGTTAATTGTGATTTTAAAATTGTTTTTGATATTGTGATTTTTGTTTTATAAGCGATTTATTAAGTTCAAGTGGTATGACCCTAAGGTCAAGTGGGTTTAGAAAATGAGGTATCGGGACCTTGTTTCTATAAACCGAGTCGTAAATATTTTTATAAATATTTACGTAGTGGAAATAAGATGGTATTAAAGTTTCGTTGAAAAATTTTATCGTTTCGATAGTTAATTAAACAAAAAGGACTAAATTGTGTAAAGTGCAAAAGTTGTGTTCTATAACTAAAGGTATTAAATAGATATAGAACTTAAAAGTAGAAGTCCTTATTTGGTAATTAGCCCATTAAAGAGATAGTGGGATATGATGGCTTGGCATTTGGTGTAATAAATAAAGTGTATAAAGGTTAATATTGTAAATTGGTTAAAAATAATAATAAAATGAATATAATAAAAGAATCAAGGTGTCATCTTTTTCATTCTCTTTTTACCAGCCGAATATGAAGGCTTGAGAAGCCATGGAAGAAGCTTCCAACTTTCAGCTAATGCATGGTAGGCATTTCTAGTCCCGTTTTTAATTATTTTTATATTTTCGGGATCGTTGTTGCTTAATCTATCTAATGAGGGGACTATTTTGCAAAACCATTGAATAGTTTGATATTGCCATTGATGAGTATAATAGGGCTTTGAAGTTTAATGGAAGAATATGAGTCATTGTTGATAGTTAAACACTTTTTGTTAAGTGAATTTTTGTAAAATTGACAATTAAGGGCTAAATTGATAAATGTGAAAACTTTGTGGTTAAAATGTCAAATAAATGAAATTTGTGGGCTTCTAGAGACACTAGTGATATTCGTATATAGTAGAATTTTACTCAATTTCATGAATTTGCATTTTTATGGTATAGGGACTAAATTGTAAAGAAGTTGAAATATTAGGGGCAAAACTATAATTTTGCCATAAAGTGAATTATGGACTGTTTTGATACCATGAACATTTGGCTAAGCTTAATTATGGTTAAAAATGGTTAATTTGCATGTTTTGAGCTCAGGGACTAAAATGAATAAAAGTAAAACTTTAGGGGTAATTTTGTAAAAATGAAAAAAATGACCAAATTGTATGAAATGAGGTGTTTTAATGTCTAAATTAATATACCGAATGAAATTATTAATTTAGATCAAGATCGGGTGGAAAATCGAGAAAATGAAAAAATTACCAAAATGCCCCTGAACTTTGGTATCTCTACAATTTAGCCAGGTAAGTTCCTATGCAATAAGCATTGTTAAATTGATGTTTCTAATGCTTTAATATTGTATAAATTGTATATACGTGAATATTTTAATGTTTGACGACATATCGACAAAATGTGGCACTTAGTGTGCAAGGCAATCAAATATGGTACTCAGTGTACGAAATATTGAGAATGGCACTTATTGTGTGAGGTATTGAGAATGACACTTAGTGTGCAAAATATCGAATGATTCAAAGGGAAATTATAAATTGTGATTGAATGATTAAATAGAGCAAAGTGAACAGGTATACATGCTATATTATATGAATTGTTTATGAGACGACTTTATAATGGTGATATTTGGGCTTTAAGCCTAGCAAGCTTTAAGCTGGTGAATAATATTATCGGGTTTAAAACCTAGCAGGCTAAATGCCGGTGATTTGATAAAAGTCTAAGACTATGAGACCTTGTGTTAAATCGGCAATTGAATTTGTTCAATGCATTAAGTTGGCCAGGTATGTGATATATTCTTATGCATGTTAGATCGATTGGAATTGAATCATGAATGTGAAATGAGAAGCATAGGTGAAAATGCCTATGTCATATATGTGAGTAAGGGCAAAACCATCGTAAATTATCGATAAGGGTGGACTATGTGCGGAATCATCTTATAATTGCTAATTTGAACGGTTGTGTGCTTATCATTGAGCATGATGTATTGTATTGAGATTATGCTTGAGTGAAATTATAGATATGTGATGAAATTGATTGGTGATATACATGTTTAAATAATGTGAATGTAAAGAATGTGTGAAAGAGTAAATTTGTAATAAATCTGCTTGGGAAAGCAGCAGTAACGCGATTTTGGAAAATCACCATAAATTGTTGAAGTTGAGTTAGAAGCTAAATAAATTATGTAATTAAAGCTTAATGAGTCTAGTTTCTTATAAAAGAAACCGTGTAAGCAAAAGAATTTCTGATAATGAGATATTTGAAGTGGCGTGGGATAGAGTCAAATGACTTCGGGGTCCCCTGTTCTGTTTTTAGAAAATCATTATAATTTGTAAAAAAATGGTTATAAGATAAAATTTATATTCTTAGACTCCTTAATGAGTCTAGTTTCAAATGAAATCAAATAGAACATATTTTTAATTCTGTACAATGAGAAATTTGATTCGTAGTGAGGAGTGGTCGGATTAGTCAAATAGTGAAACAGGGGAAACTTTAAGAAAAATCTGGTATTGATTGGCCAAACCTAAAATTCTGAAAATTTTATGGATGGAAGATATATGAGTTTATTTTCATGGAAAAGTAACGGCAATTGATTTGGAGTTTTGTAGCTCTAGTTATAAATAATTTAGTGACTATTGCTCAGGAAGACAACTTGTAGTGAAATTGTGATTATGTTGTAAACATTGATAAAACTTATTAATGAGTTGCTTATTGTTTTCTTATGAACTTACTAAGCGTAAAGCTTACTCCCCTTTTTTTTTCCCATATTCCCTAGGGTTTCCAGGTTAGCTCGGGTTGGAGGCCGTCAGAGATATTATCACATTGTCAAGTCTACGCTATCGGCGTAAGTAAATCTTAGTGTTTCGAGTCTATGGCATGTATAGGGTTGTAAAGTTGAGTAAGTAAATGATATAAGACTAAGATATTGGTAAATATTTAATAATGCCTCATGAATATTTTGGGCCTTGTAAGCCCGATTAAAGGATAATATACGTGTGTATGAAAAGTTTAAAATTGATCAAAAATTTTTACGGTCTGGTTTTATATAAATGGATGAGTTTAAATCTGGTAGCACCTCGAACCCTGTTCCGGCGAGGGATACGGGCGAAGGGTGTTACACCACGTGTGTTTGGTTGTACTGCATATGTACACCAGGTTACAGGCAAGTTAGATCCACGAGCTGTCCGTTGCATATTGGTTGGGTATACAGATTTCAAGAAGGGATATCGGTGCTATAATCGTAATGAAAACAAAATGTATGTAACCCGAGTTGTTACATTCATCGAAGATGTTCCTTTTTTTGGTGGTCATGAATGCTCTCTTCAGGGGGAGACAACACTTAATTTAGATGAAGATAACAAAAACAAGCAATAATTAATATACAACCAGATGTTGAAATTTCAAATATCAATACAAATCCTGAGAATGTTGATGACACTTATGAGAATTAAGATAGTACAATTTCCCAAGTCTCACTAACAGCCATAGAAATTCCGAATGTGTCTCCTTAGGTAACATCATAACCTTCATCACCTTTAATACATGATTCAACTCTTTTTAAAATGGAACCAATATATCTAATTAGGATAAATAGAGGAATTCAAAAAATTCAATATGATCCCAATTTTAAAGCTAAGACTAAATACCCGATTAACAATTACATCTCCTTTCATTGTTTGTCAAAGTCTCGTGCACTTATTATAAATAAGTTATCTATTGTATCTATTCCAAGTAATGTGCAGGAAGCTTTGATGGATTCAAAATTAAAGAAAGCTATGAATGATGAAATGGAAGCATTACAGAAGAATCATACATGGGAACTTGTATCGCTGCCCTTAGGGAAGAAAACGTTAGGGTGCAAATGGATTTTTACAGTCAAACTCAATCCCAATGGAATCATAGATCGCTACAAGGCAAGACTTGTTGCTAAAGAGTATACACAAAAATATGGAATTGATTATGGGGACACATTTGCTCCTATAGCAAAAATAAATACCATACGAGTTCTCATTTCCATAATTGCAAATCAAGACTGGCTGCTGTGATAGTTTGATGTTAAAAATGCAATTCTTAATGGAACTTTGGAAGAAGTATATATGGATCCTCCTCTAGGCATAAATTGTGATGGCAAAGTATGCAAGCTAAAAAGGGCCTTATGTAACACCCCACACTCGAGTCCTACACCGGGACGGGGCACGAGGCGTTACCTCACTTAGCATATGCATTCTAACTTTTTCGAATCATCAAGACTTGACCAAATTTAAAACTTTTTCAAACTTATTTAAAATTCCTTAACATAGGCCCATGAGGCCTCAAATGTCCATCTGAAACTATTTAGGACCAGTTCGGGTCCTTAACCAACTTTAGAAAAATAATCCTTGAAAAAGGGCACACACCCGTGTGGATAGGCAATACGCCCGTGTGGGACTTGAACATGGTCGTGCTGATGGCCCGTGTGGCACACACGGCCTAAGCACCTAGGGACACGTCCTTGTCCCATACCCGTGTAGATTTATTTTTCAAATTGAACCTACAGGGGTTTTCACATGGCTTAGCACACGCCCGTGTCCATGGCCCGTATCCCTCACACAGTCGCGACACGGCCATGTCTCAGCCTGTGTTCGAAAACCTTGACATTCTGTTTCTGACGTCAGCAATCCTTAAGGGTCATACGACCAAGGCACATGCCCGTGTACTAGGCCGTTCCCTTCACACGGCTGAGACACACGGTCATGTCTCTGCCCGTGTGTTTACTACCTTGCATACTGACTTGAAATTTTTACGTGCAGGGGACACACGACCGGACAACACGCCCACGGAGCTGGCCATGTGTCACACACGGCCTAGATACACTTCCGTGTGTCTACCCGTGTGGACAATATGAGGCTATCTACCAAGCCTTTTACCACATTGAAACATAATCTAATGCCAACCAACATATCAAAATCTAACTTAATATGATTTCTCAACCAAACAACCATAGCTAAGGCTTATGTACATTTCAAATATTCAAACATGCCATCAATTTCACATTCATGAAAGACTATTTTGCATTCATTTACTAACTTTTAATATTAGCCATTTTTCATGGCCTTATACAAAATGAATCGAATGCTAAGTTAAGCCATTACATTTGGCCAATTAACAATGACACAAAACTTAAAAGTCTAAGTTTCTATACATGCCATATTCAAAATGATAAGTCTAATTATATTGAGTGCTTTAGCTGATAGTGTGATTGATGTCTTCGATGTTTGTTGATCCTCAAACTAGCTAGGCAACACTATAAGAAAATGGAAAAGAGAAGTAGTAAACATAAAGCTTAGTAAGTTGCATGAAATAAAAATAATAACAACCTTACCATTCATCATCATACTCATAGTACTAGAGTAGGCATAAGCACAACTTACTCGTCACTAACCAATACAATTCACATATCATATATATATATTGAGCTCACTTCTCATACATTTCAAATAGGTACTTGTACCACTAACAACATGGTTATACTTTTCTCGTTTAATTGAAATTGTAACTCTCATTGTTGAACCATTTGGAATGCTATCGGATATTCATTAAGCCTCAAACATAGGGTGTAATGCCGATGCCATGTCCTAGACATGGTCTTACACTGACTATCGAAATCGAGGCCGACACCATGTCTTAGGCATGGTCTTACACTGGCTCTCACATCTACGTGACGATGCCATGTCCCAGACATGGTCTTACACTGACACATCTCGTAGCCGATGCATGTCCCATACATGTCCCATACATGTCTTACACTGGCTTACATCGCGAGGCAGATGCATGTCCCAGACATGTCTTACACTACCTCTCGTCTCAATGCCAATGCCATGTCCCAGACATGGTCTTACAATGGCTCTCATAATGTGGCCAATGCATGTCCCAGACATGTCTTACACTAACGCACAAATGACCCAAATGTCATGGCATGAATATCCGATTTGTTCCTAAGGTTCATACGGGAGTTCTACTATCTCAAAATTCATCATACATAATCATTTCCAAAAACAAGCAATTTATGCTATATCAATTCAAACACATATAATAACAATGTAGTTGTATTATTTACATACAACTTACCTCGGATTACAAACTATAGACGACTAGCTCGGCTTAGTCCCCTTGCTTCACTTTTCCTCGGTCTATTCCCAGATTTTGTAATTCTTGATTTAAGATGATAGAAATTCATTCATCTCATTAGAAAATTACTCTAGACACTCGAAAATTCATAATTGGGCAAAATAATCGTTTTACCCCTAGCTTTCACAAAATGACCATTTTACCCCTAGGTCCGAAAATCAATTTTTATCACATTTTCTCACTAAACAAGCCTAGACGATTACTTTTTATACTAGAATAAGCCCAAAATTCTCATTATTTCACACATTTACCACCTATTTTACAACTTATGCAAAATGGTCCTTAGTTAGGGTTTTCATGAAAACTACTTCACAAAAGTTGTTTATTACACTACCATAGCTCATTTTCTTACATAAAATTTCAGAAAACAAAATGAACACACTAATGGTAGATCCCTATACTTTCAACCATTTTTGCAAAATAGTCCCCTCATTTGAAAGCTTATGTTACAAGGGTTCTAAAAGTACAAAAATCATCAAGAAAAACCATCAGGATCACTTACTTGTAGAGAGATTAAATGGCTAAAATTTTCAAGCTTCAAAACCATCCTATGGCTGATATTTTCGGTCAAGAAGAAGATGGGAAAGGGATGATATCATCCTATGTTTATTTTATTTTCTTTTTTTGTCAAATAAGTCACCAACTTCACCTAACATTTGACTAAGTTAAAATCCTTGTCTCATGGCCGGACAAGCACTATTTTAGGGCCTAATTTCACTTTAAAGACCCTGATTTATGATACATGGCAATTTAATTCCCTTAGCTATCAAATTAAGACTTTTGTACTTTATGCGATTTAGTACTTTTTGCAATTAAGCTCTCAAATGCTAAAATTAATTCACCAAATTTTTCATGCACTATAATATACATGTTATTAGTCTAAAATAATAATAAAATAATTTCTCCGACTTCAAATTGGTGGTCCTGAAACTACTGTTCTGACTAGGCCCAAAATCGGGCTGTTACACCTTATATGGATTGAAGCAATCCCCTCGAGCATGATTTGGAAGGCTCTTAACTTTCATGAAGAAGATTGGGTACAAACAAAGTGATGCCGGTCATACTCTCTTAGTAAAACAAGAGTTTAAAAAGGTGACTGCTCTTGTTGTGTATATTGACGATATGATTGTTACAGGAAATGACTCAAATGAGATAGCTACCCTACAAGAAAGCCTTGCGACTGATTTTGAACTTAAAGATCTTGGGCACTTGAAATATTTCTTAGGCATTGACGTTGCAAGATCGACCAAGGGAATCTCTCTTTACCAATGAAAGTATGTGCTAGATTTACTTGCAGAAACTAGGATGCTTAACTGTAAACCTGTTGAAACTCTCATTGAGATGAACCACAAGTTAGCCATTTAACAAGGCAAAACTCCAACTAACAAGGACAGGTATCAAAGATTAGTAGGGAGGTATACTTATCACATGCGTGTCCTGACATTGCATATGCGGTAAGTATTGTGAGCCAATTAATGCATGCACCAAGTGAAGATCATATAAAGGCTATTTATCGGATTCAGTGATACCTAAAATCTTCTCCAAGAAAAGGATTATTTTTTGCTAAAAATAGAGATTAAGAAATCAAGGGATATACAGATACGGATTGGGTTGGAAGCCAAACTAATCGAAAATCTACATCGGGGTATTTTATGTTTGTTGGAAGTAACTTGGTTACATGGCGAAGTAAAAAACAAAAGGTTGTAGCAAGATCAAGTGCAGAGGTAGAATTTCGTGGAATGGCATAAGGTATCTATGAATTGCTATGGATAAAATGTGTTTTACATGATCTTGGTATGTCTCTATCAAAATCTATGAAGTTATTATGCGATAATAAGGCAACCAAAGTAATTGCAAATAATCCTGTTCAGCATGATAGAACTAAACATGTGGAAGTTGATCGACACTTCATCAAAGACCATCTTGACAAAGGAACAATTAGTCTTCCATTTGTGACATCAAAAGAACAACTAGCAGATGTTCTAACAAAGGCTGTATCTGGAAAAGATTTTCAAAGCTCACTTAACAAGTTGGGAATGATTGACATATATTCACCAACTTGAGGAGGGGTGTTGGCATGAGCAATCTAAGGGAGAAAAATTTGTTATCAGCTTTGACAGATTGTGTAAATAATTTGTTTACTTATTTGTAATATAGTATCTTGTTGTATAACAATTAGTATAAAGATGTAGATTGTAATTGCTTGAAGAAACACATAGAATTATTCTTTAGTATCTTTTTCTATAAAGAGATCATAGCTTTCTAATTTTTTTAAAAAATCCATTTTTATATACTCTCATAGAAATAATATCAGGAATTTTATCTTTTTCCAATTGCATATAGAATCGAGAATGACTTATGTTTAAAAATTTATTTATTTTCATAATAGATTGTTTGAGTTTATTTTAAAAAAAATACATATCTATTATTATTATTTTAAAAGCTTTCAACACAATAATATAAATTGATAGAAGTTATAGTGTTTGATAATTTAGATGCTTCAATAAATTTTAATACCCACAAACTAAAACTAGAGTAGACGGTTATTTTCTCACTAAAGAAAATCAAAGGATGACATGATGATAAAAATTCCTATAGGATTTAGGTATTTGAAAAGATGAAAGTTAAAGGAGGTGAAAAATATGACTCTTTTTTTTTTTCAACAACATAAAGATACAAGCTATAAATAAAATTAAAAAGAATGCATGGCAAAAATGAAAAGTATGAAAACAAAATTTTAATTATTAAATCCCTTTGCATTTTTTAATTTTTTGACAAGTACTTCTACAAGTTAAATTTATTCAATTAGCCCTCAAAACTTTTCATTCTTTCAATTATTTGAAATTATAACATTACAATTATTGCGTTAGTCATTTCACATAATAACTTTATATTGAAGTTTTTTGAATTTGTATGGAAAAATATTTTTTTAATTTCGCATAATATAATACTAATTATTGTATTAGTATCTTAATTGTATTTTCACAAAAATAATATTATATATTAATATGATCATTTAACTTACAACATATTCATAAATCTATATAACTTTAAACATTCAATTACATTATTTTTAACTTTAATCTTAATGTATTTTATTTACATAAATTACATTAATATTTTATATATACAACCTATCTAATCAGCGAACAAAAATATAAATTAACTAATAATATAATATACAATGAAATGGCAGTCCTTTTCACAAATATCGATGGATGGTTCCATGTTATTATGTGATTTAAAATAGGGATGAGTAAAATTCGATTCAACTCGAAAAAATAAAAAAAAGTTTGAATTTTGAGTTAAACGAATCGAGTTATTCAAGTTAATCGAGTTATTCGAGTCAACTCAATTTTTTTTTTGAATTTCGAGTTCGAATCGAGTTGAGTTTCGAATTCGAATAACTCGAATAATTTGAATAATTCGAATATCAAACTATAATATTTTACATTTTTACCCCAAACTCCTAAACCTTTTTACTTTTTCTTCAAAACTTTTACTCCTTCCTACTTTCCCCCAAAACTTTTACTCCCCTCCCATCCCAACCCCCCAATCTACCCAAAATCCATTTCCTACTAAAATTTTACTCTCCCATTTACTTTTTCTCAAAATTTTACTCCCAAAAACCCTCAAAACTTTTTATTTTTCCTCCAATTTTTTACTCCCTCTCACTTTCCCCCTAAAATTTTTACTTCCTTCCCATCCCACCTCCCATCTACCTCAAATCCATCCCCCCACCCCCCCAAAATTTTTTTAATATTTTTCCTCCAAAATTTTACTCCCCCTATTTACTTTCCCTCAAATTTTTATTCCCCAAAACTTTTTATTTTCCCCTAAACATTTACTTCTCACCCTTGACTCTCAAATAAAAAATCAAAATTTTATCCAAAAAAAAATCACTAAATATAAATAGTAATAATATTATTTATATCTACTATTTATATTATTAAATTAAATTTCAAATATTGTATTATTTATATTATTGAATTTTTTAGTCATATTGAATATTATATTAAAATTGAATTATTAATTATGCCATTAAATATTCATGTTAAAATTTTATATTGGTATCAATTTCACATTTTATCTTTAAAATAACTTTTATTAAAAAAATCAAATTTTTACATTTAATATATTTTTTAATTCCAAAATACATAGTGACAAGAATTTGAAGATAATTGAAATAGCTAAGCAAGCAAAGAAGCTAACCCGTATATAAAATATTAATAAATAAATTATGAGGTGATGAAAGTTAATAAAAATTTTGATTAAGGTGGACAAATTTTATTACGATGGGTGACAGTGGTTACAAGGACCCAAAATTATTTTTTAAAATTTAACTCGAACAAATATATTCAATTCGATTCGATTTGAATTCCATCTCACTCGACTTGATTTGAGAAAATTTCAAATCAAATTAGGATGATAAAATATGATTCGTCAACTCGATCAACTTGAAATATTTTCATTCGATTCGATCGAACGCTCACCCCTCAAAATGGTTCCATGTTTGTTCATGATTGCAAATAAAAAGAGATAGAACCCAAAATTCCTCTTTCACGTCGACTCCATTTCTTTAGTTTTAGATTTGGATTTTTTTTTCGACATATTTGATTTTTTTAATAGTATAGAGATTAGATCGATACATTTAATAATAGACAGACTAATTTGATCCAATCCCGATAATACAAGGACCTTCTAAGTACTTAACCTTTTCCTTACATGGTTTTGTCATTTTTTTAATAAACTCACACACGACTAACTAAAATTTAAGTATAATACTAAATTTAATCCGTAATAGTTATCTCTTTTTATCACTTTAGTTTTAATTCTTTTTTTAACACTTCGACTCTCAACTTTTAAAATTTAGTAAAATTATGTTTTTCTAAATGGAACTAGATCGTGAAAATTTTAACTTTTAAAATTTAGTAAAATTATGTTTTTCTAAATGGAACTAGATCGTGAAAATTTTAACATTTCTGTGGTAACTCATATGACTATTCACGTGTGCATAAAAATTCAGAAAAATATAAGATTATAAAGAAGTCATTAAATTTTTAAATATCATAAAAAAAATTCTAAAAATTATTCATGCCAACAATAAAGTACACGTAGTTGTTACACGAGCAACCACATTGTTATTAAAATTTTAACAGTTTAATCATTTTTCATTTCAAAACAAAGTAATTTGATTAAAACTTAAACTTAAACTGAGAGCCCAAGTTATCTAAAAAAAAAGTTCCAAGATCAAAATGATAAAATGAGTCAACTTTTAAAAACTAAATTTATCATGCATAAAATTTATCTTTGCATTTGCCAAAAACTCAATCAATCTTTTTATCAGAGTTTTCACATTTCATTGAGTAAAAGATTAAAAAATTTTAGGTACTGGTACTTCCTCCTATGTTGTTGCCTTAAGGGATTGAAACTGGAATTAGGAATTCAATTAAGGAATCAAATTAGGATCAAAATGTAAAATTCTTTTTTTTCCTATCTCTATCCCGATGAGCCGAAACTAAAACTTTTATTCTTTGTTGAGTAATAGTTCGAGTAAGTATTGAATGAGCCCCAAAAGCTTGATGCAAATAAACTTTCTATAGTAGAACCAAAAAAGAAATCCTTAGCTGTAAGAAAAAAACTTAGATTAATTTCATAATTGAGTTGTATCCTACCTTAATTGGATCTAATTTCTTTACTGGGGTTTGAAGGAAACATTTCTAGTTGATGCTGCTCACTTGAACTGACTCAATGTGGGTACAGATTCATGTAGCAGCATATGCTGCTTTGGTTTAGATAGTAAAACACACCACACTAATTTATCCACAAATAAAAGAAAAGATGGATCATTAGCTTTCATTCTGATCTATACATTAAAGCAGCATTAAATTCCCTTTCAATTCCCACAAGGAAAGGGTTAAGTAGACCTCAAAATCTCCTTGGGAAACAAACTTAAACAGAATAGCTAATTAATTAGAAAAACTAGCTAATGTATATGACAAAAATGATAAAAGATCTTGGATCATAATACATGGTTAATTATTTGATTAGGCATCTAGTTATCTGATACTATTAGTCAGAATTAGAGCCAAAGAGCTCCGGCCTCCTTGAGAAGTGGTACCAAGGATCCATTAATATGGGAAGCCATGACCCGGTCCATAGCACCTATCAGCTTCCCACCAATAAAAACAATAGGAACAGTCTGTGAGTTGCCAAGAAGTGTGGTGAGTGCCATCTCCATCTCTTTCCCTCTAGGGTCTTGGTCCAGCTCGTACACGGTTGGGTTCACCCCCATTCCACAGAACAGCCTCTTGGCAGCATGGCACATGCAGCAGCTGCTCACACTGAATATCACCACTGCGCTCTCTGAGGCCAGCTTCACCACCCTCTCCATTGGGTCCGACCCCATGCTCCTCAAGCTCATTGGCAAGTAGCAGCCCCAAGAATCACCCTCACAATACATTCTTTCTTAAGAAATAAAAAGCAACTAATTCAAAGGCAGTGATGAAGTTAAGTTAGTGAAAGCTTGTGGAGAGGAGGTTGGTAATGGGGTAAGGAAGTGATGTGAAAGCATTTTATAAGGGGTCGGTGGTGGGGAGGGCATGGTAGTAAATAAAAGTGGGGTTTGTCCGTTGTTGTCGCACCGCGTGCGTGAAGGGTCTCGTGGGATTTGCTTTAAAAGGATTTTTGTCTGCAGCATGAGGAGAGGACAACAATACAAAATAAAATCCTAGAGGAAGCTTTAGTGGAAACATAGGTGTCAGTTGTGGAAGGCGGCTAGGGGTAATTTGTTACGCCATTTACCTATGAGTTTAAAGACAAATAATGCTTTCTTTTTGTTTTTTTGGGCTTTGGTAAATCACACATTTGTATTAAAAGCAGACCCTTGTTCCATTCAGGCCAAAACTGAAGGGTTATTCTCGCATGGACGGCTTGTTTCGTCCTTGTTGTCGGGGGACCTTGAGTTGAGATTAAACTTTTGGTTTTTTGTGACATGACGCGACCCTTGGGGCGCATGTTTAGCCTTCTTCTTAGTTTTTGTGTGGAGTGAGTGACTCTCAAACATAACAAACCAACATGTTGATGTGTTCAGTCTTGGAGATGATGTTTTGATCATCCATGTTTTCTTGGATTTGTTGCTTGACCTCCTTCCTTGTATCCCCTTTTCCTATGAAAAGGGCTGTGTAGCATTGTACCCTCTTAAAGTATTCGGTCATGGTCAAACCAGAATTTCTTTTAATAATAAAAAAGAAAAAGTAGTACTAAATTGTTAATTTGTTTACTTTTGCTTAGCTAATTAGTTTCTTTTCTGGTCAGTTGCAAATTACGTGGTTTAACGTAAGATTTGCTGTCGCTGTTACATAGAAAATTGAAAAATACCAAGGCATATGATCTAACTTCCAATTTCTCCAAAGCAAAAGCAAAAGCAAACACACACATGTATATATATATATTAGTAGCACCAAAGAACAAAGTTTGCCCTACTTTCTCCATTGGGGGCCATTTTCCCAACTTGGTACGATGTACCAAACAAAAATACTTCAAACATTTTACATGTAAATGATATAGGATGTTTTTTTTAGCTAAAAGCAACAATAATATGCTCTATTACCTTTTCAATTCTTATGCAATGTCCTAATCTACTTTAGGACAAAGGTGGTCATCACTATATGGAACTAAGATTATATAGTTTCATATCAAATTATTACAACTTTGTAGCAGTCACCATCCATGCTTTCTAAAATCAGTTAAAACTTGAGGCGAAATGCCCATAGCTTGTGCGAAAACATTGTAGAGATTTGAAAAAGTTGGGGCAATAATTATAGGTACATATGTGTGTGAGTGTTGTAGATTCCACACTAGCTATATAGTGGGAAATTGGGAATAGTAACTCACAAGTTGAATAAATTAGCAAATATTAATGAGACTACATTTGTTGGGATGTTAGAAATATTAAACCGACTGAACCGATCATGTTGATGAATTAGGTACAAATTTCATGTTTGGAAGGAAAGAAATCAAAGGGAGTAACAGTGAAAGGGTGGAGAGGGAATTAAGGGGGGGGGGGCCATCTCAAGTACACAAATAACTTGTGTTGTTTTTACTGTATAACATTGCATTAATTGCGTAAAACAGTAGAGTTGGAGAGTATGTATATATATTTATATATATATGCATGGTATAAAAGAACGAGAGTGACTGTGAGGCAAGGATCAAATGTTCACCTAAAGGCAAGACACGGTGGCAGCAGTTGCTTTTTAGTGAAAGGAAAGAATAAAAAGTAGCAAAGTTGAGGCGTGACCTGCACCCACAGGCCTTACAGGGACGGCGGGTACGGTTTAGCGCCGAATACCGGCTAAATATCAGGATCCCTTTTTTTGTGGGTCGGGTAGATCCAACTACATACATGACCAATTTTTTGCTGCTATGTCGCTCTAGTCTTTCTTTTCTCACGCTCATATTATCAAACTCAATTCTATACTATTTTTCCTCAGTCTCTTTTAAGTTAGGGTTAATTCCACTATACCTCTCTTCTAATCTATTGTTCAGGTTTTAGATTATTAGTATCATATTAATTAGGTCATTCTATCAACTTGGATGATAAATACTAACTTGAATATGATGTGAAGCATATTAAAACACACTGGCTAAATTTTAAGTACTTTGAGCCTTTCACATGGAAAACCTGGATTTTATATATTAAACTGACCATTCACCATGCATGGTGATGGAGGTGGGAAGGTTGAGGCAAGTTTGATGGCTATTGTTCGATGGACGTGGGGAAATAAAGATAGGGTGGGGCTGTGTGATAAGAAGGGAGTATGATTAGTTTTTCACTTTTGCTGCTATTTCTGCAGTGGTTTATGGTTGTTGCACTCATGTTCCGAAACTGTCAGCCATGCGAGGGGCTTTGAGGTGGCATGAGTTTACATATTTAATGCTCAAGCTGAGGACTAAACTGATCAAAAGACCTGGGTGATATGATAGGTATACATTAAGGATTCAATTAAAACGTTTTAAAGTTTAGAGATCAATTTAAAATCTGGACTTAGTTTAGGGATATGTAACACAATTGACCCTTTTAATTAATTATTCCTTTTCCTTTATATGGTTGACCTTCACCCACGCATGCTGAGCAGAATCCCAGCGCTTCTTTCTGGAATTAAGCTGGTTATTAGACAAAAGATAAACTTGGTACAGTAATTTTCACTGTTTCGAAAAAGGAAAAGGCAGAGTTTTTGAAGAGTCTGGAAGTTGATTTACAGCTTTAACATACAACTGGGTGTGGGCACTGTGTTTATTCGATGATGCGATAGTGGGATATTGCTTTTGCTAGAGACGGATTCAGAGTATATTGGACTTTTTTCACAGAGTAGATAGGTGCTCTGATTCTTCCTTAAGAAATTACACATCAAGTGAAATAGACAGGAACGTGACTATAATATAAATCGTAACATATCCACTTTTATATATTTTATACAATTTTCATATATTAAGGTTGCCAAGGAACAAACTTTAACCATTTCTGTTTAGTTTAATCTGTTATTTAATCTGTTAGAGAAGAGTTTAATGTGTATTATTGTATTAAATTCAACTTTTTATAAATAAAATTTTTATTCAATTAAAGTGTAGATCATCATTTCTCTTAATTTAATATTTAGATTCCGTTTGTTTCATAGAAAATGACTTTCGGAAAACGATTTTTGGAATTGACTTACTTTTCTAAAAAATCTAATATTTTCTATTGTTTGGATAAATCTGTGTAAAATATTTTCTATTATTTCGCAGATTTCTTGAAAATATTTTATAAAAGTTGTTTTCAATGAAATAAATATACATTTAAGATTTATGGTAAAGAATATAAATGAAGTAGTGAATTTATTACAAAGTGATGTTAAGGTGAAATTATAGTAAATAATGAATATTTATGATGTTAAGGATTAAATTGTAAACTTTGTAAAATTTATAATTGAAACAAGAGAAGTGATATGCATGAAAATTTGTTATGTTAAATAAGATATTATAATGAATTATTTGATTAAAGTGCTTATATGGTAAAAAATAAATTACATGGCAATGGTACTAAATTGAAAATTGCACAAAAGATTAAGTGTGAAACAATTTAATATGTAAATAATGAAATTATGATAAAAGTTTAATGACCTTGTTATGAAATGATGAAATATGCATAAAGTATTGTAAAAGTGAAATTGTGGAAAAATATGGAATTTTTATGATAATAAGGACTAAATTGTTAAACTTGAAAAAAATATGTGGATGAAATAATAGAAATGAAATACACAGAAATTTGACATGTGAGATATTGAGATAAATTATATGATTAAAATGTAACAAAAAAGAAAATTGATTTAATATGATTAATTATTGAATATTGAATTTTTATGACAAAAGGGACTAAATTGAAAAGCTATGAAAGTTTATAAGAAAATATTTGATGTAGTAGAGAATGCAACATCTCGATGCTTTGACGTAATATTCGTGTCGGGTATTAGGGTGTTATAGTGAACAGCGTCTTATTAGTTTAGAAGATGTGTTAATATTTTTTTGATAAGATATTTTATAAGAATAATGGGGTAATTTTATGTTAACCGAAAAAACTTTTACTTTGACCATCCTATTTTATATAAAACAAACATCGGAAAATGTTGAAAAATATTTTCTATAAAAGCTTTTATGTTGAAACAAATAGAACTTTAATTTTTTTTAATGTTTTTGGTACATATTACAATACTTCAGTTGCACAAGGTGTTAATAGGGATGGCCCATACTTTAAGGGGTGTGAAAAACTTTTAGATTGGGAATGACTCACACCATATATGGTACGAAGAATTGTTAGATCAATAGCTTGATAGAGTTTTGAGATGGAATTTTGATAGAATAAAGATCATATGGATGACTCACCCTTTTCCCCTAGTACTAAGGGAGTATTTATAGAGGAGGGTGGTTGGGTGTGGACCTCAACCATTGAGTTTCTTATTCTTTATGCGTAGCTGGAAGGTGAAAGATGTTAAGGTGAAAGATGTTAACTAAGTGGTATGGTTGGAGTTGATCTAAAGGGATTGAATGAGACACTTGTCACACCTAGAAATGATATGTTGTCAGATGTTATTAGACACTCTTCATATATCTTTTAAGTATTGTATGGATCCACTTGAAATGATGAGATATTTAGGTGAAGAAGAGTATTACTTTCTTGGCAAGGTCATGAGAACAAGCTTTTTCATGCTTTATTTAGTCATTGACTGATCTAGTAAGAGGGTTGTAGGGTGAGGGTATAACAATTGCCCGAAAACAAAGAATAGGTTATGAAAGGACTTGGCTTGAGTTGATTTATTGGTGAGGATTATTGGACTCTTGACGAGGCTTGAGAGAGTATTTGAAGTCCCAACCATTACACCTTTGAATTGATTGCCTTCAGAAGTGTGCTTGCCCTTGATTGAAGGTTTTTAGAATATACATCATTTCTTTTTACCGTCATTTCATGTGGGATGTCGGTTTGCTTTCCTACCAAGCACTTATAAATGGGTCATTTGTAGGGCCTTCAAGAGCAGTGATCTTTTTCATTTCTTCTTCTATCTCTAGGCATTTCCTTTTCCTGAAAAGTTCTTTTTCTTTTCTGTGTTTGTTTTTCAAGGGTGTAAGTTCTTATCTTGATCTGCTTGAAGCACTGGGGTATTTCTCTTACTTTCCTACCATTGACTTTTTAGAAAGTCTCTTTGTCATCCTTTCCATGAGACTTTGGGGGGAATGACATGGGGCGTGCACCACTATTCTGAAAATTCATTTCTTGCATCCATCGGTCTTTGTTAGAGACAAGTTCTTGTTAGGGAAGAAGAGTCAAGAAAGCATGTTGATCAAATTAATTTGATAATTAACTAAACCTAGTCTATTCAATCAATTTTGAATCTACTATGCCACTAGACACATTAATCTCACTCTAATAATGTTTTTAAAAAAAAATCCAAATTCAAAACCAAAGAATCGATTCTGATAAACACTCATTTTCCATCGCATGAGCTCTAGAACCCAATAATCCAAAACAGAGCAATGGAAACACCCCTCACCAGAATAATATTAACGTATCAGCTTTACCCGCTCAAATTACCAGAAAAAAGTTAAATTTCATTACCATAAAAAATGCAAATAAATTGCACACTCAAATCCATACAATCCAAATCTGGCTGCCTCTTAATGACCATCCATTGCAACTCTACTTATCAAGTAGGCTATTACAAAATTTCTCTTAAAATGTTAAAAACACCCTATTATGAACAATAATGTCTCTAGCTAGTTTAATTCGCAAAACAGAAAAAGAAAATTGTTATAATATTCCAAAACTTATCTCATGGTAGTTCACAATAAATGGCTCTAGCTTGTTGAGCAGGCACGATGATCATCTTCATCTTCTAGGAGCCATTGATGCCGTATTTCCTTCAAAAAGTTGTTCAATCAACTCCTCGATGTCTTCTGGTTGATACTTTATATATTTCCCTGCTTGTTTATTGTTATCTAAGTACGACTTGAATCTCCCCAAGAATGACCTATATGCTGGAATCACCACGGATGATATCGAAACTCTAAGCTCCGATCTAAGCTTTCCGTCACTTACGATCCAACTGCTCTGCGTCTTGAGGATTTCGTCAAATATGGTGTTGAAGTTCTTGAACCTTTCTTTCAATATAGGCTTTGACACCTTCCCATTAACTTGAACACCCTCATGGCTAATACATTGCAACACATTGCTCCATGTTTCTCTTTGGTACGTCTTATGGTACCGCCTTAACTCGGATGTTCGTTTCCGTGACCAAGAAGGACCCATCATTTCATAGATCTCAGCTGACTCCTTGATCTTTTGCAGAATGTATCTTCCATTATTCATTAAGAAAACTAAGCGTAATGCCGGGTTCCTGTATAGCTTTGATTTCATCTCGATGTTGGCATCTAACAGATCCATGACCATCATTAACTTTAATGCGAAAGGGGAGAGTGGGGGGCACCGGTCGTCGTCTTCGGTGACGTCCTTAGACTCCTGCTCCACAACTTTCTGCCTGGGAGATCCCTGCACCTTGTCTTGCTTTTGAAATACTTGCTCTAGTGTGTCCTTGTACTCACAAGCATATTTTAGATAATTCATTGTGTAGCGAGTCAAGGGGTGAACTGCACCGCCTGCCACTGGGATTCTGCCTGCATTGTCATTCTTGATTGAATTCTCAAGCTGAGAGAAAATGCTCACCACGGCTCCACCGATCCTGCATTGAGCCATCGATGTCTCAGACATGAATTCCTCAGCCGATGAGTCGTTAACGATATCCAGATTCGCCAAATCGCGCAATGTCTCGTATATGTCCAAAAACTTGAATAGTTTCTCCGTGGAGTATCGTCTGGGCCACACCAAAGCATTCGGAAAATTAAGAAGCCTTATGCTCAAGGATGTTGCGAGATCGCAGAACAATCTCTGAGCAGTTAAACGATTTTCCGAAAATACAGAATCGCAAAGGTTGCTTTCGGCGGAGAAGAGATTGGTGGTGTAAAATTTCATAATGTGAATCCAATTATCAATCTCTCCTTCGAGCGATTCCCAGCTCATCTTTTGAACATCGTCCACATTGATGTTCTCGTAGCATTGCTTGCTAAACTCAACATCCAATGATTTTAGCCTAAGACCACCATAAACAGTGCAACATTCAGCCTCGTACCCTGCAAAGATCATTGCAGTGGCGATTTGGTTCATGACATGGATCGATTGGGACGAAAAATACGGGAACTCATCCTCCGGCTTCGAGCTGCCTTGGGATCCATCCGTATTGGGAGATTTAGGATCGACATTCGGATCGCCAGTGCGTTTAGGATTGTCGAGAAGAGCACGAAACTCGCATTCGAATAACAACATGGCACGAAAGTGAGCGGAGCTGGCTCGATTCAAGCAAGAAATTGCAGCTAAATCAGATGGGAATTCATCAAGATTATTTACGATCAAGGAAAGACGCCTCACAGCTTCGAAAAAAGAGTTGTCTTCGTCGATATTTAGGCCAAACTTGGCAGCGGGTTCCTTCTGTTCATAGAGAGCAATCCTGGAATCAACTAGCTCCTGCAATGGGTCAATACACTTGACAAATTTATTCTCACCAGGAACCAACTTTTGGATGAATTGGTCAACCTCTTCCAGGGTCTGATCTAGGTTAAAACCAGCTGGTTTCGATGCTTTTTCATTCTCATCAACAATCTCCAATTTGAAACTATCGTCCTTCTCCATTATTATTTTACTTTGTTTGTGGAATTTGAGAAGATGAGAGAGGGGTTCAACAAAAAAGAAAATATAACGTAAAAAGCGATGTTAGATTGATTGAACATGTTTCCGTTACGTAGAACCGTTGGTTTTTGGAAGGTAGCAGTTAGTCGTTGACCTCACAACTTTCAATTTTGGATTCTTTTATTTTTGTCTTGTTATATCATCATTTTTAATTATTACATCCAACCCACTACTTAAATTCACAATACCTCGTTATAATAAATATAAAATAATCCAAATGTTTTATTCAATTATTGTTAAATTGATTCAAATAGTAATGAATTTTAATCTAATAGGTACTTGTTCACTTGTTTGTAAGAATATTCAAAAAGTAAAATTGCTTTCATTGTTTTCAAAATCAGATTTAAAATCAATTGAAATATTAATTCGGATTAGATTAATTGACTTGCAAATTAATTAAATCTTTTTATATTTATTCAATTAAACCAGACAAACTAAACAAATTAATAATTGATAATCTATCTTGTTTAACTTCTAAAACCCTTGATCGGCCAAAACTCTTATAAATAGGTCTAGTTGATAGCTTTTTGAAAAGGATAGTGAGTTTTGAAGGTGGTAGAGAAAAATTAATTTCGTCTTCGAAGGGTGTTTAAATACCGATTAACATGCAATTCAAAACATGTATGTACTTATATACTCACATGATAGTAATATTTGGCATCATAGAAAAGGATATATATATAAAAGTAGTAAGGTTAGAATGATGCCCCATGGTTTTATTCCTAAGAATACTACATTTGTTTTTTAAGGTTTTGAAGAAGGTTAAAGGTGGTCCTATTATAGGAAACGAACCTTGAGAAATTGGTCTATCAAACAAGATATCGTTGAACTGGGCACATTGGTCGCTATTAATTAGTGTTAGGGGTGAGCAAAATTCTATCTGATTCGAAAAAAATTGAATTTCGAGTTTTGAGTTTGAGTCGAGTTGAATTTTACAATTTGAATAACTAGAATAATTCAAATATTAGATTAATGTAAATACCCCTTTGGTCCCTGTCGATTTTGAAAATTAGCAAATTAGTCACTCTCTAAAAAAAATACAGAATAATTCAAAATAATTTTTAAAATTCAACATATTTATAAAAATTCCAAATTTTATATATTTTTAAAAATTATACAAGATTTTTAATACTTCTAAATAATATATAAAGAAAGTTAAAATTTTTAAAAATTTCTAAAATAATAATTTAGGGGACTGAAATAAGTTAATTAATGATTCAAGTTTATCATACTAAAGCATCTTATTATTATTATTATTTTGCTTTGAAAAAAGTTTTCAAATATATATAGTTTAAAATTTATATGTTGTAATATGGAATTAGTTATATTGTAATAAGATTTTGATTTGACATGTTTAATTTTTTAATTTAACTCAAACAATTTCACTCGATTCGAAAAATTTTTAACAAGAGTTTAGATGATAAAATATGACTCGTCAACTTGATTAATTCGAAATTTTTTTCACTCGATTAGATCGAATGCTCACTCCTAATTGGCGTTGCAATGTGTCTTTTAAATCTTGGGAACGTTTCAACCAAAACAATCATTTAAGGATAAAGATTATTAATGATAGATTGATTAATGTCTTCAGGGAAGCAAATAGCATAATGAAAGTTGGTGTTGATAGAAGTGGGGTTAAATTTTCCTATTAGTCCCTATAATTTGTAAAAATTGTGTATTTAGTTTATGTATTTTAATTTTATATTTTTATATTTTATTTTTTATTCAATTTAGTCCTTAAATTCAAAATAACCATAACTTTCAATTTTAAACATCAGTTTAAAATCTGATTTTATAAACATTTATTAGGGTCCCTATACTTTCTATTCCTACCAAAATTTCATAACAATTTTTCATTTTATTCACTTTAGTCCCTATGTACGAAACTAACAATTAAACGTTACAATCTAGCCCTTTTCATAATCTAAGCTTACAATCTATCTATTTCAAACTAGATTCTTCAAGAAATCAACAATGGCAACTTTCAAAAACTTTAACAGTTTTACAAATTGGTACATGGGCTAGCTAAATCATGCTCTCATAACCTCAAATACATTAAAAAAAAATTCAAGAAAAGGACTTCAAATTACCTCAAAATGTATGGTCGAAAGTTTTGAAACTAAAAACCCTTTTCTCGTTAGATTTCTAAGGTTGGACGGTAGGGAAGAAGAAAAAAGATGACAACATTTCACTACTTCATCCTTTTTATACTTGGATTAAATATTAATTAACTAAGAATTAACCTTAGTTAATTAATTAAACCTTAATTACCATTAGCCAAATTAGTGGAGATTAACATCATCATCCACTATCTTATGTTGAAAAATGATTTATTTACCACTGTAGAAATTTGGCTAATTGCAATTTAAGTCCCTAAGTCTTTGGCCAATTAAAAATTTATAGTGATTGGACTTTTACAATTTAGTCCCTACACCTAAATTAACTATTTAATTGATAAAATTGATGGACGAAACATGAATATACTTTTCCTAACTCCGTAAATATTCATATTTGATATTTACGGATTCGGTAAACAAAAATGGGGTTCCAAAACCACATTTTCTGGTATCACTAAAAATTGGGTTGTTACAATTGCTCATTGGCACTGTTCATAAATTGCCTAAAGAATCTCCCCCTTTTAAAAATTTTTTGAACAAAACCATAACATGAGAACATATAGAAGAAAAGATACAAAAGCTCCTCCTAAGTAACCCCCCTTAATAAATCATTCATAACTATTAGCATAATAAAGCAAATAAATCATTAATGTTGTTAAAGAGATGAACGTATTAATAATCAAAGTACTTTAATTTATATTATAGCAAGATGAATTGAAAAAAAAATTCACCAAAATAATAAGCAAAGAAATCAATGTTCATAAAAAACATCCCAGATAAAAATAATAAAGTTTATAGATAAAAAATAATTGAAAAACACTAATAGTAGGAAAAAAAAACAACTTCAACAGCTTCGAGCTTTAGTCCCCTTTTTTGTTCAATAATTCTACCAAAGAGCTACTGAAGTTTCTTAGCCAAAAAATCATTCCCCAGGGCCTTAGCTCGACGCTCATTGGCAATTTCCTAATACTTTATTTTGTCCAATCATTTCAATACTTTTTTCTAATGTGGTATATGTGTTATTTTTTGTCTAATTTGGTACTTGTATTTGATAAAAAATTATTTTTTTTGTACCCAATGGTAATGGTGTTAACTTTTTAGTGTTCAAGTTGGATTTTAGGGTTGACTTGATGAAATTTAATTACTAATATTATTATGTCTGAATCTAGGGAAATTGTATTATTTTAGGGTACATCAATGGCAAGAAGAGAAAGCTCTTATTAAGGAACAAAATGATTAAGAAAGCACTGGAAAAATCTTAAGTAATAACTAAAGAAAGAGTTCGACGTGGTATTAACAAAAGAGGAAAGTCCATGGTACCGAAAATCTCATTAGAAGTGGTTGACTGAAGGGAACAGAAACACCCATTTCTTCCATAGTAACAATATTAATCATAGAAAAATCAACTCGATAAGGTGTTGAAGACTAGTGATAATATTTGGTGTGTTGACCAAGAAAGGTTGAAATGGTTGACGTTGGATTTTTATTTTAACCCTTTTTTTTATGGATCAATATGTTGTTAGCATCTATACTACTCGTGGTTCATGTTACAAAATTTATGAGGATGAGCTTAAAGGCTTATACACCACGATCAGCGGTAATGAAGTTAAAAATTTTGTACTTGATATGATGCCTTTAAAGGCATCAAGAATTGATGGCATGCATGCTTTCGTCACCAAAAAAATTGGAATCTAATCGACAGTAATTAATTGCTTCTCTCTCTCTCTCTCTCTCTCTCTCTCTCTCTCTCTCTCTCTCTCTCTCTCTCTCTCTCTCCGTACTCGTGAACGAATAGAGAGAGATATAAAGATCAACACTCGAGAAATAAAATAAAATGTAATTATCTCATCTTTACTGCAAGTGTGACAGGTCTATTGTAATATTTGTAGTGTTGCAATGGAAAACTAGAGTATTCCAAGGATCGAACCCAAGAGAATCGTGGATTGAACAACTTCTAAATAACATGTGTGTAAAAATAAAGTGTCTAAACAAATAATCCCAAAAAGCTATATTACGACAATTCATAAAATCAAGAAAAATTAATCTACTTTACTATCTAGCTAGCAAGGACTAAATTGTAAAACATGTAAAATTACGAAATTAACAATTAAATGACAAAAGGTGGTTGGTTGAAATTGATGTGGTTCACTAATCCTTGAATTAGGGATCCAAATCATTTAAACTTCCAGAATGGCTCCATTTTACCTCTCTGTCTCCACTTTACCAAGTTAGACAAATTTATCCGGATTATCTCTTGATCTCACCGGATCCAAATCGATAGTATTGAGAAATGTTGCTTATCGACCACAATCACACTTTGACATTTTTAACTTCCATGGCTGGCTTTGGAATAAGGGACACTTGTTCTCTATTAGGTTAGCTTATGAGTCCTTGAACAACAAAAGTGTTTCGACAATTGATAAACACTGGAAGTTTCTATGGAAGTATCAAGGTCTACAAAGAGTCAAGAATTTTCTATGCCAATAGATTACATCAACACTTAGATGATGATCCATCGTGTAGCCAATATGGTGATCAACTCGAAGATATATACCACATATTGAAGAAATATTTTCTCGTGACTGCTTTATAGCTAAGGCTTGTGAAGCATAACAAGATGCATAAATTCATGGAATTGGTGATGCATGAGTGAATTGACGTAAACATCTATCTCCAATCCTACATATTTGTGATGGAGGAAAACAATTGGGATTAGGGTTATGGAGCATTATCGAACAATCAGAATTGTTATAAAGGATCATAATTGTTAGCTTGGACAATTTGTAACACCTCTAACCCATCTTCGTCGCCGGATTATAGTTACAGAATTAGAAAAACGTTTAACATAAAATCATCTCTATAAAATCATTTAACATTAATAAAATAAACCTCATTAAAAACCAATCAGACATATGCATTTGGGCCTTAAATCGAGCCTTCAAGGCCCTAAAAATAGTTTAGAAACAATTCGGGACTAATTTGAAACAAATCAGAATATTTAGTAAAAAGTTACAAAACTTGGAAACAGGGATTACACAGCCATGTGACATAGCCCAGGCCATGAAACAATCGAATAAAGAGACACACGTCAGTGTTACAGCCCGTGTAACTTACTGAGTTGGGTCACATGGCCGTGTCGTAGGCCGTGTGCCAGACCGTGTAACTCTCTGACTTGTAACACACGACCATGTCGTAGACCGTGTAGCACACTGATTTAATGTACTAAAATTTACAAGTGACACACAATCGTGTATCCAGACCATGTATGTCACATGGCTGTGTGACAACCTATGTCCCAGGCCGTGTGATATATATTTTGACCCTAAAAAATGTCATTTTAAGGCCAAAACACACCTAATCAACCATCCCGTTTGTGCACACGTTCAATAGACCTAAGCATAATTCAAACACTCATACACATACCATTTCAAACATCCTATTTCATCTAACCAATATGCTATTCAAAGGTACCACATTTATACCAAAACATTATTAATCAAATCAAAGAATTATAGCTACATTTCAAGCACAAAACCTAGTTCCTTTAACTACCAAAGGACATCAAATATAGCCATACACACACCATCATAGACATACCAAAAGGATCATAGATTACAAGTGACTAAAAATGGCCAAAATGACCTAACTTGTCAAGGCATTAAAGTCTATCAACCAAACATGAACATCAAAAGCAAATGCATACCAAATTGATCATTACAGATTCAAAAACTACTGAATTGGTTGCTAGATCGTGTGATAGATCTCTGAAAAGCTTCCAACCGGATGAGCTTCCGATAATCTATGAAATAAAGGAAAGTAACTAAGTAAGCAACTAGTGTCACGGAGCTAGACCTTTCATCTCGCAATCCGTGCGGCCTCAAGAAATTTGCACGTCCAAACTTGCCTAAGTTAGCCTTTACACCCAAAAATGAGGATTCCTTAAGAACTCCTCCCAAGGCACCAATTTGTATAGCAGAAGCGTTTGCGCCAAAAGAATCTAAAAGTAAGCAAAAGAAAGCCAAAGAAAGAATGCACACAAGGTGTTTGAGTAAATGCCCAAGAATTCTATTACTCTTAAGAATTCAACATACAATGGATGGTTTACAAATTAGGGGGATGCTCTCTATTTATAGTTAAGCTCCCCCAAAACCGATGGTCAAGATATATTTACATCGACGGACGAGTTTAAGGGATTTACAAGATATGCCTTATCAAATATAATCTAATCTTTACAAGATATGATTCTCTCTATCTTTTAAGATTAGTTACCGAAAATAGCCTAAGTTGTCATATCTTCGCTGTTGGGCCACCCAGGCTTCAATCTGACAAGCTTCTCCAGCAATTCTTTGAATCAGGCCAGTTCTTGTGGGCTGAATGATCCCCATCTAATCGATCGACCTCCATGGGGTGCCTCTTGTGCCATGGTTACGGGCTTAAAACTTTGGCCCGTGACACTAGTGCTTAGTAAGCTCATATAAACTCAATCATAACTTACCATTTCTTTAGCATAATTTATAGAATAAGCATAATATCATTACCAAGACCATAAGCTTAGTAAAATCCTACACTAGCACCATCAGACTGACAAGTTAGTAAGTTCATCCATGATACATATGAGTTCAATCACATCATAAGTAGATTTCATATACACATCATTTAACTCATCAACTTTTTCTTAAGATCATGAACCATTTCAATTGTATACATACCATGTCATTTCCTTTACTTACCCATTGAACCATCTAGAATCACATTTGGTACTCGGGAATGCTAAAACATAGTTGCCTTTACATATAAACGTAACATTTCCTTTTTAATAGTGCTCACATGAGCTGTGACATGGGCCTACTCACACAAGTTGAGGGTCAAAATGTTAGCTACACGATGCTGCTTACACGAGCTATGATAAATCTGCAACAAATGTAGGACCTTAGCCATCGGTAGCACTGTAACACCCTTTAGCATCTATTTTCACAATTCAAGCATTCATCATTCAATCTCAATCATTTTGTCCCTATAACGAGCCTATGAGACCCTAAACATACTTTGGGAGTGGTTCGGGACTAAACCCATAGCTTAAGAAATTTTTATGAAACTTATAAAATTTTTCACAAAACAGGGGACAAATGCCCGTGTGGCCCGGCTGTGTCTCTCACATGGCAGTAGACACGCCCGTGCCACAGGCTGTGTGGACATTCGAAATGAGAGCACATGGTCGTGTCCCAGCCTGTGTCCAACCCTGTGTAAATCTCTGACTTGGGTCACACGACCAACACACACGCCCGTGTGCCCTAAAAATGGCCATACACGCCCGTGTGACAAGCCGTGTGTTAGGCCGTGCCAAACCTGTAGGGTGTACTGACTTATGCCACACAACCAAGTCACACATCGGTGTGTAAGGCCGTATGGAGCATACTGACTTGATTTTAATTTCAACACCAAGGGATACACGGCTGAGACACACGCCCGTGTCTCTGCCCATGTAGACAAAAATAGGTAATTTACTAGGCCAATTTGCCACCCAAATTTGTGCATACCTACGTCACACCAATTGGTACCAATACAATGCATAAATAAGCATTCAATCTACTTCAACCAAGCATTATTTTTTCCATTTCAATATCAACAATTACAAGGCTCATCATACCACAATATACAATTCAAATACATATCAAATTTTACCCTTTTCATTCATCAATATGGTTATTTTCAAACATGTATCAAATTACATGAACTCATAACCATACTAATTACCAATTCATCAACCATTTGATATTCACCATATCTATTTTCAACAAGCACCAAATACCATCATAACTAGCATTTATAAGGCAATTACAAAACTCAAACAAAGGTTATTTGCACACTTATATACATCATTAAATTCAACATTATAAGCCAACTCACATTGCTATATATATACATACGAAACCTAATATTTACAAGCCAACACAAATGGCCAAAAGATATATACCAAAAAGACCAAGTTCCTATACATGCCATATACTTAAAATAAAAAAGTTCATAGGTACCAAGTGATAGATGGATAGTGTGAAGCGGACTCCGACGAATCTCTGAATCCGAGCTAGCTTTGAAATCACTATAAAACATAGAAAGAAATAAACAAAGTAAACTTTATAGCTTAGTAAGCTTATATGAAATAAATTCGATATAATTATAAACACATAGATTATAAGTACATGAATTTACATCAACTAACAAACCTTTCAATTACTCTTTCACAAAACTATATACTTTCTTCACCAATTCTTTGTTTCTAAGCTAATATGGTTTACGCACATACTTGTACCATCTCGTACCAATTCCTTTCTCAACTACATCATTCATTAACCCGGTGAACCATTCAGAATAGAAGTCGGATACTCAAGAGTCTCACACACTAAGTACCTATACCATGGCCCGAAGCCAAATTAAGGTAACTTATATCCGAACTACTGATATCATGGCCCAAAGCCAAATTAGCCGATATTCATGGCCCAAAGCCAATCAATATAACTCGCACCCGAAGTAGTAATATCATGGCTTGTAGCCAAATCAATGTTCCCTAATGACATGTCACTAGTATCCTAAACTATTCTTAAGGTTCAACCAGGACTTTGAATGTCGAATTACCATTGAGTCATTATCAACTCATCCGACGTCTCGTATTCACAACTTATACAATATCAAAGCATTTAAAATTCACTTATAATAAAATTTAACACATAAAAACTTACCTCGAATGTGAAAACGACAAAATAAGTCAATTAGTTGATAACTTTAGTTTTCCCCTGATCTAGATCCGAATTCTGCTTTTCTTGATCTAAATGTATTCAAAATTAACTTATTTAATAATCTCTCTATTCGATTTAATCCAAAAAGCACATTTAAGCACATTTACACATTTGCCCCTAATGTTTCACCACTTTTATAATTTAGTCATTATTTCATAAAAACACAAATTAATGAAATTCAATGCTAACCCATGCTAGCCAATTTACAAATTAGTCCCTATTCGTTCATATTTTCCATTTATTTCACATTTTAAGCAAAAAGTTTCAACATTTCACAATTTAATCCCTAATTTGCATTTTCACTAAAAATCAATATCTCACAACCAACATTCATAATCTATCAAGAAACTTCAAAATACATGCGTATTCATCAATTAAAACATTAAAAATCTTTAACAATTTTGCAAAATAGTCTCTGGGCTGGCTAGACCTAGCTGCAACGATATCAAAAACATAGAAATCATTAAAAAGGGACAAAATCGGACTTACAATTGAGCTTCAAGATGGCCGAACCCTAGAAAGCTCCCTTGGTTCTTTATTTTCTTGAATTTTTTATGGAATGAAGAAAATATGATGATGAATTACTATTTCTTTTATTTTAACTTAAGTTAGTTTACAAATTAACATATCAACCTTGGCTTAAAACATTAAATATCTCTTAATATAGGCCCATAATTGTCCACTCAAAATTATAATGGTCTAATTACCACTTAAGGACCTTAAATTTAAGGTTCTATAGCTATTAGACACCTTTAGCTATTAGAACTGAAGTTTTACGCTGATACGTGATATTCATGACAGGTTTTAAATATTTATAATGAATCGTTCTTGAAACTAACTATTATCACGATGAATGCAAGTGTACCTATCGAATAGTAGTATAGCTTTAGCAAGACCGGATTATCGAACCCAAAGGAACTAAAAGTACTAATATTAACTTTCTTTTTATTATCTAGCTTAAAAAAATAAAAGGGTTTTGTTTATCTAACTAATTAACTAAACTAAGAAATCACAGAAAAGAAATTTAGGGAAAATAATTTTTGGAAAACTCGATTGATTAAGACAATACCTAAAGAAAAATCCACCTAGACTTTACTTGTTATTTGACGCTGAATCGAACGATTTATTCATTCAACTTGTTCCGTAGAGATCCCTAAGTTATATTATTATCTTTATCTAGACTAACAATGTCTAACCCTAGTTTGCATAATTGAAATCTCTTTCTAATTAACGCCCTAGAGTTGCATTAACTCGATCTATGGATCCCCTTATTAGGTTTCACCCTAATTCGGTAAAATCTTGTCACCCTATCTCTAGGCGCGCAACCAAATCCCTTTAATTATGACAAATTTACTCTTAGATAGGTTCTATTCCTCCTCTGAATAAAAGCTTAACTTGAATCAGTATCCTGAAATATCAAAACAAGAATTAAGAACACATAATTAAGAACAAGTCAAATATTTATCATACAATTCAGATAATAATAACAAGATCCGTCTTAGGTTTCATCCCCCTTAGGTATTTAGGGGTTTTAGTTCATAACTAAAAAGTTAAACATCTTAGAAGAATAATGAATACAAAATATAAAGAAAAACCCAAAACTCCTGAAGGGAAATTGAGGGGAGATCCTCAGTCTTGATGATGAATCCGGCTTCTGAGATGGATCAATCGGCTTTCCTTTCGCAGTTCCCTACTTCCTTCTCTGTGCCTCCCATCTAAGTGCCTCATCAGGTGTTTAAATAGGCTTTGGAATGCCTAAGAGCCCTCAAAATTGACCTTTTCTAAATTGGACTAAACTTGGACTCGACAGGGGCACGCCCGTGTGACACGCTTGTGTGCAATTACTTTAGGCCATGGTTAATCCTGTTAAATAGGCACGGGCGTGTGGGCTACCCGTGTGAGTCGTGATTCGATTCTGCTAAATTGACATGGCCTTGTGGTCTGCCCGTGTGAGGAAGTCCAAGTCGTGTTGATTTCGTATGTTGGCCCATTTTCTCCGTTTTTGGCCCGTTTCTCGTTCCTTTCACTCTCCTATGCTCTCCTAAGTATAAAACATGAAATTAAGGCATTAGGAGCATCGAATTCACCAAATCTAAGGAAAAATCATCCATAAAATGTGTTAAGCATGGGGTAAAAATATGTATAAATTGTGGTTTATCAAATACCCCTACACTTAAGCATTTGCTTATCCTCAAGCAAAATCCTCAACTCATAATTAAAATAAATTCTTCTCAACTTATAATTTCTATCGATAATATCTCAAAATAATCCATTGGTAATCATACATTGAAAATTCAACTGAAAGAACATCAAAGTTTCAAACATTCTAAGTTGAGCATTTTATCATGAAAAAAAAGTGTCTCCCATCATCTAAGTAATTATCTTTGATTCAAAATATCACAAAGTTTCACATTCTCACTAAATATTCACTCAAATCATTCGAGGTGTTTAAGGACAATAAATGAAGCACTCAATAGTTAATAATAAAAAGTCATTACCATAGGCTTGCATGAAAATCAAATTTCCACCACTATAAATTGAGATCAAACATCAATCAAAAGGTCTTTGAGGGTTGTAATGTGGCTTTGGTTAGAGGGTGTGGTTACAAACTGAAAGAAAGGGTTAAAATCAAGACTGAATTGAAAAATTGCCTAACTAGAAAAATGACTAGTCATCAATTGCGTACAACAGAGCTTTTTCTTAGAATATGGAATTTAACTTTTTTAGCTCAGAAGATCACTACTACTAATATGTATTTTTTTTTAAGAACTCATAATTACAAAATAGAACAAAACATAGCTAAGCAACTATTCCAACTCAAATCTCGACAAAAATAGGGATCAATATAATTTAGGGGATTTCAATAATAATGAGTTATGAGTTAATATTGAGGGTAAATTCATGAATGAGTTGTTAGGCTCAAGGGGGTTCACTAAGGGTTAATTGTGAAGGTAGGCTTTTTTGGAGTGAGTGGGTTAAACCTAAGTGCCTTTATCATTTTGACATATCAAATCAAATAGTATGGTCTTGACATGCATAATCAAGCAAGTTCTAGAATAACAATTCAATACTGATGCACTCATAATGAAAGTGAGCATGAAAGAAATAATAGATGCTCTAAAGGCTCAAGATCTTACAAAAAATTATGGCTTTTTAATGTTTAAATATATGAATTCCAACTCAAAATAATACCTAAACTTAGGGAAACAACCTAAAAGTTTTTAATTCTTCAAAAAATAACTTATCATGCTTGATTCCCTAATGTTTTAAAGTTTAAACAATCAATGCATAAATGTCTATGTTTTAATTCAAGATATATCAATAAACATTATAGACTAATTGGAATTCATTCTAATAATGATATGAGAAGATCGCATGAGAATAAAACAAAATTCAGGGATTTTTCTGATATAAAAGACCCCCCACACTTAAGATGTACATTGCCCTTAATGTACAAAGGTAGATATATTGAAAAAGATAGATTTAAAATCATAAGATAGTGAGAGAAGTGAAACTTACTGAATGATGAATGAATTCCTTGAACTGGAGTTTTGGAGAATAATCGGGGTGAGAGTGGAGGAGGATACTCCAGTGGTGGTAGAGGTTCATTAGTCCATAAGTTCTGCGCCAAAAGAATATTATATCTGGTAGTAGCCATGGTCGTGGTCGAGTAGGACATGGCAGTCGTGGAGAACCTTTCCCAGTGGAGTTTTTAGTTCCTATGTGATGATGAGCTTAGGAGCTCTTTATAACTGTGATAGAATCAGGAACTTTTTAAGAGGTATACTGAAGCAAAATTACTCGTAATGAAATAGCCGAAGAATAAAAATTGTAAAAAGTCAGGATGAAATAGTATTAAAAGGAAATAATAAAAAAATAATTTCAAAATATAGAGATAAAAATAAAATAAAATAAATAATAGGTGTTTATAGAGAAATTGAAGCACATGGCCGTGGGGCATGCCCAGGTGCTCTAAGCTCAGCTCGTGCGTTTTGTAATTTTTGAAATTAGACGCATTGGTATACATGGCCATGTTGCACGGCCGTGTCGATCTTCGTTCGCTTCTTCCAGGCTCGTGTATACAGGCGCATGCCCATGTTAAAATGACAGGTTTGCCCATGATTTCAAAACACGGGCGTGTTTTACGCCCGTGTTATTTTGGCAGTTTCGCCCACGGCCATGTCGTACAGCCGTGGCTACTTATCGCATCCGTGTTGAGGAAGAAATTTTTGTTCTGTTTTCACACGGCCATGTTTTATCCCGTGGTATGTGCACAGCCTACGGCATGCCCGTGTGCCTAGCCGTGTGGTTTTGAAAAGCCCATGTTCAATGATTTGGTTAGTATGTTAGATTTAAAAAACTAAAATTTAAAGAAAGTAATATTTTTATTCTCGGGTTACCTCCCGAGAAGCGTTTATTTATAGTCTAAGCTCGACTTTTCTCTCCATTGAATGGTCATGGTGGTTCGAGGAGTTTATACTCCTCATCCCTGCTACGAATCTCATCAAAGTAAGGTTTTAGGCGTGTATTTTTTACCTTAAAAGTGTCGAATTTGGGATAACTTACCTCGACTGTACCAAATGGGAAAATGCTAAGTACCGTAAGAGGAATTTCTTCATTCGGTTTGGCAGTGTCAATGTGAGGATCTGTGGCGTCTAATGAAACTTTATCTCCAACCTTAAGTTGATTTGGTGAGGCATTGAGTTCGTTCTGGCATAGTTTTGGTTCATCGTGTTTCCTCGGTTTAAATGTAAGCCATTCATCTAACTCCTCGATTTGTAACATTCATTCTTCATATGTAGATCCTTTTTTGTGGATTGAACATGGCTAATGTGTGTCCTTCAAACTTATTTCCTGCAAAATAGGTTGCACCGTATAATCTGTCTTAGTAGAACAATTTGTACAATCACCTTCAATTTTCGATGTGTTGTTCGGGTTGCGAGCTTGAAGGTTGATTGTTTTGTCTCCTAAACAAAGTGTGAGTTCACCAGTGCCAATGTCAATAATTGTTCTAGCAGTTACTAAAAAGGGCCTTCCCAAAATTAAAGGAACATTACTGTCCTCTTCTATGTCTAAAACAACAAAATCAACTGGGAATATAAAATTTTCAATTTTAACGAGTACGTCTTCAATAATACCCCTAAGAAATCTGACAGTTTTATCTGCTAATTGAATGCTCATCCTAGTTTGTTTGGGTTTCCTTACACCTAGTTGCTTAAACAATTTGTAAGGCATAGCATTGATACTAGCCCCTAGATCAGCCAACACCTTATTTACATCTAAACTACCAATTAAACAAGGAATCGTAAAACTCCCTGGATCTTTTAGTATGTTGGGTAGCTTATTCTAAAGAATGGCTGAGCAAACCGAGTTCAGCTCCACATGCGACCTTTCATCTAACTTTCGTTTATTTGCTAGAAGCTCCTTTAAAAATTTGACTGCGTTCGGCATCTACGAAAGTGCTTCAATAAACGATAGGTTAATATGTAGTTTCTTTAAAAGTTTAAGAAATTTACCAAATTTTTTGTCTCAGCGGTCTTTCTTTGTCGCATTGGGGTATGACACACGAGGTTTATATTCTGTACTTACCGGCTTTGGGTCATTTTGGTCGACCTCATCCTTACCTTTGCTTATTACCATTTCTGGGCTTGGTTTTTCAACTAACCCTTCCTCATCTTGAATGGCAATTGCGTTGAGTTGCTCTATTGGGTTAGATTCAGTGTTACTTAGTAGGCTACTTTGTGGTTGTTATGAAATTAACTTAGCGAGATGTCCAATCTGAGTTTTGAGCCCTTGGATCGATGCTTGTTGATTTTTGAGTGCCGTCGGTATTCTGAAAACGAGTCTCTAACACCGAGATGAATTTTGTTAGCATCTCCTCAAGGTTCAGCTTTTTCTCCTGCTGGCATGGTGGTTGCTGAAAGCCTGTAGGGGGTGGTGGTTTCTGATTTCCTTGGCCTCTCCATGAAAAATTTGGGTGATTCCTCCAACTTGCATTGTAAGTATTGCTATAAGGATTGTTTTGAGATCGAGGATTATTGCCCATGTAATTTAACTGATCGTTCTCCATGTTGTGGCCATAAGGTGGGTATTTTGAATTGCTCGATCCACCTCCATTTGCTTCGCACTGCATTACTAGGTGAACCTGTGAAGAACTAAGAAAACCATCAATTTTCTTATTCAAGAGTTCTACCTGATTAGAGAGCATGGTGACCGAATCAACATTATAAACACCGGTTGTTTTTGTTGGCTTTGTCCTAATGACTTGCTACTGATAGTTATTCAGTGACATCTCCTCTATAATTTCATAGGCATCTACAGGTGTTTTATTATTGATGGTTCTGCCAGCAGCTGCGTGAACCATTTTTCGAGTCGAAGGATTCAGGCCATTATGAAAAGTTTGAACCTGTAGCCAGAGTGGTAACCCACGGTGAGGGCATCTTCGTAAAATGTCCTTATATCTCTCTCATGCATCGTAGAGTGTTTCTAAATCCATCTGCACAAAAGAAGAGATATCATTACGTAATTTGGTTGTTTTAGCCGGTGGAAAATATTTTAATAAAAACTTTTCGGTCATTCGTTCCCAAGTAGTGATTGACCCTCGTGGTAACGAGTTCAACAATTGTTTAGCCTTATTCCTTAACGAAAAGGGAAACAACCGAAGGCGAATGGCGTCATCAGAAACGCCATTAATTTTAAAGATATCACAAAATTCTAGGAAATTTTCCAAGTGAGCGTTGGGATCCTCGTCCTGCAAATCATCAAACTGAACAAACTATTGTAACATTTGAATTGTGTTAGGTTTCAATTCAAAATTATTTGCAGCAATAGCAGGTCTAACTATACTTGACTCAGTTCCTGTTAAATTAGGTTTAGCATAATCGTACATAGTGCGTGGAGTAGGATTCTGATTTACTGGTTCAGCAGCAATCGTAGGAGGTAGCGGATTTTCTTGGTTTTCAGCCATCTCCTCGGTTGTGGTTAAAGTATCGTCCTCTTGCTCGTCCTCCGTGTATCTTAGGCTTCGCGTTATTTCTCTTTGGTTTCTGCGAACTATGCGATCGATCTCACTGTCAAAAAGTAATGGTCCTGATGGGTTTTTTCTAGTCATAAACTATAAGAACCTGCCAGAAAAAGGGAAAAAAAGAATTAGTAATAAAAATTAGAATAAAATTTAAATTGCAGTAAAAGTAAAGGGCTAAAGTAATAAAAATCGAATGTTCTTAATATCTTAGTTCCCCGGCAACGGCGCCAAAAACTTGATACATGACATTCGTGACAGGTTTTAAATATTTATAATGAATCGTTCTTGAAACTAACTATTATCACGATGAATGCAAGTGTACCTATCGAATAATAGTATAACTTTAGCAAGACTGGATTATCGAACCCAAAGGAACTAAAAGTATTAGTATTAACTTTCTTTTTATTATCTAGCTTAAAAAAATAAAAGGGTTTTGTTTATCTAACTAATTAACTAAACTAAGAAATTACAGAAAAGAAATTTAGGGAAAATACTTTTTGGAAAACTCGATTGATTAAGACAATACCTAAGGAAAAATCCACCTAGACTTCACTTGTTATTTAGGGAAAATATTATTATCTCTCTCGAGACTAACAACGTCTAACCCTAGTTTGAATAATTGAAATCTCTTTCTAATTAACGCCCTAGGGTTGCATTAACTCGATCTATGGATCCCCTTATTAGGTTTCACCCTAATACGAAAAAATCTTGTCACCCTATCTCTAGGCGCGCAACCAACTCCATTTAATTATGACAAATTTACTCTTAGACAGGGTCTATTCCTCCTCTAAATAAAAGCTTAACTTGAATCAATATCCTGAAATATCAAAATAAGAATTAAGAACACATAATTAAGAACAAGTCAAATATTTATCATACAATTCAGATAATAACAACAAGATCCGTCTTAGGTTTCATCCCCCTTAGGTATTTAGGGGTTTTAGTTCATAACTAAAAAGGTAAACATCTAAGAAGAATAATGAATACAAAACATAAAGAAACATCCAAAACTCCTGAAGGGAAATTGAGGGGAGATCTTCAGTCTTGATGATGAATCCGGCTTCTAAGATGGATCAATCGACTTTCCTTTCGCAGTTCCCTACTTCTTTCTCTGTGCCTCCCATCTAAGTGCCTGCTCAGGTGTTTAAATAGGCTTTGGAATGCCTAAGAGCCCTCAAAATTTGCCTCTTCCCAATTGGACTAAACTTGGGCTCGGCAGGGACACGCCCGTATGACACGTCCGTGTGCGATTACTTCAGGCCGTGGTCAAGCCTGTTAAATAGGCACGGGCATGTGGTCTACCCGTATGAGTCGTGCTTCATTTTTTCCAAATTGACACGGCCGTGTGGTCTGCCCGTGTGAGGAAGTCCAGGTCGTGTTAATTTCGTACGTTGGCCCATTTCTCATTCCTTTCACTCTCCTATGCTCTCCTAAGTATAAAACATGAAATTAAGGCATTAGGAGCATCGAATTTACCAAATCTAAGGAAAAATCATCCATAAAATGTGTTAAGCATGGGGTAAAAATATGTATAAATTGCGGTTTATCAAATACCCCACACTTAAGCATTTGCTTGTCCTCAAGCAAAATCCTCAACTCATAATCAAAATAAATTCTTCTCAACTTATAATTTCTATCGATAATATTTCAAAATAATCTATAAGTAATCATACATTGAAAATTCAACTGAAAGAATATCAAAGTTTCAAACATTCCAAGTTGAACATTTTATCATGAAAACATAGGTGTCTCCCCTCATCTAAGTAATTACCTTTGATTCAAAATATCATAGAGTTTCACATCCTCACTAAAGATTCACTCAAATCACTCGAGGTGTTTAAGGACAATAAATGAAGCACTCAATAGTCAATAATGAAAAGTCATTACCATAGAATTGCATGAAAATCAAATCTCCACCACTATAAATTAAGATGAAACATCAATCAAAAGGTCTTTAGAGGGTTGTAACATGGCTTTGGTTAGAGGGTGTGGTCACAAACTGAAAGAAAGGGTTAGAATCGAGATTGAATTGAAAAATTGCCTAACTAGAAAAATGACTAGTCATCAATTGCGTACAACAGAGCTTTTTCTCAGAACATGGAATTTAACTTTTTTAACTCAGAAGATCACTACTACTAATATGTATTTTTTTTAAGAACACATAATTACAAAATAGAATAAAACATAGCTAAGCAACCATTCCAACTCAAATCTCGACAAAAATAACGATCAATATAATTTAGGGGATTTCAACAATAATGAGTTATAGGTTAATATTGAGGGTAAATTAATGAATGAGTTGTTAGGCTCAAGGGGGTTCACTAAGGGTTAATTGTGAAGGTAGGCTTTTCTGGAGTGAGTGGGTTAAACCTAAGTGCCTTTATCATTTTGACATATCAAATCAAATGGTGTGGTCTTGACATGCATAATCAAGCAGGTTCTAGAATAACAATTCAATACTGATGCATTCATAATGAAAGTGAGCATGAAAGAAATAATAGATGCTCTAAAGGCTCAAGATCTCACAAAAAATTATGGCTTTTTGATGTTTAAACATGTGAATTCCAACTCAAAATAATACCTAAACTTAGGGAAACAACCTAAAAGTTTTTAATTCTTCAAAAATTAACTTATCATGCTTGATTCCTTAATGTCTTAAAGTTTAAACAATCAATGCATAAATGCCTATGTTTTAATTCAAGATATATCAATAAACATTATAGACTAATTGGAATTCATTCTAATAATGATATGAGAAGATCGCATGAAAATAAAACAAAATTCAGGGAGTTTTCGGATATAAAAGACCCCCCACACTTAAGATGTACATTTCCCTCAATGTACAAAGGTAGATATATTAAAAAAGATAGATTTATAATCATAAGATAGTGAGAGAAGTGAAACTTACTGAATGATGAATGAATTCCTTGAACTGGAGTTTTGGAGAATAATCGGCGTGAGAGTGGAGGAGGATACTCCGATGGTGGCAGAGGTTTATTTATCCATAAGTCCTGCGCCAAAAGAATATTATGTCTGGTAGTAGCCATGGTCGTGGTCGAGCAGGACATGGCAGTCGTGGAGAACCTTTCCCAGTGGAGTTTTTAGTTCCTATGTGATGATGAGCTTAGGAGCTCTTTATAACTGTGATAGAATCAGGAACTTTTTAAGAGGTATACTAAATTAGAATTACTCATAATGAAATAGCCGAAGAATAAAAATTGTAAAAACTCAGGATGAAATAGTATTAAAAGGAAATAATAAAAAATAATAATTTCAAAATATAGAGATAAAAATAAAATAAAATAAATAATAGGTGTTTATAGAGAAATTGGGGCACATGGCCGTGGGGCACGCTCGTGTGCTTTAAGCTTAGCCCGTGCGTTTCGTAATTTTAGAAATTAGGTGCATTGGTGTACATGGCCATGTTGCACAGCCTTGTCAATCTTCTTTCGCTTCTCCCACGCCTGTGTATGCAGGCGTACGCCCGTGTTAAATTGACAGGTTTACCCATGGTTTCAAAAACGGGCGTGTTGCACGCCCGTGTTATTTTGGCAGTTTCGCCCACGACCATGTCGCACGGTCGTGGCTACTTATCGCATCCCGTGTTGGGGAAGAATTTTTTGCCTTGTTTTCACACGGTCGTGTTTCATCCCATGGTATGTGCACGGCCTACGGGACGCCCGTGTGCCTGGCCTTGTGGTTTTGAAAAGCCTGTGTTCAATGATTTGGTTAGTATGTTAGATTTTAAAAACTAAAATTTAAAGAAAGTAATATTGTTAGTGCTCGGTTTGCCTCCCGAAAAGCGCTTATTTATAGTCTAAGCTCGACTTTTCTCTCTATTGAATGGTCATGGTGGTTCGAGGAGTTTATACTATTCATCCCTGCTATGAATCTCATCAAAATAAGGTTTTAGGCGGGTATTGTTTTCCTTAAAAGTGCCGAATTCGGGATGACTTACCTCGACTGTACCAAATAGGAAAATGCTAAGTACCGTAAGAGAAATTTCTTCATTCGGTTTGACAATGTCAATGTGAGGATCTGCAGCATCTAATGAAACTTTATCTCCAACCTTAAGTTGATTTGGTGAGGCATTGAGCTCGTTCTGGCGTAGTTTTGGTTCATCGTGTTTCCTCGGTTTAAATGTAAGCCATTCATCTAACTCCTCGATTAGTTCTTAAGATGGAATGGTTGAAACAAAATGGACCTCAACCCACTATCTAGGCAGATAGGAACCTCAATATGGAGTGTTTTGAATGCCACACTAAAAACTAGTGATAAGTTCGGTTTCATAAAAGAAATAGGTTGACGCCACTACTAGGTAGATAAGCCAACAAAATCTGAAATGAGATTAGAGAAGAAAATTCTCACAAGAGAAAAGGTTCGACTATAAATTTGGCAAAAGTCCATTTACAAAGAAATGAGTAAACTATTTATAGACTAACATGTAGTGGCCGAATGGACTAATTGACTAACTTAGAGGCTAAGCAAATTCGACTAAGAAGCACCTAGAATATTCTAAAACAAGTTGTTTAATTTGCTAAGGCTAGATTCGGCTGATAGGAACTTCAATGGACGGCTTCATGTATAAGCAAGGCATCTTGGATGAATGTGGAGACTTGGAAGCTTAATAGTTTGTCTAGGTTCGACCATGGAATGCATGAAGCTTTCAAAAGGTGTCTCTTAGCCGAATAGGTGCATAGAAACTCCAAAAGTTCACCCACATAAATTTGGTCATGCATGGAACTTGGAAGGGAGCTTGAATCTAGCCGTACATGAACTTGCAATAAATACCCTTCATACATGCATGTGTGCCGTCCAAAAGGAATGTATTCTCCACATTTGGCTGAACCTTGGTTATTTGGAGAGCCATGGCCGAATAGACACATAGAGAACACAAATGGGTAGCACACCAACATTATTTCATCCATGCTCCATGCGTCCCAAGCTATGTACCTACATGAATTAAAATCAATTCAATAAATCCCATGTGAACACTTTCAATTCGGCACAAATGTGAACAAACATTCCAAGCATTAATTCGGTTATTACATAATTAAAACATGTAATATAAAACATAATTTAATTACTAATGTGAACTTAATTAAAAGCATAATTAATTTATAACTAACTAATGAACTTATTCAAGTAAAAAGTCAACACTACTATAGTAAACTATAAATAACTTCATGAGCTACGATTAAGCTCGTGAGCTATGTTCGAGCTAAGTCCGAACTCAGGAGCTGAAGTTGAGCTGAGAACAAGCTCATGAGCTGGAGTTGACCTGGATGTGAACTTGTTGAGCTAGAACTGAGCTTGCTGAGCTGGTTGTGAGCTGGACGAGCTAGGAATAAGTTACGAAGATGACTCGGTGAGCTAGTCCACGAACTTTCGGGTAAGTTGGTGATGGATTCAGCCCAAGCTCGATCAACTAGAGCTGAGATTGCATCTTTGAACCTCTTAGCTCGGGCTCGAGTAATCGGTCCTACGGGAAACTCGAGAGGATCTACATTGGCGGCTGGAAACTCGGGAGGTGTGGCTGTATCTATTAGTCTACCAGATTACATAGTTTTAGGGTCTAGTTAGCCCTTACTGACCCTACGGCTGACCCTACGGTAGGCCTCCAGTCAATTAGGACAACCCGTGCGACCCTACGAAAAATTTCAGTATAATGGTCCCACCTAAAATTGACCAATTAAATCCCGAATTAATCTCTTAAAGCGATATTAAATCAAACTATCTCGTAAAAGACACTCTTTTAATTTACCAAATACCTTTGCCTTAGAACGAACAATGATGTTTAGGAAAAATTAAGGTGCCGACTGGAAACGTCCAACCCCTTGAACTTCTCCTAAACACGTTCACTAACCAAAGCAAGAACCACACTTACCATACTTACTGATAACGTACCAAAAATTTCAGAATAACGAGGCACGAAAAATTGATAGAGGGTAGAAAGATGAAAATAAAACTAGTACAAGAAAGAGAGAGTGGAGATAGCAGAAAACAGGAAGAGAAGAGTTCACGTCAGATTCTTGGGAATTTTGGAAGAGAGAGGAAAATTTTGGAAAAAAAATAAAAAATAAAAATAAAAATAAAGATAAAGATAAATCAATGATTAACTCCTACATCCTTCAAATCACTCCCCAGTATCCCACTACTCAGAATTCCAATTGCACTGAAACACTTACACAATACCGGGCAAAAATAAATAGCCATGCTTGCGCAGGGATTCAAACAGTAAATCTCTATCACTTTGACACTCACTCAACCACCAGACCAGCAGGGCCATTCTGATATGAAATTACAGATAAATAAATATAAGCCCACTAAACAAAGATAGGGCTTAATTCCAAAAATAAACAAAATTGCCAAAGGTAGGGCTTGAACTTGGGACCTCACACATACACCCAAAACACTTAACCACTGAAGCAGATATACATTTGTGTCAAAATTTTATAGAAGCAGACATAAGAAATTTCGGGCGTTACAACTCTACCTCCTAAAAGAAATTTTAACCTCGAAATGTACCTAATCAGAATAGATTAGGATACCGCTAACGCATTGAGTCCTCAAGTTCCCACGTGGCTTCCTCAGTGTCATAATTCTGCCACAAAACCTTCACTAAAGGGATGGATTTCCTCCTCAAAACTTTAATATCTCGAAACAAAATCTGAACCGGCTCTTTCTCAAAGGTCAAATCTAGTCTACCTCGATCTCCTCAACAGAAACAACATAAGAAGGGTCAGGCCGATACCGCCTCAACATCAAAACGTGAAATACATGGTGGGTATGATCCAACTCTGAAAGTAGCTCTAACTAATAAGCCACCGGTCCCACATGCTTCAGAATTCGATACGGCTCGATGAACCTAGGGCTCAATTTGCCCTTAGGTCAAATCTTAGAACCTTCTTCCACGGAGAAACCTTAAGAAAGACGAAGTTCTCCATAGAATACTCAATATCTCGCCTCTTCAGATCTGCATCAGAAACCAACTCAGGACCCAAAACCTGAAGCTCACCTAACTAAGTCCAACATAGTGGAGTGTGACATTTACGATCATAAAGAGCCTTGTAAGATGTCATTTGGATGCTAGTCTGGAAGCTGTTATCGTAGGCGAACTCAACTAGTGGCAAATTCTTGAAAATGATCAAAACAGACACCCCATGCAACTTCTTCCAAAATCAATATGTGAAGCGAAGATCTCTATCAGAAATGATCGAAACAAGCACATCATGCAGTCTCACAATCTCGGAAATATAGAGCTTTGCCAACTTCTGCAAAAAATAGTTCGTACGAACTGGAATAAAGTGAGTGGACTTGGTCAATTGGTCCATGATGACCCAAATAGAATCTTTCTTAGTAGGTGTCAAGGGCAACCCACTAACGAAGTCCATCGTCACTCGTTTTCATTTCATTAAGGAAATTTTAACTGGCTGTAGCAAACCCAAAGACAACTAATACTCAACCTTAACTTGCTGGTACGTTAGACAACGAGTAACAAAATCAGTAACTTCATGTTTCAAACCCGGCCACCAATACCACTCACGGAGAACGCGGTACATCTCATTACCACTGGGGTTCATAGCATAAGGGCTACTATAGGCCTCCCTTAGAACCGACTGCCTCAAATCAGGATCATTCGCATACAGATGCGACCTCAAAAACATAACACACCATCATTATTCAACCCAAAATCAGAAGTAGTACAACTCTCATCCTAATGAAACTGCAAACCTAGAGACTCATCCTCTAACTGTATAACTCGAATTTGATCAATCCAAGTCGGCTTAACTTGCAACTCAGCCAACAGACTCCCATTATCAAACAGACTAAAGCGAGCAAACATCGCCTTCAGATCAGTCATACTCTACGACTTAGAGCATCGGCCACCATATTGGCCTTATTAGGATGATACTCAATTGTACAGTCGTAATCCTTGAGCAGGTCAATCCATTGACGCTACCTAAGATTCAACTCCTTCTAAGTAAGGAGATACTTGAGGCTCTTGTGATCAGTGTAGATAATACACATTCTACCATACAGATAATGCCTCAGGATTTTCAAAGCGAAAACCACAGCAGCCAACTCGAGATCATTCATCAGATAGTTTCCTTCGTGTGTCTTAAGCTGACAGGATACATAAGCCACAACCTTACCATCCTACATCAGAACGCATCTCAAACCATTGTGCGACGTATCACTGTAAACCACAAAGTCCTTTCTAAGTTTAGGCTGTATTAGAACAGGAGCCCGAGTCAGAACAGACTTGAGCTTCTCAAAGCTCGATTTTTGTGCATCAGTCTAGATAAATAGAACACCCTTACGCAGAAGCTTAGTCAGAGGAGCTGCAATTAGAGAGAACCCCTCCCTAAAACACCGACAATAATGTGCTAGACGAAGAAAACTGTGAATTTCAGATACATTTTTAGGCTATTTCCAATCAAGCACAGCTTCGATCTTCCTAGGATCAACTCAGATCCCATCAAGAGAAACCACATGCCCTAAAAAAGTTACCTCTCGCAACCAGAATTCACATTTGCTCAACTTAGCATAGCTTCTTTTCTCGGAGTATCTGTCACGCTACTCTAAGATGCTCATCATGCTCATCCTCAGCCTTAGAGTATATCAGAATATCATCGATGAAGACCATGATAAACTGATCCAGATAAGGCTGAAACACTCGGTTCATTAGATCCATAAATGCAGCCGAAGCATTCGTTAAACCAAAAGGCATAACTAGGAACTCGTAATGTTCATATCGAGGCCTAAATGCAGTCTTATGAACCTTTAACTGATGGTATCCAGATCGAAGATCAATCTTAGAGAACATTGAAGCCCCTCGGAACTGATCAAATAAGTCGTTGATCCTTGGAAGCAGATACTTATTCTTCACGATCAACTTATTCAGTTGCCGATAGTCGATGCACATTCTCATAACAAATAGAACTGGTGCTCCCTACGGAGACATCTCGGACGGATGAAACGACAGTCTAGAAGCTCTTGCAATTGAGATTTAAGCTCAGTGAGCTCTTTCGGTGCCATACGATAGGGAGCGATAGACACCGGAGCTGTACCCGGAAGAAGCTCAATTACAAACTCAACCTATCGATTTGTAGATAAACCCGGTAACTCTTCAAGAAAAACATCCGAAAAATTCTTTACATTTCTGATATTCCCAATAGAAGACCCTCGGAATCATAAACACTGACGTAAGCCAAATACTCCTCACACCATTTCCAAACCAGTTTCTCAGCCACAAGAGCGGAGATCACATTGGACAGATAATCTCGACGCTCGCCAACTACGGCCACTTCCCTATCATTATTAGTTCTAAGAACGACCCTCTTAGTCACACAGTCCAACCTAACTCGGGGTTTGACCAACCAATCCATTACTAGAATTAAGTCGAACTCTCCAAACGGAAGCTCCATCAGATTCGCCAGAAAAATAGTACCTTACACCTCTAATGGAACACCCCTATAGAGTTTACTAACCCGGACAAACTGCCCCGACGGACTCAATATAGTAATCTCACTAAAAGTACTCTCCATAATAACCCCCAAGTTTTCAGATATAGAGTTAGCTACATAGGAGTGTGTAGAACCTATGTCTATAAGAGCAGTATAAGACATATCAGAAATTAAGAACGTACTAGTGATAACGTTTCGAGTATCTTTGTCCTCTCAGTGTCGAGCAGCATAAACAAGTGCAGGCTGCCTCGCCTCTGTCTAATTAGCATCTCTACCTGTGCTCTCTGACCATGGCCTAATCCTTTGCCACCCTAGCCGCTCCATGCCCCTAGGCGGCTGCTGAACTACCCTCTAAGGCTGCACATAACCCGGAGCTTGCGTCTGATCTGCTTGTTGTGAATAGTCTCTAATACGGTGCTCTAAATATCCACACCTCAAACAGGCCCCAATCCTCCTCTAACATTAGCTCGGATGGTGCCTGCTACAATCACCACAAGGCTGTAACCCAGCTGGAGCAACATAAGCCCCCACTCTAACTAGCCCATCAGACTTGGCCTTTTTCTTAGGCATCGAAATAGAACTAGAGGGCTCCGCGTCCCTCTTATTCTTGCCACTCTCACGGTCTCTATTCTGGCGCTCAACGCGTGATAAACCGTAATTCATACATATTTCTATCCCATGCTTAGCACATTTTATGGATGATTTTTCCTTAAAATTGGTGAATTCGATGCTCCTAATGCCTTAATTCCATGTTTTATACTTAGGTGAGCATAGGAGAGTGAAATGAACAGGAAACAGGCCAAAAACAGATAAAATGGGCCAACGTACGAAATCAACACGGCCTGGACTTCTTCACACAGGCAGACCACACGGCCGTGTCAATTTAGTAGAATCAAAGCATGACTCACACGGGTGGACCACATGCCCGTGATTATTTAACAAGTTTGACCACGGCCTGAAGTAATCACACACGGGCGTGTCCCTGCCGAGCCCAAGTTTAGTCCAATTCGAAAAATGCCAATTTTAAGGGTTTTGAGGCATTCTAAAGCCTATAAATAAACCCTAGAGGATGACGAAAAGGGGAGGCACAGGAGGAAGCAAGGAATTGCTTAAGGAAAGCCGATCGATCCATCTCAGAAGTCGGATTCACCATCAAGACTGAAGATCTTCCTTCAAATTCCCTCAGGAGTTTTGGGTTTTCTTATGTTTTGTTATTTTTATTCTTTTGAGATGTTTTCTTTCATTAGTATGAACTAAAACCCCTAAATACCTAAGGGGAATGAAACCAAAGATGAATCTTGTTAATATTATCTAAATTGTATGATAAATATTCGACTTGTTCTTAATTCTTGTTTTAATATTCCAGGAAATTGATTCAAGTTAAGCTCTTATTCAGAGGAGGAATAGACCCTGTCTAAGAGTAAATTTGTCATAATTAAGCGGAGTTGGTTGCGCGCCTAGAGATAAGGTGACAAGATTTTGCCGAATTAGGGTGAAACCTAATAAGGGGATCCATAGATCGAGTTAATGAAACCCTAAGGAGTTAATTAGAAAGAGATTTCAATTATTCAATCTAGGGTTAGACATTGTTAGTATCAAGAGAGATAATGATATAACTTAAGGATCTCTACGGAACAAGTTGAATGAATAAATCGTTCGATTCATAGTCAAATAACATGTGAAGTCTAGGTGGATTTTTCCTTAGGTATTGTCTTAATCAATCAAGTTTTTCAAAAAGTATTTTCCCCAAATTTCTTTTCTGTGATTTCTTAGTTTAGTTAATTAGTTAGATAAACAAAACCCTTTATTTTTTTAGGCTAGATAATAAAAAGAAAGTTGATACTAGTACTTTTAGTTCCTTTGGGTTCGATAATCTAGTCTTGCTAAAGCTATACTATTGTTCGATAGGTACACTTGCCTTCATCGTGATAATAGTTAGTTTCAAGAATGATTCATTATAAATATTTAAAACCTGTCACGAATATCACGTATCAACGCGCTTAACATCCTCGGTGATCTTCGCCTTCTTAACAAGAACCGTGAACTCATGCTCTCACTGTAGAGTAATTAGTACCCTCAGATTATCCCTCAGTCCATCCTCAAATCGAATGCACCTCTCACACTAAGACGCCACCATGCCTTGAGCGTAGCAGCTCAACCTTAGAAATTCAGCCTCATACTCAGTCACTGATCTTGTAACACCCCTCACCCGTATCCAACACTGGAATAGGGCTCGAGGCATTACCAGACTTAAACATTCATAAACATACAAAACCGGGTCACCAAATTTCGCCCAAAAATTAAAACTTCTAGAACATATGCATATTGTCCCTTATACAAGCCATTGAGGCCTATAATCTACATTAGGGCAGTTAGGGACAAAATCGAAAACATACGGTAAACTTTGGGCAACTTAAAAATTTCTAGCTTAGGAGTGTCACACGTCCGTGTAGAAGAGCTGTGTGGACTCACACACCCGTGTGGCTTGGGGCACGCCTATGCCCTTAGTCCATGGGAAACACTGACTTTTAAACACAGCCATGGCATACGCCCGTATGGACTGCCCGTTTTCAATACTGACTTCGGGACATGGCTATGGGACACGCCCGTGTGGCCTACCTGTGTTCTATACTAATTTATAAATTAAACATAAATGTTCAAGGCACTAATAACTTATTACCATATCACACATTTATTCCATGGCCATGACCAACTCGAATGGTCCTAAGGCATTCACCATGTACATATGCCATATACTTCTTATACATAGTGAACAAGCATAATCACATACCCACATCACAAGACAATTACACATATCATGGATGAATAGGCTTACAAGCCAAAATCATTATAAGCCACATCTTATGGCTACATCAACAGATCATTATAAGCCAATACATTTGGCTAATCACAACAACATCGATCATAGAAAAACTAAGTCCCTATACATGCTACTCACTTGAGCACGTTTAACATATAAATGTCAATACTCCAAGGGTAAAGGCTCGATAGTGTATGCTACCTCCGACGATCTCCAACCCCGAACTGACCTGTCAAAACTAGAAAAAATGGAAAGGGGGAGTAAGCTTTATGCTTAGTAAGTCCATATGAAAATAATAAGCATTATAATAACATGTTTGCTTAGGTAAAATAACTATAATTATGCTTTTATTCATATTCTGGTCAAGCTATCTACTCGAGTCATAGTCGATAAATTATTTATAACTTGAGCTAAGGAACTCTAAATTAATATCCGTTAATTTTCCTAGAAACTAGACTCATATCTATTCTTATCATAAAATTTTTAGAATTTTTGGTTTAGCCAATAAGTACAGTTTATTATTCAAAATCTCCCCTGTTTTGCTATTTGACAACTTTGAACTTTCTTCACTAAAATTTATTTATCTCCTAGTACGAGACTCGGATAATGTTTCCATCTCTTTCACCTGAAAGTAGGATCATTAAGGATTTCATTCATATGAATTTTAACTCATAATTATTTTTGTACAATTTCTAGTGATTTTCCAAATTTGAGAAAGGGGAGTCTGGAATCACTCCGACTTTGTCTCACAAGAATTCAAATATCTCATGATACAGAATTCTTTTGCTTACACCATTTCCTTTATATGAAACTAGACTCATTAATATTTAATTCCATATTTTATTCAGTCTTTAATTAAATTTCCACAATTTTTGGTGGATTTTCAAAGTCGGACCAATGCTGCTGTACCAAATCTGTCTTAGTGCAACAAGATAATAACCATCACAAATTTGTCATAGAAATTATTCTCACAAATATCATTCATTCATTTGCACTATCGTCATAAGTCCATTTCATTTCACATGTCAAACACGTGCTCATGAGTTTTGAGTACTTACCTGTACTATCATTTAGCACTACACTCGTCCAAACATGACAACTCACATGCATCATAATATTATCATATAACATACATTATGTATCATGGCAAGAACTTTTATTTCATTTCTCATATTAATCTCGTTGAATTTCTCAGAATCTCGATGGATATCCCATTCACCGTCAATTCATACAAGTGATCATTTCATATGTGCACTCCTGCGAACCTCACATCTTATGGCGGGATTACCAATCCAGGCTAAGTCCCCCGTAATATAAACTCATTGAGTGATGTCAGGTTTACCAGTCCAGGATAAATCCCTTGTAACGACAAGCACTCTCAATGAGCTCGGATCTGAATTACCAGTCCAAGTTAAATTCAAAACCCAATCGGATTACCCGTCCGGGCTAAATCCTTAATGCACACATATTCTTCGGGAGGCTCAATCACTTAAGGAACACCCGTCCGGGCTAGATCCTTTCTATATTTGAGATCAACAGATTACCTGTCCGGGCTAAATCCTTTTCTGCAACACATGCAGGATCTCAAGTCATGTAAGCCATGGTTTATCCATCAAATTTCCCTTTTTATTCAACCGAGATTTTTTTCTCTTTCCATCAAGTATCTCATTAGGCATAGCTGTTCATGCATGTACATCCAATTTAACATATTTCCATGTTTATTTAGACATTAGTCCATAAGATAAACATGGTATTGCATATAATTATAATTTGGCATTTGTTACAATATATAATCTTCATATCAACTAAATAAATATCCATCACACAATGTTAACACATCAATTTAGGTTCAAGTATGAACAATAATAATATCATTGCATTATCATTGACATATGAACTTACCTCGGTTTCGAGTACGAATATTTATTTCGAGTTTGTACTTAACCTTGTTCAACCTCGTTCTAAGCCCGAATCTTGTTTTCCTTGATCTATAATATCACATTTAGTCTAATAATTAGTCACATTATTCATAGGGGTCCAAAAATCATATTTTTACAAATTTTCATTTTGACCCCTAAACTTTTGCATATTTGCACTTTTGCCTCAATGCTCAGAAATTAAATTTCATCATATTTTCTTATGTTTTATGACATACTGATCATTTTTCATAACTATGATATCCCCCAATTTCTACTAAATCACCCATTTATTGCCAATTTTACAACTTTTACAAAACGGTCATTTCGGACGTTTTAATCTAGTAAAAGTCATTTATTAAACACGCAACACTCATTTTCTACTATTATACATCAAAATACAAGCATGTAATTCATGGATAAATTTTTAAACACAAACCCTAGCTCAAAATAATGGTAAAAAATAGCTAGAGCATGTTACCGGGATTTTAAAAATGTAAAGAACATTAAAAATGGGGCTTGGAATCACTTACTATTGAGCTTGGAAGCTTGAAAAAACCCTACACATGGCTGCCCTAGGTAAATTCAGCTGAAGCAAGAAGAAAGTGACACATTTGGGTTTTAAAATTTGTCTTTTAATGCATTTTACCCCTAAATGACCAAAATGCCCTTTTTGCCTTTCTTTGAAATTTTATCCATCCAAGGCCATTTTTTTCCAACAAGTTATACAATGGTATAATTACCATTTAAGGACCTCCCATTTAAAATTTCATAACAATTTGATACCTATAACATGTAGAACTCAACTTTTTCACTTTTTACAATTTAGTCCTTTTGATCAAATTGAGTTCCCAAACGTCGAAATTTTCAAACGAAATTTTCACAAAATCATTTCGTGAAATCATAGACCATAAAAATATAATAAAAATAAATTTTCTTACGTCAAATTTGTGGTCCCAAAACCACTGTTCTGACTAGGCCCTAATTCGGGATGTTACAGATCTATCCCCTTGCGTGAGATTCATGAACTCACACCTACGAGCATCTACATAGCTCGATCCCATATACTTACTCTGAAATGTGGTCTTAAAGAAGTCCCAAGTTAGACGATCAGACTGAGTACCCTCCTCAACTGTCAGCCACTACTGATATGCCTCGTCGCAAAGTAAGGAGACCACACCCTTCAATTTCTGCTCAAGAGTGCAGTCTAGATCATTCATGATCCTCTCAGTGGCCTCCAACCAATACTCGGCCACACTAGGGGCGACTCCAGTGACACCCCTAAATAGCTCAGCACCATTGGATCGAAGTCGTTCAGTTACCGACCCACGACCCCCAACTCTAGAATGGGGTCTAACAACCCTCTCTAATATCCTCAGCATGGCCTGAGACAGTGCGTCATCCCCAACCGAGTGACTCTGAGACCCAATATCAGTAGTAGGCGATACTAGCGTCTCACTCGTATCCAGATTCGGTATACTGCCCAGAGAGGAAGATTCAGCTCGAGCCCCTTACGGCCTCTTCCACAACCATGAGTACTACGTTCGCGGGTTCCACGAGTGCTCATAATGTAATTCAAAGTTTATCTACATTAAAAGTTTTATGCATCAGTTTCAGTTATTTATTAATAGATATTTTATGCACAATTTATCATAAATTTAAAAGTGTTTTCAGAAGTTTTTAGTTTTCTAACTATCTCAGTATAGTCTCAAAAGATACCATCTACAGTATTTTCAGAATAAACTATCTAAGTTTTAGAAATACTTACAGGATCGACACCGAAAATTTGGTGAACCACATACTTACTCAATTACTCAAATCATTTAAAAACCAATACTTTTAAAACATAATTTTGGAACCCAAAATTCATAGTCAGCCTAGACTTTATGGCCGAATCCGGAGATGTCACAGAGAATGGCTTTGATTACATACAATCATTTTAGTCTTTGATCTCATGTTCTTTATACCATTTCCGAAAGCGTTGATTAATTAGGTTATTTGTCAAAACTTGTTTTACAGTGGATGCTCTGCAAATTGATACATTTTTTAAATTCGTCTTTTGTTTTTAGGAAAACCTCTGTTCAAGTAGAAATCATCGATTTTAAAAAAAAATTATCACGGCATGCATATCATTAATAAACCAAAATCTGTAGTTAAAAACCTTAGGGTCCAAAGAGTCTCAAAATTTACAAACTCTCAAGAAATAACCCCAAATAATAAATAAACCAAAAATCAACAAGTTCAAAACAATTTTACTAAAGAGTGGTCACTGCTGAGTCTCTGCCGTACCGACCCGCCTAAGACTGTAGATTAGCTGATAGAACAGACAAACAGAGGTGAGTTTACGTAAACTTACTGTATAACCCAATAGAATTAAGCTTGAAAGCATATAACACCAAACACAAACTCAAAAACAGATATAGATACGGACTCATGTCCCTTTTCAGATACAATAACAGAATTAGATACAGATGCAGATGTAGATACAGATATGAAAAATCCTACCCTCATCCTTTACACACCATCTCTGACCATCCCATCACACCATGTGGGGTTAAAAATACCCACCCAGCCCTACACACCACGTCGTGTCATTAAGACACATCAGATATAATATGCAGCCAAGCTGCTAGAATATAGTTGTTTAATGCCGATCAGAATGCTTCCTCCTCATAACAGATCCCACCCCAAAACAGAAACAAATACAGAGCATACATACAGAATTAACAGATAAAACATACTTAACATGCTTACTTAAACAGATAACATATATACATAACACAGACATACTCAGAATAGTGTATCGGTCTAACAGATCACATAGTTTTAGTGTCTAGTTAGCCTTTACCAACCCTACGGTAGACCCGTAGTCGATTAGGATGACCCATGCTACCCAATAGAAAATTTCATTATAATGGGCCCACACGCCGAGATTGGCCTTGCCCGTGTGACCCACACAGCCTGGCCCAAAATTCACATGCCCGTGTGAGCCACACACCCAACTTGGTTGGACCTGTGTGGTCTACACGACCATACTCGAGCCACTATACGGCCGTGTGCTACGCACGGCCATGCCTTCGTCGACCACACAGCTGTGTCCTCACACACGGCCTACCACACAGGCAGCCACACGCCCATGTGGCGTCGACAGTGGCCATTTTTGACTTTTGCTAAAACCTTGATTTTTGTGTTTTGGGTACACACCTTGTATCGGTTCGATGTGAAAACACTTCCGAGATCACTAGAACCTAAAATTGACCAATTAAATCCTGAATTAATCTCTTAAAATGATATTAAACTGAACTATCTCGTAAAAGACACTCCTTTAATTTACTAAAAACCTTTACCTTAGAAAGAACAACGATGCTTACGAAAAACTAAGGTACCGATTGGAACCCTGCAGCCCCTTGAACTTCTCCTAAACACAAAACAAACTCTATCAATCTAGGGTTCACTAACCAAAGCAAGAACCGCACTTACCATACTTACTGATAACGTACCAAAAACACCGGAATAACAAGGAACGGAAAATTGATAGAATGTAGAAAGAAGAAAACAAAATCGGTGACAAGAAAGAGAGAGTGGAGACGGTAGAGAACAGGAAGAGAAGAGTTCACGTCAGATTCTTGGGAATTTTGGAGGAGAGAGGAAAATTTTGGAAAAAGAATAAAAAAAAGATAAATCAAGGATTAACTCACAGATCCCTCAAATCACTCCCCACTATCCCACTACTCAGAATTCCAACTGCACTGAAACACTTGCGCAGAACTGAGCAAAAATAAATATCCATACTTGCGTAGGGATTTGAACACTGAACCTCCATCACCTTGACACTCACTCAACCACAAGACCAGCAAGCCCATTCTAATATGAAATTACAGACAAATAAATATAAGCCCACTGCACAAAGGTAGAGCTCAATTCCAAAAATAAACAAAATTGCTTGAACTTGGGACCTCACACACACACCCAAAACACTTAACCACTGAAGCAGATACACATTTGTGTCAAAATTTTACAGAAGCAGACATAAGAAATTTGGGGCGTTACAGATTACAAGTGACTAAAAATGGCCAAAATAACCTAACTTGTCAAGTCATTAAAGTCCATCAACCAAACATGAACATCAAAAGCAAACACATACCAAATTGACCATTACATATTTAAGAACTACCATTATAAAAAGGTCCTATACATGTCATTTATAACCTTGGCCAAAATACTAAAAAATTACCGAATTGGTTGCTGGATAGTGTGATAGATCTCCGACAAGCTTCCAATCGAACGAGCTTCTGATAATTTAGGAAACAAAAGAAAGTAATTATGTAAGCAACTAGTGCTTAGTAAGCTCGTATGAACTCAAACATGACTTACCATTTTTTTAGCATAATTATAGAATAAGCAAAATATCATTACCAAGACCATAATCTTAGTAAAATCCTATACAAGCACAATCAAACTCACAAGTTAGTAAGTTCGTCCACGATACATGTAAGTTCAATCATATCATAAGTAGATTTCATATACACATCATTTAACTCATCAACCTTTTCATAAGATCATGAAGCATTTCAATTGTATACATACCATGTCATTTCCTTTACTTACCCGTTGAACCATCTAGAACCACATTGGATACTCGAGAATGCTCACACATAATGTGCCTTTCCATATAACCATAACATTTCCTTTTCAATATTGCTCACACGAGCTGTGGGTCGGAATGTTAGCTACATGATGCTGCTCACACGAGCTGTGAAGAACCCACAACAAATGCAAGACCTCAGCCATCGGTAGGACATTCAAGACCAACACTCGAAACATGAAATCCCTAATGACATGTCATTCATATCCTAAGAATTCTTAAGGTTCAAACGGGATTCGTTATCCATCAATTACTCAAAGCATCGATATACATATATTTTCAAGTCAGTTTATAATTAACACAATATAAATAATAATATCTATACGAACTTACCTCGATAGCTATAGTCGTAGAAGTAAAGTTGAAAACTAATTCGAAGCTCTCGCCTTTCCTCAATTTAAATCCAGTTGTTGTTTATATTAATCTAAATAAATAATTTTATTCAATTAAGTACTTCAAGTATTCAATTCAATCAATAATCATATTTATGTAAAATTATAAAACTACCCTTAATATTTTAACTTATCACAATTTAGTCATTAAGCTCATAACTTGAAAATTAATCATTTTAACCTAAATCCATATTAACCAATGCTACAAAGGAACTTGGAACAATCCATAATTATAAAAAAATCACAATAAAACTAATGGATTTACACTTTCAACAATTTAATCCCTATTTCAAAATTCATCAAAAATCACTTAACAAAACAAGTTTGTTTAACAACCAAGATTAATAATCTATCAAATAAATTCAAAACATATTCAAAAACAACCATGGAAAGTCCCTCAATGTTTAATAGTTTTGCAAATTAACCCCCAGGTTAGGTAGACTAAGCTAAAACGAGCTCAAAAACATAAAAAAAGGGACAAAAATTACATACCATGCATGTGTAATAAGCCTTGGCCGAACCTAGCTCCTCCTTTGCTATGTTTTTGGGTTGAAAACAAGAAAAATAAAGGTTGAAGATGGCTACTTTTGTTTTATTTGATTAGTTTACGTTATTTATTTTCATAATTACTAATTTGTCCTTTAAAAACTATTAGAATTTCATTAAAACCTATCCATAAAAATCCACTAACTTATAACATGGTATACTTACTATCTAAGTTCCTTAGATTTCCTTTCCATATCCATTTAGCCCTTTTAACTAATAGAAACCCACTTTTGCAACTTCTATGATTTGTCCTTTTTACCTAATTAACCATTTAAACTTCAAAATTTCTTAATGAAACTTTAATACGACCCTAATATAATTCCATAGACTTTAAATAAACATTAAAAATATAACTCACTCATCAGAATTGTAGTTCCGAAACTACTGTTTCTGATACCAATGAAAATGGGCTGTTACACAATTGCTAAAAAACAAGCCACGCTAGTGAAAGAGTGACAAGATAGTGGGCATTGCTTCACTACCAAATATAAATAACTGAAAACACACAGAACATAAGAATGTTGTTTTTTCTGTTCAATTTCCTTAGGTTTGCAAAGTCTAGCTAAGTGAGAAATACCCACTCTCTTCAATAATAACAACAAGTGATCCTAACCTATCACACCCCGTGACAATTTTTCTCACCTTTATACTTTGAAAACTCAATACTTGTGCCACTAAGTTCACCCCTTGTGAGCTCAACAAGTAAAACCACAACTCTAAGGTTTTACTATCAAAATACACTCATGCAATAATATTCCTCATAAAAACATATTAGGTGCTTACTTCTCTTTATACATTCACCTATACAAGTTCGAAATAGTCTCTCGATATAAAGACTATTTCGAGACTTGCTTACACATGGAGGTCTATCTCAATCCTTCTAATACAACAATAAGATAAGTTAGATACATTATAATACTAATAATTAAAGTAAATATGGACTCTTGGCAGCTCAATAGATAAAGTTTCAATCCAATCCAATGTCCACGATCCAAAGGATTGACTTGGGTAATCCGATCCAATCCAATTTCTAATATATGATTCCCCAAGTGATATGATCTTCCATAATGGGCTAGATATCATCCAGATACTCATCATAGCCTATATAAGTCATTCAATAAATTGCCAACTCTTCAAATATCGAAACTATCTTCACACATTTTTGGTGGCCAGAGAGTGGGCACTCTCTTGGCACCAAATTATCAGTTTCATATTTTTTAATAATAATGGTACATGGTTGGCAGGTTTGGGTCATCATATTAATATTTTCTCAATTATTGAAACTAAACTTTAGGGTGCACAGAAGTCCAATACGCATGGAAGCTACGTACAAGGAATGTTATTATCGAAATGGATAGTTGTTCATCTAGTGAAAGAGGAGCTAACAACCTACTCCAATAAGATGTCGAGAGACATTAACAATATGAAGAAATGGAGTTGGGAAATCAAAGCCACGCATGTTACTAGCTCATTGGGTCACCATCTTTTTTTGTGGAGCCTCCAAATTTTTCATGATGACTGGCAAGGAGTAGCTACGCGCAAGATGGTGTTGTTGTGGTTTACCTTTTGTTTTCTCTTTATTTACCAAATAAATAAACAAATGATACTCTCGGTCCTTATAATGTTTGTGTATTTGAGATTTAGTTTTTTTACTCTTTTGATTTAATAATTAAAATTCAATTGATAAGACAATCAAAAGACTGTGGTCAAATTGAATTATGTGGCATTTTTAATATTAAAAAAGTACGCATATGATCAATTTAAAATTATATGAAAACTGTAAAAGTAAAAGTAAAACTTCAATTTTCACCCAAATTATCTTAAATAAAGCTAAAAAAAAACCTTATAACCCTAGATTCAAACTAAAAACCCTTATATGTTCAGAGTCTACTTTTTTATTTGCTTATTGACCTTCCATACGTGTAATACTAACCACAGGAGTAAGTATTTTATTTTAGAAATACATATAATCTATTTTAACAAAAAAAATTAAATAGTAACATCAATTCAACTTCAATTACTAAATAAAAAAAATGCTAAAACAACTAAATTAGAGAAAATATAAATAAAGGAAGCTAAAAAATCAATTACGGTGCGATAAAAATGCTCATAACTATGAGCAACATCCATCATAGATGTCTAGGCCCAAGTCTTATAAATAGGCGTTTAGAGCAGTTAGAAATAATGTTCAACATGATATTGACTAATGCTTTATTTAGTTTATGATAAAAATTAAAATATTACGCTGTAAGATTTCGAAATTACAAATATGTATGATTGGTTAAATGTGAAATGGAAAATAAAAATACATGAATTTATTAATATGGAGATGCTGTTTGGAACACGTAACGGAGAGAGAGAGGGGGAGCATCACAAAAATCTGCCAACAAAATCATATTTCTTCAAACCAGCCAACTGGAAAAAGAAAAAGATGTTTCCCCATCTTACGTTTCTTAATTAAACAATATATGGGGTCCGTCCTCCTCCCTTCCTAACCCCATATGTATACATACCTTATTGCATCCAGCTGTGTCTTGTTATAAATTAGTGATTGGAGCCACACAGCTATACCTAGCTTGCTTGCTATACATATGGACGTCAATTTTTATGAGCTAAAAACTGGAGAAAAGGAGTCATTGTTGTATTTCAAAATAAATAAACTACATGTCCTGGATCAATGACATACATGATTATTCAACATGGTTAAAAACTGAAATACAATATTATTCATATATAATATATTATATATGTAGTCATGTTCTTTTACTAGGTCCTGGCTAGTTTCTTCCTTTGCACAAAGGCTCAGGAGGTGTATGGTGGTGGGGTTTCAGGCCAGGCATCCATGACATATCAGAGCTGGATCTTAATTTCTCAACAAATCATAGAACTCTTGTGTGTGTGTCCATTCAAACTGGACTTTCATTTGCGTCTTCCATTTTCACATCAGTTTGTTTATCAGGCTCCCCTGTGGGTTCGTTGTTTTTATTATCTTCTTCCTTTGTATCATCAGTGTGAATATCCAAAACTACGGGGTGAACTTCAGAGGCACCTAATGTGGTAAGGACGACATTGATGCTTTTCATTTGTTCAGCTGGTAGCTTCTTTTCTTCTATGTTAACCTTTTCACTGTGTCTGTAAATGGCGTAGAGAAGCATCTGGAGCATCCCCAAGATGAAGCCTAGTACGTTAGGGAGCTGTCAAATCAAATCACAAAAAACAACAACAACAAAAAAGAATCAATCTATTTGTGGCTTCAAGTGAAAGTGAAGGACGAAAAAGTAAATAAATTGTGTCCCACAAAATTGAACTTACAGCTACACAGAGGTCCTTAATAAATAGTCCATAAGCAAACCACATTACTGCACTCAATGTGAGGAAAAATGATAAGGTGAAAGGCATGAACTCAACGCTCTTTGTTCGTACAACTCTTGCCTGCATGGAGAACATAATTAGAAATTAAAGAAACTTAACTAGTTAATTAATCCGCAATTAGAAAACGGGATACTCACCATAATGTTTAAGGGTGCTGCAAAGACGGATACAGAGATGGCAACACAAATCCAGCCAAGAACTTGGATGCGAATCGAGCTTTTCAGCAGAAAGTGTGTGAGGATGAGAATGAAAGAGAAGAGCCCCAGGTTCATTGATATAAAAAGTTTCATAGCCGACATCTGCCAATTTCATACGTGAATACCATGTGAATAATTATTTTTAATATTTAATATATATAGAGAGAGAAGTACTCACCCTGCTATTCTTTGAAGCATAAGCCCAGAACATAGATATATAAATAGTCTCAACAACACATCCAAAAGAGTTGATGGTGATCAGAAGGAAAGCACCCTTTTTAATCAACGCGTAATACAGCCATAGCATGCAACTGAACAATGCAACCTGGTATGGCAGTGACTGGAAACTCTCAGTCGATTTCTTTTTGTAAATCCGACAGAATGTTGGCCTGCAGTTATTATTCATATTAATAAGAAAGGGTTATTCACTTTATTATTCGTCACCCTTGATATATATATCGGTCATTTAAGAGCCATTGCTGCTTACACTGGTGCCAGAAATACGAGGACTGAGATGATGTTACCTGCAATCAATTGAAAACAACTTCGTTGGTTATTTATAAAGTTTTTTAATTCACTGTTCAACTTTAAAAGAAAATTAATAATCTTGTAAAGAAGCATTCATGCATATAGATATACACTGTATGGTTGGGGGAGGTGGATCGATATAATTTAGGTGACAACACTAAATTTTTGAAAGCGAAATAATTTATTCTACTTTTTTGTTAAACAGAAAAACTACAAATAACCAAACATTAATCAATGTACTATTAGGTAATAAAAATTGGAGCCACTTCTAACAAAGACACTTGTTTAATATATGTACCAAACCAAAATAATGAAGAACCTAAACCAGACCCTAGCGTGTAATATGAAACTGAAATAACTTGCAACACAAGAGAACCCTGAAACTGTCTCTATATGACCATCACTCCAATATGCAAAGAGTTATGAAATGAAAGAGAAGAAGAAAGAAAAAAGGAAGCTAGCTTGTGAGCATCCTAGTAGTATATTACCTAATATACCAAAAACAACAGCCAGGGAATGGTGATCCGCCATTACTGCCATCTCTCTTTTGTTTTGTTGTTTAGTTTTTGGAGAGGGAGAGAGGAACCCTAGCTGCTATTTTCTCACACACACTCTCTAGCTTAGAGGCTTTTGCTCATGAGGGGTTGAAAAGAAGGGGTGAGAGGGGGGGGATTTATATACGAGGGGAAAAGGTGGAGGATGGTAAATTGGTGATGTAAGCTTCATTCTTTTTTGTGTGTGCGCATTTAACTCCTTTTTTATTGTATGACAAGTGCAAACGCTTAGCACAAAAATCAATTGTCTTTTTTCACCCCCTCTTAATTTATTTTTAACCAAATTAACCCACGTGTCTCATTAGTAGCATCTCCAGTTTTCCAACCTAATTGGCATCTCATCTACAAATCATTTTCTGTATTTTCACTCCAGCATTTATGTTCCTTCTTAGTTCCATAAAATATCTTTCTTCAATGTACTCAATAAAATTTTTTGCATTGAAAAAATAATGCGATAATTAGCGCAATCATAAATTTGGGTTAATGTATAATATAATATCTTTATTTTAAAAGCAATATTTAGTGATAAATCCATGCAATTTTGGTCAAATATTGTAGAATAAAAAAAAGAAAGAGCTAAGGACACGTGTTTTCACTTGGAAGTTAAAATTAAAAAATGTGAGAAAAGGGAAGACCCACGCGCCAAGAACAAGGGTGGTGGGGCACGATATCATCAAGAGGGGGAGGGGAGTTTGTAATTGTATGAGTACATAAACCAGAAATTAATTTACGTTACACACACATACACCGCAAAGGTGTCTATCCAAAAGCCTCAATTCTCGTGAAGCAATGAAAAACCGTTTCCCTCTCTCCTCTATTTTCTTTCTTTGGCCACTCATATTTTATTTATTTATTTATTTCTTCAGCATAATATCAAATTTAGTCTTTAATATTTATATATTTTTTTAATTCAATCATTTTTTTTCTTAAATTAGATTTGACTCTCAATTTTAAAAAAAATTAATTTTTTAAATATAACCATCTGCATAACTATTCACATAAATTTTTTAAACTTAAGAGTAAAGAGTAGACACCCTGTTACGCGTCAGCCCTAAAAATCCACTCTGAAAAAAAATAAAAAAGGTTTTTTTGTTTGTTTGATTGCGTTGCAGTTGTGTTGAGAGCAGCAAAGTTTTCGTGTGGCAAATGAGAATCTTGACTTTTTTCTCCTTCAAGTCTTCTTTTTTAATTTTGCCTTGCAGTTATATGAGGAAAAGGACAAAAAAGTACATATGATCTCTGCCAACAAATAATACTAATAATGAAATATTTGGGGGGACGAATTAATTTGTCAGGGAATGCTAGGTGGACATAGCTCAGCTTGCTCTACGTTAACGTATGTTTATCAAACAAGCATTCCCTTCTAATTCTTCTTTCATTCATATATGATTTTGGTTTTAAACCCCCCCCCCAATTGATGTTTCAGTTTTATGCATCATAATGCTCTATCACATTCACCCAACTTGCAAATCATTTGGGGGGGGGGGAACTTTCCATACCCCACTCTCCATTGCCTTACCAAATTACTCTCCTATTCATTTTGATGACAAAATCAACATTTCTTTCTTTTTCTCCTTATACTCTTTAAATATGGAATGAGTATAGGGAGTAGGAGCATAATTAAACCTTTATTTTTTTAGCCCTTGCATGACATCACTCCTTTTTTTTTCCTTGTCTTTTTTTGTTGTTGAGATTGAAAAAGCAGTGGGAATCAAATGAAATGAGTCGTATTTTTGAGTGCTTAATATCATCTTTAAAATTTTTTTAGTCCCTTAAATGGACTTTCTAGCTATGAAATCGTTGGAAGTGATTTAAAGCTATAACGCACCATCGTTTTCATTTGGCTAATAATCATACTCATGATTAATAGGGGAACAGATACAACACTCCTCTCGCTTTTCATCTCAATCGTAAGGTTCCTGGCGGCCGGCCACCTGCTGGCTGACTAGCCACCTTAATTTAGCTACCAAATTATTTTCATTTAAAAAAAAATAAAAAAACGAAGAAGAAATTTGTGGAGAGTTCTAAAAATTGAACGTATATGCAAAACGACTGGTAGATATTAAACGTGAGGTTTCTCCCATTCATATTTATCACCTATATCCAAAGTAATTGCTTGATATCAGCTCAACACAAAGGACACGCCATTTGCATTATTTATTAATTTGTTTTGGATCTAGAAATAGACATTGACATTCCCCTTCCTCCTATAATTGAACTAAGAGTGGGAGATATTATCATGTTATTATTGTATATATATGCATGATCGAACCAACTGGTGTTTGAAAGACCCATTTTGGTGGAGGATCATGGCATGGGGAACTTGTGGCTGCTTTGCCTTGGTTCACTAAGGTTGAGCCAGTTCAGCTTATAATTATTGGCATGGAGATTATGACAAGCACATCATATTATTGGCATATGTGGTGGGGTAAACCCACCATAAAGACGATTCAATTTTAGGAGGTCTGGTCTAGCTTACATCAAACTGGGGTCCTAAATCAGGTGCTCTTTTCGTTTTAGTTTCTTCTTATCTTCCTTCCTTCACCTTTCTTTTTGGATTCGCTCTTTGCCTAATTTTAAACTAATTTGTTGCTAATTATTATAGATGTGCCCTTTCAATTTTTCTTTTTTAATAGATTTTATTGTTACTAGCTATATAAAGTTAAGATTACTAAATCAATTTTAAGTACAACTAACCCTTATGCTATTATTATTTTATTTCTGAAAAGCAAACCTAATAATTTAAAGTTAATATTTGCAATTTTGCATGTGCTTTTAGGTGTTTTTTAGTTCATTCAATCTTATATTTTTATTTCATGTGATTAATTTAAAGTAATATTATTAAAAATAATTTGAACATATTAACTATTTTTAAATTACAACAATAAAAAAAAATTCAAACCGTAATTAAATCTCAATCAAAATAATACAATCAACACTATCTGTAATAGCTAAATTTGTTGTAAAATTGATTTTTTTTAATGTGTTATTTTTACCCTCCATAATAGCTTGGAGAAGACATAGTTGGGAGAGGCAGTCATGAATCCTGAACAAGATCATAAAATGGACATGAAAAATATAAAAAAATATATATATTTCTATTCCTAAGTAAAAAAAATAGTTCAGATATTATTTCAATAAAATAATTAAATTTTATATAAAAAATCTATTAGTCATATTTTATTAAATGAATTACATTTGTAAATTTTATTAAAAATATGAATTAAACTCACTAATTAATATTATTAATATTGTTAAAAAATAAAGAGAGATGGAGAAAATAAAGAACAAAAAAATATGAAAGTAATAGAGAAGGTACTTTATTGATCAAAAGGGGTGATTACAATACTTCAACGGAGTCTCTATTTATAAGCATAAGAAGTATAAAAGAAGCAGAGATCTAATTCTAATAACTATTAGGATTTAAAGTACATTAAAACTTTATCTTGGTCATGAGGGACATCCACTTACTAAGATATTCATAACACTCCCCCTTAGATATCCATTGGAAAATAATGTGCCTTATTAAAACCTTATTAAGAAAAACCTTGTGGGATAAAAACCTAATGAAGGAAAAAGAGTACAGAATCTATAATACACATAATATGTTGCCTCATTAAAAGCCTTACTAGGAAAATCCAATGGCACAAAATCTCGATTAAGAGAAAAAGAGTGCAACATGTATTTACTCTTCTTCATGAAAGCGTCACATATTTTCTCATATTCTACGTATTCAATCTTGACTACTAGTTTTTCAAATGACTATTTGAATGTATTTGCTAAGCATTTATATTGCTATTCTTTTAAAAGTCATGAGTGAGGGAAATTTGGGAAAATATATTTTGATCTCTTCAGGAGATTCAACAATAATCATAACAAACTTTACTCATGATTCTTTTATAAAAACACAAATAGGTATTTTAGATAATTTTATAATCTTCCTTCAATTACTATTCACTAAGTCAAATTTACCACTTGTAGCGACGTAAAAATTAATTTTAGTTTCGCTTGGTCGCTAATTGTGGCGATTTATTAAACATTTGAAAACCAACTTTCGATTTTATTAACAAAGGGAGTCGCCACCGATCCTTTTTTATAGGTGTGATCGGACACCTAATTATTTTAAAACAAAAAGAAGGCCAAATTTAGGTCTACGTGAAAGTCCAGAGAAAAATTGGGGTTCGGGAGTCAGTTACGCACGAGGAAGGTATTAGCACCCTCACGACGCCCAAAATTGGTATCTCATAAACATGTGTTGACTTGATTTTCAAAAATACGAGTTCAATATAATATTTAATCTGATCCGATTGAAAAATGAGAATTTTTAGTTTTCGATTATTTTTTAGAAAGGGTGTCCTGTTTTTTAACACAAGCCGACGAATTTCACCAAACATAGCGATGAAATCGATGGCTTAATATTAAATCGGTACATTGCCTTATTTTTGAAATTAATTAAAACATGAGAAAACAATAATAATGATATTTACAAAAAATAAAAACAAAAACAAATCATGTACTAATAATAAATAGGAAAAATGATATATTTGGTAATAATAATATAAAATAATAATATGTACAAAAAATATACATATATATAGGCATATAATAAAAGTATGTAATAATAATATCTACAATAAAAGAAAATATTAGGAAACGTACATAAAAAATATATACATAATATAAATATAATATATACAATATACACATATGATAAAAAAAAACTATTAATATGTACATGTATATCTATATACACATTAAGTAAAAGTACTAATGCTAACAATATTAATAATAAATATAATAATAGATATATATGCATATAATAGTAAGAAACGAAACATAAAGAATATATATATAGCTAAATATAATATAATAATAACAATATATAAAAATAATAGTGATAACAATATTACATATATAACATGATTAATATTTAAAGCTGAATTAAATAGAAAAATAATATGAAATCCAAGGTAAATATGAAAAATAAATGAAAAAGGACCAAAATTGGATTAAAATCAAAACTTTGGGGCTAATTTTTTTAAAAAAATATAAAGGAGAAAGGACCTATTAGAACGCGCATAAAACTGTGGGGGACCAAAAACACAATTAATCCTCCCCTCAAAACATAACATAGCAAGAGGGACTAAATCGCAAAGCGCTACATACTTTAAGGCCAATTTTTGACAAAAAAATCATTTTGAAGAGAGAAAGAAAAAAAAAAGAAGGGAGAAAGAAGAGAGAAGGGAGGGGGAAAGGAAATCCGGCCAAGGGGGCCGGTCACCGGCCAATCGTCGGCCGCCGCCCGTCGCCGGCCACCGCTGGCCACCGCCCACGATGGCCGAAAAAGGTAAAAATTTTTTTTCTTAACAATATATGTATATATAAAGAAAGAAAGAAAAACAACACAAAAAAAGAAAGAAAAAATATTCGAAAGAAGAGGAAAAAAAGAAAAAATGCAAACTTTTTATTGATGTTTCTTTTGTGTTCAAAATTTGAAGGGATTTTTGTGTTTGTCTCCTTTTTCAATCTTTGTAAAATCTCCCCCTTTACATGATTTTTGAATGGCTTTTTATAGCCATCTTTTACATGATTTTCTATTATTTCTTTTTCTATTTTGTAGGTGATGGTGGTAGACAATGGATATCAAAAATGGGAGGAAAAATGGGGCAAGTGGGAAAGTGGCTAGGTGGCTAGGGTTTCTTGGTTTTTTTGGGGGGGGTTAGGTTTTTTTTTGGGGGTTAGGTTTTTTTTTTGGGGGGCTTAATGGGCTTTTGAATTGGGTTTAATATTTGGGTTTTGTAATGGGTTTGGGTAGATGTAAATGGGTCATGGGTTAAGAGTTTTAGTGGGTTTATAGGTTTGGTTGGGTTTTGATGTAATCGGGCCCGGGCAATTTGGGCTTCTACACCACTTATGTTCAAATTATTTCAATTCATATAAATGAACAATTTCTCGAGAATTTCAATATGCTTTTTGTGTTCTAAATCCTTTAATGATTTTAATATAAACTTTACTATATAGTGATTCATAAAAAGTTGTAACAATAACCATTAGACGCAAGTTAAATCTTTTATGAATTGTCAATTTAATAATATATCTAAAGGTTATTATATCCACCACAAAAGAATATTATATCTTTTCATAATTAATGGCAGGACTTAGTGAAATACTTCTTATTTTTATTCCGCTTTTGCAAAACTACTTCAATTGCATCCTCATTGGCTTTATACTTTTGGATATTTGGACTACTAGCCCAAAAACTCCACGAATTTAATTGCACTTGAGTTGCGTCTTTCTATTTTGATTAATTTATTCCATATCTATATTTCTCAATAGATTTATTCAAGATCCTCATTTTATTTCATTATTTCAATAATAATATTGCATGCAAAATCATTGTCGACCACTTTTATTATTCGATTCCACATTTTCTTGAATTGACATAACTTATCGAGATATCTTATTTTCACTATTTTAATTTTTAGTTTCAGGTACCTAAATCTCTTCTAGAGTTTTACTTATTAGTTATGTCTTGAGTCTCTTCTAGAGCACCCACCTCCACTATATGACCATTTAGAAGAATTTTCATCTTCAGAACCAATCAGTCTATTATTTATTCTAACTGATTGTCCTATTGAGACTTTTGATTCAAATTAAAATATTAACTTGGTTATTCCCATTAATTTTGTAAATACATCTGATAGTTAACTTGTAATGAGTTATCATTATTGAACTTCTGGTTCAAATTACTCTCCCCTAACTCATTACAAGTTATTATTTCTCTCCCCCTAATGTCGGAAAAATTATCGAATCAAAATTGTAATCACAAATCATGTCATAATTGAATCTTGAATACATTCAAAACATCAATAATATAAAGAAACTTGTAATTAATATATATTGTAACACCCCAAACTTGACCTAGACATTATGGCCGAATCTGGTGATAATACAATAAAGGGGTTTTAAAAACAGTGCAAATTCGTTGAAGCTTTGTAACCTATTATCATTATTATAACTTTTATTGAAAACGTTATTTAATTAATTTACTTACCAAATCATAATTTACAGCGGTAGTCTTAAAATTGTTATATTTTGTAAATCCAACTCATATTTTTAGAAAAATACTTATTTTTGTAAAACCGAGATTTCAGTTAGACATCGCAATAAAAGATTAAAAATGATCCAAAACCTAATTAAAAACCAACAGTCCAAAGAGTCCACTAAAAACCAACAGTTCGGAGAATCCACTAAATATAAAACTCCCAGAAACAATCTTTATTTTTATTAAAACCAATAGTTAAGGTCAGTCTATGATCTTGTGGTTATCGTGAGACTCCGTCACACCGATCTGCCTAAGTCTGTAGATTACCTTAACAGAATATAGATAAACAAACATGAGTTTTCAAAAACTCAGTGTGTAACCCAACAGAAATAGACATGTATTACAAACAGATATCACATACATGATCAAATTCAGATTTAGACTCAGACTAAAGTCCTTTACAGATACAAATATAGGTACAGTTAGTAGATAAACAAAACAGAAACAGTGAGTCCTACCCCCAACCTTTAGATACCATCTTCGACCATCTCGTCATACCATGTGGGGTTAAAAACACCCACCCATCCCTACACACCATATAGTGTCGATGCGACACATTATAGATAACATGCAGTTAAGCTGCTAGAATATAGGTAAAATGTCACCACACAGATCACTTCCTCCACATATACAAACCCCACCCTAAATATAGATACAAAATACAGAAATAATATACAGATACAGAAATATCATGCTTGACATGCTCGCATTCAGATATCAGATATATATATATATATCAGTGTCCTACTCAGAGCAAACTATCAGAATATCGTATTACATAAACTAGGGTTTGGTTAGCCCTTACTGACCTTACGTAGGCCCACAGTCGATTAAAACGAACCGTGCGACCCTAGGGAAAATTTCAGAATTATAGGCCCACACGCCCGGATTGGCCTTGCCTGTATGGCCCACATGGCTTGGCCTAATACCCACACGCCCATATGGCCATGTATCGTCACATGGCTGTGTCTTGCGCACGGTCATGCCCTTGTCAAACACACGGATGTGTCTCACACACGCCCACTCATACGGCCGGCCACACGTCTGTGTAGCGTCAACAGTAGGCATTTTTGGCTTTCGCTGAAACGTTATTTTTCGCGATTTGGGAGCATACCTCTTTCGGTTTTGATGCGAGCACACACCCGAGATCACCGAACTTAAAATTGACAAACCAAACTCCAAAATTAGTCATAATTCATGATTAAATCGAAACCACCAAAATCGACAATAGTTCAATTCAAACGTTCATAACTTACCTCAACACTCCGAACGATTTCAACTACAATTTCGTAAGAGAAGAGCCCCGTTCTTCGCAATTCGTTGTTGCCAAAACACGTGTTCAACATCAACGAAAAGTTCAACACCACTATAAACAAATTAAAGAAAGACTCCCTACTCGGACAAAACATACTACCCTTACTTACCAAACGTATAACCACAATGATACAAAACACCGCAATATGGAAGAACAATTTTTGTTAAAACAAGGAAGAAAAATGAGAAAACTTCTGTTGAAAAGAAAAAAGGGAAAATAACAGAGGAGGAAGAAAATGAAACATCATTTTTTTTTCAAGAAAGGAGAGATTTTTGGGAAAATAAACTTTACCCAAATCCCACTACATCTACATCCATAACGACCCACTAACTCAAAATCCCACTACCACTGAACTTCTAACCACCACCGAAGTAAAAAAAAAATATTAGCTACATTCACACAGAGACTCAAACACAAAACCTTTAACACACTAACTCCTTACCACTCGAACCAACAAGCTCATTTTGATATGGATTAACATACAAGTAATATAAGCTCACTCAACAAGGGTAAGGCTTGAATTAGAAAAAATAACAAAATTTGGCAAAGGTAAGACTTGAACCCCAAACCTCATGCACACACCCAGAACACTTAACCATTAAAGCAGATACACATTTGTCTTAGATATTTGCAGACTTAGAAATAAATTATTCAAGGCGTTACATATATTCCCAACTTTCTTTGAGGATCCACTCATCTTTGTGCGTTGTGATGGAGCAATTAAAATATATACGCACATACAAAAATTCAAAGATGAGAAATATTTAGCTCTTGATCAAAAACCAATTGTAATAAGGAGTTATAACTTATTGGCTTAATGCATACAACACGTAAATCAACATAATCTCATGTTGAAATAAGAAGTTTAATTCTCATAAGTAATGATTTAGACATTAATCAGAGGTGTTTAATCAATAATTTCTCTAAATCATTATGCGCAACTTTTACAAAACTTTTTCAAACTCAACCAATAAAAGATTGAGATATAAAATCATTAGTATTAACAAACTGATATGAAATTAATTATTTAAATAAGCAATCTTGCAAACGACAGGTTGCAAATTGATAACACATATGTGATTATTTTGTAAATGCATCTACCAAAATCATATAATATCAAAACCATCCACATGGTGGATGAATGAGCCCATATTTATTTCAGAAATGCAAGACACTAAATCTCAACTCTAGCTAGTGAGTTTCTAATAATCAATTTTCATTGAGAACAAGCAACATATGAGGATTCTTTTAAATTAAAGAATCTTCTAGTTCTTTAATGAATGTCCATATGAATTCTTAATTAATTTTCACATCATATATGATCTAAGATGGTCTAACTGGTCACGCTAAGTAGTAAATGCATTTGTATCAGTAAACTTCTGGTTTACTTTAACATGTGTTTCAATTGTACTAAATTGTAACGAATTAATAATTTTATTATCATTTCTTTTACTTTGTATCCACATATAAGTGCTTTTGTGACATTTACTACTGTAAATGTCTAAATCAATGTGAATATTGTAATGTCACTAAGTCAACAAAATAAATATAATTTCCAAACAATTATATGCAATATTCGCTTTAAGGGAATATGCCAAAATCTTCAAATATCTAAAAAAAAAATTGCAACTTCAGGTGCATCCAACCTTAACGAGCTTTAGATAGAATTATCGTATTTTATTTGCTCATAAATAGATATTTCATAGTCAAATATTTTGATTCCAATAATGGGGATGATGACAAAAGAATATCACAAAGATCAATTATAAAATAAATATAAATTAATAATTCAATCCTCTCTTTTTCATCCTTTCAAAATAGATATTTATAGCAATGGTGATTCATATGAAATATAATATTTTCCTCATTCACAATCTCAATATAAGATCTATTATAAATATCTTTTAAAACCAATGGATTAACCATCACAATATATTAATAAATTAGCTTTTCTAAAGCTTTCAACTAATTCTGTACTACCAAATATTGGAATAATATTGGTTTTTATTTTCTTTCATGCTTGCATTCACTTCGGGGAATGCAATAGATTTACTAGGACGAACTTATAAATGTCCCAATAGATTCTTTATTTCATAATCACCATCGCAAACATGCATAGATTTGTCATTATTAGTCTCTAATTATAATAAACATGATATAATAAATAAATCATAGTAAAATATACTTGAAGATTTGAGTGGTTAAAGGCTATATGATTACCCCATAGTGCGCAGGCCTCAATAGAATATTGAAATTGCAATAGCTCTAGAAGGCAATCGGCAACAACTTGAGCAACAGATTTGGAGTGACCGTATTATAAGATAAAAAGATAATCGTGCTGATAACATGTCATAAAATAAAGAGAGATAGAGAGAATAAAGAACAAAGAAAATATGAAAGCAATAGAAAATGTACTTTATTGATTAAAAGAGGTGATTACAATACTTCATCAAAGTCTCTATTTATAGGCACAAAAAGTTAAAAGAAGTAGAGATCTAATTCTAATAACTATTAGAATTTAAAATACATTAAAACTTTATCTTGATCATGTTAAGATATTCATAACAAATATTAATATAATATAATTTGAAAATTTTTAAAAAATTTTAATACAATCTAAATCTCAAATATTATTATAGTTGTATAGCAAGCACCTCTCTATGATAAAGAATAAAAATAAGACTATTATAAAGAGGGTTCACTGCAATAAAATTCGAACATTTTAAAATTTTTTAGCTACTAATTAAATAAAAATATCTAAATGTTGAATGTTGATAAATTTATTTTATAGTGGTTGGTTTTAGTTTTATATCATTGAGATAACAGTGTAACTCGAATTTGAATAATTTAAATAAATGTGGAAGAGTTATAATATAAAGAGAATTTTGGCCTTAATAAAATATTTTTATGATGCTCAAATTTTAATAATATAAAGTATAATTCTAATGATAATATAGAAGTGAATCATCAATTAAGGGGTTTTTTTATTAGTTTAAAAGTTTGCTCAAACTTTAGCTTTTATTTACGTAATTTTACATATTTAATTTTTGGCTTAAGGTCCAAGAAGTTTTTGATCTTTTCCAAATAAATCAATAAGCCTCTTTGCAAAAAAGAAAAAGAAAAGAAAAGAAAAAACAGCTAATTAAGCCCTTAGACATTAAAAATGCATCGATTAAGTCTCTGACAGTTTCCATCACTGATCGTTACTGTGCTAATATGATTGTTAATAATCGTTGAATCAGTCAAGGTGATGATGTGGCATTCCACATTATGAACAGTTACTAACATGGTAGTGTCACGTTAACAAAAAAAATGAAAAGTATTAAAAAAATTATAAAAATATTAAAAGAATTCAAATCTAGAATAAATTTGAACATACGACCATGCCAATTTGTTTAGCTTCATTCTAGATAGCTTACTCAACAGTCATTAACAACCACATCAACATAGTAATAATCAATACAAGAGACTATTAGCAAAAGGGCTTAATTGATATTTTTTATCATTTAAATGCTTAATTAGATGCATTTTAAATGGAGAAACTTGATTGATTTTTTTTTAGAAAAAACCCTTAACCCTTTTTTCTTAATTCATTAAACGTTGTATTATAGGAATAATCTAAAGCAACATTATTTAAATTATTCAACATAATTAAAATATATTATCTATTTTAAATTACAACTATAAAAAACTTTAAAACATAATTTAAATATGAATAAAAATATTAATGAAATTCAAGTTTTTTTTTAAAATAGTTATTAAATAAATGAAACTTTTACTTATTTATGTTCGACTAAAGGTGATAACAATTAACAACCTATTGAAGTGAGTTTTATCCCACATCACCTAAATATAAAATTGTCCAAAGAATTTATATTTGAATTCAAATTGGGCGGCCTATAAAAGCATTCATGAAAGAGAGAAAAAATGAAAATCAGCATTTCTGAACAGCTTGGGGGAACATGGGAGAAAGGCAAACAAAAGTTTTGGTCCAACATTAATGCTTTTTTCACTTTTTATCTTGTTTGGTTGTGCCTCTGCTTTCTTAAGAAATTGAAACGTTTTAGGGGAAGTAAACATGATCACTTTGTGTTTAATTATTATTATTATATAAATAAAAGAGTGAAGGAAAATTTTAATGAGAAATCATGACTAAATTGAGAGGAATTCTCCACAGTTTCAACTCTGGAGTCTTTTCAATTTGGTCCACATTAGTTAAATGCGTGTTTGACCCTTGTATGTATTATGAACGTGGGTTAAAAGTTGGTACCAATAAAGAAAAGGATTGTCACGAGAAGCGTTTGCCCATGCATCAACATTTATTTTTCTTTTCATTAAACTAATCATTTTTTTCTAAAGTTGTTTCTTTTTAAAAAGATATTTGTTTTTTTGAATAAAAATTCAATTTGGTCCAAGAAAATCTTAATTTACTGTTTCATCCTTTACTCTTAGGCATGTTTAAGGGTTAAGTTATCTGTCTAAATTCGAAGGTTTGCACGATATTTGGAGGATCTGAATAAAAATATTAAGTTTGAAAAATAATTTCGAAAAAAAGATATTAGGCCTATTTAAAAATGGACTTGGCTCTATGTCCGTTTGATGGTCTATGTTTAGAGTTTGTGATTGTCTCTCCCAACAATGTCATCTCCAAGGTCCGAATCTTTATTTTCTTATTGGGAGTACAATGTGTCATACCACTGCACTCAACACTTATTGGTATGTTTTGAAGTTCATAATATGTTGTCTTTTTATGTATTATTTAATTTATATCATAATTATGGGTAAACTACACCCAAGGTCACTAAACTATTCAAAAATTTTCATTTAAGTTATTGAACTATCCGCAAGTTTTTATTTAAGTCATCGAGCTATTTAGTTTTTTATTTCAAAATCCAGCCAGCTAGCTCCAAGTGGTGATTCGATGCTTGATACGGTGGATTAGTACCCATTGACGAGTAGAAAAACATACATCATATCCAAGTTAATCTGACGATTAGTGTTAAATGTTAAAGAAGAAAGTTGTTTGGATTTTGGTTAATAGATTCGTGATGTTCAAAGTTGTTTTATGAAAAAAAAAAGATCTCTAAAAGAAAAGGGGAAGAAGAACTTTCTATTGGTGTAAGGGGTGCGAATAGAAAATGTCATACAGTAACTATTTTATCAACTAGATGACTGAAATGAAACCTTTCGAATAGTTAAGTGACCATTTTTGTAACTTTTTGAAGTTGAGTAACCAAGATATAAACTTACTAATAATTTAGTAACGTTGGGTGTAGTTTATTTATATATTATACTATAATGTAAATATTTAAAAATAGTGTAAATTGTTTATATTTAGAAATTTAATGAAAGAAGAATATATAATAATAGTAGGATGTATAACTATATATACTTGCTAAATCTCAAATAAAGATAATATATTTTTTAAAAAATAAAAATGATTAAATAAATCTAAACGGGTGCATATTAGTTATTTACAAATATAATAAAATTAAGTAAAATTTAATATTCATATTTCGAATTAAGTTAAACCTAAACAATTATGTAATTTTAAAAGAATTTTGTTATATATGATCTTATTTGATAATTTAATTTTTTTTAATGTTAATGTCATTGTAAGTTATTACTTCTTATCATATCTATTCTTTTTTATGCAATACCAAAAACTACTCATAACCCTTCTCTAACCTTTAAATAAGAGAATATTGTACTTCAATATACTCAAACCCATATCTTTTTATACTGACAATAACATCGATGTCAATCGAATCTAACCCTAAACTTTTAGCACCAATGATTAAAAGAAAAGCGGAAAGTAACAACAACATGCCATCACTATATTTTATTGACATAAAAATAACATATGAAAATTTAATTAGAAACACGTGGCTTTTTAAATAATAAATTATTATGAAAGAAAGAGGGAATTGTCATCAAAAGTAAACTCCTAAAGCAAGAAACTTAAGAAACAAATGTGGGAAATATTTTTAATGTGAGAACATTAAGGGGAATGAATCGTAATTTGATCAAAAACACTTCGCAATTCACTTAATCTATCAATTTTTATTTGAGATTTATTTTCATTTGAGTTTTTTTTTTGATTTATTTATGCTATTTTGAACTATTTGAAGCTAGTTTTCTTATTATATTAAATATTTATAACCATTCTTAATATATTGTATTTGAGCTGTAATAAAGTCAATTGTTAACGTATCATAATATTTTATTGATGTTGAATCTAAAACTTTTATTATATTTAAAAAATTTATCCCTCAATTTTTTCCCTAAATTATATAATCTAATTTATTAAATGAATTAATGATTTATTTTTTTAATCTATGATCCCATAATTTCTTTTTAACATTTCACCATTTTTCAATGGTCTAAACCATGATATACGCATAACTATAACTTGTGGTACCATATACACATGACATGACTAATTAATAAATGCACAAGACTGAGAAAATTTCTTCCAGATTCAATACTACATAAATAAACTAAAATTATATTTTTCAAATCTAACTCAATTTTTCAAGCCAAACGACAAAACCTAAAAGTTGTAGTGTAATTAATTTAGGTGGCAAATTATAAATTTATTCTTCATTTATGTTAACTATTAAAATTATTTAAAATTTATATATGTTATATATCACAATATTAATAATGTATTATCACAAATTATTTTATTATACTTGCACTGTAATTTAAGTTGAATATTTTTCAATATCAAAATAATAATAACACATGAAAATAAAGATATTTTACATTATCAAATACTATTTTTATTATAATTTAAATATATATATATCATTTATCACAATACTAATGAATTTGAGTTTAAATATTTTATATATCATAATTTTTTACTTTACAATATCATGTTTAAAATGGACATTTTATCTTCTTAAAAGTACTTTTTGACAGTAATGATAAACACTATCAAACTTTTCAAAAGCATTTTTTAACCTTAATGATAAACCAACCTTTTGTAGAATTATAATTGAAAAAAATTGTTAATTTTTAAAAAAATGAATTATTTAGTAAAATTTTAACTAAGAAAATATTAATTATTGTATTGTTATTAAGTGAATAATTGAGATAAGATAACAAAAAAAAAAAGTTAACTATTAATCCATTAGTAGTTTTTGTATTTTTTTTAAAAAACTTGTAAAACAGAGTAATAATTAAATAGTAATTCTTTTTGAATTATGTATTCTACCAATTTATATATTTTTTATACAATGTTTAAATTATTCATATTTTCACTTCAACTTTTAAATTGGATAAAAATATATTCTAGTATACTCAAACTTATATCATCTTGCATTTACAATAATACTAATACTAACTAATTTAATACTCAATCAACAAATAATATATTAATTTTAGTTTTACTTGAAATTAAAATTCAATTTATTAATGGGGTATTGATATTTTGTAAACAATTTTTAGTACACTTGGTGGGCAGTCCCATGTGCATATTAAATCATATAGATTAACAACCAAGGCTTATTTGGCGATAATAATTAAAATTTTAACTTCTAACCGAGCAAACTGAATGTATAGTGAAATTATTTAGAAGAATATAAATCACAAGTGAAACTTTTTAAAGAGAAAATATGATAAATTTTATATAATTATTTTAAATAAAGTTTTGATTAATTTGTTGTTTTTGGCATGATGTTTAGAATTATTCATAATCTTTCTTCAATCTATAAATAGAAGAATAATATATTTCAACATACTTGAACCCGTATTTTCTTACATTGACAACTATACTCATATTTAATCGAACTAAACTTAATTTTCGTTAAATAGGAGAACTTAAAATGTGATAATTATTCATAATATTTTGGTAGTATTTCATTTTCAAATTTGTTACTCTTATAAGTTAGAACTTTAAAAATAATTTAATTTCATTCATGACGGTCAACTACCATTAAATATTGAATAGAATATATCACATCAATACCATATGAAAGTCGAAAGAAAAACACATAAAAAGGGAATCCACTTAGTCACAAGAATCATTCAAATAGACTTCCACATGATGTTAATAAGATGAAAACTTTGTCTAAATTTTCCCTTAGATAATTGACGGTGCAATTTAACCGAAAAACTTAAAAAAAAAGGAGAATTAGGGTTCATTAATTGGTCCGGTAGTTGTAATTTCGTTTGTTTGCCTCAAAGGGTTGATGGTTTTCGTTATGATAGCACATGAATTCCGATTTGTTTTGTCATAGTTTTATTTCAAATAATACACGTTGAAGAAATAATTAGTATGGAGGAGGGGTTGGCCATCGATCCTCATTTTACTCAAAGGGTTTTATTCTTGGAGGATTGTAATTAAATGTTGGGTTAAATGTGTGAAAAAATCCAACCAAATCATGAAAGGATACATATTCAAAAATGTTAATGAAAGGGAGGGGGGGAGGGGGTTTACCAAAAATGACAGAGGAGGTGAAGAGAGTAGGGACAGTGGGAGTTTGCACCTAAAATGTGTAGATGCACAAAATGAAATCGTTACGTGCTGGCAGTGGTTTCTTTCAATCGGCTCTCAATTTCTGCAAATGCCAAAATGCATATATTTCCTCCCTCCACACATCATTCTCTCTTTGGTTTCAACGTTGGAAGTTTAGCCATTTACAAACCTTATTTATTCATGGTGGAATTGAGGAAACCTTGTGTGAATTGGAAGCCTTTCGATTTCAGTTTCAATCACCTCCTCCTTCCTATCTTTTGCACCTTCCTGCTATCTTTTAACCCCTACTTTTACAGAAAGAGGTAACAACATAAATAGCTAGTCAACTATAACTAATATCGATTTTAGTATTTAATATTTCATTCCGTCCATTAAAATAGTACATGTTACTAACAACATTAAATAAAATATGATTCGACATACTTCGTATAAAAGAATAAAATGATGTTAAAACGTAAAGGGGCGTGACATTTTTGCCAAAGACTGAGGTCTTAGATTTTGAAAGTTTAAGCTTAAGTTTCACTATCTACAATTACGATGTGTGCATCTTCCTCTCTCACCATGTGTATATATGTGGCTTTTGTTTAGTGCTTCATTCACTTTGTATTGCATTGGTTGGATTCCACATTTTACTTGGCCAAACAAATATTTATACTTTAATTTATACATATTAATTGTATTATCTTTATATTAGTGAAACTATAAAAATTTTACATATGACATCATAATATAACGTCACCTATCTGAAACAAATTTAATTATTTTAAATTTAAAATGTATTTTTGGAAAATAAAATATATTTCCTTTTATTTTTTTGCAATATTTTTCCTTCTCTTTATATCTTTTTCTTAAATTTTTTCAAATGCTTTCTTTTACTTTTGACAATTTTTTTAAAAATAAAATTTAATTATTTTGAAATAATTTTAAATTTTTATACTTTAAATTTATTTTATTTTTGTATTATAGTTTATTATTTTTAAAATATTTTTTCCTAAATATTTAAATTAGAATATATCAATTATCTTAAAATTTAAAAATTTTATATTCAAAATACATTTTCATTTATTCCAAACTTAATATAAATTCAAATTTTACTATTTATTTTAATGATTTTTATTTAAAAATAAAAATTATTGTTCGTTTTGGCATGCGGCATCAACAACCCGTTTGTCAGTTTTATTTTTCAAAATTAAAATAATAATTTTTTGACATAATGATTTTTTTATCCTTCAACTAACCAAAAAAAAATTTTAACATTTTATTTAAATTTTCATATTCTTTTAATTCTTAAACCTACATTTTTGTCAAATCATCCCAAAATGGATAAAAAAGTTAACAGACATGACATTCACATGGATTTCTACATAAATAACATGTTAGTATTTAATTAATTTTTATAATTTTTAATAATTTTTATAATTTTTTAAGAATTTTAATAATTTTTATTTTAAAAATATTTTTTGATATTTTTTGAATTTTTAAATTTTAAAAAAGAATTAAATATTGATGTATTTTCCATGTGACAATCCACATGTATGTAACGTCAACAAAGTTAAAAAATGTTAACTTTTTTTATTCATTTTAGGGTGATTTGACAAAATACGCAAATTTAAAAGCTACAAAAAATGAAAAATTAAATAAAAAATTCAAATATTTTTTTTATAAAGTTGAAAGGCTAAATAAATCACCATGGCTTATTTTTATAAACATGTTATCATTTTGAACCATACTATGGTTAGCCTTTGGTCCTTTCTTTTAGGACGTTATAACTTATTGTTCAACTATTTAAGTTTAAATTTGAATTTGGATTTGGATTTAGATGCTTAAATTTTTATATTTGAAATTTATAAATTTAAATTAATGGTTTTAAGATTTTTTTTGGAAGAATAAAACAATTTTAAATATAAGATTATGATTTGAGTTAGGGATAAATTTTAAAATTACATATGAATTTTAATTTAATACGTAATTTAATAGATAAATATTAATTTGGTGTAATTATGTATATAATTTTTTTTATGTTGATTCAAATTTTCATATTTAAAGAAATAAATATATTAATTTTTTATATATTAGATGAATATAATTATTTGTGTGTTTAATATATAAATATATAATTGAGATACATCAACAACGTTAGTTTGTGAAAGCAAATTAAAATTAAAATTTTATGTGTAAATTTACACAAAACCACTAAGATATTAATATTTAAAATTTAACTATAATACCAAAAAATAATATCAACATTGCTACAAAAAGTAATATCAAAATTGCACAAACAAACAAAATATTTAAATAAAGAGATAACTTTTATATTTTTTATAAGATATATAAAAGATAAATTTGTATGTTTGATATTCAAGTAAGGTTGACCATCACATATAGAAACAAAATATGATTAAATTTTTTTTAATATAAATATATCATTTGGTATTTAAACTTCTATTCTATCTTAATTGTTTTTTTTTAGAATTTGAAAATTTAGTCCAATCATACGCATTCATGTTGTGGATAAAATCATATTATTATGAAATATTTTAAAGTCAATTGACATTTTTGACTTTTTATTAAATTAAAAAATTACTAAAAATGGAAAATAAAGTAAAATAAAGATTAAAAAAAAGAAGGAAAAAAAGAAATTTACCTAAAATGGACATTAGAGACAAATGATTATCTATCGATGTTGACTAATAATATCAACTACTAACGATCAAAAGGTTTGGGAAATAAGATGAAATGAGACAGACAAATGAAAAATAGAGAATAGTAAAGAATGAGAGAAAAAAAGAAGAAAAGAAGATGAAGACTAATCAACCACAACCTCTCTGACTTAGGGTAGATACAATGTTGTTCTACCCTAAGTCAGCTAGGCTATGGTTGATTAGCACATTTTATCTTTTTCATTTATCTATTCTCCTTTCACCTTCTCTCTTTTTTTTTAATATTTTGAAATTTTAATTTTATAAAATTTAGAAAAGTAAGATAATAATATTTGTATAATAATATTTCTTATAATAAGATAAAATATTAAATTTATTTAAAATTTATATTTGTTGAATAAGTTTGAATTTATAATACTTTTTTATATTTTAAACTTTTGAATTTTAATTTTAAAAGTGTTACTCTTGGGGCTAACATGCTAACAAGATTAAAATTCGTGTACCAGATGAACATGGAAAAATCGTTAGGTACTAAAGTAAAAATTCAAAGGATATAAATGATATACTAAATCTAAAAATACATAATTGCAAATTTTTGTTTTCAAAAGGGATAAATATTAATTTTATATATAAATTTTGATGAAATGTGTAATGTCATATATAAATTTTGATTTGGTACAATAATATACATCAAACTTGAGTTACAGTTTATATGTATATATGAAACTTTGATTTTGATTCAGTTGTATACATTTAAAGAAATGAATACATACATTTATTTTCATATTTGATTTATATAATTATTTTTGTATACAATATATCAATGTAAAATGATGCTAATTCAATAATATTGTTAGTGATTTATGAAAAACTAATCAAATTTAATTTCCATATATAAAATTATACGAAATCAAATTTTATATAAAATATCACCCATTGCATCAAAGTTTATGTATGGTCTTGATATTTATCCTCTTTTCAAAATGAATTTCAAACTCTAATATAAGTTCTACAAATTTGATGTTAGATTTAGCAAATTCAAATTAATATTTTACATGCATTTTTTTAGGGTACTAAACTACAAAAATATTGACTTTTGTTTGCCACAGATTACATTTTAATCACTTATGTTTGAAATATTATATTTTAGTCACTTGCGTTATCACTTTGTTACAAAGTGATCACTCTACCGTTAAACTCTGTTACCTTCCTAACGGCAGTTTTACATGACAGTCCAAATGGGTTTTAAATGTCAACTTGGATGTCCAATTGTTAGGATGAAAATATATTTTTAATTAAATAAATTTAATTTTGATTGCCATGTAAGACATCCAAGTTGGCATTTAAAACCTATTTGGACTGCCACTTAAGACTGCCATTAGGAAGGTAATGAAGTTTAACAGTAGAGTGACTAAAATGTAATTTGAAGCAAATAAAAGTGACTATTTTTATAATTTACCTTTCTTTTACTAAATTGAAGTTTGGAATTTGGGTTTCAAAATTTAGATTTGGAATATAAAAATAGTACAAATTAAGTAATAAAATACATAAAAATAACATTTGATATTATTTCTCAAATCCGAAGATTTCTTAGATTTCTATTTAGTAGTAAATTTGAAAATTTTAAAATATTTTTGAATTTGATAGGTTCATATTTTAATATTTTTCAAATATATAAAGTAAATATTCTCTACAATAGTCTAGTTTGTCAACTAAAATTTTGGTTGTTATAAATATGTGATTATTATATATTTATACAGATTTAGATAATATTTTTAATAAAATTTATAGATGTAATTTTATTTACTAAAAATAATTTTCATTAATAAAATATTATTAATATTTTTTATATAAAATTTAAATATTTTACTGCAACAATATTTGAAACTAATTTTTTTTATTTCACTTAAAAATAAAACTAATTTCATTAAAATTTGAGAGAAGTAATAGAAAAGTAATTTATAAAGAGTATACTTTCATAGTTGTTGCTATTAATAAAAATAAAATATAAAAAATCGGTTTTACAACATAACTATTATAATAATTATAGAAAGAGCCAAATACATGAAAAATTATTTTATATACCCTCTTTGTCACATCATTTATAGTCCTTACTAATTAAAAATAAACACTTGTCTTTTTTTCACATTATCCATGGTTCCTCCTTACTAAGTGTACATGATGTAGAAAAAAAATGACGAGTTTATTTTTGTTGAGTGTTTTTGTGTGTCCCTCCAATGGGGTTAAATTCTCTATTTATATAATATACTTATTGTTCATGAATGTAACATCGTAGATAGGTTCTCATATATGCCAACACATAACCTATTCTAGAATTAACACATGTTTTCTATGTGTGGGTTCGCATGAATGGTAGTGTAAACCCACATCGCATGAGCTCATGAAAGGACATGAACACCTCACATGCGAACTCAAAATACGAACCATGTAGGCTACAAGTTGAGACCCAATCAGGTAACAGGGTAGCAGATCAATAATGACCAGCACCATAACAATTTTTAATTTATAGGTTGATAAAAAAAGTTTATAAAATAATTCCTTCCAATACATTATAGAAATAAAATCCAAATTCGATATTTTCAATTTCTTGTTGCAAAGTGTATCACTAAAGTATTTGAGATTTTGTGATACATTTCAATAAATTACCATTAAATCCATCCAAATCCTAACTAATTACTCACTTGAAAAGAACATTATGTATGTAAGTGCACTCGAAGTTAACACACATCTTAATCCAATTGCGATGTGTTCTCTCATTGGGTTTATGTGAAATTTTATTAGGGATAGAGTTGAAACTCAACACAACTCATATTAAGAGTCAGGCCTTTAAGCAAGCGCTTATGGGTTTGGATCCATGTGACCCAACTCACATTTCAACATATCTCACTTAGACATATTAAGGTTCAATTTGATGTATTTTATTAATTTTGTATCTATTTTAAAATTATGTTTTTATTTAAAATTTATTTTAATATATTTTCGTACTTAAAATAATTTATACTATCAGAATTTAAAAAACTAATAAATATATATGATGGAATTTGAACTTATGCCAATTGATTTAGCAAAACATTAAATTTATCACTCAATCAATGTTTTATTTTAATATTTTTATACATTTTGATTTTATTATGCACTTTTTTACCTCCATTAATTGTATATCTATCTCTACTATTTATAAATATGTGTTCTACATACACGGTTTCCACTTACATACGCGTGTGGTAGAGTTTCTATTATGTTTTAAAATTATGTTATTTTTATTTTATTTTGTTTTATTTTATTCATTGATTTCTTATTCTTATTTTTCATTATTTATTAGATCATTTTGTATTCTTATTTTCTTTTTGATTACCAGTTGGCTAATGTAAAAATGGAAACACCAAAAAATTTAAGATACTTGGGTGTTCAAAAAAGACAAAAATTGAATAGTTGAGCAATCATTTTGTAATTTTTTATAGTTAGGTGACCAAAAAGAAATTTGCTAATAGTTGAGTGACCAAAAAATATTTTATTAATAGTTGGGTGATTATTAGTGTCACAAGGCTAGAACTTTAGTCTAGCAAACCGTGCAGCCTTAGGCGATTCCTTTGCTTCAAATCCGCCTAAGTCAGCTTATCTCTCGAAAAGGCAAGAATTCTCAAATAAATTCTCTAAGACACAGAAACTAAGCGAAAGCAAACTCTCAAGCGAATAAGCAACGAGAGAACATAAAAGCCACAATAAAGGAATGCACACAAAAGGTTTGAATAAATTCTCTAAAAGTATTCAATTACTCAATCAGTGGATGATTACAAAAGAAGGGAAATGTCTCTATTTATAATTGAGTTCCCCTAGATCCAACAATACAATTTAAATGACATCGACGGCTAAGATTGATGCCTATCTACAATATCAAAGTCTTAAGGGATTTAAACACTATATGTAAGGACCCAAAGTTCACGAGTATCGGAAAAGTATGTTATCGGGCCTCCATCTTAGCGAAATGGGTTCGTAAATAATTATTAGAAATATTTATGAGTCTAGTGATGTGTTCAATTAGGTTTTGATTAGGTGAATTTAACTTAATTAAAAGTAATTAGCAAAAAGGACTAAAGTGAATAAAGGGTAAAAGTCTAATTTTAGATCAAAATAAAATAAAGGGGACTAAATAGGAATTATGCCCATTTTAATAGGTGAGGCTATGTATTTTCTTAAATTTTAAGTAAAAGATATTGTATATATTAAATTATTATATTAATAAAATATTATATTAATTAGATAAAAAGTATATTATAAGTTATATTATATTATATTATATTATATTATTATAAAATAAATTGAATTGTAACAAATGTATGGTAATAAAAATATACATGTGTAAAAATCATATTTGTACAATTGTAATTTAAATACATAATATACTTATAATTTAAGTATAAAAATATTTTATAATTATTAATTATTAATTAAATATAATATAATATAAAGTAAATAAGATAAAAGAAAGGAAACAAATAAAGAAAAGAAGAAACAGAATAGCCATTTCGAAAACAGAGTTGAAAGGAGAAAAAGAAAAGAAAGAAAAATAAAAGGAAAAACTAGGGTTTTAAGGTTTGAAGCTTTAATAGGTAAGTCAATTAAGCTATTTTCTTTTAATTTTGATGTTTTAGAAGCTATAGAATAAAGTTTTGTTGAATTTAAGTTGAAATTTTGGAAATTCTTAGATTTTTGAACATGATTCATCTTGAACAAATTGTTGAATTAGGGGTTTAATTGAATAAACTTTTAGTAAGAATTGATTAAAAGATTAAATTGTAAAAGAAGGTATAAGTTTTGTGATTGAGGGATTAAATTGAAAGAATTTTTTAATTAAGTTGAATTTGATAGGAATTTGAATAAGAATGAAGTATGAATTAAGTTAGTAAAGTGAATGAGTTAGTTAGGACCTGATTGAAAATAAGGTATAAATTGAATAGAAATTCAATTATTTGTTATAATGAGTGCTGTAATTAATGGTATAATTATTTTAATTTCCGTAGCTAACGTAATACCGGAGACCTCGACAAAGAAAGGAAAGAAGAAGGTTGACGAAGAGTAATTCGAGAATTACGGTTTGTATTTCTATAAACTGAACTTAATATTTAAATTGTTGTTTTTATTATTATATGTGTATGGAAAGATATTAAGGTAAGTATTAGTGTTTTGATATTGAATTGAATGTATGTGAATTTGTGATTATTGTGAAATGTATATTGAAACGATTAATTACTGTGAATTGAGAAATGAATTGGATACCCTATTAATTGTATCAGACTGAGTCGGATATAGTTGGCATGCCATAGGATTGGAAGTGTCCAGGGATACTTCGACCTTGAGTCGATGAGGCACTATAAGTGTCGTATTGTTACTTCGACTTCGAGTCGATGAGGCACATTGTGTGTCGTACTGCTACTACTACATCGGTTTAATCCGATAAGGTACTGAGTACCGTACTGTTACTGTTTACTTTGGCAAAGCCGATGAGGCACTAAGTGCCGTACTGGTGTGTTGGATGGATCCGTGTATCCGTCAATGTCTGAGTTATGTTAATAGGGGTAAACTATTATACTGAATAATTGAATGACTGTATTAGTAGACCGAATAACTGATTGTTATTAATTGATTGATTGATACTGAATAACTGATTGTTATTGAATAACAATAAACAAATAATTGTTATTGAAAAATAATAATTGATACTGAGTTTGAAATAAAATAGAGCACTGAATTGAAAGGTGAATATTTAAATAGTTATTGAATTTGAGTAGTGTTATATATGTATTTTATAATTATTTAAGTGTTGGTTTATAAAAATACCACTGAGTGCATACTCAGCGTACGGTTTGTTTTCGTGTGCAGGTTAGGTACAAAAGTGACTAACGACTCAGCATCCAAGTCAATCCCGAACTCAAATAAGTGGTGATGTATTTTCTCTTTTGAAAATGGCATGTGCCTAGGTTGTAATTTGTTGTTATTTTGATACATAAATATTAATGATAAATGATGGTAATGGTTGTTCCATACAATTACATATGTCTTAAACATAGTCTATATCATAACTTTGGGCAATTTTGTTGAATGATAATTTAAATGAATCAATTAGACATCTTATATTAGATTGTTATAAACATAAAAATGTTAGAAATTTATATTATTAGTTTGTTATAATTAGAGATGTATAAATTCATGAATTGATTTGTTTGGATTGGTCTCGATTTGAATTTGCAGGGAAGGTTATATATTTATAAAGGGGTTATATTGAGTTCGCAAAAAAAAAAATCGGAGTATCCGAACAAATCCCGATTCGATTCTAACGTGTGATTGGGACCTCGAGGGCCCATTATAAGGACTTTATAATTAAATCAAGATATGTATGTCATTTAATTTGAATTAATTGTAAATTGTCCGATAGGTCCGGTAATGCTCCGTAACCCTGTTCCGGTGACGGTTTGGGGTTAGGGGGTGTTACACTATACAATCTTATCCCTTAGGATTTACAGTGCTCACCAGGGTAACTTTAAATTACTAGAGTACTTTCACTAATCCACCAAGGCTTCAAGTAAATGAGTATGTCCACATGTTCCACGAATTTAGCCATTTCGAATGGGTCAAATGAGCCTCATTTATCAAATTAACCTTCATGGATTGTTCTGTGTGCATTCATCATAGGCTTCGATTCGTGACCTGGACATTCTGCCCTACCTATTCTCTTGATGCCCACATCACGTCCTCAGAATGACACTGGTCTAACTTGTCTCGGAACTACCACAATGCCTCAACTAACTTCCAACTATCACGCTTTAATAAACACTAGCTTTACCACCGTCTAATTCAAACTATTTCTCTCTTTTGTACATTTTAATCGTAAAGAGGTCATTACTCTTACTTACCCCTGTTGTGACTTGCCTCGATTGGAATCACCTTAATTCTCACAAAAATGCTTTGGCATATCCTGTAACACCCCTTACCCGTATTCGACGCCGGAACAAGGTACGAGGCATTACCGACCTTACCACATGAACAATCATACAATTTCGAGTCACAAATTTGCGTCCAAATTAAAATTTTTTGCATTTAATCATAAAGTCCCTAATACGAGCCTACGAGTCCCAAAACATGCATTGGAAGTGGTTCGGGACTAAACCGAGAACTTTAGAAAATTTTACCACACTTAGAAAATTTTTCACTAAACAGGGGTCACACGCCCGTGTGGGCAAGCCGTGTGGTCACACACGCCTGTGTCCCTAACCTGTGTAACTCTCTGTTTGTCATCCAAGAATAATTGAAGACACACAGCCAATTTACATGCCCATGTGCTAGGCCGTGTGGTTGATTTAAAAATTATAAATTTTCATTAAATAGGTTCAGACTTAACATGCCCAGGACACACGCCCGTGCTTGAGGCCGTGTCATCCACAGGGCTGAGACACACGCCGGTGTCTCTGCCCGTGTGCTTAATTCCAAGCATTCTATTTCTCAAAATTAAGGTACAGGGGACACATGACCTAAACACATGCTCGTGGGGCAAACCGTGTGTCACACATGGCCTAGACACAAGCCCATGTGTCTACCCGTGTAGACAAAAATAAGGTTATTTACCAAGCCTTTTTGCCACCCTTTTATGCACACACCTACACAACATAACATAGCACCAATCCAAGCATATACATACAACCAAATCAGCCACAAACAAGACATTAAAACATCATTCACATGCTACCATCTATCACACACAACCTCTCATATTTAACAACTCAAATCATGTAAATTCCTATATCCATGAAATGCATCATCATATAAATTGCTTATACCAATAGTAGTCAATTTCAAATGGCCTTATACAAAATGAACTTTTAACCAATATAAGCCAACGCATTTGGCCAAATTAATTATGACACATAACAAAATGACCAAGTCTCCTATACATGCCATAACTTAAAATGTTGAAATCATTGGTACCAAAATAATTGTTGATAGAGTGAGTGGATCTCTGATGGTCTTCGATCCCCGAGCTAGCTTGATGACATTATAAACGAGGGAAAGGAAGGGGAGTAAGCTATAAAGCTTAATAAGTTTCTATACAACTAATAAGCATTATAACTACACATTTAACATGCAATTAACATGATGAAAACTAGCCTGAATGTTATTAAAATCTTATAGTCATAAATTACTCAATCACAACCTTACCAAGGTTTCATCACATATCGAGCTCACTACGTATGAGTTTTACGTACATACATGTACCAACTTGTAACATAACCATAGTCTTTCACAACTTTGACATTCCCGTTATACACTCGGAATATTAACGGATACTCAGAAATTTTGCACATAAGTGCCATACATGTAGCCAAAGCTACCTCACATCTCATAATACATATAGGCTCATTTTCGAGCTACTCACGGGCTTGCTCACACAAGCTATCAGTCAGGACGTAGCTATACAGTGCTGTTCACATAAGCTATCAGGTATCCACAACATATGCCGGACTACCCAACCACTGGTAGGATGTATGAGAACAGCACCCGGACTATATAAACACATGGGTTCCTAGTGATATGTCACTTGTATCCTACTCTATTCCTAGGGCTCAATCGCGAATTCTCGCTTGTCAAAAATTTGTCAAATACGTCCAAGGATTCAATCACAATTCATACAATATTAAAGCATTTAAAAACATAAATATAACAATTCATTATTTACAAACGAACTTACCTAAAAATACTAGGAATGTGACCTAATCGTCAAACACTTTATTTTTCCCCCAATCTAGGTCCGAACCTCGTTTTTCTTGATCTATAATGACAAATTTAACTCATTTAATATTCACATTTTCAATTCAATCCAAAAATCATATTATGGCAAAATTTACATTTTTCCCCTAATGTTTTACATTTTTACAATTTAGTCCCTAGGCTCGTAAAATGATTTTCATCTAATTTCTTCATTACCCAAGCCTAGCCGAACCATTTTCATGCTTATACTAGCCCACATTTTCCACTTAATCACACTTTTACTACTTATTTTATAACTTTTACAAATAGGTCATTTTTGACATTTTCATAAAAAATCACCTAGTAAATGTTATTTATTTAACACCGAACTTACATTTTCTACCATTAGACATCAAAATACACAAATATTTATCATGGGTAAAAATTTATACTTTTATTATTTCTTAACTTAGTGGTAGAAATTGATAGATCGGGTTACAACGACTTCAAAAATGTAAAGAGCATTAAAAACGGGGCAAGAATGGACTTACAATCGAGCTTGGAAGATGAACAAACCCTAATTGTGGAGGCCCCTTCAATTTTCGGCACAAGGGACTAATTTGAAGAAGATGATATCTTTTCTTTTAGTTATTTTGGCTTTATTTACCAAATGACCAAAATGCCTTTAATACATAACTTTAAAAATTTCACCTAATCATGTCCATTTTTGTCCATCTAATTAACAAATGGTCTAATTATCATCTAAGGACCTTTAATCTAAAATTTCATAGCAATTAGACACCTCTAACTTCTAGAACTCAAGTTTTGCATTTTTTGCAATTTAGTCCTTTTTGCTAAAAAGGACTAAATTGAGTGCTCAAACGTCAAAATTTTCAATCGAAATTTTCACAGAATCATTCCATAAAACTGAAGACCATAAAAATATAAGAAAAATAATTTTTTCTGCATCGAATTTGTCGTCCCAAAACTATTGTTCCAATTAAACCCAAAATCGAGCTATTACAACTCTCCCCCCTTTAGGGATTTTCGTCCTCTAAAATTTTACCAGAAAATTGGTTTGAGTACTGTTTTCTCATAGCTTCCTCGGGTTCCCACGTAGCCTCTTCAACCCCATGTTGTTGCCACAAAACTTTTACTAAGGCTATCATTTTATTTCTCAACTGTTTAACTTCTCGTGCTAAGATCTTAATCAGTTTTTCACCTAAGTCATATCAGGTCGAATCTCAATCTCTGTCGGAGAAATCATATGTGAGGGATCAGAACGATATTGTCGCAACATTGACACATAAAACACATCATGAAGCCTTTCCAACTCTGTCGGTAAAGCTAACCGATATGCCACTGGCCCTATTCTTTCAGTAATCTCATACGGCCTAATGAAATGTGGACTCAACTTGTCTTCACAGCCAAATCTTAGAATCTTCTTCCACAGAGACACTTTCAGAAATACCTTATCATCGATCTAAAATTCTATTTCTTTTCTTTTCAAATTTGTGTACGACTTTTACCGATTTGAAGCGACTTTCAAGCAATCACGAATTACCTTTAATTTTTCTTCAGTTTCTTTAACCAAATCAACCCCGTGAATCTGTCTCTCACTAAGCTCTGTCCAATACAATAGAGTTCAACACTTGCATCCATACAATGCCTCATACGGTGCCATCTTTATACTCGACTGAAAACTGTTGTTATAAGCAAATTCGACTAATGATAGATGCTTCTCCCAACGACCTTCGAATTCTAGAACACAACATCGGAGCATATATTCAAGAATCTAAATTACTCTTTCAGATTGACCATTGGTTTGCAAATGAAAAGCAGTACTAAAATTTAACTTCGTACCCAAAGCCTCTTGTAATTTCTTCCAAAATCTCGAAGTAAACCTCGGATTTCTATCCTAAATAATAGAAATAGGCACTCCGTGCAATCTCACAATCTCAGAAATGTACAATTTAGCTAACTTATCAAGTGAGTAGTTAGTACGTACTGGATAAAATGAGTCAGTTTCGTCAATCTATCAACAACAACCTAGAGGACATCTTTCTTTTTCGAAGTTAAAGGCAAACCCGTCACAAAGTCCATCGTAATTCTATCCCATTTCCACTCGGGTACCATCACCGGCTGAAGTAAACCCGAAGGCACTTGGTGTTCGACTTTTACTTGTTGACATATCAAACATCTCGATACGAAATCAGAAATATCTCTTTTCATACCTGACCACCAATACAATTTTTTCAAATCATTATATATTTTCGTACTACCTGGATAAACTGATAAACAACCACCGTGTGCCTCGTGTAAAATTTTATGAATAATTTAATCATTTTTTGGTACACATACTCTATCCCAGAACATCAAAAAATCATTTGAACCGATCCAAAAGTCATTATCACTACCCGATTCACACTGCACTCTTTTAGCTTGCAATTCATTATTATTTTTTTAAGCTTCACAAATTTGCTGAATAAGTACCGGTCTAGCTCTCAACTCGGTCAAAATTGAACCATCATTAGACAATGTCAATTTCGTATTCATAGCTCTCAAAGCAAACAGGGACTTTCTGCTCAAAGCATCTGCGACTACATTCGCCTTTCCCGGATGATAATCAATCACTAGTTCATAATCCTTCAGTAACTCAAGCCATCTCCGTTGTCGCAAGTTTAGATCTTTCTAAGTCATCAAATATTTTAAGCTCTTATGATCAGTAAAGATATGACATTTCTCACTGTACAAATGATGACGCCAAATTTTTAAAGCAAAAACGATGGCGGCTAATTCCAAATCGTGCGTCGGGTAATTCTTCTCGTGCGGTATCAACTGTCTCGAGGTATTTCTCTCTTGCATCAACACACAACCCAAACCATTCAATGAAGCGTCACTATAAATTACAAATTCTCGGTGCCTCAGTCAATAATGCCTTCAACTGTTCAAAACTCTTTTGACATTTCTCAGACCATTCAAACTTAACATCTTTTTGCAATAACTTGGTCATAGGAGTATCAATCTTCAAAAATCCTTTAACAAAACGTCAATAATATCCAGCTAAACCCAAAAAGTTCTAACTTCAGATACATTCCTTGGAGGTTTCCAATCAAAAATTACTAAAATCTTACTTGGATCAACCCAAATACCATCACATGAAACAATATGTCCTAAAAATATGACTTCTCGGAGCCAAAACTCATTTTACTGAATTTAGAAAACAATTTCTTATCTTTCAACGTCTGTAATATAGTTCTCAAGTGCTCGACATGTTCAGACTTATCTCGTTAATAAATCAAAATCTCATCGATGAACACAACCACAAACTTATCTAAATACGATCGGAAAATTCTATTCATCAAGTCCATAAAAATAGCAGGTGCATTAGTTAATTCGAAAGACATAACAAGAAATTCATAATGCTCATACCTTGTCCTGAAAGCTGTCTTCAGTACATCCGACTCTTTAACTCTCAACTGATAGTAGCCAAATCTCAAATCAATTTTTGAGAATACCGTTGCTCCTTTTAATTGATTGAACAAGTCATCAATTCCTCGATAAATGATATTTTTTATTTATAGTTACCTTGTTGAGCTGTTGATAATCGATACAAAGCCTTATAGATTCGTCTTTCTTCTTTACAAATAACGCTGGAGCACCCTAGGGAGAATAACTCGGTCTCGCAAAACCCTTATTTGTCAACTCTTGCAACTGAGCTTTCAATTCTTCCAATTCAATTGGAGCCATCCTATACAGAGCGATCTATATCGGTGAAGTTCCAAATACCAAATCAATAGCAAACTCCACTTCTCTGACCGATGGTAACCTTGGCAGCTCTTCCGGGAACACATCCGAATATTCACAAACTATCGACACTGATTCAATTTTCAATTCAGACATATTTGTATTCAACACATAGGCAAGATAAGCTTCATAACCTTTCCTTATGTACCATTGAGCAGACATAGACGAAATCACAATAGGGAATTCACTTGATTCATCGATTTCAACCCAAAGAATTTTACCATTTTTACATTTCAATTCAATAGTTTTCTGCCTACAATTTACTATGGCATCATGTAGTGTCAACCAGTCCATACCCAAAATAACATCGAATTCATCAAATGGAAACAACATTAAGTCAACCGGAAAACAGTGACCTCGAATCATCAAAGGACAATTCTTACAAACTTTATCAATTAGCATATATTTGCATAAAGAATGAGTCAATCCAGGATCAATTAATGCAATAACATTAGTATCATAAAAAAGAAATATACTAGTAATCACATTGGGAGATGACGCATCCTCACGAGCACGAATGGCATAAGCTCTAGCAGGTGCTTTGGCCTCAGATCTCACGATTGTATCTTTTGTCACACTTTTACTGCTAGTTCCATTCCTGGTATTTCTCGATGGCATACCCCTATTGGTAATATTACTCGGCCTTGCACTTTGAAATTGTTTTTTCTCAACCATCTTAGGGCAACCTCGAATAAAATACTCTTAGGAACCAGATTTGAAACAAGTTAGGTTATTCATCCTACACTCGCCAAGATGTCTTTTTCCACAATGCTGACATTTAGGTCTGTTAAACCAAACATTACCCACACTTGCCATTGAAGTAGCTTGAGATTTAAAACTCGAATATTGCTTCCCGTGGTCTCTGTGTGAATACCCAGTTGATACATTCGAACAAGAATTCATTTCTCTAGATTTCTTTATCTGAGATTGAAATGACTTATTCATAGGCCTTTTTCTTACATCTCTAGCCTTACTTTCGGCTTTTCTTTTCTCTTTGCTTAACTCTTCGACTTTGCAAGCTAGTTCAACCAATAAAATAAATTCCTTTAGTTCCAAGATTCCAACTAACAATCGGATGTCCTCATTTAACCCATCTTCAAACCTTTTACACATAATAGCCTTGGAGGAAACACACTTTCGGGCATACTTACTAAGCCTAACAAATCTCGCTCATACTCTGTCATCGACATTTGGCCCTGTTTCAACTCAAAAAATTCTTTACGTTTCTAATCAATGAACCGCTGACTGATATATTTCTTTTGAAATTCCTCTTGAAAAAATTCTCATGTAACCTTCTCTCGCGGTACCACAAATACTAGTATATTCCACCAGTGATATGTTGTGTCCCTCAATAATGATATAACACATTTCAAACATTCTCCGAGTGTACATGATAACTCATCAAATACCCTGATAGTATTCTCAAGCTAGAACTCGGCTCTCTCGGGTTCATCATCTACATTAGCCCTGAATTCCTCAGCCCCTTGCTTTCGAATCTTGTCAACTTGAGGCTTATTCTGTCTTATCAAATCCACACATTGGGGAACTACGGGAATCAGTTGGGGATAAGGAGGGGGTGGAGGATGTTGAGCATTTGGGTTTATTCGAACAAACTTCGAATACAACTCATTCATGATGTGGAGGAAGGCTTTTCTAGCCCCTCTTCCCTGACTAATCGTGGGAGGTCTATTTTAAGATGACACTGCCCTTGAACGAGAGTCGATGCATTACTTTCTATATCATCAGCTACAGCTCGGTCGGGATCCATGTTCTATATGGAAACACAGTTTAAAATTGTTAGGAGTCATCACACTATCACAGTTCATATATGACATGTATAGCTAGACTCTTACACACGCTATGTTAGTTTGAGAATCGACTAAACTATAGCTCTGATACCACTAAATGTAACACCCCTTACCGGTATTTGATGCTGAAAAGGGTAAGAAGCATTACCGAACTTACCACACAAACAATCATACAATTCTGAGTCATAAATTTGAGTCCAAATTAAAACTTTTTTCATTTAATCATAAAGTCTCTAATACGAGCCTACGAGGCCCAAAACATGTATTAGAATTGGTTCGAGACTAAACTAAGAATTTTAGAAAAATTTTCACTAAATAGGGGTCACATGCCCGTGTGGGCATGAGACATGCCCATGTGGGTAGGCTGTGTGGTCACACATGCCCGTGCCCCTAACCCGTGTAACTCTCTATTTGTCATCCAAGAATAAATTGAAGACATACAGCCAAGTCATATGCCTGTGTGCTAGGTTGTCTGGTCGATTTAAAAATTATGAATTTTCATTAAATAGGTGCAGACTTCACACGCCCAGGACACACGCCCGTGCCTGAGGTCGTGTCATCCACACGGCTGAGACACACGCTTGTGTCTCTGCCCGTGTGCTTAATTTCGAGTATTTTATTTCTCAAAGTTAAGGTACAGGGGACACACGACCTTACATATTTAGCAACTCAAATCATGTAAATTCCTACATCCATGAAATGCATCATCATATAAATTGCTTATACCAATAGTAGTCAATTTCAAATGGCCTTATACAAAATTAACTTTTAACCAATATAAGCCAACACATTTGGCCAAATCAATTATGACAAAAAAAAATGACCAAGTCTCCTATACATGCCATAACTCAAAATGTTGAAATCATTGGTACCAAAATAATTGTTGACAATGTGAGTGGATCTCTGACGGTCTTCGATCCTCGAGCTAGATTGGTGACATTATAAACAAGGGAAAGGAAGACGACTAAGCTATAAAGCTTAGTAAGTTCCTATGCAAATAATAAGCATTATAACTACACATTTAACATGCAATTAACATGATGAAAACTAGCATGAATGTTATTAAAATCTTATAGTCATAACTTACTCAATCACAACCTTAACAAGGCTTCATCATATATCGAGCTCACTACGTATGAGTTTTATGTACATACCTGTACCAACTTGCGACATAACCATAGTCTTTCACAACTTTGACATTCCCGTTGTACATTCGGAATATTAACGGATACTAAAAAATTTTGCACATAAGTGCCATACATGTAGCCAAAGCTACCTCACATCTCATAATACATATAGGCTCATTTTCGAGCTACTCACGGGCATGCTCACACAAGCTGTCAGTCAGGATGTAGCTACACAGTGCTACTCACACAAGCTGTCAGGTATCCGTAACATATGCCGGACTACTCAGCCGCTGGTAGGACGTGCGAGACCAGCACCTGGATTACATAAACACATGGGTTCCTAGTGACATGTCACTCGTATCCTACTCTATTCCTAAGGCTCAACCAGAAATTCTCGCTTGTTGAAACTTTGTCGAATACGTCCAAGGAGTCAATCACAATTCATATAATATTAAAGCATTTAAAAACATAAATATAAGAATGCATTATTTACATACGAACTTACCTTGGTACAAAAATCCTAGGAATGGGACCTGATCGTCAAATACATTGTTTTCCCCTAGTCTAGGTCCGAACCTCGTTTTTCTTGATTTATAATAACAAATTTAACTCATTTAATATCCACATTGTTCAATTCAATCCAAAAATCATATTATGACAAAATTTACATTTTTCCCCAAATGTTTCACATTTTTACAATTTAGTCCCTAGGCTCGTAAAATAATTTTCATCTAATTTCTTCATTACCCAAGCCTAGCCGAACCATTTTCATACTTATACTAGCCCATATTTTCCATTTAATCACGCTTTTACTACTTATTTTATAACTTTTACAGATAGGTCATTTTTTACATTTTCATCAAAAATCACCTAGTAAATGTTGTTTATCTAACACCAAACTTACATTTTCTACCATTAGGCATCAAAATACACAAATATCTATCATGGGTAAAAATTTAAACTTTGATTATTTCTTAAATTAGTGGTAGAAATAGATAGATTGGGTTCAAAAATGTAAAGAACATTAAAAACGGGGCAAGAACAGACTTACAATCGAGCTTGAAAGATGAAAAAACCCTAGATGTGGACACCCCTTCAATTTTCGGCACAATGGACTAATTTGAAGAAGATGATATCTTTTCTTTTAGTTATTTTGGCTTTACTTACCAAATAACCAAAATGCCATTCATGCATAACTTTAAAAATTTCACCTAATCATGTCCATTTTTGTCCATCTAATTAACAAATGGTCTAATTACCATCTAAGGAACTTTAATTTAAAATTTCATAGCAATTAGACACCTCTAGCTTCTAGAACTCAAGTTTTACACTTTTTGGAATTTAGTTCTTTTTGCTAAATTGAGTGCCCAAACGTCAAAATTTTCAAAATAAATTTTCAAAGAATTATTTCATAAAATTGTAGACCATAAAAATATAAGAAAAATAATTTTTTTGCGTCGGATTTGTGGTCCTAAAACCACTGCTCTGATTTGACCCAAAATCGGGTTGTTATACACCTACGTTGAACATTGGGTTAACTTTGAGTATTATTGCTAACTCTGGTTTGTAAGCCCCTCTTCTTACCCATTTCAAAACTCTAAAAGGGACCTTGCACCTTTACTAAGCCAACGGTAAGTCATTATGTAAAACACTAGAAAAGTGTTTGAGATGTACCTTGCTCATCACATTTACTAGATTTGACTACACAATTTGCATAATTTCTTTTCCTATAAAGTTTGATGTACAACCTATCTCTCACAAAGGTGGTAGCCCCATTGATAATTCAACAGGCTTCATATCGATTTGTCGTCCCCTTATTATTTCTAAAGGGCTCTCCTTAGCACTTTGATTTACCAAGTCAATTTTCTTCCCATAATGAACACCCTTGGCTATTTGGATTGTTGATAATGCCTTGGTTCTACTTCTAATGTCTCAACTGACTGGCACAATGCATTTTTATTGTCGAGTATCCAAGATACATATGTAATCGGTAAAAGGAACCGTAACATCCCAAATTTTTTATTTATAGAGTGTAAAATTGTGTCAAGGATAAGTTATTGGCTTAGTGGTTAAAAAAAATAGGAGATGGTGTAATTAGCTCAAGGACTCGAGTTCAATTCCCTTCCTTTGCAAAAATAGCTTAATTTTTCTAATTTTCTCCTTCCCCTTATTTTTGTGCCGCCCAAACTTAGGAACCCTAGGTAGAAATACAACTTTTTCAGTTAATTATCAGCGTTTAGTCACTAATTCCACAACCCTAGTTGTTCCCCTCCTTTTCATCACTCATTTTTTTTCTGTTTCTTCTTTTTTGTGCTGCCCAGAGAATTGTGATTTTCACCATACTTGTGTCACCCTTTGTTCTTGATATTTTGATATTATTTCCCAGCCACTTTTCTAGTAATTTTAACCTTCAAATAAGCCCTTATTGCTACCCTAAAACCTTCCCTATTTCTACCTATATCAACCTCTTTTCTGCCCATTGCCACCCCTTTTCCTCCATTCGTGGTGGTGCCGATAAGTCTCCCTTTTCTCCCTTTCCCCTTCTCTTTTTGTGCCAATTTTGGCTGCTGTATTTTTAGCCAAGAAAACACATTTTTCCAGCTTAAAAATCATGTTTTTGGATGTCCCTAACTAGCCTTTAAAAACCTCTTTTTGTGCCTTGCGAAATCATCCCTTTCATGGCCAATAATGGTGGTGTGCCACTCTAAACCACCATTAGAGGCTACTGAATTTTATTATTTTACCACATTTTTCCAGCAAGTTTTTAATTTGTATTACCTTACTCTAATCAGCCTTTAATCATGTGTGATTTAGGAATAATTAATCCCTATCATTCGACAACTTAGATATGGGTAACGGGTAGAGTAAAGTGCAGATCTATGCAAGATCTTGCACTGTTTTGATTTTGTTTGGAGTTTTTGCTTTGTCAAAATTTTTTAAGGCCTTAATTTGGATTTTTTTACTGACTTTTGAGTATTAAATATGATGTAGGTGATGGTTTGAACATCTCGGATCAGCAATGAAGTTGGGTTTTGTTCGTATTCTCGTTTCACATCAAACAGTGTAAGTTGCTTAACCAAATTAGATCTGAAAATTTATGGATTTAACACTAATTTGGACAAACCCTTATAGGGATTTTCAAGGCTATTTTTAATGGTAGTTAATGTGTTAGATGTTGTTATTTGGTGTTAAGTACGTTTAAGGTGTTATATTGGAAACATAAACTCTTACAGTTTAGTGCTACGAAGGCGAAATAAGGTGTGGGTTCTAACTTATTAAAATAAGTGTTAAATTTATGTTTTTTAATGATTAAATTGATATTTAAGTTTGTTGGTCAGCTTATTTAAAATTTTAAATAAGCGATTTAAATGTGGCCGAATTAGGTACATTTCGAGCCTAATTAAATAGCATGAATACAAAGCTACTATGGTTGATATTTGTATGCTAATATTTGTGTGATTCAAAATGGTTGATTGGGATAGTAAATGTTGTTGGGTGTATGTATAGCATGTGTTGATATGAAATGATATTTGAATGCCTGAATTGTATTCTTCAGTGAAATGCCATTAAATGTTCTAATTGAAAGCTAACTATACATGCATTGAAAGGTTGCTTTAGTAGCATGATAAATTGCTGTTGAAATGATTATAATATTGAGACATGATAGAATGCTATTGAATTTGAATGTGAAATCAAATGCATGATAATTATTCCATTGAATTGAAATGATTGATATAATGAAAGCGCGTAAAACATGCAACTGAACTGAGATTGAAATGGAAGCATGTACTTACTGGTAAATTGTATAACATAATGCATGTGCATGGGGTGGGTTATTATGGATGACAGAGGAGTTCCATGGAGTACCGGTGGTAAATTAAGTCCGCATTAATATTGTCAGTGCACTACACTGGGAGTAATGAGGAGATTGGTCATTATATCGCATATTGATTGGAAATATAATTGCATTGTTTATAATGGTGGTTTAACCACATCGAGCTCAGCTCACAATATTTGGAGATTGGTAGACGGGTTCTAGAGAACTCGTGGAGTGTAGCGGATGGATGGGTAGGAATCTTTTTGCATTGCATTATGCTTATGATATACTCAAATGTTAATGTTTTATGCTTCGTATTATGCTGTATTGAATTATTGATTGTTGTCCGTATGAATGATTATGTGTTTAAACTGTTATTGAATCACACTGAGTAAGTTTAGCTCACCCCATAGTTTCAAACATCTCAAGTAATGCTTGAGACTAGGGAAAATTACTTATCCATTTAACAAAATTTGATTTACTGAAATTCATTTTCTATTTATTTATATAAAGATAATAGGGAAAATTACAAAACTAAATTATCCTTAAGTTTAGGATAAAGCATAACAATTTCCTATATATCTTGAATACCTAAAAAGAACTATTTTAGACTGGTAGTGCCCATAGTCTTCACTGACCGATGAAAAGCTTCACCATCTCCAATAAAATCTATAACTTGTATTTGAGGATAAGAAGTAGCAGCTCATAATCTATTTCTTGGTCAAACTGGTTTAGACTTGGTAGTCGATTATCATCGCTAATTAAATCTCCCCATTCATCCCTATTAGAGACAAGTTTTAACAGAGGGTTTTCTTGTATCTTTAAAGCTTTCCATTTACCGGAGTTGGAAACCGGATTTGTTAAAGAGTTGAGATAACCCTTTCTCTTTTGATTGAGGAGTGAATTTGATTCCATCTCCACCAAAATCTGATGATCATCCCTAATTAAATATGTTCATCCCTATTAGAGACAGGTGTCAATAGAGGGTTTTCTTGGATCTTCAAAGCTTTACATTCACCGGAGTTAGAAATTGAATTTCTCGAAGGGTTGAGATAACCCTTTCTCTTTCGATTGAGGAAGGAATTTGATTCAATGGTTTAATAAATCAAATTGAGTAGGTGGATCAATGAACAAGAAATTAAAAGCAAAAGACAGATAAGAGGATGCTAAAAAGCTTAGATAGATGATGAACCATTTCTAATTTGTCCACTGGTGATATTTATAAATAGATGAGAGTGGGTATGTCGGTGTATATCCCAAAATCTAGCCGTTTTAAGAGCTTCATGTTGAAAAATATGGACATCACATATATAATAAGGGTAATTACATGTTATTTTTTATAGGTTAGCCCAAATTAAAAGTGATCTAATTTGGTTAAAATTTTATTGGGCTTTAATTATTAAATAAAGTATGGGTTAAATATGTGTAGATACTCTAGTAATTAAGTTCTAATCAAATTCTAATTAATGATGGGCTAATTAGAATTTGATTAGAACTAATATGCCAAGGTTATAAATATTAGGGTTATGGTCCCCAAATTACACAAAATGTAATGGCCTAAATTCGGCAATGAATACGGGTAAGGGGTGTTACACAAAAGATATCTTTTCTAATATCACATCGTTAGGAAAGAGAGAGCAAATATTCTCTGAATTTCTTGTATGCTAATTTGGAAGATCAAATCCCCAAGATCGGGTAAAACTTCAAGAAATTCATGGATTCAGGTACGCTTCCGCATCTAGTTTTGTTCTTGATTTATTCTTGATGATTAGACATGATAGATCCTAGTTTATAGTTCTAATTTTATATTAGATATTATTTAAAATTCTAACAAGTGACATCCGAGATTTGTCATGTTGAATCATTGAGAATGAATTGATTCTTTATTAGTTTTGGATTGATTCTTTTTTCTTTTTTTAATTTTATGGATTTGATATTTTAATTATATATTATGTTGAATCTTTGAGATTCTTGATAAATTTTTGGGTTTTAATTCTTTAAATAAAGTTTTAAGATTTTATAAATATAATCTAGTTTAATATTTGCATATGCTATTCGAAAGATAAATGTTTATTTATTTATTTATAATCAATTGATAAAAATTGATTTGTGTGAGATTTTTTTCTCTTCTTTTCACACAATTATTTTATAAATTTTGGTTAAAGTTATTATTAAATTAAAATTACAGACTTACAACTTTTTTACAATTGAAGAATTCTAATTGGGTTGTATAATTGGTTTTGAAAGTTAATTTTCTTGATAATCGAATAAATGAATGTTGGTAAGATATATTTTTTTTCGCACTATTTGTTTTAAATTTTCTGTTTGTAGTTGAATATTAATTGGAATCATCATCCTTTGTCTTTATTTATGATGAATTATATTCACCATTGAATTCAATTCATATATACGAATGATTATTTTTGGTTTCTTTTATAATTATTTTATGTAAGTTTTAGTCTTTATGGAATCTAACTAAAATTAAAATATTTGAGATTATTTTTTTAAATATGGTGGCTATGAATTTTCATAGGTAGTTTTGCATATAAAGACTTTTATATAATTTGAGATTCTTATTATATTTTGTGGTTATGGATTTTTTTTAGTATTTGTGCGTATAAAGAAGTTTTATGATAATGTCTTTAGTCATGAATATAAATTTGAGTTTACATGAAATATGTAAGGCAAGCCAGTATTATTTTTATATTTGTGTGTGTATATATATTATATGCATATCAATGATTTTGAGGATTAATGCATGATTATAGTTTGTGTGAACGAGTGTTTATAACCATTATTCAATAAGATATCTTTTATAGTTCAATTGGTGAAATTAAGTTTGATAGATATCATTGAAGTTAAATTTTGTTGTTGTTGTTGTTGTTATGGTTATATATTCTATTTTATGGGTGCTTTGGTGCAAATTCATGTCAACTATATACATACTTAAATATTTTGGTTTTAAATTTGGTTATATAATCTTAGGTTTTGGCATCTTATGGTTCCAAATATTTGATTAAATTATGATGATATGGTTTATTGTATGAATTGTGGGATATGCCAACTATTATGATTTTGTTTTTTGAGATTTATTGATTTGAAAATATTTTTCAAGTATTTATGTGAATATCTGTTTAATCATAAATACAACTTTGGATTTACATGGTAAATTCAAGGTAAGTTTTTCTATTTGATTATGAATACATGTATATGCGTGAATTGCTTTGGTGTTTTTCTCTATGCCAAAATTATGAATACATATGCTTGTTAATTATTTGGCTTTAAACCATTATATTATTTCTATTTAGTTTTGATATATATGATTTTGGAACAAAAAAAAAGAAAAGAAAAGAAATAGTCAAAAAAAAATTTAAGGTTTTCGGTTTTTTATTGCATTATTAAGACAACCTTATTTTGGGTTATTTCAGAGTCTATAAAGCAATAAAAAAATAGTTTTGACATTTGACTATTGGGGAAATTTAAATTTGAATATTGGTATGTTTATATATATTTTAAAATAACTTAATTGAAGCAAAAAGTCACCAAAGTGATTTCTTTGTATAAATTATTGTGTTTTAAAATATAAAAATTTGTGTGCATGTAACTTAAGTTATGTTGATATTGATCGGCCCAAATGAAGGTTAATAATATTACATGTACAATTATGGTGATAAACATGTGACGATTATTCAGTTTTACATGTGTAATAAATTAGCCTAAAAGAAGATTTATTGTTCGACATATTCTTATTGTCAATGTTTGATTACTACACCAAGATATCACTTACAAGTTAATATTTTTTTCAAAGATGAAATATTAATGGAGTGACTGATATCTTAAGATGAGGTTTACCTTTATTTAAATTATTTTGGTTTAAATTTGAAGCCTTATGTGAGGTTGTTTATGGTTTAAGATTTATTCATCTATTATTATATTTGCCAACATCATTGTATGTTGTTTTGAGATAAATATATATATATACTATTATCTTTTAATTTGATTGAAAGATGAAATTAAAAGAAATATTTTGAAACAAATAAATTCAGATTTTGGCTTTAGGTTTTAATTAAGGATGTCTAATATTTTTAAATAAATTAGTTGAAATAAAATGTCGCCAAAGTAACCTCTTTTGTGTAGATTAGTTTATTTAAAATATCAAGATGATTATATGTTTTTGTGATTCATGCGTTTATTAATTGATCCAAAGGTAAGTTAATATTTGGCAGAATTATAACGACATCTATGGTGATAAATGTGTGACAATTATAAGGTATTTTATGTGAGCAATAAGTTAGTCCAAAGATTAGTTCATTGTTTGACATAGTTTATTGTCAAGTTAGTCCAAAGATTAATTCATTGTTTGACATAGTTTATTGTCAATGTTTGATTGCTACAACAAGAGTATCATTTGTTGTTAATATTACTGTCCAAAGACTTGATATTAATGTAGTGTTTGGTATCTTGAGATGTGATTAGCCATTATCTTGAATTTATTGTTTACTTATGAATATTGATGTAAGCTTATTTTTTGTTCTATATTCAGCTAATTCATCTTCTACTGCCACAATATCTGCTAATATAAATTCTATACACATGCTTAATGGGACTAATTTCAATGAATGGAAAAGGCACTTACTTATAATGTTTGACTGTATGAACATAGACCTTGCACTAAAGGAAGAACTACTCATACCTCTCACTACGGAAAGCACCCCCTATGTTAAAAGGGATTTTGAAAGGTGGGATCGTTCAAATTACATGAGTCTAATGATCATGAAGTACAACATTTTAGAAGTCTTTAAGGGCAAAGAATCTAAAAAGATTACTCAGGCCAAAATTTCGTTGACGAAATTGAGAAACGTTTTGTTAAAAACGATAATCACTACACCAAAATAGGGTTTTAGTGACGTTTTTAGCAGTGTTTGAAAAGAAAACGCCACTAAAAGTCGAATAGATCGAGTATTACAGGCGTTTGTTAAAAAACGTCGCTAAAGATCGAGCATTAGTGGCGTTTTTGAGAAAGCGCTGCTATAGATCAACTTATAGCGGCGTATTTTTAAAAATGCCGCTAAAAGATTAAAGAGAACGACTTTTTTTTGCTTCAATGGCATTAGCGGCGCTTTCCAAAAAACGTCGACGCCGTAATAGATCCAACATTAGTGGCGTTTTTAAGAAAGCGCCGCTATAGGTCGATCTATAGTGGCGTTTTTTTTAAAAACGCCGCTAAAAGATTAAACAGAACGACGTCGTTTTTCTTTGAGCTTCAGTGGCATTAGCCGCGCTTTATGGAAAACGCCACTATAAATCTAAACTATTTTAAGTTTTATGGATTATGGGTTTAAGGGTTAGGGTTTAAGCTTGATGGTTTATGTTTTATGATTTAAGGTTTTGGAGATTGTAGCTTAGGGTTTAGATTAATTAGTATTTTTTAATTTATATATTAAATAATCTCTTATATAATTGTAAAAGAGATCATTTTAATTTTAATATATTAAAATTATAACAAATTATTTATTGAAAAATAAATAAATAAAGTAATAAATTAATATGGATATATAACTATCTATTTTGGATAGGACAAAATTATAACAAATTAAATAAGGTCTTATTTTTATTTTGAATTCGATTTTATTTTGATCATATCTAAAACTAACTTTATAAACAATATAAATTAACTACACCATTCACTTAACTATGGGAAAGTTACTTAATTATGAAAAGTTACAGTTTGATAAATAAACTATTTAGAGGTTTTCATTTAACTAAGTTACGAAGCTGTTAAAATCAATGTTATGGCTTTCTTTAAACCTTAACCCGGCCCCTAACCCCTTAAATCAATAACCCTTTAAATTTCAAACCCTAAACCTCTAGTCATAAACCCTAAACTATAAACCTTAAACCCTAAAAATTAAACCTTAAATCCTAAGCCATAAAACCTTAAATTATAGACACTAAACCCTTAAACCCTTAAATATAGATTCCTAAATCATAAAACGGTAAACCTAAATCACTAGACCAGCTTAAGTTATAAACCCTAAATCTTAAACCATAAACCCTAAATCCAAAACCATAAAACCTTAAACTATAGACAGTAAACCCTTAAACACTTAAATACTAAATCTTAATTACCTGTAAGAATAAATTTCATATGGATATATATTGATATATAGATATTAATGTAAAAGAACGACACAAACATATAAAAAATGGGAAACCACATTTCAATATCTATTCTCTAAATATTCAAATTATATATTACCATGTAATGTTTTAATAAAAAAGTTAATAATATTAACTATTTAGATTAATTAATAATATTATAAAAATATATAGACTAAATGATATTAAAAATTAAAGTAGATGCAAATAAATCTAAAATTTAAATATATTAGAGAGACCAAATTTGTAACGTTTCGATTTTTGGGGCCTAGAAGAGTTGGGCTTTGAGTCTGGGATTCAGATAGAAGGAAACCTGAATAATTAAGAAGTTTTAAATATTACCGTTTAAGAAAAAAATTTTGAATTACTACTAGAAAGTTTTTCTATATTTATTATTACGGATATTTTAAATTTTTATGAAATTTTAATTAGTATTATGAGATAAAATTATTAGAAAAATATTACTGTATGTATGTTTGAAAATTTTTATTATTTGTTGTATTATTGGTATTTGAAATTATTATTAGATATGTTTATGAAATTATTATTATTATTATTAATTAAATATGTAACGAAGGGGTATAATATGGGGAAAGGTCCGGGGCTCGGCCTATAGCTTTAGCAAAATTCTTGAATCTTGCCTCTTAAGGGAATCTGGCCAGTAGGCTTCATTAATAAATTAGGGCTGAGTTTTAGCACAAGCAGGTATCTGGCCCAGTGGCTAAGGACGCTAGGGAGGTGATTGGGTTCAAGGTGCGGTGTGCGTAATTTGGGGTTTTTTTAATATGCAGATCGCGGTTAGAATAAGGGTTAAGAGGAGTTGCTAGTATAATTTAACACGAAGAACGCTTTGATGCAGCGGCAGCAGAGCGCTAAGGAGACCCAGGGGTCACGAGTTCGAATGCAGGGGACAGCGAAACTTGTTTTATTTCTTTTAAGTAGCCCGTGGCTGAAGCGAATAAGGCTTATAAGTAAATGCAGACATATTATAACAAAAGCGAGGTGTCGCAGCGGCAAGCAGTGTGGCTGAGCGTTCTAGAGGTTGAAGGTTCGAGTGGCATGGAAGGCGGAATTTCCCTTTTATTTTTAAACGGACTAGAGCTTCAGGAGGTAAGGTTTAAAATTAACTGTGACCGTATATTAGCAAGAATGAAAGTATGGTGCAGTGGCCAGCAGCACGAGCGTAGGTGCAAGAGTGGACTGAGGTCTGGAGTTCGAGCTGTTGTACGCGTAATGGGCTACCAATTTTGCTGCTCACGTGGGGGGGGGGGGGGGGAGTTAGAGTTTGACCGAAACTCTTCTTAGCAGCATGATGAAGCGGTGGATAAGGCTGCAGATCAGCGGTTAGGAGTTTGAATGAAATTCAAACTTCGAATTTGGTCAGGAATTAAGAAGCTAAAAGGAAGGAATTAAAATTGGAAAAGGACTTTATTTTATTCTAATCTTATCTTATTTCTTTTGCTCATATTCTTTTTTATTTTTCTCAAAAGCTGAACAAGTCCCTCCTTTTCTATTTTCTTTCCTCGAAGCCAAATTCTTTTTAAAATGACTTTCTTCTTAAATATTGGTTGCCGATTACTCCTTTGGTTGAAACCATATCTCTTTTCCTTTTAATATTTCAAAAGACCGAACCTCTAATCTTACATCTCTTCCTCTACTGATTGTTTCTTCGATGGTGAACTTATCGTCAACTATTTTTTTTCTTTTAGATCGCAATAGCCATATTCTAGGATAGATCCAAAAGCCGAAAAGCCTCATATTGTAGTGATTCGGGAATTAATATTTAGATCTATTTTCTACGCACGTTTAAGTTGGATTCACAACGAATCTGGGGTAGGAAGGTATTTGGAATGTTCTTCAACGAGTAGATATCTTGGTAAGTATTCGAACCTTCTTTCCATTTGTATCTTGTGGTTTAAAGAAAAGCCGAAAACCCCTATATGCAAAGGGTGCCTGTCGACTAAACTAAAAGGGTTTAGTTGTGTTATTTGATTTGTTTTGCTCTAGTGTGGATTAAAGGCTACTAATCGAGGGCTTGGATATTTGGAACGACCAGAATTAGATCTAGTCCATTTTTCCGGCAAACGTAAGAACTTTAGTGCCTAAGGTGTTAAGGGCCAAATATGGTAAGGGTTTGATGTGTTAAGTTGTTATGGATTCATAGTTTAACGTGTTAGTAACTGATTGTAGGCAACTTGTGTGTGGAACTCGTCAACGTTTCGTTGAAAAACATGTGTGTAAACGACACCCACTCATAGACTAGATCGGCAAAAGCCGAAAAGTCGAAATGCCGAAAAGTCGACATTTATGAACTTGCGAGCGTGCGAGCGCTAATGAGGTGGTTTGTTTGTTAATTTTGGTAATCATAAGCGGTAAGAGTGCAGAGTGCGCAATTTCGTGCACTTCGGTATATTTGGGCTTAATGGGCCGAAAATAGGGTAGTGGGCCAACGGGCCCAATTCAGTAAAAACGCTCGGTAAGTGTTTCTGTTAATGCGTTAATGGTTATAATATGAGTGTAAACTCTAGAATAGTAAATTTTACTAAAATACCCCTAAGTATGAAAATTACCATTTTACTTTTAGGTGCAAAATGACCGTTATACCCCTAGGGTTAATTTTGACTGAAATGCATGATATTCTGATTCTGTTTGTTGTATGCCATGACATGTATATCTGTTGCATAGGATCTGGGTTATGTTATAGAGGAAGAACCCCTTCTGGTGGCTATGCCACATATTCTGATATAAGCAGCTTTGCTACGGATTATAGTTAGTACCGCAACCGATGCTAACACTGTAAGTGTAGGGATGGCGTGGGTGATTTATTCCCCATAGGAAGTGTAGGGATGGACGGAGGCAAGTGCAGGTTTGGATGGGGTTATCATGCATTAATTATATGAGGCTATTTTGTTATGGGCCAACTATATTGAAATGGGCCCAACTGTGTTAATATGGCCAAGGCCCAATATATCTTGACTTGTAATAGGGCTACAGCCCAGATTGATACTGCTATGGGCTAGGCCCAATATACTCTGATACTGTAAGGGGCTATGGCCTAGATTAATATTGATATGGGCTAAGGCCCAATTAACACTGATTTCCAAATAGGGCTTAGGCCCAGTAAAGCTTGAACTGATTTGGGCTCTGGTTGGGATACTTTACACACTGAGTTTTCCAAACTCACCCCCTTTCTCTTCCATCCTTGCAGGTGAGCCTTAGTTGGTGGACTTGGAGCTAGGCGAGATTCAGAGTGGCCACGAAGATTAAGTTTCTATTTTCTTTAAAATAGCTTTCGCATTTATTATTTTGATTATTTTTATTCTAGTTTAAGTTGTAATCGGGCCGCTCTTTTTATTATTTTTAATATTTTGGTTTATTAAATTGGTTAGCTCTAGGGCGCGTTTTATAAAAGTTACTTATTTTCAAAATATCACGATTACCGAGCAAAGCTTCCGCAACGTAAATGTTTTCAAAGGAAATAAATATTTTAAATGGACTTAAATGTAATTTGTTGTTCGTGGACAAGTAATACGCTTTAAGTGTGGCAATAGATGTGTGCATGTCTAGGATTGGATCCATGAATAGCTTGGTAGTAGTCCAATAGACTCACCTCTTCTTTTCTGGCTTCCTACCTGTTGCACAGCTTCCATTCACTTTAATCTATAACGAAAATATTCTTCTCAAAGATTTTTAATTAAAACATGAGTTTTACAATAACGCTCCAATGAGTTTTACATTAAGAAGGGTTTTCAATGAAAACATGGTTTTCAAAAAACACTTCAATGTGACACGCCGAATTCGGCCGTAACGTCTGGGCCGGGTTTGGGGTGTTACAAAATTAAAATTTAACCATGTATTAATAGTAAATAATAATAATAATAATAATAATAATAATAATAAAAAGAGAAAAAAAAGGGAGGAAAAAATATTGCATACTTAGTGGCGATTTAGAAAAAAAAAACACCGCAAACATGTATTAATAGCTTAAACTATGTCGTTTTAAAGCTTTGTTATTAGTGGTGCTTTTAAAAAAATGCCACAAAAACATCCATTAAGAGAATGTAAAACGGCGTCGTTTACATCCTTGTTATTAGTGGCGCTTATATAAACGCCGCAACAGGTGTGAATTACCGGTGTTTTCACTAGAAAACGCCACAAACGTATATTAATAGATTGCAAAACGGCGTCGTTATTACCTTGTTATTAGTGGCGCTTTTTCGAAAAACGCCACAAAACATCTAAAGAGATTTTAAAACGTCGTCGTTTTATAGCCTTTTATTAGTGGCGCTTTTATAAACGCCACAAAAGGTGTGAAATATCGGTATTTTCACTAGAAACGCCACAAAAATCTATTAACAGATTGCAAAAATTGCGTCGTTTGTAGCCTTCTAATTAGTGGCACTTTATAAAAACGCCACAAATATTTATTAATAGATTGAAAATAGCGTCGTGTTTTGAAACCCCAATTTCCCTTTACTTTTCCCCAGTTCAGTTTACCCAATTGTTTTTCCCTTTACTTCGTCTATTTCAGAAATCCCCTCAAATTTCTCATTACTTCCAAACCCTGATTTCAAAAATCCCCTATAATTTCCCCTAAAGAAATATCCTTAAATCGTTTTCCCCAAAGTCCCTTTGATTTGCTCTACTATCAGTAGTTTTCCCATAACCCCAAATCAAAATTTTTAATTTTGCACCCTAACTGCGTCTGCGTCTTTCCCAACTTAAACCCGATTTCATTCCCACATTTACCCAATTTCTTTTCTCTCATTTTCCCTAACTGTGTCTGCATCTACGTATGCCTCTTCTCTCCACCGCTTCTGTTGGAATTTCGAGTCCTATAGGTATTGTTACTACTTATATGGACACTTTATTTAGTTTTAGCCTCTTTGAAAATGGATAATGCATGTCATCTTTGTGTTTATATTGATTTTGTTAGGTTGTATTTTATTACTTTATAAGCTTCGAATTTATATTTTTTTTATGAGTACAATGTGTCTTACTTGGGTGTTTAGGAAATGATGAGATCTTGAGAAAAGGGTTTTCCAGTTTGTTCATGTTATGAGATCTTGTGTTCATGTTGTTCATATACAACAGTTATTGTTGTTGACCATTTGTAAAAAAAGAATCATTTACCCGGTGATGTAAGAGTAATGAATTTTTACTGAAGTGAAATTGTATTAAAATTTATGCATATAATAGTATAAATAAAAAGATGCAGCAATATAAAAATATGATCAAAAGCAAAGTAACTCGTATAATTAAATCAGATAATCAGTACCATACTTATTTACAAATAAGTAAAGAATCATTTACTTGGTGATGTAAGAGTAATGAATTTTTACTGAAGTGAAATTGTATTAAAATTTATGCATATAATATGAGTTGGAAGCTAGTTAGTCAGTACCATACTGGTGGGCGTATCGTTTTTGCCTTAATACTAGTTAGTACCAGTACCAACATGTTTCAATGTATTAGTATTTTTAAACATTTTTCACATATATATCTTTATTCTGATTTTTAGTTTCTTAATAACTTAAATGTTATAATACATGATTTATCTCAATTACATCCATATATGATATATATACATAATATATCTCAATTACATCCATATAAATATATTTATATGTAAATATAAGTTTTAAAATTATTAATTAGGTTCAATAACTTAATTTATAACTATATTTTAATTTTAAATGTAAGTATAGAAAAATAAAAAAAGGAACATTTAAAAAGATTGGTTTAAAATATCAAAATTGTGTACCAATCGGTATGGGCTGAAATTGACTGATACAGGCTGAAACACACCGAAATATCCAAAATGCACATAAACTTTGACTGAAACAGAACATAGACTACTTTATACCGGTTTAGGACTGGAACAGTACTTACTGGCCAGTATTGGTACGGTACTGACTACCATGGTTGGAAGACTGAATTTAGTTAGGATAAACTTGAGAACTAAAGTTTTATGTGTTAGTCGCTTGAAAATCAAATTAACTATTCTCCACGATTGACCAAGCTTCTTTTTCTTGTTGAATTGGATTATTGGTTATCCTTTTTGCCTAGCGTATCTTTCTAGATGAAGATCTTTAGCTTAGAATCACGATGAAAACCATGTTTAGCTTACCAATTCATCATAAAGGATTATAACTTTGCTTTAATTTTTACTTTTGTAGATTGAGTTCATCAAAGTGCAAAATATTGAAGCCCCTTTAGTTCTTGTAAGACTAATTTCTTTCTGTTGTTTCATCTTCCTGCTAGTCGTAGAAACAATTTCTTCTTCCAAGAATATAACCTCTTGAAATGTTTTTCTTTTCCCCCGATACAAGGAGAAATATCTTTTTCATTCTTGGCATATAGTTTTCTATCTAACATTTGATAATGTTCAACATCTTTTTCAATAAGTGCCTTTTATTTGTTTTTCTGTTAAGGACACATGTTTGATTTTCATTCCTACTAGTGAACAATATTTTGGCTTGGAAAGAAACACTAAAATTTCATAAAGTGATATATTCCAAAATTCTTGCAGTTGATTCTGATTTCTAAGATTAAACTCATTGTAGATGTTTAATTTTCCATGAAGGTAGGGCACTCTATTGGTTCATATATAGCACTAGAAATGCTAAGGAGGCTGCCAAAGAAGGTGGAATGACCATTTTCAACTAATTTATTCGACATAATTTTTACCGTTCAAGTTTGTGAAACGAAAAAAATTGTTTCATAAAATTCCTCATCTGGTGTTTTAGGTATTGGTTCATATATGGTACGGTACGCCCACCAGTATAGTATCAATAGCAATGAACACATAGAGTAATGCCATTTCATTTTTCTTTACTTATTTACAAATTGATAGAATTCAACTTATAGGTTAATGATATAGGTTTAATGCATTGCTTCCTTGGATGGGATTCATCCACTTTGTTTAATGCATTTTTTTACTATTCAATTTGCGATTTTCAATATCAGATGTACGTTTCAGATGCTTTAAAGTTCACAGGCACTACGAAATAAGTCATTTTTTGGGAGCACTTTTCTCCCTAATTTTCTTTTTAAAGTGAATAATATCAAGAACTTCGAGATTCACAATCAGTTTGTTTAATGCATTTTTCCATTACACGTGTGATGATGATACTGGATAATCTATTTGGCTAATGCATATTTGATTACACATAAATTTCCCGTGTAATGAAATTGATGTTGCAAATTAGCAGGTTTATAGTTGTGAGGTTTTCTACTTATGGATTAACTTTTGATATCCATTAGCCTTGTACTTTATCAGAATGTGTTATATTTCCTCAACAATGTCTAATTTGAGTTTATAGAAGCAATAAACCCATGTTGTAAACGGTGGATGTAGTAAACCCATGTTAGTCTAATTTCAAAGGGTTTTTGAATTTCCATTTTAGTCTATAAATTTTCAAGTTTATTATTGTACATTTTTTAATGTAAAAATCAAATTACTATTCTTGTTTATCCTTGGATTATTTTTTAATTTCATGGTTGTTCGTTGTTTGCAGGTGTAATTTAATTAGCTGGAATTGACTCTACCATCCAATTTACAATTTCTATAAGGTATGTATATTTAATTTGCGAAATCTTTATTTGATGTCTCTCCATTGAAATCTGCCATGTATTCCATGAGCTAAGTAAATTTTTGCTCAATTTGCAACCTTTTAATAATATTATACCTCTCTATATGTATGCTTGCCACATGAATTTTTTCTACCCTATTTTTGTAATTTGTGATTAAATATTTCTATATTTCTATCACGATTTTTAATAAATTAAATTATTAGTATAATATGTCCCATCTCCGATACGAATATTTAATAAAATATTTTTTATATTTTTTATAATTAAATTTAAATTATTATTGAAATATTCTCGTCCGTTTTATCATTTAAGTTAAAACATTTTATTAAAAATAAATCATAGCTTTTAAGCTAAATACGGATGTTCACACAATGCTTTAACATGTACTTAAGAAAAGATGACTTGTAAAACATAAATTAAATTAAGTGTGGACTATTGTACATCTATATTTTAACTGCACATGTGATTTGTCAAATAAAAGCAAAAGATATGTCTATATTAAAACAAGGTTCAATCTTATTTTAATTAATATAATTTGGATAATTTATTTAAATATTATTTAATTAATATAATTTGGATTAATTTATTTAAATATTATTAAATTAATATAATTTTTATAAATATTATTTAATTAAAATATTTTTTTTCCATGTGATTTTCCACATCGTCAAAATTTATTTTTCTTATTTTTTTCCGAGGTATAAAAAATGGAATGTTGAAGTAATAAATTTATTGTCAAGTTTAATATATAAGAACATATTAAATCTAAGAAAATGGAATGCTGAAAATAATTAAAATATTATATCATTTTAATATATAAGAATTTATACTGTATAAATTATTACTGTGCAAAATTTATAAGATTCTAAAAATATATATACTTGAATACATCACTAGTACGTAAAATATATACTTGAACTTACATAACTAATTACTTACATAACTTACATAACTCACATAACTCACATAACTTATTTAACTTACATAACTTACATAACTCACATAACTTACAGAACTTACATAATTTACATAACTTACATAATACATAAATATATATCATATCATAACTTACATAACTTAATTAGAGTTATAAATAAACAACTTACCCGTGTAATTTATTGTCAACTTTAGAAGTCAAGAACTACGAAATGGATAGGAGTTGGATGAAATTGTCAAGGGTAAGCAACGCTTATCGAAATGGAGTACAAACTTTTCTAAATTTTGCATTTCAAAATGCAAGCCAAGAGAATATGATTCTTTGCCCGTGTAAGAAGTGTGGCAACATCAATTGGCATTTTCGTGAAGTTATTTACGAACATCTAATTGTTGATGGCTTTATTTGGGGTATAAAAAATGGATTTTCCATGGAGAATGTACATCTAGTGGAACTTCTTCAACGATTAATCTGACTTATCCTGATACTGATTACCACCAGGATGTTAGACAAGATGACATGGAAGGTATGTTGCGGGATGCATTTAATATGCACAGTCATGGTGAGCAATTGTTTCCACCTGACTTTATTGCATCCGATGATTGTAATATTGGTGGAAATATTTTTTGCGAAACGGGAACAAGTGCACCTGATGAGGAGCCAAATGAAGAAGCGGCGAAGTTTTACAATTTACTTAATGAAATGAACGAAGAACTTTACAAGGGATCAAAATATTCGAAATTGTCCTCCTGCATTCGTCTATTTCACTTAAAATGTTTGGGAGGGTGGACCGAAAACTCTTTTACAATGCTGCTAGAGTTTCTGAGAGAGATGTTTCCGTTTGCAAAAATCCCCCAGTCTTGTCAAGATATGAAGAGACTAATAAAAGATTTGGGACTTGGGTACGATAAAATTCATAGCTACCCAAATGACTGCATGTTGTACTGGGGTGATCAGAAGAACCAATAGTCTTGTCATGTTTACGGTAAGTCATGTTGGATGAATAAGAATACAGAAGATGTGAATGTGGATGAAGGTGGGGCACAGTTAAGAAAGAAGCCAGTCAAGGTTTTGCGATATTTTCCCCTAATACCAAGACTTCAAAGGCTTTTCATGTCGTCAAAGACGGCCGATTCTATGAGGTGGCATAATGATCAACGAACCGATGATGGATTATTAAGGCATCCTGCTGATTCTTTAGCTTGGAAATCGTTTGACAGTAAATTTCCAAGCTTTGCAAGCGATCCTCGGAATGTAAGGCTTGGGCTAGCAGCTAACGGCTTTAATCCTTCTAAAATCATGAGTACTTCATACAGTACTTGGCCTGTAGTGCTTGTTCCTTACAATTTGCCTCCATGGATTTGCATGAAGCAATCTTCATTCATTTTATCAATAACTATCCCTAGAGAGAAATGTCTCCGAAATGATATTGACATCTATTTGTAGCCACTTATTGAAGAGTTAAAACAGTTATGGTCGGGTGTTGAGACATATGATGTATTGAGAAATGAGAACTTTAATTTACATGCAGCTTTGTTGTGGACAATTAATGATTTCCTGGCTTATGCTAATTTATTGGGTTGGAGTACTAAAGGACGTTATACTTGTCCTTGTTATGCAGCGCAAACTTGTTCGAAGTGGTTGTATAATGGGAAGAAGTTTTCTTACATGGGCCATCGTCGGTGGTTAGATGGAAATCATAAATTTAGATTTCAGAGGACTCTATTTGACGGTACTGAAGAGTACAGAGGATCTCCTGAGCAAGCCGTTGGATCTGAAATCTTGTTTATGTTTAAAGATATCAATTTTAGTTATGGGAAGATGAATCAACCACCTAACACGCAAACAAAGAGAAGATCAAGGGATGAGTTTGATGATGAATCTGACGAAGAGGATGATCCTAATGAGGCAGACTTGTGGAAAAAAAGGAGTATTTTTTTTAGTTACCTTATTGGGAGAACAACATTTTACGCCACAATCTTGATGTCATGCATACTAAGAAAAATGTCTGCGAGAACATAATTGGGACAATTTTGAATGTCGATGGAAAATCAAAAGATAATTTTCAGAGTCGACTTGATTTAGTTGATATGAGAATTCGGCGTGATCTTTATCTTCAAGTACTTCCAAATAGGAAATATCGGTTGCCGCCTTCTATTTTTTCAATGTCAAAGAAAGAGAAAGAGGTGTTCTGCATGGTGTTGAAGGATATAAAGGTCCCAGATGCGTATGCGTCAAATATATCTCGATGTCTGAGTCTTAAATATTGAATATTATATTCATTAAAATCACATGATTACAACATCTTGATGCAAGATTTACTCCCAATTTCTTTACGGTGCTGTATGTCAAAAAATGTGACGTCCTATATAATTGACCTATCCAATGTAATGAAAGCTATTTGTGGCAAAGTTTTGGATGTTGAAGAACTTGAGAAAGTACAGGATCGAGCCGCTTTGACTTTATGCAATTTGGAGAAGATCTTTCCACCTTCCTTCTTCACTATTATGATGCACTTGGTAATTCATCTCCCTCACGAAGCAATACTTGGTGGACCGGTTTTTTATCGATGGATGTATCCTATAGAAAGGTGCTAATTTATTTGTCAAATATTCATTCATTTGCCTCTATATATTTAGTTACAGCTTTTGATAAATATTGTATATCGTGTTTAAGTTTCTAAGCAAATTGAAGTCTTATTGTCGTAATAAGCGTTATCCAGAAGGATCAATTGCTGAAGGTTACTTGGCAGAGGAGTGCATGACCTCCTATTCTAGATATTTAGAAGATGTTGAAACACGATTAAATAGACCAAATAGAAATGCTGGGCTCAATGATCATAACTTAGCCGAAACTTATTTATTCCAAAGTTATAGAGAACCAATCGGCAAAGCTAAAATTGCAGAATTAGATGATATATCGTGGATACAAGCACATCGATATGTACTCTTTCGCCAAGATTCAGTTGAACCGTTGCGCAAGTAAGTTCTAAAATTTCCTCACATATTCGTCGTTTTGATTTGTTTATCTTTTAACCAATTAAACTTGTTTTTAACATAATGAGTACAAACAAATTTTGAGATCTCGTGCACGCTCTCGAAGATTACAACATCGAGAGATTAATAAGTTATTCACAGAATCTTTTCATGAATGATTAAGCCAAACGGTATGTAACTGAAGTTAAGTTACATATAATCACGAAATTTAGTTAATCAAATAAGAATGTTTTTACATAATACATCTATAATTACTCAATTTACTTTTGATTCAATAGGTTTGGAGTGGGAAGGACGTCAATGACGAAATTAAATGGCTTTCCCAAGGTCTGAACAGAGTAATAAAAAGATATAGTGCCTTCCTCATCAATGGATACAGATTTCATACAAAATATCCCGAGAGAATGAAGAGAACTCAAAATTGTGGAATTGTTGTTAATTCTTCAATTACAAGTTATGCTAGTGCTAGGGATAGTAATCCGGTTAAAGGTAATGTGGAGTATTACGGGCTTCTTACCGACATTATTGAGTTGGAGTACTATGGCAGATGGAAAGTTGTATTATTTCAGTGTAATCAGGCTGATGTTAATACTGCTCGCAGAATTAAAAAAGATCAATTTGGTTTTACAATGGTTAATTTATCAATCTCTCGCTTGATTCACACTGGACAACAATTGATGGACGAGGCATATGTATTTTCTTCTCAAGTGAAACAAGTTTTTTATTCGAAAGATCCAACTGATGAGGGTTGGTATGTTGTACTCTGGAACACCCCTAGAGACTTGTTTGACATGGGTAATAGAAGTAGAGATGACATCGTCGAAAGATCAAAAACATTACATTTTCCAAAACAAAACTTAGATGAAAATATTCCTAGTACTAGTACACAACATCAATGGGTTCGACATGATGTGGATAAAGATATTTACGAATAATAATGTAGTAAGATTTTACAATTTTTTAATTATATGTAATATTATAATTTTAATCTTGGTCATGTTATATAATTTAACTATTTTATATGTACTATTATTGTTGTAATTTGTTACTAAAACTTTAACTATTTTATGTGTATTGCAGGAAAAATGCGTAGAAGAAGATTACGAGATTTAAGTATTGTCTAGAATACTCCAAATTCGGAAGAAGCAAATAGTGAACAGCAGACAGTTGTTGGATCTTCGAATGTGTCGGAGACACTTGACGAGCCTACAGAATTTCAAAGTAATGTTAAGTTCATTTTACATGTGTTGACTTTTATTATTGATTTATTTGTCAATTTTAATATAATAATATACCATTTTTCAGCTGAAAGTGGTGGGACGCGCAGAGGGTGAGAACGTACACTGCTTAAAGATTTATACGACTTAAATCCTATCGAGCGTGTCAAAGAAAGTAGAAACAGTCATGGTCAGCCTGTTGGATCTGAAGCTCGACTTTTAGCAGGCTATTTGGGCATTATAACACAAAATGCCAATATGTTGCCCATCAACTATGAATCATGGCATCACATGCTTGATAGCAACAAAAATCAGGCTCTCGATAATATTAATTTAACAAAACGTTAAAGTAATTTATAATACTTCGGTTTAACTTTCATTTATATTTACATTCTAAACTTGTGTTTTTTTAGGAGAGATTTTCTTTAGAGGTCTCCGATGACTATATCAAGAAGGCATTGGGTAAAAAATGGAGAGACCATAAAAGCACTTTGAAAAAATTATATTTTAAGAAAGACATGAGCCTCGAGGAAAAATTGAGAAATATCCCGCCGAGAATGCTGAGGTAGTAATGGGAAGATGCTGTTAGATTCTGGAATTCAAAGAAAGGATAGGTATTACATATTTCCAAACTCTTATATATAGTGTTTACTATATACGTAATAATAATTTCATTATGTACGACTGTGAGCGAGTTGGAACAAGCAGCAGGAAAAAAACAAAAATTTACGCACACGGCAGGGTCGAGAAGTTTTGCTTCTGTAGCTGAGGCCGAGGTATTATGAATTTATTAATTCTGTCAAATATTAATGAATTTCTACTATTAAATAATATTTTTACTACTATATTGTAGGAAGTCTCATCAGGTCAAAAAGTTGGACGCCTTCAGCTTTTTGAGATTACGCATAGGAAGAAAGATGGATCTCCTATGACATCCGAAGCTGAAGAAATTCTGGTATATTTACTTAATAAAATTTGATTTATTACAAATATTTATAATGTTTAATTATAATGGTTTAATTCGTCGTTAGTAGTTTTAAATAATGTTAAGTTATGTTGCATTCCTTTTTATTATATATTTCGTTTCTAACTCTTTGATTGATTTATTAGGAGAAACTAAAGTAGAAGAAGGCGGAGTATGAAGCGATTGCTTCGACTAATAGTTCTGTTAATCTTGAGAACATAGATAACAGAATTATCACTGAAGTTTTGGGTCCTGAAAGGTACGGTCGGGTTCGATTTCAAGGATCTGGTATTACCCCGACCCAATATTTTGGATCCGGCTCCCAGCAATACATGCCTTCCGGGAGTCAAGCTCAAGCTAAAGTTCAGAGGTTAAGGGACCAGATAGCTCAGATGCAAGCGAGCACAGTTGAGCAAATTGCCGAGGTTCAAAGAAAATATGAAGAACTCCAACAACAACTTAGAGCAGAGGCAGCAGAGAGGGAGGCAGCGGTAGCAACAAAGAGGCAGAGGCAGTAGCGATGGCAGCAGAGCAGAGCAGAAAGTAGATGAGCTCCAGCTACAGCTTCAGCAAATGATGCAGATGTTTCAGTAGTCGCAAAAGCCGCCATCTTAGACATTAGTTTTCTCCTTGTAAGAATGTTTTTAACATTTTCACATTTAACATTATTGTAAGAATATTACTTAATTTATGAATTTACATCATAGATCTTTCGTTGAATTTGAAGTATCATTTAGATTTAATATTTTTTATTTTATTTTTTATGCTACATTTGTTGTTTTTGGTTGGATTTCATGCTATATTTGCTGTTTTTTGTTGGATTTAATGCAGGAAGGGTTGGATATTGGTGAAAAATGTACATTTTAAATCTGCCAAAATTAGCGGCATTTGTGATAAAAGCGTAGCTAAAAGTCTTGATCTTTTGTGGCGTTTTTTCAGATAAATCTGCAAAATTTGGCGGCGATTCTTATAGCGACATTTTTTGCGGCGCTTTGGAAAACGCTGCTAATAGTTTTTGCGACGCTTAAAAACACCACTAAAGGCTAAAAAAATGCCGCTAAAAGTATATTTTCTTGTAGTGAATGTTGAAATGACATCACTTCTGACTTCTTTGATGTCTATAAAGTATAAGGGTCAAGGAAATTCTGAGCCATCTAAAGACTATGAGTTTTATGATCCCACAATTAGGAATATTTTTGAGACGAGAATTGCAACATTCTTTGAGGATGTTGAGTTTGGGGGGAGAAATAAGGTTAGAGACATTGCTTTTGAGGAGAAATTGGATTCTAACTCAGTTCCTACTATCACTTTTGATGATGTTTAGGTTCTCATACCTATTATTGATTAAGAAGTGAATCTAGAATCTCAATAAAACAATGTTGAACAACTCCTTATTCAAGATGAGGTAATTGTTCCAGAAGAAAAAACTCAACAACCTCAAGAATGAATGTCATTAAAAAGGTCCAATAGAGAAATGGTTATAATGGCTTTAGTGGAATATTTTGACATTAAGCTACATCAGATGAATATTAAGTTAATGGTTTCTCAATGGTAACATTGATCATATATTTATATGGTGCAATTAGAAAGCTTTGTGTTTAATGATGCAAAGTTAATGATTTGCAAAGAACTTCATCTATGGGCTTAAGCAAACTTCTCGTCAATAATATTACAAATTTTACCAAATGATTATCTTATTCGGTTTAGAGATGAGTTTTATTGATAATCGTATGTACCATAAGTTTAGTAGGAATAAGGTTCTATATTTGGTTTTATATGTTAATGACATACTGCTTGTCAATAATAAGTATAGTCTCAATCAATACCCTAAGAACGATTTTGAGATTACAAAAAAAAAAACATTTGAATTTTTACATTTTAGCAGTAGAAAGTCTAATATATGTTTAGGTTTGTATACATTAGAATATTGTGTACACTATTAGGATGTTAGGCAAATATTTTAAGTAACCCTAGTTTGGACCATTGGATAACATCCAAGATGGTTATAAGTTTTTTTCGGAGAACAAAAGATTACATGCTCACATATCGAAGGTCTAATCAATTAGAGATCATCAGGTATACAAACTCCTATTTTGATGGAATATGGATACAAGATTTTGTCACTAAGGTGCAAATTGTGAAAACAAATTGCAGTCTTTTATTCTAATAACAACAGGAGCACATCAAAGTCAAAACACATAGACTTTAAGTTCCTTGTTGTTAAAGTAAAAGTTCAGAGTGGTTAGGTGCCTATAAAGAATATTAGGACAAACTCCATGATTGCAGATCCGCTTACTAAGAAACTACACCTAAGGTTTTATAAAAGCACATCGCTCAAATGGGTGTAATGTCATTTAAAAGATATTTGGTTTTAGTGGGAGTTTGTATTTTTTAAAATGCTTTTATGTTATAGACACATTTTCAGTTTAAAGATATTAAGTTTATTTTCTGCAGAAATAAAGTTTATTTGGTTTATTTAACTCTAGTTTTGGTAAGGTTTGATCTCACTAATGAGGACTAGTTGGAAATAGACATGTTTAGATCATATTGCATGTAATTTCCATGCTACACATCCATACTTGATCTATGTTATTTGGTTGTGTTAATATACGTGATCATGGATGGGTTTAGTTACGATATATGCAACGAAAGTTGCTTTGGTTCTATGTTAACATAATTAATGGACGAGATTGTTCGGAATACCTTTTGGAAATGATAGTAAAATTTTGAGCTCATAAGGTTATATAATGACATGTAATTATAGAGAAATTAGTATGTATATGTGATCCAAGTGGGAGATTGTTGGAAAAGATGGACATCACATATATAATAAGGGTAATTACATGTTATTATTTACTATCATGATAGGTTAGCCCAAATTAAAAGTGATCTAATTTGGTTAAAATTTTATTGGGCTTTAATTATTAAATAAAGTATGGGTCAAATATGTGTAGATACTCTAGTAATTAAGTTCTAATCAAATTCTAATTAATGATGGGCTAATTAGAATTTGATTAGAACTAATATGCCAAGGTTATAAATATTAGTGTTATGGTCCCCAAATTTCACAAAAGATATCTTTTCTAATATCCCATCATTAGGAAAGATAGAGCAAATATTCTCTGAATTTCTTGTGTGCTAATTTGGAAGATCAAATCCCCAAGATCGGGTAAAACTTCAAGAAATTCATGGATTCAGGTACGCTTCCGCATCTAGTTTTGTTCTTGATTTTTCTTGATGATTAGACATGATAGATCCTGGTTTATAGTTCTAATTTTATATTAGATATTATTTAAAATTCTAACACTTCACCGCCAGGTTTCTTTCTCGCTTAGTTAAAACTACCATTGTCACCCAGTTTCAAATCTAGCCGTGAATTTCAAGAATTTACGCAGAGAGAGAAAGGTTATTGGCCTAGAATCGAGCACGATATCGATCGAGAGATCACTTTTTTCATATACTCGTATATTCAATACTCAAAAGCTCATTATTAATTGCTCATATTCTGTTTTATTATCTTTTCTTTGGAAGAGGAAATTGGGATGCCTTAAAGTAGAGGCAGAAATTATGGCTACGGACTCCATGAAAGCCAATTTTAAAGAAATTCCCAATGTAAGGTGAAGGCAACACCAAATATTTGAAAGAATGTGCAAGTGACAACTTTTTGAGGAGCTAGACATTGAAGGCCCAAAAATGGATGTTTCGGATGAAAATCATGTCTCCAACAAGGTTCACAAGTTTTATTTTGTCAAGTTTTGACCCTATAAAGATCCGAAGGGAAATTCTAAAATTGAAAAAGCCGAGAATTTTATTCAGAAAATGGATAGAGAAATAATCCCAATCCGTAAGAGTTACTGCACAAAATGGGCACAATTAGATCATGCTTATTTCGAACTAAGCCGCCTAAGACGTCAAAAGTCGGACCTGAAGGTTGCAATGAGATGGAACCTAGGACTATTGAATTGCCTTGAAGAAGCATTGGACGAGCTGCATTTTCATAACAATTCATATAAAAAAAGGTTCAACCTCTCCTAATTTTCATGTCACTCTGCAACGTCGAGTACTGCATGAAAACAATATCAACTGGGCAACAGAGAGGGAACTTTTAAAAGAGATGCCTACAACTCGAAATCAGTTACCGGCCGATTCTGATATTAATCATGATTCAACTCATTTCAAGCAAAGCCTTAACGAATTTATTCAGTTGTTTTACGAAGAAAGACAAACTGAAAGTAGATACAATAATTTCCACAAAGAGCTGAAACGTATAGAAGAGAAAACTATTGTTATTGCTTGTCTAAAGAGGAGGATATGGAACCCTTGGGCTTCATTGGCCACCATAAAAAAATTTATCACTACAATAAAAGAGCTATCAGAAGAAGTAGAAAAAGAAAATAGAGAAATAATAGGTGAGATTGAGGAAGCAAAGATGAATAAAGAGGGAGGGCATCAGAAAAGAGCTATTGAAGCTAGAAAATCAACTTAGGGATATGCGTCTCAAAAAGGAAGAAGTACATAAATGCCTTCTTAATCTCACAAAACGCCACCAAGAAGCAGTATTGTACCCTTTTAATTACTAAAATATTATTTTATTTTTATTAAAATTTGTTAGGATAATTACCATCATCGACCCAAAAAATCGAATAGGTTTGGGCTAAGATTCTATTGAGCTCGCAAAAGGAGCTCGTAGATCGAGCTTGCTCTCCTGCGAAGTTACGAGTGCATGGAATCATATAAACACATGTTAGTTCTAAAATAGAATACATGTCTGTATGCATGAAACCTACATAGTATGTCATATCAATGAACAGTACTCATATCATATAAATATTCTGACATCACCATCATAGGAGGACGAATAAAAAAGACTCAACACTCATATATATTTATTTAAAACCAAAACATGTTGAGTCTTAGCTCGATTGGCATGGACATTGTTGCCAATATAGGAAGATGTAGGTTTAAGTACGCTGAAGTGCATTATCCTCAATCAATTAATCATTACTTTAATAACCTACTAAGGTCACTTATCTAACATTAATATACCGTGAAATTACAACAACAAAATCCAGTTCCATCCAATTCCTTCCTTTACTCTTCCATCAATATTCAAAAGACCTCAATGGTCTTCATAATGTCTTATAATTCAGCTTCAATTGAGCCCACCACTTCCAATGATAAAAAGAAAGTTAAAGAATTCATCATTCTTAAAATCCAACTGATGAGAACTCAAAAAATGTACATTAAATATATTTATAATTATTTTATACTAAAATTAAATGAGAGTTTATTAGATTAGTAAAGTTGAGGTTATGAACAATATGATAGCTTGTGTTTAAATCTCACAATATATTAATTTAATTTTTTTATAGATTCTATATAAAGAGAGAGATTTTAATCATTTTTTAATTAAATTGATATTTGGATATGTATGAAATTTAATTTAATATACAGTATGATATATGAATATTTATTTTGTATATTATATATATAAACTCTTACTTTTACTTTAGTTTTAACAAATCAATTTTTTTATACAATATTTAGGTTGAGAGATGTGGGTTATATAGTTTGAATTTGTGTTAAACAAGTGTCTGACGAAAGTTTTTAACTACCACTCTATACAAGTCAAGACAAAATGAACAATATATTTATTGAATATGGAAATAATATAATTTAAATTGAAGTGTAAAAAATAAGTATTTTATAAAATATGTTCTTAAAAATATTTAAATAGTAAAAATTAATTTTATAAAGAAATCATTTATTAAAATCCAATACAACCTATGAAAACGAAGGCTGAATCACATGCATTGGATCCGTTGGGGCCCAAAGGAAGGGAAGGGCAGCCCATGCCGATGGCAATGGTTAAAAAGTATAGGTAGCTTTTGCACGCCGACAGGTAGGGGAAAAGACACGCCTACCGCAGTTGCTGCCTTTTCGCTCCTCCCTAGAAACGACCAAACATTATTATATTACTTATTCCGTCCTTTAGTTTTATAAAATTTAAAGTTATATGTTTTTTTTTTAAGAAATGTTTAATTTGATGTAATAATATATTAATATTTTTATTTTTATTTTATATGACGTAAATAATGGTATCAAGTTGTTTGTGAAAATTTAATTTAGACCAAATTTAATGCATATAATTGTATAATATTAAATTTCATTTTATATAATTTTGATCTTTTTTATATCTAATTGTTCTATTTCTAAAATGTGTTGCTCTATTACTTAGTAATTCCAACACATGTAACTAGAAAGTAAAATGAACAAATTCTCAGTCCTTTCTCCTGATTGAACAAAAAGTTTAATCTGAAAGAATGGTATCATTAATTCCTCAATATCTCGTGTTTGACTCCCACCCTAAGTGAATTATGTGTAAGTTTCTCCTAATTTATTCTTAATTAAATCTTATTATAAGTAAGTTTTCTCTAAAATTATTTTAATATAGTTCTGAATATATTCTTTTTATTAGTTCGAGAGTACTTTATAATGTTTGATTATAATTATAATTAATTTAAAAATATATAACTTATATCTAACTTATAACTTTCTTTTAATAAAATCCTCAATCAATATTATTTTAAAAAATTACTCATTCCATAATTCAAAGAACGTATTCTTTTTTAAACTTGCAAGGTTTTAGAAATACGGTAATATAGGGGCTTAGAATGATATAATTGGATAATATAATTAAATGTACAATTGAATGTATAGTATAAGATTAGAAATTGAATTTAATTAAAACGAATTTGACTCCTATAGTTTGGGTCAAGACTAAAATTTCAAAAGTAAAAAAGTATAGGGACTAAAATTAACCAAATTGAAAAGTACAAAGACTAAAATTTATCAAATTAAAAGTATAATGATTAAATCCATAACTTTTACAAAGTACATAGATTAATAGCAGAATTTAATGTTATTATCAATCGAAAATTTTAACATTTGTTCATTTTATCATATTTTGTTGATTATATTACCTCAATTTTTAATTTATTATAGGTGAATTTTTTTATTATCAATTATTTATTTGTATGAAAATTTTAAAATTTTGTATATTATTTTCATATTTCCATAGTTAATTTTTACTTCACTATAGTTTAATAAGTTTTTTATTTATATTTATAATTAAAGGTAATTTAGTAAAATGTGTTTTTTGGTAATGTTACCGTTCATCAATTAAACAATAAAATTTTACAGTCTAACTAAATAAACGAAATAAGGTAATCTGATATATTCAATAATGAACTATCTGATATATTCAATAATGAACTAAGTAATCTTAAATTCTAGTAATCATATTACAAACTATCTTAATACCACCTTTCTTCCTTAATCAATGTTACATTCTCATGATAATATTAGATTATTAACAATTCCACCCCTTATTTTAATGACTTTTTTTTTGTGAATTATAAGAGGAGGGTAAAACCCTAATAGTAACGCGACTCGAACCCAGATTACTCCTAAGGTGGTGAACACCCTAACTATCAGGTCAACACATGTATTTATCATTTTAATGACTTTGATTCATTTTATTTAAACAAAAATCAAACAATAATAAAAACTAATGAACTAAAGTTATTGATTATTTAATATATTTTTCAAGTAACATTTCAATTATATTTATCATTATAAGTATTAATTATGGAGAATTAATATTTTGACTATTTCTTTCTGTCCAAAAAGTTACATTCGTAATCACTTCATCACTGTTTTTTTATTTATAATTTTGATCAAATTTACGCTTAAATAATAATAATAAGGGTAAACTATAAAAATAGTCACTTTTGTTTATCTTATGTTACATTTTAGTCACTTATGTTTGAAATGTTATGTTTTTGCCACTTATGTTATTATTTTGTTACGAAGTGACCACTCTTCCGTTAAGTTCCGTTATCTCCCTAACGGTAATCCTACGTGGCAGTCCAACTAGATTTTAAGTATATCTGTTAATACATGCTTCATCCGGCTAAATTATGCATTTGAGTGAAAATTGTATTATTTGTAAAGTTCTTTCTCTCCTTTTTACAATGCCAATGGAATGAAAATAATTGTTAACTATGAGACAAAAGATTCAGATTTTTCTAGCATAAAATTGCTTGTATTATTTGGTAATTAATTTCAAATTTCGGTTGCAACTTTTGTCTAGAAAATTTATTTAGCTAGAAAAATCAATTGGCATTGTAAAAAGGAGAAAAGAATTAAATAGGCACTGCATTACTTTGATCCTGTATTTATACATTTTTTTTACTTCAACTGGTTGTTGATTTTGTATGCAAAATGAAAGTAATCAATTTTAATTTCACATGTGGTTGTCTTTACCATGAATACCTCGCACATAATTTATGAAAATTTTACTCTATAAGTTTGCTCCACAAGATATATATTTTAGTTTATCTATATATATTAGTGTGAGGATGAACATTCCATATGGCTTGTTATAAATCCAAGTATTAATAACAACTGTACGAAATTAAAAAGTTTCATTGACGTATATTACAAGGGATAGTAATCCTTCCCCCGGTTGAAGAACGTAATTATAATCGTAAATCAAATGCATAATTTAGCCGGATGAAGTATTTATTAACAGATATACTTAAATCTAGTTGGACTGCCACATAGGATTACCGTTAGGGAGATAACGGAACTTAACAGAAAAGTGATCACTTCGTAACAAAATAATAACATAAGTGACAAAAACGTAACATTTCAAACATAAGTGACTAAAATGTAACCTGAGGTAAACAAAAGTGACTATTTTTATAGTTTACCTAATAATAATAATAAAAGATTCCTTGTCACTTTTATCAAAAGAGAACTCCTTGCTCTTCTCCCATTTCAGTTTATTAATTTGACAAAGGAGAGAGATTCAATTTACTAAAGAATTAATTTATGAGAAAATAAATTACTATAAAGTAAACCATTTTGTAGGAAATAAAAATAATAATAAAAATTCTATAGAGGCAATTTAGTAAAATGTATTTCATAAAAAAAATTGTAGTAAAATGTGCTTTAAATAATGTTACATTCCATTAATCAAATAATTAATTTTATATTTCATTCAAATGAATCAAACAAAATAATGTAGCATAATCGGTCATATGCTAAGTAAGCTTACATTTTGATAAAAATTATTATTCGATAAACTAGTGGTGGAAACAAAATTACACAAATAGAGCTAAAATAATAACATTTATCTCCTAAATATATTTAAATTTTAAAAATAAATAAATTAGACAATGGCAATTAATTCTATTATAAAAATTAATAGACTTAGACTCTGTTTGTTTCACTGAAAATAGCTTTTGGAAAATGACTTACTTTTTTTGAAAAGTTAATATTTTTTGTTATTTGGATGAATTTGTGTAAAATATTTTTTAATGTTTGACAGATTTCCTAGAAATATTTCATAGAAATTGTTTTCAATGAAACAAATATAAATTTGAGATTTATGACAAGTAGTGAATTGATTACAAAGTGATGTTAAGTGAGATTATAGTAAATAAAGAATCTTCATGATGTTAAGGATTAAGTTAAATTTTGTGAAATTTATAATTGAAGCAAGAGAAGTGATACGTATGGAAATTTCCTATGTGAAATAAGATATTATAATGACTTACTTGATTAAACTGCTTATATGGTGAAAAATAAATTAAATGGCAATAAGGACTAAATTGAAAAACATACAAAAGTTTAAGTGTGAAACAATTTAATATGTGAATAACGAAATTATGATAAAAGTTTAATAAATGTATTATGAGATCATAAAATATGTATAAAGTATTGTAAAAGTGAAATTGGGGTTCGAGCCGCTTCTTTTGCGATTTTACGTATTCTTTAATTGAACTTTTGGACTTGCATATACCAATTAAGTTAGATTCAATGCGATGAGGTTTCAAGAATGAGCTTACTAGTTCAATGATTAAGAATTTGTTTGTGTCAATGGTCTTGTGTTTGAATCCTTGCGTGTGCATTAGGGAATATAATTTTTGCACTCCTCCATAATACTGATTTTAGAAATTTAAATGATCGTATGTTAACTTCTTTCCTTCCTTCTTCCTTTTTTTTTCCCTCTTCTTTTCCATTCTTTTTCCTTTTTGGCAATTGTTTCTGAATTTTCTTCGTATAACGTTCTGCTGAGTTAATCGTTGAGTCGTATCACTTTGTTGGTTATTTCGATGGTTAAAGGTAAGACTTTATCTCAAAAATTTTAATAGTTATGTGTGGTTACGAGTTTGTTGAAATCCCGAAGTTAGGATGTTGATCGTTTTTTTTTTGCTTTGTTGTTTATGGTTACGAAAACGTAGGGAAAGGTTAAGAGACGTCTAATGCTTCTCTCGTCGTCTAGAATTCAAGTGTGTGTTGTTAGACTTCCAATAAGTAAGTTATGTTCGTTTCGAATTTTTGCGTTGAAGGTTTTGGTATTGTTTTTTGTTGTGATTTAGCATATTTCTTAAATTTTCGTTAATTGAGTAGTTGGATTTTGTCTAGGCTTTAGGAATCTCAAGTTTTGCTTCAAGGTCGTCATTACTTGCAGGTAGGGTATCGAAACCTATCTTCTATGTTTTTGGACATTGAAACTGGGATAGTCGACGACACACGGGTGTGTGTGCAGGCCGTGTGTGACACACGACCTTGTTGTAAGTCGTGTGGTGGGTCGTGTAACTGATTGGTTTAGAATTTTAGACACATAGACGACCTACACGAGCGTGTGGCTGACCGTGTATGAGACAAGAATGTGTAGTGGTCGCATGGGCTAGCACACGGGCGTGTGTCTAGACAGTGTAATACATTGACTTGATGAGTCGGGAGGCATGGGCAAGGGCACGGACGTGTGCTAAATCGTGTGAGGTACACGATCTAGTACACAGGCATGTGCCTAAGCCATATGACTCACTGATTTGACTAATAAGGCACACGAGTAACCACACACCCGTGTGCCAAGCCATGTAGAGTGACACGGGCAATACACGGGCATGTGAGCCTAAATCACTAGTTTCTGTTAACACCATCATTGTTATATGAGACGAGTGCAAACTATCTATAATATAGGCATTAGCATACTGAGTTGTATGTTATGCTTTGTTGTGATTATAATTGGCTCTATTTACCCTTTGTTATACTGGACTGTATGATTGCATACGTATAATAAATGATACGCATATATTGATCATCTATACTCTGCATCTGTATGGGAGGAATTATGAATTGAAAGAAGTGTTCTGTACTGATTTGGTGGTCAAATCACCTGACATTATCCTTGATTTGGCAATGAGATAGTAAACTTTGCAATGTGTCATACCGACACTATAAGTTGTGTAGGATTAGACAGGTATTATATACCTACTGGTTTAAGGGTTGGTCGAAGATAGTGTGTAGCGAATAAAGGGTAGGATAACGATATCTGTAACTGTATTATACCTGAATCTATTTCTATATCAGATCTGTTGCGTATTCGAACTACTTTGTATCTGAAATAATTGTGAATTGTTATCCTGATTGAATGAGACAGAGTGTGCTATCTAAATTTCAAGAATATATCTTAGTTAATTTATGCATGTTGAGTATTAATCTTATACTTTTGATGGTAACGTACTAACTAGACTGAATAAATTTCAAGAACCTCTGAGAACTGATCGACTGGCAGACTCGGGACTCGGTTACCTAATAGTTCTACTCTATATATGTATGTACGTGTGTTAAGTTGTTATCGTATCTCGACTGTAAGGTTTAAGGTTGAATTGTATGCAATGGTTAATAGTTTAAGAACTTATCTACGTGTCTATCAATTTGGTTTTAAGAGTATTTGTTTTTGGCAAGTTCTTTTGACATCCTGGACTTGATCTTTACGTCTAGGCCGAGTTTAGAATGTTACAAACCAAAGGCAAAATCCTAAACACTAAATAAAATAAAATAAAATACATAATTTTATTAAAACAAAATACATAATTTGAAGATTACCATAAAACAAAATAAAATGCACCATATATATATAATCCCAAACATATATCATTAACTAAATCTTTCTTAACACAATTTAAATGTTTTCAATTAAAATGATATTCCTAAACATCATATATGTATATATAATCCCAAACACATATCATTAACTAAATCTTTCTTAACACAATTTAAATGTTTTCAATTAAAATGATATTCCTAAACATCATAAAAAAGTCTAACTAGTTAACCACATAATTCCAAATCACCATAAGAAAAACTTTAACTTCCTAATATAGTTAGCCTTATCTATAACATCCACATTCTATAACATCATTTCATTATAATAGCTAAGTTTATTATAGATCAATTTTTTATATTCTATTTTTACCCTCTATTGTAATGACCCAAATTTTACGGTTATCGGGAAAGTAAATTTTTGGGTCTTCATTTCTAAAAAAAATAGATTCGTAAAATATTTATTAAAAATATTTACGAAGTCAATTGAGTGGTTAATTAGACTTTAATTAAGTAAATTTAGCTTAATTAAGAGTAATTAGTGGAAATGATTAAATTGAATTAAGTGTGAAAGTTTAATTATAGAATAAAGAAAAGTGAAGGGACTAAATAGGAAATAAGCCAAAAAGGGGTGAAAATGTATGGTTAAAATAAGTTAAATGTGTACAAATATAAATGGTACACATGTATTATACATGTGTATTTACTTATTATATAAGTAAAATAATAATAATTAAAGTATATTATATTAATATCATTTTATATTAATTAGTTAAAAAAATAAAAGTTATGACAAGTGTAAGGTGAAAAATTAATACATGTGTATTAATAAATTTACACATGTATAAATAATAAATATTATAATAGTTTAATAATAAAATAAAGAAAATGAAATAAAAGAAATGAAAAAGAAAAACAAAGCAAACGGAGAAGAACAGGGGAGAAAGAAAGGAAAGAAAGAAAGAAAGGGAGAAAAGGGAAAATCAAGGTTTTGAAGCTTTAAACTTTAATTGGTATGTCAATTTAGCCCTTTTTACTTAATTTTGATGTTTTAAAAGCTTTAGAACAAAGTTTTGATGAAATTAAGTTGATATTTTGAAAGTTATTAGATTTATAAATATTGTTCATGTTGAGTAAAATGATGAATTAAAGGCTAAATTGATAGAAATTCAAGTTAGAAATGAAATAAGGATTGAATTGTAAATTGAAAGAATTTCAAAATTATGGTTTTATGATGAAAAATTGATAATTATGTCTAAGTTTGGTTAAAAATTGAGTAGAAATAAAGTATGAATTAAGATAGAAAAGTAAGTGAATTTAGTTAGGATTAAATTGAAATTAAAAGTAGAAAATCAACATTTTGCACTAAGACTATTTTGGACAGCAACAGTAGTCTACGTTTAAAAAATCACAAAAAATTATATAAATTGAATTATAGGATGAATAAAATATGGAATTAAAGCTTATTGAGTCTAGTTTCTTATAAAAGAAACAGTTTAAGCAATTGAATTGTAAATTATGAGATATAATGAATTTGGTGAGACAAGGTCAGAATAAATTCGGGTTTCCCTATTTTGACTTTGGAAAATCACCAAAAATTGGAGAAAAATAATTAGAGGGTTAAAGTTATCTGTTTAGAATCCCTAATGAGTCTATTTTTCAGAGAAATCAACGGGAATATTATTCGAGTTCTGTACTGTGAGATAATTAATTTTTAGTAAAGAAGGGTCGAAACTGTCAGACTGCAGAATAGGGGTGAATTTAAAGAATAAACTGTACTTAATGGCTAAACCAAAAAAAAAATTCTGAAAATTTTATGGTAAGAAGATTTGTGAGTCTAGTTTCAGGAAAAATTAGCAAATCTTAATTTAGAATTCTGTAACTCAAGATATAAATTAGTAATGTATTAATGATTATGAATTGTATTAATTTCGTAGTCAATGTGGTACCGGAAATCTCGGCTAAGAAAGGACAAGACAAAGTCAACGGGAGTTAGCTCAAAAACTACGGTTTGTATTTCTATAATCCGAACTCAGTCATTATTTGTTATATTTATATACATATGACAACTGTTAGTGTTAGAATTATGATGTTTTACAATTGAAATGAATTGATTTTGGTATGTGATGAATTTATCAAATTTATATTGATTGAAATCATTTTGATTAAATTTATATTGATTAAAATATATATTATATATATGATTTATGTAAATTTGAATATTGAATGAATGTTATATTGAAAAATTATATTGATTGGAATATGAGGGAATTGATATGAATATATGAGATTTGTGATAATTGAATATTTGATATTGAAAAGTGAATTGAGTTGTATTGAATTATGAATTAATGTGAATAATTGAAATATATTTGTTGAATTGAATGAAAATATATGAAATTATGAAAATGTGTGAATATATGTGATTATTAGAATGGTATATTGATGAAAGATTTATTAAATTGAGAAAGTGAATCAAATACCCTATTAACAGTATCGGACCAGATTGGATACAAATGGCATGCCATTGGATTTATGATGTGATGAGGAGATTTGTAGTTCGGCCGAGAAGATGTTTCTGTTATTATATACTTCGGTTTATCTGAAGAGGCATTTAATGCCTTATTGGTGTGTTTGGGTTGGATATTCTGGTGTGTTTGGGTTGGATATTCTGGTGTGTTTGGGAGGAATCCACGTATCTATCAGAGTCCGAGTCTTGTTAATAGGGGTAAATAAGTGAAAAGATAAATTGAGTGAATTTGATTGATTGAGCTATTGGAATGAAATGATAAATTGAATTGAGAATTGAAATTGAGATATGAGATTGAAAACATGAACCAAAAGGTTCATGAAATGAGTGAAGTTCAAATGGATGATGATTGATGTTAGAATGAATTAAAATGGTATATTGTTAAGAAGTAAAGTGTGAATACAAATGAATTGTGAATATATTGTAAAGAATTTATACGGTAAGAAAATGAAAAGAATTGAGCAAATATGTTGTTGTGTTTGTTATATGGCTTGTATAGAATTTTTATGGTAAGTAAATGAAACTTATCTATAAAATAAATAAATGAATAGTTATATTTGTTATTGTGATTTTTAAGTTTAATTGTTATATTATCAAGTGTTCGGATTATAGAAATACCACTGAGTGTATACTCAGCGTACGGTTTGTTTCCGTGCGCAGGTTAAGTTAAGGCTAGACCGTTGAATCAGCATTCCAGGCCGATCCCGAATTCAATGAGGTAAAGTATGTTGAGTATTGATAATGGCATGTACCTAGGATGTTTAATGAGAGTCATTTAGGTTGTAAAAGTATTGATGAAATAAGTAAATTATGGTTGGCAGCGGTATATAGTATGAATTTTGAAATTTATAAAAAAAAAATCGTAGTGATTCTAAATTAGTTCCAAATTGAATTTACTGTTCATATTGGATCGCGAGGGCCCATTAATGGGACGACATTTTAAAACTAGGGTGAGAGTGAATATTTATTTTAATTAATAACCGGAATTGGGCTGTACTGACTGGTAATGTCTTGTAACCCTGTTCCAGCGACGGTATAGGGTTAGGGGACGTTACATCTATACTAGTAATAATCATAAAGTTCAAAGTGCACTATTTACTAAATAGTTTTCTATAACATTATCTTGTCTCAAATTTTAGTAAATTAGTTCTATTCTAAAGATAATAAAATTTGGTTAAGAAATTATTGCAATAAAATATTTAATTTTTATTTTAAAAAATATTAATTATATTTTATTAAATAAAAATAAATTTTAATAAATAAAATTACAATTGTAATTTTATCTAAATCTCACTGAATAATAAAGGTAAATTAATAAAATATGTGGAAATTTTTTTAATATTTAAGTAAATAGGTTGCTTTTCTTTATATTTACCGAGGTACATTGTTTTTGGAGAGAGAAATGAAAACATGTCTATAGGACGCGTTTTTAGGGGAGAGAGAAATATAAACGCGTCCTACAAGGCGCGTTTTTTTTTCAACTGGAAATAAAAGTTTACAGATTTGTTTTTGTCTGTGATTGTCATATATATTGTTATAGTTTTAAGGTATGTTTGAATTTACAGTGATGTTGTAGAGTGCAGTGACCTACAAGTTTCATCTGCCATTTGAGGATGGAGTTGTTACCCGAGAAGTTGGGATTGCATTGCAACTCAAGGTCTCAGTTGGCGTTGATTGTACGATCATGGGTTGAAGTCTATCTAAGGCTTCAAGTTTATAAAGGTTGTGTTGTTAAGGGATGGAGTATAATTAGGGGCCCCCGGTGACAATGATTATGCAGGCACAACAACCAACTTCACCTCATTAGAGGAGGATACTTTATAAAACTCGTACAGAAGTCTAAGATTGTAACACCCCTATCCCATAACCGTCACCGGAATAGGTAAGGGGCTTTACCATACAGACAAAACATTACAGATCAACACAGAATCACAGATATCACATAATATTAATGCGTAAGCAAAACAACAATTCATCTCTTATGGAGGTCTCCCAGACCTAAGACATACTTTTAGAAGAGGTTGGGACTAAACCGAACACATTCAAAAATTTCAAAACTTAGAAAAAATTTTCCAATTCTGTTGAGGTCACACGCCCGTGTGACCAGGCCGTGTGCCTTACACAGGCACCAGACACGCTCATGTGATCCAGCCGTGCCATAACAGAGTATATATACTGACTTTTACACACGGCCAACAGACACGGCCGTGTGATAATTATCTAGCTACTGAATTAAGCCCACGGCCATATGACACGCCCATGTGTCTTAACCGTGTGGTATTAAGAGATTACTGCTTTGCATACACGGCCACAAGGCATGCCCGTGTTCACTGACCGTGTGGCACAATGCAGGCTTGGTTTTAGCCAACTTGCCACTCCTTTTTGGGTCATTCCGACAAGCAATATTAAACAACATTTATACTAAAATTTTCAGCCAATTCCATGCTCAAAACATACTTCATTATAACTAATCATCATCATTCAATAACCTATTCAAATCCATACCAAACGCATTAAAAAAAATCTTATTACAACAACATGCCAAAAATGATCATTTCATAACTCACTTATGACACCTTTTAACTCATGCTTAAACTTACCATTTCCTCAACTTGGCATATTTCAAAATGACCACCACATACAAGGCCATATAACCATTACAAGCATACACAATTTGGCATCACAATTCATTTACCAAAACTAAGCACAAACATACCATTTGCTAACCAACTTTCGTGGCATAACATATATGCATATCAAAGCTTAAATACATAGATATTCTAGCCTATACATGCCATACTTAAAAATATTTACACTTTCAAGGTACCAAAATGAGTTCGATAATATGGTGATGATCCTTGACGGTCCCTGAGCTTGTAGTAGCTTCGATATCTATAAAACAATGCAAACACACACAAAATAAGCTTTCAAAAGCTTAGTAAGCTCGTACTATATTCATCAATAGTATATAAAACATAAAACATCAACACATAAGTATTTACAAATTCTCAATCATCTATCTAATCTATACAAACCCAATCCATATGTTCATAACATTTCAATGAACTTCACCTAGATAATATCATCTACCACAAAGGTATCATACATACTTGGTTCTTCCCATACTTACTCACTTTCATTCTCACCTCTTGTTTGAGTATTTCAAGACTTTGCGTAAATTATTCATACTTTAACATCCGCACACTTAGTGCTGTAAAGGTTAGCCGAAACTAAAATGATTCCACACGCTTAGTGCCATCTCAACTAGCCGAAACTAAGTTGGTATTGCACACTTAGTGCCTTTAATAGCCGAAGCTAGTTTAAATCGCACACTTAGTGCCAATGCTTTCAATTCATCATTATATCATCCAATTCAATTATATACAACCCATGTATAATAAAGGCATCAAAACTTACTTAACATCATATTTTAAGTACGAACTTACCTCGTACTCGGAATTTGTCGACTCAGATTGTTTATTCTACAATATTCGATTTTCCTCGGTCTAAGTCTGAATTATCTTTTCTTGATCTAAATGTATTCAAAATTAACCCTTTTATTCACAAAATAATTCAAAACAATCCATATGTACACAATTAGGGCATTTTGCAAACTAGCCCTCACATTTTCACATTCGACACTTTAGTCCCTATTTCACAAAATCACAAAATACACATAATTTGCATATACACAAGCTTAGCTGAATTCTCCTAGTAATCATACTAGCCCACACATTTCATTTATTTCACATTTTAGTCCCTCAAAATAATATTTTCACAATTTAGCCCAAATTACTAAATTTCATCAAAAATCCAAAAACAAAACATTTAAACCCAACATCAAGCTTCCATAATTTATCAACTAACATCACAAAGCTCACATTTTCATCAATGGAACATTTCAAAATCATCACCAAAATCGTAAATTGAAGCATGGGTTCGATAGTATACGAAGCAACGATTACAAAAAACATAGAAATTATCAAAAACCAAGCAAAACACATACCTAATTCACCAATTCAAAGTGCCAGACCCTAAGTGAGCTTTCTCTTTTCTTTTTCTTTGTATTTTTGGTGGAATTGCATGAACAAATGGCTAATTTCATGCTTTTGTTTTATTTTAATTACTTAATAAAAAATTTCCTATTTTGCCCTTTTATAAACAATTATAAAACCTTTTAATGAATGGTTGTTTTAGTCCATTAACATTCCCAATGGACAATAACAGCATAAGGACCCTTGCTTTAGAAAGCCAACTCAAATAGGCACTTTAACATCTAGACACAACTTTTACATTTTACGCAATTAGGTCCTTTTTTGCAAATTAAGCATACAAACAGTTAAATTTTCACACGATACTTTCACACATGTCAATTCACTTATAATTGGCACGGAAAATAATATTAAAATATTTTTTCAACTCTGATATGTGGTCCTGAAACCACTATTCCGACTAGGGTCAAAACCAGACTGTTACAAAGATAATAGCCATAGTGAAAAACACAAAAGCTTTTCAGTATAATCAAATAATTCATTTTATCCATCTCCATCGAAGGCGGTGAACTCGTTACTATAACCTTTGACAAAGTTGGTGGTTAACTCACCACATCTCCATCAACCAACCCCTTTAAAGGTTTAGCTACTCATGCTACAAATAAAACTAACAACCATGAAAATGAAAATCAAAGAAGCCATTAAAAAAAAGCTTGAGAAAAATATAAAAGTTAGAATTTTTATACAAAAAAACTTAAAAAGCATGTAAAAAGAAGCACATAACAAGAAAGTCTAAAGCAATAAACATAAAAAGAACAAGCTTTAACAGATGCAAAGTAAAAGAAGCTGAAATACATTAAACTAAATTTGAAAATGTTTTACAACCAAGGTATAGGGACTAAGAGTGCAAATAAATCGAAGTTACAGTGATAAATAACTTAACTAATACTAAGAACAACTAAAAAAAAGAATAAAAGTTGTTGCAAAATGTAAAATCTATAGCTAAGGAAATGAAAATAAGAAACCCTAGAAAAAAGGAAAGAAAAGCTAAGAGACAATCTAAAAAAAAACTAAGCCTAAACTAACTTTTTCGCTATCAGCTAAATTTTGGCTGATATAGTAGCTATTCTGGCCCAGTTTGTGTGCCCAAAAGACCCTTGAATGGGCCTTCAATGATTAGTGCTTCTAGTGGACAAATACTACCATTTTTGTCCAATTTTGTCCCCTCACGATATCAGTATCAGGATACCAAGAAAGAGGATAGTACGATACCTCAGATAATTTCGAGCTTGGGGGTCTTCTTGGAGGATGGATATCACGATACCCAAAGTGGATATTGTGATACCACTAAAGGGTGGTCTCTAATCTCAAGTCCGTTAGAGGTATTGCGATTCCAAGGTTTTGATATCGCGATACCCTCTCATTTGGTGTTGTTCTCACTTAATTTTAGCCTCTAACATGTCCTTACATCACTTTACCATACGTTAGGGCCACCAATGGCACTATTGGTCAATTTGGGTATCAAAATGAGTAAAAAAATAAGGCATTTACACTTATTAACTTAAAATCTAAAAATCATAAAAAAAACTACAAAAAATACACTACTTTTCTTGAGAATAAGTTCTTTAAGTATACTGGGAAAGCCTAATTTACCATATCAAATTACAACAGAAGGCATGGTTGGCAAAATAGAAATCGTTAGAGAAGATGCATAGCTGGTAGGAGAAATCATATAATGATTTATGGAAATGCTGCCAGCTATTGGAATAGTATGTACCAGGTTCCGTAATCAATCTACAAATGGAGCCTACGTATTACCGTGATCGCTTGACCTTTAGGAAAATTTCTATCATTTTTTCTAGAGTTTCAAGCAATGCATAACTACATTCAAGTACTGTAAGCCAGTTGTGCAAATTGATGACACATTCATGTACGAGAAATACCAACATCAATTATTGTTAGTTGTTGCATAGGATGATAATCGAAAAATCCTGCCAATAGCTTTTTCAATAACGCTCGAAGAACCTGAAGATGATTGTTATTTCTTCTTGACTAACCTGAGAAGGCATGTTGTGCTGCAACCCGATATATGCATCATTTCTGATAGGGGAATCAAAATACAAGTTGCAATCGATTAGCTTTCAAGCCTCTGGAACCATGCACACCATAAGTATAGTGTACGACATATACGGTCTAACTACATGGGCTAATACCATAAGGATGTAGATTAGCGACATGTTATTACCATGGGTACATTGTGCATAGTACTTTTTATATTATTGTTTAACATATACATTGGGTCGCAATACGTGAATATAATATTTATTGTCATTGACAAGGTACGACCTCGTCTAACATCGATTCCATAAAATGTTAAAGAAATTGCGGGCTGTAAACAAACCTGGTTTGGTGTACCTCGATAGGATACCTAAGGAGCAGTGGACGCAATTGTATGATAGAGGACTACGATATGGGCACATAAAAACTAACCTAGCGGAATGCATTAATTCCATACTAAAGAGGACGCGTCATTTGACGGTGTATGACCCAAAATTTAGGGGCATTAAAAAAGTACATTATCGGGCCTCCATCTTAATAAATCGAATTCGTAAATAATTATTAGAGCTATTTATGAGTCTAGCAGTGTGTTTAATTATGTTTTAATTAGGTGAATTTAGCTTAATTAGGAGAAATTAGGAAAAAGGACTAAATTGAATAAAGGGTAAAAATTTAATTATAGATTAAAATAAAATAAAAGGGCATTAAATAGGCAATTATGCCTATTTCATTAGGTGAGGCGGCAAATGGGAAGAAAAATTTAGGATTTTTCTTAGATTATATATTATATATAAATATTATTATGGTTTTATATTAAAATTATCATTAAACAAATTAAAATAGTGACAAATGTATGGTAATGATAATAAACATGTGTAAAATACATGAAAATACACTTGATATATTTGTATATTTTCTTAAATAATAAGTAAAAGATATTTATTAATTATTATTATATTATGAAATAAAATAAGTAAAGACAAGTGTAAGGTGATGATAAAATACAAGTGTGTTAATTAAAATATGTACATTTTTAATATATGTTTATGTATTTAAGTTACTTATTATTTAAGTAATAGATATTTGTTATAATTATATATTATATTATTGTTAAATTAATAAACAAATATAATACAAAGAAAGTAAAAAGGACTAAAAGGGCAATTAAACCAAAAGCATAAGTTGAGGCGGTTAATCCTTAAAAATTTGAGATTTTTAAGTTTAATATATATTATATTATTAAATAATAAAGATAATATTATTATTATATTATATATATAGTAAAGTAAAGAAATAAAACAAAAGAAGAATAGAAATAGATTAGGAGAGACGAAACAGGAAAAAAGAAGATTTTTATGAACCTAGAATAAAATATTATTAAGTATATGCTGAAAATTTTGAAAGTTATTAGATTTTTAGACATTAATTTTGCTAGGTAAAAGTGTGAATTAGAGATTGAATTAATAAAATTTCTAATTAGAATTGGGATATGTATTAAATTGTAAAATAAGTTATAAATTTTATATAATAGGGACTAAATTGCAAGAACTTCGAAATTAGGAATTTATGATAAAAATTAGATAGTTAAGTTTAAGTTTAGTTGAAATTTGAGTAGAAATGAGGTATGAATTGAGATGGAAAAATAAATGAATTTAGTTAGGAATTAAATTGAAATTGAGATGAAAGTAGAATAGAAATTCAAGTATTAGATGAAAAATTAATATTGTATTAATGACTATGAAATTTATCTTAATTTTATTTAGTAGCCAATATCGCACCCGAGGCATCAGCGAAGGAAGGAAAAGAAAAATGGGCTAGGAGTAAAAATAAGAAATCACGGTTTGTATTACTATAATTCAAATCTATTTATTATTAATTGTTATATTTTAATTAAAATGCATGGCAAGTAAAATTAGGTAAGCAATTGAAATGATGATATTGATTTGAAAGAAATTGATTCAAAAATGTTTATGGCTATTGAAATTGAATGTGAACAAATTGGAAATTAAAAGTGATTTGAAATAAGTAATTGAATTATGAATTATGTGAATATTTGAAAGTATATTGATTGGAAATTAAAGGTGATTTGAATTGAATCAAATTGAATTGAATGAAGAAAATATGTGAGTATTTGAAATGTATATTGATTGAAAAGTAATTAGTGATTTGAATTTGATTGGAAAATGAATTAAAAATATGATTTGAATAAAAGTGAATTAAATTATGAATATGTGTGAATATGTGAAATTTGTATTGATTGAAAAGTGGTTTGAATTGAATGGAAGTATGATTATTTGTGAATATCTAAAATATATATTGGTATTGAATTGTATATTGATTAGAAAGTGGAAAATAAATTTGAATTGAATTGTGATTGAATTGAAAGTGAATTTGAAATAGAAAAAAATGGTTTGAATACCCTATTAACTAGTCGGGCTAAGTCAGGTATAATTGGCATGCCATAGGATTTGGAAGAGTACGGGATATATCGGCTTTGCCGATTAGGCACTTTATGTGTCGTATATCAGGCACCTCGTGTGTCATATCAGGCACTTTATGTGTCGTATACTGCTTCTGATATATTGATCAGGTAATATGTACCGTTTTAGGCACAATATGCCGTACTGGTGTGTTTGGATTGGAATCTGTGTATCCATCAAAGTCCGAGTTTGTTAATAGGGTGAATAACTGAAATGAGAAAATTAAATAAATTTGATTGATCGTACTATTAAAAATATGAGAAAGAAATTATGAGTTGAATTGTGAATGGAATTAAGATGTGAGATTTGAAGCATAAACTTAAGGTTCATGAATTTGCTAAAATATTGAATTATTGATATTGAAATCAGTTGAATAAATGAAATGAGAAAATCAAATGAATAGATTGATTGAACTATTGAAAGTATGAGAAAGTGAAATTATGAATTGAAATGTGAATTGAAATTGAGATATCGAAATAAGAAGTGAAAATAGAATGAATTGGAAATAATGAAATAGTGTATGAGTTAGTTGAATATAATCTTATGAATTAATTATAATTATTTTTTATTGAAAAATGTTGGTTTAAATAATTATTGAAAGACTAATGTTGTAAGGTTTTAGATATGGAATATAATAAGTTATTGAATTAGGATATAGAAATGAAATATATGAAATAATGATTTTATGAAATGGTTATTAATGAAATGCATGAAATGGATATTGATATAGTAAGAAGATATATAAATTAAAATAAAGAAAAGCTATTTAAGATACATATTACTAAGAAAATTTAAAGTTTTAAATGCATGAATGATTTATTGAAAGTAAAATAGTGGCAAGATTAATTGTGCATATTTATTGTTTTTACTTGAAGTATTTGAATTATAGTAATACCACTGGGTGTATACTCAGCGTACGGTTTGTTTCTGTGCGCAGATTAGGTGTAGAAATTTTGAAGAGTTGTATTTGAGATTACGAGTTTTCATCTCATCACATCTTTAAGCAACAACAGGGTATGTTTTAAAATTTTGAATAGAATGACATGTATTTAGGTAAAAATATTAAGTATGTTCCAAGTTTATGTTTTTATGTTCTAATATATTAGTGATTAGCCCAAGAATTACTTTGGCACCAAATGTAATATTCCTATATCAGGTTCCTTGAGTCGAACATGGTAGAGGGGTGGACTATAACCTCAATGGTCAAAGAAACATATTTCTGATTAGCAACATTGTTTCTAAAGTGAGCTGAGAAATATGAGGGATAGATACAAGATGATCACTTTTGGTGCAAGTCGGTGTTGAAAGATATTGGAGAAAATATAGAAAGAGCAAACTTAATGTATATAGTGTGTCACTCGCGTCCAAATCAAATATTTCGAGTTACAGAGTTCTATAGACTCGATGAAAGAGTTATCGGGGGAGCGTACCATGTAAACTTGAGACGAATGACCTGCAATTGTAAGAGATTTCAAGCATTTCGTTATCCATGCACACATGCAATTGTGGCATGTGCTTCGACACGTGTAGATTGCACGAGATACTTTTATAAAGTTTACAAACTATAACACACATATAATATTTGGAAATCTGAATTCCTACTTGCCCCGGATGAAAGCATGTGGTTGCCTACCTCGTACGCTCCTTTCGAGTTGGTACCGAATATTAACTTGCGGTGCAAGCCAAAAGGTTGGCCGAACTTAACTCGAATACGAGACAATATGAATATTCGGGAGCTAACAGACCAATCGAGGTTATGCAATTACTGTAGGAACCCAGAACATTACTAAGCCAACATGTCTACACCTAAAAGGAACATTGAAGAGAAGAGCTAATTAAAACACTAACTCATTCTCATTGATAAACATAGAAAAAAACAACCACACAAACAAGCCATATAACTTCCATATGTTCGTTTATTCATTTTTTTTATGGAAATTGTAAGTCAATAAGAAAAAAAATATTTTAAAATATTTTCTCGTAGTTTGTGTACAAATCATTGCTTTTTGAAAATATTGTAATTAATAAATGGAGGGAGAAAAACTTGAATGAAACAGTAACTGAAAAGAAAAAATGATTAAAATTAACCATACAATATGATACAAAACCAATTTAATAAATTTGTTGGGTAAATTGTAAATAAGTGTACATTTGGGATGTAAAATAAAGTATACAATTTGGTGTCAATAAAAGTAGAATAAATACATTATGGGTGGAAACATTTATTACAACAAAAATTAAAATTTAACAAATCCAAGAATGAAGTATTTGAGAAAAATTACAAATCACATAATCATCGACGTCCCAAGTGTGTGCTATAACCGGGTGGGCCTCGAACAAGTTGTGTAACACCCTAACCCGTATCTGTCGCCGGAATAAGATTACGAGGCATTACCGATCAAAGCGCAACGTATAATATACATTTCTCATACATGATTCAATTTTACATAAATATCAATCTAACATAATCACATTGTCCCTTATAAGTCTCTACGAGACCTTAAAACTTGCTTGGAAGAGGTTCGAGACTAAACCGATAACATTTGAAAACTTTGGGAAACTTATAAAATTTTCAAGCATTCAAGGGTCACACGCCCGTGTGAACAAGCCGTGTGCCTCACACGGCTACCAGACACGCCCGTATCACAGATCGTATGAAAACATGGCATACATATTGACTTGCACCACACGGCCGATGGCACGCCCGTGTGCCATAGCTGTGGGAAATCTAGAGAGGTTACTGACTTGGGTCACAGGTCGGCCACACGCCCATGTGTCAGCCCGTGTGTCACACACTGCCAATAGACACGCACGTGTGTCTAAACCGTGTCAAACCTATAAGGTATACTGACTTAATATTGAAGGGCTACCCTAGGAGACACACGGCTGTGTACCAAAGGCATGTGTCACATACGGTCAAGCCACACGCCCGTGTGCTCGATTGTGTGGAAAGAAAATAGGCTTGGTTGAAGCCATATTTCTCACCATTCTCAAGCAAAAAACACCACATTTCATGCCATTTCAATACATTAATAAGCAACCAAACCATGTTATTTTATGCACCAAACTTATCAATACCAATTCTATCCATTTCATCAACTCAAATCAATACTATTTGTACATTCAAACACATACCAAACTAGCATGATTAATTCCTCATTACTCACCTATTTAATCATATACCAAAGTACATATCATAGTCATCAATACAACCTATTTGAATATGCATTTTTACTACCATCAATCACACACAAAGCTTGACACATAAATCATTTATTAGCCATTCACTTGTCAAGTCTAAAATCATGCTTTTCATAAGTAATTACTCATCATATACCAAATGACCAAATGAACAACTTGAATCATCACCAACCATACCTGTAACACCCCTCACCCGTATCCAACACTGGGATAGGGTTCGAGGCGTTACCAGACTTAAACATTCACAACATGCAAAACCGGGCCACAAAATTATCACCAAAAATTAAAACATCTCGAACACATGCATATCGTCCCTTATATAGGTTTTCAAAACCTATAACATACATTGAGGTGGTTCGGGACTAAACCAAGAACTTTAAAAATCTTTGGGCAACTTAACTAAAATTTCTTGCTTCGGAGAGTCACACGCCCGTGTGGATTGGGCCATGTGGTCACACACGTTCGTGTGGCTTGGGACACGCCTGTGTATCTATCCGTGTGGACAATTTCAAGGCTATTTTCCAAGCCAATTGTCACCCTTAATTACCTACATACACTTATACATTTCATAGCAATTGACATGGCATATTTGAGTAATTATATATATCCACAATCATGACACAAGCATGGCATTCTCATAACAACACATAACATATTACCAACTATGCATGGCAAACAAGCATATACACATCACCAATATCAGACATAACATGAACAGCTAGATTTATAAGTCAGAATCATTAGCTCACTAAAGACCAATATATTTGGCCAAATTATAATAACACATGTTATAAAACTAGGTCCCTATACATGCCACTCACTTGATAATTCTAGCATATTTGTTTATACTCTCAAGGTGTTGGCTTGGTAGTGTGATGCTGCCTCCGACGATCTCCAACCCTGAGCTAACCTGACAACACTAAAAGAAATGGAAAGGAGGGGGTAAGTTTTGCGCTTAGTAAGCTCGCTTGAAAATAATAAGCAATTTACTAACATGCTTTCCATAGTAAAACTATCCCAATTGTACATTTACACATGTTCTGGTTAAGTTGTTTTCTTGAGTCACAGTCACTAAATCATTTATATCTATAGCTACGGAACTTCAAATTAAGATCCGTAAATTTTTCCAGAAACTAGACTCATATATATTTCCACCATAAAATTTTTAGAATTTTTGGTCCAGCCAATAAGAACATTTTATTATTTAAAGTATCCCATATTTTTCTGTTTGACAGCTTCGACCTTTCTTCACTAAAATTTAATTATCTCATAGTAAGAGACTCATATAATGCTCCTATCTCTTTCTCCTGAAAGTGACTCATTAAGTATTTCAGTCACATTAATTTTAACTCATAATTATTTTTGTACAATTTCTAGTGAATTTCCAAAGTTGAGACAGGGGAGTCTGGAATCGCTCTAACTCTGTCTCACAAGAATTCAAATATCTCATGATAAAAAATTCTTTTACTTTCACCGTTTCCTTTATGTTATACTAGGCTCATTAATATTTAATTTCATATTTTATTAAGCTTCTAACTCAATTTCCACTATTTTTAGTGGATTGTCAAAGTTGGACCAATACTTCTGTCCAAATCTATTTTAGTACAATATAATGATCACTATCATAAGATCATTTCCAACTATCATGAACTTACCCTTTCATGGATCCCTTACTCATTTTTCACAATGGAGCTCAATAATAATAATAACATTACTTACATTTATTTTTCCACACGTTACATTTACGATTTACCAACTTGTCTATTCAAGGAATGGCTTACGGAGTTGAATACATCGTGATCTGAAGCCCGAAGTCTAGCTGAAGCACATAAGTGCTAAACGGAAGCCCAAAGGCTAACTGAAGCACACAAGTTTTAAACGGAAGCCCGAAGGCTGACTGAAGCACACAAGTGCTAAACGGAATCCCGAAGGCTAACTGAAGCACACAAGTGCTAAACGGAAGCCTGAAGGCTAATTGAAGCTCATCAGAGCTGAACTAAAACCCCAAAATTGTCAACTGAAACTCATATGAGTTAACGGAAGCTCGTAAGAGCTAAACGGAAATAAAAAACAAGAAGTCGCAACAAATGCTGAATCTCGATTTACTTGGGTGATTCACCGTCAATTCATTTTTTTCACTGAACGATCGTACTCATTTCCTGCGTTCCGTTCCTCCGAAATACTCAGTTCAATTTCGTAACTTTTGTACATAATTTACTTATTTTCAATAATTAACATACATAAATATTAACCACTATTCATAAAATAATATTGAAATTAAATAATTTAACCATACAAACTTACCTCGGATCCAAAAATGGTAATTTACCATTCTAGTCCATAACCTTGTATTTTCCCAATTTAAGCCCAAATCTCGATTTCCTTGATCTATAATATCACATTTAGCTTACTAAATAGTCACACTATTCATATAGTTCTAAAAATCATATTTTTAAAAATTTTCATTTTGACCCTTAAACTTTTGCATATTTGCACTTTTGCCTCAAGGTTCGGAAATTAAACTTCTTCCTATTTTCTTATGTTTTATGATATGCTGATCATTTTTACCTTCTATGGAAACATCAAATTCTCACTCTAACATGTTCTTATGGACATTAGGTATTTTTATCGATTAGGTCGTTTTACTCGTTTTCACGTAAAATTGTTTAGCAAAAGTTGTTTAATATAATTTCAAGCTTCATGTTCTACCATTAAACATCAAACTATATGCATATCATTCATAGGTAAATTTTTAAGCATAAATCCTAACTCAAAATAATGGTAAAAATGAGCAAATCATGTTACCGGGATTTCAAAAATACATAGAACATTAAAAACGGAGCTCGGAATCACTTACTATTAATCTTGGAAGCTTGGCCAAACCCTAACCATGGCTGCTCTTGGTACATTCTTCTGTAGCAAGAAGAAAGGGACACATTTGGGGTTTAAAATTTGTCTTTTAATTCATTTTACCCCTAAATGACCAAAATGCCCTTTTTACTATTCTTTCAAATTTTACCCAACCAAGGCCATTTTTGTCCAACAAGTTATACAATGGTTTAATTTTCATTTAAGGACCTCCCATTTAAAATTTCATGACAATTAGACACCTCTAACATATAAAACTCAACTTTTTCACTTTTTACAATTTAGTCCTTTTTACTAAATTGAGTGCCCAAACGTCGAAATTTTCGAACGAAATTTTCACGAAATCATTCCGTGAAATCATAGACCATAAAAATATAATAAAAATGAAAATTTCCTCATTGGATTTGTGGTCCCGAAACCACTGTTCTGACTAAGCCCAAAATCGGGATGTTACAATACCAAATTATGCCACTACACATGGCAAATTACACATCAAACATAAGTCATTAATAAGCCATATAAAATGGCAAAATATATCACCAAAATATTTATCAAAAAGACTCAAGCCTATACATGCCATATAACCGAATCACAAGTGTATAAATATCGAAATCAAAACCCGGATAGTGTGATACGATCTCCGCCGACTTCCAAACCAAGCAAACATACAAATCACTATAAAACATAGAAAAAAAATTAATACAAAGTAAGCTATAAAGCTTAGTGAGGTCGTATGGTAATAAACTCATATTATTAAATAACTGCATTTAAAACCATTATTCAAAACATGATATAATTCATATGTTTGTACCATTCTATCTCAAATTCATGCACATAGTTAATCAATATTTTCATGAGTTTATTCATTCAAAACACATATGGTTTGAATACTTCTTATCAATTCATTCACATCTTCATATGCATAAGCAATTATATATATAAACTTTATTCAATTCAATTTCCATCACCTTTTCTTTAACCAAGTGAATTATGTGAAATATCATCAAATAACGGTATTTCGCACACTATGTGCCATATGTATATTTAGTTAAAACAACTAAACTCATATCTCACATATCATTGAATTCATACCTCATTATAGCCAAATAAACACATTTTGGCATGAAACATACTTATACACAATTCTTTCTTTTTTAATATACATGATACAATATGAACTCACCAATTTACTTTCATTCGATTCTCACATAGGTTTTGTACGTACCTGTATTATTTATTTCGATCGTACTTTCATTCTCATCTTAAATTTGCCCATTGAACCATTCAGAAACGTTAAGGATACTCGGTAATCACCTATAGCTCGTACAATGCCATATCCCAGATATGGTCTTACATGTTATCACATATCGATGCCACTGTCCCAAACAGCGTCTTACACAAAATCAATTAATGATGCCAATGTCCCAGACATGGCCTTACACATAATCACAATACAATGCCAATGTCCCAAACATGGTCTTTCATGTAATCACATCTCGTTAACCTAATGTCCGAAACATGGTCTTTCATGTAATCACATCTCGGTAACCTAATGTCATGACATTTGTATCCTATACTATTCCTAGGTTCGTACGAGACTTTTGGATGTCATAACTCTGTCGATTCTTGCTCGTAATCATGACCATTCAGCATTCAATTCAATTCAATAATAAATAAGCATTTATAACACAATTTAAGTATGCTTATTAGCATACGAACTTACCTCTTTCGCTGTAACGACGAATTAGGTCAACTAATTCGATACTTTGTTTTCCCCCGTTCTAGATCCGATCTCATTTTTTTCAATCTATATAATCACAAAATTTACTTATTCAATCATTAATTCATTCAATTTAGCACAATTTACACATTTTGGAAAAATTACACTTTTGCTCCTATTATTTCATATTTTTGCAATTTAGTCCTTATCACATAAAATCACAATTTCATGACAATAAAAAAAACCCAAGCTAGCCAAATTTTCCATATATTACTATCAGCCCATATTTTTCATTTATTCACACTTTTAACCACCACATGTCACATTGTCTCAATTTATCCCATTTTTGACATTTTCTCTAAAAATCATTTTATAAAACTTGTGTATCTAACAACAAGATTTCATATTTCATCGTCAAACATCAAAGAATACATATATTCATCAATGAAAACTTTCAAAATCTTTAACAGTTTTGAAATCAGAGATACGGGCTATCTAGATTAAGTTGCAACGATCTCAAAAACATAAAAATTATTAGAAACGGGACAAAAACGAACCTTTAATTGAGCATCAAGATGGCCGAAACCTAGCAGGCTTTCTTCCATGGTTTTTCATTTCCATATTCGGTGGTGATGAATGAATAATGATGATAATTTGGCTTTGTTTTAATTATTATTACATTATTAATCATTTTACCATTTTAACCATTAATAACATTTAAAATTTCCATTATACCAAGCCATCACATTCCACTATCTCAATAAATGGGCTATTTATCACATAAGGACCTTCACCTTTAAGTTCTATAGCTATTTGACACCTTTAGCTTATAGAACACAATTTTTATGTTTTACGCGATTTAGTCCTTTTTTACTAATTTAAACACTTAAACGATAAAATTTCTTTACGAAATTTTCACACGAACATTCTATCATATTGAAAACCTTAACAAAATAATAAAATAAATATTTTGAATACGTATTGTGGTCCCGAAATCACTATTCCGATTAACCCTAAAACCAGGTTGTTACAAGTTGGGGTGGCAGGTCCTCATCATCTTCGTCTTCATCTTCACGAGGACCTCGATGTTGATATTCATCTTCATCACCTTCCTTCGTGGTTAACTGTGTTTGGATTCTAGTTACCATCGAACATCCCTCGCTGTATGAATAGGCAGTTGCAAGGATGACCCATGTCGGTAGAACAACAATGTTGGGGTGTTGTATAACCTGATTGCAGATAAAATGTGGGAATTATAACAATACCGGATACGTCGGTGTTGCTAGTGACATCAGCGTGTAATATGGTGTGGTGGGTGGCTGTGATGTGAAATATACACCTAGAGAAAGTGTTGATATAGTGAATGATGGTGCATGCTATGGTGCTTGTGTAAAAAAATTTGAGTTAGCATCAAAAAAATATGAACCATACTGATCGGTAGATTACACAACGATTGGGTCCTTGCGTAGAGCTAGGGCGGATGTTGATCCCCTCGCGACATGTTCTCTTGACCTAGGATTAGGAGTGAGAAAATCAATTTGACTCGAAAAATTGAGAAAAAGTTCGAATTTTGAATTATTTGAATCGAGTTAATCCAATCAACTCAATGTTTTTTTTTTACTTTTGAGTTCGAATCAAGTTAAATTTTTGAATTCGAAAAACTCAAATAAACCAAGTATTAATCTATATTATTTTAAATTTTAAATTTATATTATACCAGCCCAAACCCTTTTACCCTATTTCCCCTCAAAGCCTAAACCCTTTTGCCTCATTTTCCCTCCAAAGCCCATCTACCCCAAACTCTTTTACTAGCTAGCCCCACCATTTTCCCAATTTTCCTTAAATCAAATCCTCAATCCATTCAACCCCTAAATCCATGCTTCTTCAAAAATCACTAAATTAAACCTTTAAATCCATTCTTCTTCTTCTTCAAAAATCCATAAATTAAACCCTCCATTTTTCTTCTTCTTCATCAGTTCAATCAACCCCCCCAAATCAAAATCCCTACCTCCATTCTTCTCCTTCTTCTTCTTTAGTTCATCAAGCTTTCTTAGGTTAGGCAAATCCCTCACTATATCTAGTCCCCGATTGCTCCAAAATTGGTATTCCTTTTGACTAGCACCACACCGTTCTCTTCATTCTTAACCTTGACTTTTTTGCATCTATCAGGCTTGCCCCAAAAAAAATAATTATTGTTGTTGCATATTTTGGGTTAAGAGTTAATTTTTTTTCAAATATAAAAAGATAAATGTTGTTGCTACATATATGACTGTAAGATTAAATTAATCGAAAAATATTATTGTTCCGGCATATTTTTGGGTTATTAGGAAAATAAACTGCAAAACTATAGAAGGCTTTATCATTCTTAATCATACAACTCGTAAAGCAGGTCACCGTAAAACATGTTAGAAGTTTCCAATTCCAAATTTTTATCCCCTTTTTGACTTGTTTTGTCTGTTATCCAAACTTTGCTCGCTTTGCCAAATTTTATTAGTCTATGTATTTCGTCTGTTATGAGATAATTTTTTTTTTCAAATTTACTATTTAGAACACTACTAAGGGCCAGTTTGGCAATGCTTTTGAAAAGTGCTGTGGAAAAGTACTTTTCAGAAGTAATTTTGCGAAGTGCTTTGGAAAAATTTAAGTGTTTGATATTGCTGTCAAAAAGTGCTTTTGAGAAGTAAAATGTCCATTTTAGACATGATATTATAAAGTAACAAATATGTATTTAAATAATGTTCAAATTAGTTAATATTATGATATTTTAGCAAAAATGTAAAAAAATAATTTATTATAACTTATTGTTAATATTTTAATATATAATATTAATTTTAAATATTTCTAAGTAATTAATATTAATTATTTATTAAATTTAATTAGAATATATAAACTATATTTAAATATTTAAATATAATAATTAAATATTTATCATTAGATATTGACACAATTGTATTATTTTAAAAAATATTTTTTATTTTTAATTAATGCTTTTAACACATTTGTAAAACTGATATTAAATAACCAAGAAAGAGAACACAAAATAATAGCATCAAACACATTTTAAGTCAAAAAGTAAGGTTAAAAAGATAAAATAACAGCCAAAAGTGCTTTTTGGCTAAAAAAGCTAAAATTTACTATTTTTTTATCTCTAAAAAAGCTCATCCAAAAAGTTAAAAAAGTTTCCCCAATGATATGTGTTCTTCATTGTTTTTAAGAGAAAGGCACTCTTTTTAGAAAAAGTTCATCCCAAAAGCAATGGAGAACACACCCTAATAAAATCGAATTTTGTAACGCCCCAATTTTCGAGAATTCTTTGAATGTTGGCAAAATTTCATACTTTAATTTTGTCATTTGTGAGTGAAATTATGAAATAGGACCTATGTGAAAATGTTTGAAAATGCTATAGGCTAAATTGAAGTGGCCAAATAAATAGGAGTGCAAAATAGAAGGATTTGCATGACAAACCTCCCATTTTACATGAAGTGGCCAGCCATCATGTTGTTGTAGACAAAATGTGCACTTGATATCCATAATTTATGGTACAAATTGATACAAATTGATAATGGGTTAGGTAAATGTTCCATGATAATGGGTTAGGTAAATGTTCCATGATTGGAATTTCATGTCCTTTGTATTAAAGAATTAAATGGATGAAATATGAAATTTTATTAAAAGAAAAAGGGGTGAAAAGAACAAAGTTTTGTCCATCTTTGTTCATCATAGCCTAAAGTTAGAGAAGAGAAAGGAGAGGAGAAAGCTCTTGAATGTTCGGTCACTTGGGGAAGAAAATTGAAGGTAAGTTCATGGTAGTTTGCTTCTATCTTGATGTTCATGAGTTCTTCTTGATTCTACCTTAACTCTTGAAGCATATTTTGGTTTTTGGTTGTATTGTGAGCATTTGGTCATGAATTAAAATGAAGGAAATGGTTGTTGTTTCATGTTCTTTTGATGAAAAATGGAAGATATGTGAAGTTGAGCCAAACAAATGAGCATGCATGTGCTTAGATACGAAGGGGAAAAATCGGCTAATATGTTGTGCTTTAAAATGATGAAATGGAGATTATACTTAAGTAAAATCATAGATATGTGATGATTGATTGGTGATATACATGTTTAAAAAAAAACATGCATGCAAGTTATGTGTGAAAGAGTGATTTGGTAATAAATCTGTTTGGGACAGCAGCAGTAACGTGACTTTGGAAAATCACCATAAATTGTGGGAGATGAGTTAGAAGCTGAATAAATTATGTAATTAAATCTTAATGAGTCTAGTTTTAAATGGAATAAACGAGAACATATTTTGAATTCTGTACAATGAGAAATTTGATTCGTAATGAAGAGTGGTCAGATTAGTAAAACAGTGAAACATGCGAAACTTTGAGAAAAATCTGGTATTGATTGGCCAAACCAAAAATTCTGAAAATTTTATGGATATAAGATATATGAGTATATTTTCAGGGAAAATTAACGGCACTTGATTTGGAGTTTCGTAGCTCCAGTTATAAATGATTTAGTGACTGTTGCTCAGGAAGACAGCTTGCAATGAAATTATGATTATGTGGTAAACATTGACAAAAATTTGTTAATGAGTTGCTTATTGATTTCTTATAAGCTTACTATGATCTGTAGGTGTTGTTGGCCGAATATTGTAAGGGGTTAATACGTAGTTTGTATTTGAATAGTTAGATTAACGTGTTAGTAATCCAATTGTAGGCGGTTCGTGTGTGGATCTCGTCAGCATATCGTCGCAAACAGGTGTGTAACTAACACCCTCTTTCTTAGTCTAGATCGGCAAAAGTCGAAAAGCCGAAATGCCGAACACCGGTATTTTGTAGATTTGCGAGTGTGCGAATGCTCGTGAGGTAAATCGATTAATGTTTTTGGTAAGCTGCAATGTTTGGACTGCAAAGTGCATGATTTCTGTGCCCTCGATATTTTTGGGCTTAATGGGCCAAAATTGGAATGATGGGCCAACGGGCCCAATTCGGTAAGAACCCTCGGTACGTGATTCTGTTAGTACGTGAAAAGTAGGAATGTGCATGAAAAACCCTAAAATAGATAAATTACTGAAATACCTTTAAAAGTAGAAAATTTACAGTTTTACCCCTAGTAGATAAATTACCGAAATGCCCCTAGGGTTAAATTGACCTAAATGCATGTTTGACTGTTGTTATTTACTGCATGCCATGTTGTTATTATCTGATGCATGGGATTAGGATATTGACGGAGGAAGTACTGAAAGTGGCTTGTCCACGTACTGGAGGCTTTGCCTCAATTTACTGTTAACTGAGCAGCAAGGTTGCAACTGTGGAGTGTTGGGCTGGGTGGGTTAAGCTATTCCCCACATGGAGTGTAGGGCTGGTACGGGTGGAGTGTAGTGGTTGGTGGGTTGAGTAGTCTCCCCAAATGGGCTTGCATATGTTATTGATGTTGCATGTATTTTGAAATGGGCCTATGGGCCATACTGTTATCTGAATAAGGGGCTAAGGCCCAGTTTATTGTAATCTGAAAAGGGCTCTGGTCTAGTACCACTGCTACCTGAATGGGCTTAGGCCCAATAGGCTTGAGCTGACTTGGGCTTTGAATGGGTTTTCCTTACACACTGAGTTTCCCCAAACTCACCCATTTTATTTTCATCCACGCAGGAAATCCCCAACCATAGTGGGCTTGGAGCTGTGAGGGAATTCAGAGTGGCCACCCGTTCTGAAAGTTTGGTTTTCTTCTGGTGAACTGGACATCCTATTATTTACGTTGAGGTTTGGGTTTTTAAATGTAATAAGGCCGCTTAATTATTTTTGATGGTTTTAATATGTATTACTAAGATAGGTATTACTTATTTTAACTGTTGAAATTGGATAGCTTTAGGGAGCGTTTTCAAAAAAAAAAACAATTGATTTCAAAATAACACGACAACAAGCAAAGCTTTCGCAATGAAAGTATTTTCCAAAATTAATCACTTTTCCTAAAAATGACATAATCAAATCGGTTTCCTAGAAATATCCATGACGTTAAGGTGTGGCAATGGCGGTATGCATGTCTAGGATTGGATCCGAAAGGAGCTTGGTACTTAAGCAGTCCGATGGACTCACCACCTCTTTTCCGGTTTCCTACCTGGTGCACAGCTTCCATTCACTTTAACCTATAATGAAATTATCTTTTAAAACACTAAGTAGGTTTTTCTGGATCAACAATATAAAATGTTTTGAACGCTTCGATGTGGCATGTCGGATCCGGCCATAACGTCTGGGCCGGGTTTAGGGTGTTACAAATTTACTTTTTTTCATTTGATTTTATTTGATTCAGTCAATTAATTTGGCTTTCATTTATAAGGTTTTAAAATCGAATTAATCAAATTGAAATAAAAATAATCTTATTCTATTTAATTATGTTTTGAGAATCTGATTTATTTGGTACATTCAAAGTTAAAATTAAAAAAAATTACAAATCAATATTGGTGGAATAATCGAAGTGCTATGTTTTTCCAGTTACATTCTTAATGTAACCATTATTATTGGTCACAGTTAGTGATTGCAACAAGTGTTTGGTACAATTATTAGATTATATGAAAAACAAATATAATAATTTCATTATTGATACAAATGTTTACTTGTATATGAGTGATCCAAAGTGAGATGATTCAACTCAAAGTTCACAAAATTATTCCCCAATGAGAGGTGATCAAACAACAACCAAAGGAAATGTTCAAAGAAATATTACTCCAAGGGCAACTTGTTAGAGCCATTTCACCAACTATGTAACTGAAGAAGGGGAGAAAATAGCAAGGTGCAATGCTTGTGGTGTTACTTATACCATGGAATCAACTTCGGGTTCTACATCTAATTTGAATAATCATTTGAAAACATGCTTAAAAATACCTCGAGATAATACTTCTGACCGGAAGCAATCAAATTTAACATTTTTGAAGACTAGCCAAGAAACAACAGATTTATCAACTTGGGTGTTTGATAAAGATGTTGTTAGAAAGGCATTGGTTCATATGATAATTGTGGATGGCCTACCTTTTAAAATTGTAGAGAGGGGTTTAAATAATTTCTTTCTATAGCATGCCCACAGTTTAGTCTCCATCTTGTTGGACAAATAGAAGGTATTGTCTTGATTTGTTTAACTCCATGAAGAATGTAATGAATAATTATTTTGAAAAAGATATAAGTAGAGTTTGTTTGACGACATACACTTGGACTTCATCATAGAGGATATCTTACATGGTTTTAATGACATATTAGGTGGATGATGAGTGGAGGCTGCAAAAAAAGATTATAAAATTTTGCCTAATAACTATTCATAGAGGTGAAAGCATAAGTCAAGCCTTTGAAATATGTCTTCGAGATTGGGGGATTGAGAGGGTTTTCACTATTACGGTAGATATTGCATCCACCAATAGTGTTGCCATTGAATATTTAAGAAAGAAATTGAATCATTGAAGTTCTTCTGTTGGAAATGGGAAATTTATACATATGAGATGTGTTGCACACATTCTTAGTCTCATTGTGTAATACAGTATTAAAGATGCTTCTGTGTCTATGGAATGAGTTAGAGGTGTTGTGAGATATATAAGAGCGTCACCATCAAGGTGGACAAAATTCAACGAACGAGAAAAAAGAAGAAATGATAGATAGTAAGGCTTAATTGTATTTAGATGTACCTACTAGATTGAACTCAACATATATGATGTTAAAGGTGGCAAAAAATATGAACATGCATTTGAATCATATGTATGTGATGATCATACCTTTTTTCTTAACCTTACTATTGGAGATGGAGTTCCTACATTTGATGATTGGAAAATTGTTCGACGAGTTATAAAAGTGTTAGAGCCTTTTTATCATCTTACACTGAAGGTGTCCAGATCTTTGCATGTTACCTATCATTCACTTTTTAAAGTATCGACGCATGTGCATTGTCTTTTTGATGGGTGGCAAGATTGTGGAGATTTAGACATAATTTATATGACTTTCAAAATGAGGGATAAGTATAATAAGTATTAGGTGAAGGAAACAATATCAACATGCTAGCTTACTTAGCGTTTATCTTTGATCTGTGATGTAAAATGAACTTTTTGGGCATTGGGGTCAACTTACTTTTTCCTAATGTTGCTAATGACATTATGAAAATGATCGATAAAGAATTGCATTGCTTGCTCAATGAGTATTCTTCTAATATCGGGAGAATTCAATTTTTTGAAGGTAGATCTAGTTCTTCGACAAATCTTTTCAGTTCAATGGAAATAGATTTGTCAGAAATGCAAACTTGTTTAGACAAGCAAAAATATCTTAAGAAGAAGAAACGAGTTGGACTAGAAAGTAAATCTAAGCTGAATAGGTACTTGGGTGAGAAGGACAAAGCAAACAATTCAAGTTCATTTAATTTATTATTGTGGTGGAAAATGACTAGTCTTAGATTCTCTATTCTTGCACAAATTGCTCAACATATTCTTTCTATTTCTATCTCAAAAGTTGCCTCGAAAAGTGCATTTAACATGGGTGGACGTGTTCCCAATAGTTTTAGAATTTTTGTAACTCCTCTCATGGTCGAGGCTTTGATTTTCACACAAGATTGACTTAAGAAATTTAATGATGTCATCAATCTTGAAGACTATGTTGATGAACTTCAAACCATGAAAGATGGTAATATATTAATTTTGATTCATAAAATAAGCTTTTGTGTTATTTATATTAGTAAGTATTCCCATAATTTAACTAACACTTTTGTTTTTAAATTTGCTAGACTTATCCAAAATATCCGAAGATCAAGAAGGTAATATACTTAGCATTAGTTTATAAATTTAAGTGTTTATTTAATTTATTTTTGCGAACATTTTTTAATTATTTAACTAACTCATTGGATACTTTTGTTAGATGTTTCAAGTTTACTGACGATATTTGAACCAAAAGAAGAAGCTTAAGCTATTCTATAATGGTTTTTGAACTAATGTGTTATTATTATTAGTTTGTTGTGTTATTGTTGCTAGTTTATTGGACTTTTGTTATGTTGTTTTTATTTTTTGTTTTGTTGTTTTGACTGGTGTCGTTTTCTACTGTATTTTGGATTTTTTCTTGTTTTATTATAATCTTGTTGTATTGTTTATTGTTGTTTACTTGGACTCATGTTGTTTACTTGGATTGATGTTGTGTTGTTTTTATTTGTTCACTTGTTCACTTGTTTACTTCAATTTTTCGTTGTATGATCATGTTTAAAAACTTTAAAGAAAAATATATATATTTTTTAAATTACATAAAAATAAACAACACCAAAGTCATTTTTAAAAAAAATTTAATTCGAACAAATATATTTGATTCGAATTCCATCTTATACAACTCATTTAGAGAAAATTTCAAATCGAGTTAGGATGATAAAATAGGATTCGAAAACTCGATTAACTCGAATTTTTTTTATTTGATTCAATTTAATCTTTAACACCCTCAACCTGACTCAATTCACCGGGTCCGGATCTTGGGTGTTACTAAATAATACAAAACATTTAATGAAAACATATTACATTTCTTAACTTAAAACTTGTTACTAGAAATTCAAAAAAAAAGAGAAAAAAATTAACATTTGGAAGGTTAAAGTAGAATATATGATAAATAACTAATTACATAAAATTTTATACAAATCTTTACAAGTTAGAAACTATTTCAAGACAAACTCAAAGGCGTGTTCAAAATTGTGTCGCATATCCACTATATGAATAATAACCCACTCTACCACCAACTTGGCATACTCCTGGTGTCATCCCTCCAAGCAAAATCTCTTCTCAACATAACTAAAAAGAAATAACAAACCTTGTAGGTACAAGGGTACTTAGTGAATCCCATTGTAACCATATAGATACTTTGCAATCTTGTATGAATTTCTATGGATCAATCATAGCCTACACCCTTTACTTCAGCTGATACCATCACTGTGTTATCATTATTTATTACACCAGTAACATGCCCTCATCATACTTAATCTTTCATATCTTGTTAACTGAGGAATCCCTCTAATTAATTCATGAAGCTCTTATCCCTTAATACTTACATAACATAACATACCTTTAGAAACTACTTCCAACACTCCTCACCTTAACCTATGCTCTTATTTCAAACAACTGCTCACTGACATTATCTAGGGCAGATACATATATATATATGGCGGATGCTTACGTAGAGTTTCATACCATTGGTTCACTATCCCTATTTATAATTCACAATATATAACATCCAGATGAGCTTCATATCATGCTATTACAGAATCTCATAATTCAAATAGCATTGTCTCAGATTTAAAATAAACTTAGAAGAAGATATGATACTCTTTATTTTTTATACTTATAGATCATCATAATAGATACCCTTCTTGACATACAAATACACATCTCTTTTTCATGGAAAACCCTTAAGACTTTATTCAACTCTTATTCTAGAGCTTATCAATACCTTATCTTGGTTACATTATTATAGAACTACTAGAACTTACTCATATCTTCCCATAGAGACAAATATTTAGATTCATAGCTTACTAGATGTTCTTGATAGTTCACGCCACATAAAATTATCAGAATACACTATACAGGCAATCAGATAGAACACACCACTAAGACGATCCATTCAAAATTTTCCACAAAGGTTATTCTTAACTGTCATGTGTACAATATGAATTTCCCTAAACTCACATTATGTGAGGTTTACCGACATCGTCCTGGGATATGCAGATAAACTCATTGGATAATCACCATTCCTTAGTTCTTATTCAAAGGATGCCACGGCCATGGACTTTTCCTTTAGTGTTATCATAATTTGTGTTTTTAGTCTCGATAGACTCCATTAATGTAATCCCCCAAAATTTTAAGAATTTAATTGTGAGAATATACAGTAATTAAATTTCTGTATCTGTAGTCCTGTACTCTGCTTTTGTGTTTAAAGTCTGGAGTTCAAGCTGTATCGTTAAAAGTTTTATCCTTTTAGAACAACCCTTATCCATGCGGTATATGGTTAAGTGTAATTCTATATGAATCTATGTCAAGAATGAGCTTACTGGTTCACTGGTTAAGCATCTGTCTGTATCTTGTTTGGCCTCGAGTTCGAATCCCACCGTATGGGTTAAGAGAATTTTTGCTTGTTTTCATAAGTACGTTGGTAGTTAAGACTAAAACATCATTAAAATTTTATCAACGTTCTGTACTCTTTCTTCTTCTTTTCCTTTTCTTTCTTTTTATTTTTCCTTTCTTTCTTCTTTTTACTTCTTTGATTTCTCCTTTTTGACTATGTTCAACAAGTGAATATTGGAAATTAGTGAGACCCTTAAGTTATTAGAAGACTTCTGTGTAAGTTCTGTCAGAATCTTTCAACTTTTGCGAAGTTTTGTTAGATTTCTGTTGCGTTGTTAAATTGGGAATTCTCTGATTGTTTTACTTAAACACTCTGATTACTAGTCGTTTTGTTCCATTAGGCGTGAGTATAGAGGGAAGTGATCCTTCGAGTGTTGTGCCGATTTAGCATGGCTGAATCATCAGTAAACGTTCATTGTTAAAAGTTTCATCGTGTCGATTTATTCGACATAATTGATTGAGTATTAATGTTGCATTATTTAGTTGTTTTAGTCAAATGATTGATTGTCGAATGGTTAATTAGGTTTCAAGTAGTCTCTGCATTGTTTTTTCCGTCAAAGCGAGACTAAGTGCGTACCAGAAACCTTAATTTTTGTAAGTTTCAGTCACCAAAAATGGTGGCTGTCGATGCCACATGACCGTGTGGGTGGCCGCGTAACTCACTATTCATCAATTTAGAGCTACACAGGCAAGGCACACGGGCGTGTGTCCAGGCCCTGTGTGACAATATTAGTGCAGGGTTCACACGGGCAAGGGACACGGGCGTGTGTCTAGGCAGTGTAACTCACTATTTGTTTCTTAGGACAACACGAGCTAGCACATGGGCGTGTGCCCAGGCCATGTGAGCCATATGGGTAAGGACACGGCCTTCTATCCAGGCCATGTGACTCTCTGATTTATGCTTTAAAACCACACGAGCAAGGACATGGGTGTGTACCCAAGTCGTGTGAGCCATACGGGCAAGGCCATGGGCCTGTGTGCCTAGGCCATGTGAGCCATACGGGTAAGGACACGGCCTTCTATCCAGGCCATGTGACTCTCTGATTTATGCTTTAAAACCACACGAGCAAGGACATGGGTGTGTACCCAAGTCGTGTGAGCCACACGGGCAAGGACATGGCCTGTGTCCAGGCCATGTGGCGTATATAAAAGGGCCCGAAAACTGTTTTTGAGGCCGTAAATATTACTTAAGATCGAGATTGACATCCTTATGGTATGAATGATCTAAATTTAACTAAATGAGAACTCTTTGATACCCTGTGACACATGCATAAATTCTATACTTGTATGTGCACTGTGATACTTAGTCTGATATTAAATTGTGCTATCTACTTGTGGAACAATTTAGAACAACTGAATACATATTATGGATATTGGTTCTCTACATATGCATGAGTTAGGATATTATGAAGAAGGAAGTGATATGTTCTAAATTAGTGGCTAAGCCACCATGTGTATTACTCTAATCCCGACGTTTCGTTGCATTACAATCTAGCAGCTAAGTTGCGTTTCTGTAAACGTGTCAGGTAGACATTCTATGGTGTGTAGGGTTGGTTGGGCATTGAATGCCCTTAACGGTGTGTTGGTGTAACACCCCTAACCCGTATCAGTCACCGGAATAGGTTACGAGGCATTACTGAACAATACACATCATTCACATACATAATACATACATTCATACATTCATAATCAAAGTCCATTGTACTCATTCACATTATCCCTTATAAGGCTCTATGAGACCTTAAAACATGCTTAAAAGGGGTTTGGGACTAAATTGATAACATATAAAAACTTAAGGGAACTTAGAAAATTTTCATGCATTCAAGGGTCACACGCCCGTATGAACAGGCAGTGTGCCTCACACGGCCACCAGACACGCCCGTGTCACAGGCCGTGTGAAAACAGGGTATACATACTGACTTGCACCATACGGCCGAAGACACGCTCGTATGCCATGGCCTTGGGAAAACTGGAAGGTATACTGACTTGGGTCGCACAGCCGGCCATATGTCCATGTGCCAGCCCGTGTGTCTCACACAGCCAGTAGACACGCCCGTGTGTCTAGCGTGCCAAACCTATAGGGTATACTGTCTTAATTCGAAGGGCTACCCAAGGGACACACGGCCGCATACTAAGGCCATGTGTCATACACGGTCAAGCCACACACCTGTGTGCTTGGCCGTGTGGACTGAAAATAGGCTTAGTTGAAGTCACATTTCTCACCCTTTCTCAAGCATACCTAAACCACAACATTTGTACCAATCCAATACATTAATAGGCAACCAAAACATGCTATTGCATACACATTTCATGCCATTTATAAATCATACTCTTAACTACTCAAATCCATAGCCAAAACATACTAAATCCAAATGTTACTTTACTAATATTCACATTTAGACATAACCCAAATCATCAAGCATTTACTAAACCAAAATGACATTCAAACATCATCTTAAATTATACCAAAGCTTACCATTTCTCAAACCATAACACATCATTAACAATTTACTAAATACTTATCCATCAACCCATCAAAATGACCATATCAAGCTTACCAAAACATAAGGCATCATAAATACATCACATATCAAATATTAACTCAGAACATAGGCCAAATTCAACTTCATTAACAACACCATTTACAAGCCAACTTACGTAGCTAAATTTAAAGTTCAAAATATGCTAAGATGACACTAGCCTATACATGCCATATACCATAAATATACATAGCTTTAAAAGTACCAACAAGATGCTCGATAGTGTGTTGGCGTTTCCTGACGATCTCCAAGTTTGATCTAGCTTCGATAATTTATAAAATCGGGAAATAACATACAAAGTAAGCTTTAAAAGCTTAGTAAGCTATATACAAATAAAGTCATTATATGAATATTTGCATATCAATTCAAATATGCTAAGCATAGCTAAATACATACAAGTTCACAAACCTTTCTCATTGTACACATATTCATTATCATAATTGAATTCATCAAATACTTCCCTTTTCAATACTCATATGAATCTCGTACGTACCTAAATCACTTAACTCATTCACACATTCTTTCTCAACTTGACTGTGCCCGTTAAACCATTCGAAATCGTTAAGGATACTCGAAAATCACAATAGCTCATACAATGCCATATCCTAGATATGGTCTTACATGTTATCACATATCGATTCCACTATCCTAGACAGGGTCTTATACGAAATCATATAATGATGCCAATGTCCCAATAACAGCCCGATTTTAGCTAAATTAGAACAGTGATTTCGGAACCATAAATATGAAGTCGTAAAATTATTTTAATATTATTTTTGGTGTTTACAGTGTGTTAATTGATATGTGTGAAAGTTTCTTGTGAAAATTTTATTGTTTGAGTGGTTAATTTGATTAAAGGACTTAATTGAATGGACCATTATGGACTTTTATTAGTTAATATTCATGTTTTATAATAAAGGTTAAATTTGGAAATTTATTATTAATGTTAATAAAAATAAAACAAAGTAAAAAATTAGCTTGAATATCATCATCTTTTCTGAAATTTAAGAGCAAAGAAAAGCATTCATGGCTATTTAGGGTTCGACTACTATCAAGCTCAATTGTAAGTTCATTTTTGATCGGTTTTTGATGATTTCTATGTTTTTGTGATCGTTGCTTCGTGTACTAGCTATCCTGTACCCTAATTTGTGAAATTGTTGATGATTTTTGGAAGTGCCATTGATGAGTGCTTGAGATTTTGAATGTTTGATGATGGAAAATGAGTAATTGTTGATAGTTTCACATGTTTTGTAAAGTGATTTTGAGTAAAAATGTCAATTAGGAATTAAATTGAGAAAAATGTAAATTGAGGGGTCAAAATGTAAAATAAATGAAATATATAGGCTTAAATGAACTAAGGGAATATTTTTGTGTTTTGTGAAATAAGGACTAAAATGTCAAAGTGTGAAATTATAAAGGCCAAAGTGTAAAAAGGCCTAATTGTGTATTTGTGGATTGAATTGATTAAATGTGTGATTAAATTAGTGAAATTTGTATTAATTTAGATTAAGAAAAGAGGAAATCGGATTAGGATCGGGGGAAATCAAAAGTTGTCGAATAGTTGTTCCATCCGTTTATTTCGACTACGAGGTAAGTTCATATGCAAATGCATGCTTTTAAATTGAATTAGATATGTATTATTTGTCACTGAATTGCAATAAGTATGAACGAGCAACTACGAACAAGAATCGACGAAGTTACGACATCTGAAAGTCCCGTACGAACCTTAGGAATAGTATAGGATACGAATGTCATGACATTAGGTTATCGAGATGTGATTACATGTAAGACAATGTCTGGGACATTGGAATTGTATTGAGATTACGTGTAAGACCATGTGTAGGACATTGGCATCATTAATTGATTTCATGTAAGACCTTATCTGGGACAGCGGCATCGATATGTGTTAACATGTAAAGACCATATCTGGGATATGGCATTGTACGAGTTATATGTAAATGCCAAGTATCCTTAACGATTCCGAACGGGTCAATGGGAAAGATAAGTTGATAAAGCATATGTGAATGAGCTAAACAACTCAGGTATGTACGAAATTTATACGAGTATCTAAAAGTGAAGTAAGTGATGAGTTACATGATAGAATGAATATGTATTCAAAGAGAAAGGTTTGTGTATGTATATGTATGATTACTTGTACTTGGCCTGGTGATGGAAATGTGGTGATTTATAAGATAGCTTTATTTGTATATGGCTTACTAAGCTTTTAAAGCTTACATTGTGTGTTCTTTCCATGTTTTATAGATTATCGAAGCTAGCTCAGACTCGGGAATCGTCGAGAAACATCATCGCACTATTCGTTGGTATTTTTGGAAGCTTTGTATATATGGTATATGGCATGTATAGACTAGTGTCATTTTGATATGTTTTGAGTTTTGATTATAGCCATGTGATTTGGCTTGTAATTGTTGTTGTGAATTTGGCATTTAAGTTGTCTTAAGTTATGTGTTTGATAAGATAATCATATGATGTATATAATACCTTATATGTTGGCTTATTTGTTATGATTATGTGTTGGTTATTTTGACTAGTTGTTAATTGATGTGCTTATGCTTGGAGGCTAGTGTATTGTGGTTTGATTTGGGTTGACCATATGGTATATGTTGAAGTATGAAATAGGTATTAAGTTGATGGGTAAATGTATTTAGTAGTTATATATGTTTGATGTTTTTGGCATAGTGAAATGGTATGTTTTGGTTGTGGAATTGAGTAGTAGAAATGGTTGTAAATAAATGGCATAATATGTGCATGACTTGGTAGGTTTTTGGTTGTTCAAAGATGTATTGAAATGGTGTTACATTGGTTGCTATATGTGCTTGTGATTAGGTGGCAAATTGGCTTTGCAAATAGCCTATTTTTGTCCACATGGGCAGAGACACGGGCGTGTGTCTCAATCGTGTGCGACACACGGTCATGTTACACGGCCGTGTGTCCCCTGGGGTACCCTACATTTAAAGTCAGTATACCTTACAATTTTTACACGATCTAGACACACGGGCGTGTCTACTAGCCTTGTGTGGCATACGGGCTAGCACATGGGCGTGTGGTCGGTCGTCTGACCGAAATCAGTAACCCCCTTAGATTTCACATGGCCTGGCAGATGGGCGTGTCCTTAGTCGTGTGGTACAAGTCAGTATGTATGCCCTGTTTTTACACTGCCTGTGACACAGGCATGTCTGGTAGCCGTGTGACGCACACGATCTGTTCACACAGGCATGTGACTTATGATTTTATGAAAATTTTCTAAGTATTTAGAAATTTTTATATGTGATGATTTAGTCCCGAACCACTTCTAAGCATGATTTAAGGTCTCGTAGATCTTTTTAAAGGACAATGTGAATGTTTGTGAACGGTTTATAATAATGAATGTATAAAAGTATGAGAATGTGATATATTGTCTGGTAATGCCCTGTAACCCAATTCCGGTGTCGGATACGGGTTAGGGGTGTTATAGTCCCAGACATGGTCTTACATGTAATCACATCTCAGTAACCTAATGTCATGACATTTGTATCCTATACTATTCTTAAGGTTCGTACAGGACTTTCGGATATCAAAACTTCGTCGATTCTTGCTCGTATTTTCTCGTTCAACATTCATAGCAATTCAATGACAATTAAACATTTATAAATCAATTCAAAGGTATTTATTTACATATGAACTTACCTCATATTAGGGATTGACGTATCGGGTCAACTATTTAATAACCTTTGATTTCCCCCGATCTAAATTCAATTTCTTCCTTTCAGGATCTAAATGAAATCAAATTTAGCTCATTTATTCAACAAATCATTTAATTCAATCCACAAACACATATTTGGGAATTTTTACACTTTAGCCCCTAAAGTTCCACATTTTTACAATCAATTCATAAAAACACAAATTACACAATTTCTTTTTAATTTCATGCTAGCCAAATTCTTCATAGACTCCTAGTAGCCTATTATTTTCATTTATTTCACATTTCAACCCCTAAATTTACACATTTCTCAGTTGAATCCCTAATATGCATTTTTACCAAAAATAACTTTACAAAACATGTTAATCTATCATTTATCTTCCATTTTTCATCATCAACCATCACAAAACTCATGGTTTCATCAATGGCATTTTACAAAATCATTAACAATTTCACAAATTAGGGCATGGGCTAGTTAGAACACAAAGCAACGATCACAAAAGCATAGAAATCATTAAAAATTGAGCTCAATACATACCTTAATCAAGCTATATGATAGCCGAACCCTAATTGTAACATCCTAAATTAGGGCCTATTTAGAACAATGGTTTCGAGACCACAAATTTGACACAGTAAAATTTGTTTTTATTACATTTTTATGGTCTGAAATTTCACGGGATGATTTTATGAAAATTTCGTTCGAAAATTTTGACGTTTGGGCACTCAATTTGGTCAAAAGGACTAAATTGTAAAAAGCACAAAACTTGAGTTCTAGAAGCTAGAGGTGTCTAATTGCTATGAAATTTTAAATTGGAAGTCCTCAAATGATAATTATACCATTGGTTAATTTTTTTGACAAAAATGGACATGAAATAGGTGAAATAGAATATTTTTAAGTTAAGGGCATTTTGGTCATTTAGTAATTAAAATGAATTAAAAACAAAATTAAAAGTCAATTTTTGTCCATCTTCTACCCCATGGCCGAAACTTGCATAGAGAAGACATAGTTAGGGTTTTTCAAGCTTTCAAGCTTGATTGTAAGTCTGTTCTAGCCCCGTTTTTAATGATTTTTACGTTTTTGAAATCCTCGTAACAAGATCTATCTATTTCTACCATTTATTTGAGCTAGGGTTGATATTTAAAAATTTACCCATGTATTACATGCATGTATTTTGATATCTAATGGTAGAAAATGAATGTTGGGTGTTAAATAAACAACTTTTGCTAAGTGATTTTAGGTGAAAATGCTTAAAAGGACTAAATCATAAAAGGTATAAAATTTTTCATAAAAGTGTGTTTTAGTGGAAATTGGGGACTTCTATAGTTATGAAAATGATTCGAATAGGCTTAAAGTATAAAGAAATTGAATGAAAATCATTTTACGAGTATTGGGGCAAAAGTGCAAATATGTGAAAGTTAGTGGTCAAAATTTAAAAGTATGATTTTTGGACCCATATGAATAATGTGACTAATTAGTAAGCTAAATGTGATATTATAGATTAAGAAAAATGAGATTCGGGCATAGATTGGAAATAAATGAGATTATGGACTAAATCGAAATAAATAGCCGTGCTCGCTTTTAAGGTAAGTTTGTATGTCAATAATAATGAAATAATATCCTTTTTTATGCTTGAACTTAAATTGATGTGTCAACATTATGGGGTGAATATTTCTATAGTTGGTATGATGATTGTATTATGTGACAAATGTCTAAATGTTATTATGAACAATGTTATGATTGTTTCATGAATATGAGAATGGTGAATTTGTAAGCATGAATGATATTACGGTCGTTATCCATGACGATACGAAAAAGTACGATGAAGATGCTATGTGCAATGAGGAAAATCCTGTTTGAACCTTAAGAATAGTTTTGGATACAAGTGACATGTCACTAAGAATTAAGAAATCCGAGCTCGTTGAGTGGTCCGAGTTCGTGATATATGTGAGAATCTGAACTTGTTGAGTGGCCCAATTTCGTGATATATGTAGCACCTGAGCACATTGAGTGGTCCGAGTTCATTATGGATACAAGCATCCGAGCTCGTTGAGTGGTCCGAGTTCATAATGGATGTGATACACGTAACATCCGAGCTCGTTGAGAGGTCCGAATTCATTATGGATGTGTTACATGTTATAAGGTAGCTTTGGCTATGTATGTTTATGTGGCACTTATGTGCAATTTTCTATGTATCCAATAGTATTGTAAGTGTTCAACAGGTATTATAATGAATGATGCAATGAAAGTCCTGAGATGGGCATGGTAATGAAGGTAAAGTTATTCGATATGCTACGGATATGTGCAGGTACGTATGCTATACTCATGAGTAATGCTTTGTTACAGGATGATATATGACGAAAAGGTATATTTACGTATATGTATATGAATATTTGATTAATGAGCTAGAATGCTTGAATGATGAATAATCTTGGTGATTATGTTATTATGCCATCATATGATAGTTATCATGCCATCATATGATAGTTATCATGATATTGCACTAAAATAGTTTTGGACATCAGTAGTTGTTTGATTTCGAAAATCCACTAAAAATTTTGGAAATTTAATTATAGACTAAATAAGATATGAGATTAAAGCTTATTGAATCTAGTTTCACATAGAAGAAATGATGTAAGTAAAAGAGTTTCATATCATGAGATATTTGAACTTTTGTGAGACAGAGTCAGAGTGCTTTTGGGCTCCCCTGTCTCAACTTTGGAAAATCACTAAAAATTGTACAAAAATGGTTATGGGTTAGAATTTATATTACTAAATCCTTAATGAGTCTATTTTCAAGAGAAACATACAAGAACATTAATCAAATCCTATACTAAAAGATAATCAATTTTTAGTAAAGAAGAGTTGAAGCTATCAAACAGTAGAACAGGGGTAAATTTAAAGAATAAATTGTACTTATTGGCTATACCAAAAATTTTGAAAATTTTATGGTAAGAATATATATGAGTATAGTTTTAGATAAAATTAACGGATCTTAATTTGGAGTTTTGTAGCTCAAGATATTAATAATTTAGTGACTATGAATCGAGTTGACAACTTGATTGGAATTTGAGCAAATAGTGGAATTGTGTGCAATTTCAATTGTGTTACCATGAGAACATGTTGATAAAATTTCTTATTATTTTCATATAGACTTACTAAGCTATAAAGCTTACTCTCTTTCCATTTATTTAGTGTTGACAGGTTAGCTCGGGGTTGGAGATCGTCGGAGGCAGTATCACACTATCAAGCTATCACTTTCGGGGTATTGGTGAATCTTAAGCGTCTTTAAGTGAGTGGCATGTATAGGGACTTAGTTATTGATATGTGTTCATATGATTTGGCCAAGATGTTAGCTTATATTAGTATATTGTATATAGCCATGAGATGTGACTTATGATGGTCATGGCTTGTAAGCCTATTTATCCAAGTTATGTATTGATGCCTTATGATGTGGTCATATGATTATATTTGTTTGATATGCATGGTTAGTATTACGGTATGTATGATAGATAAATGTCTTATGACCAAACGAAGTGGTCATAATCAGAGAATAAAAGTGTGATATGGCAATAAGTCAATAATGCTTGAACATGAAATTGATGTGGAATGACTTAGGCAAACATGGTATAAGTCTATAAGTGATGATTAAAATAACATGTTCAATTGATAAACCGTAATTTATACATGTTTTTATCCCATGCTTAGCACATTTATGGATGGTTTCTCCTTATATTTGGTGAATTCGATGCTCCTAATTCTTTAATTTCTTGTTTTATACTTAGGTGAGCATAGGAGAGTAAAAAGAGCGAGAAACGGGCCGAAAACGGAGAAAATAGACCCACATAGGAAATCAACATGGCCTGGACTTCCTCACACGGGCGTGTCACACGGCCGTGTCCCTTTGGCAGGATCAAAGCACGACTTACATCGGTAGACTACACGCCCGTGCCTATTCAACAGCCTTGACCACGGGCTGGAGTAATCGCACACGGGCGTGTTACACTGGCGTGTCCCTGCCGAGCCCAAGTATAAACCTATTTGGAAAAGGCCTATTTAAACACTTGAGGAGGCACTTAGGAAGGGGGACGCAGAGGAGGAGGCAAGGAATTACTCAAGGGAAGCCGATTGGTCCATCTCAGAAGCCAGATTCATCATTAAGACTGAAGATCTCCCTTCACTTTCCATTCAGGGTTTTTGGGTTTTCTTTATGTTTTGTATTCATTATTCTTCTGAGATGTTTTCTTTTATAATTATGAACTAAACCCCCTAAATACCTAAGGGGAATGAAACCTAAGATGGATCTTGTTATTATTATCTGAATTGTATGATAAATATTTGACTTGTTCTTAATTATGTGTTCTTAATTATCGTTTTAATATTCCAGGATATTGATTCGAGTTAATGCTCTTATTCAGAGGAGGAATAGACTTTGTCTAAGAGTAAATTTTTCATAATTAAGCGGAGTTGATTGCATGCCTAGAGATAGGGTGATAAGATTTTGTCGGATTAGGGTGAAACTTAATAAGGGGATCCATAGATCGAGTTAATGCAACACTAGGTGTTAATTAGAAAGAGATTTCAATTAATCAACCTAGGGTTAGACGTTATTAGTATCAAGAGAGATAATAATATAACTTAGGGATTTCTACGGATCAAGTCAAATGAATAAATCGTCTGATTCAGAGTCAAATAACAAGTGAAGTCTAGGTAGATTTTTCCTTGGGTATTGTCTTAATCAATCGAATTTTCCCAAAAGCTGTTCCCCAATTTCTCTCTGTGCACTCTTAGTTTAGTTAATTAATTTAGATAAACAAATCCCTTAATTTTTAGGCTAGATAATAAAAAGAAAGTAATTACTAGTACTCTTGGTTCCTTTGGGTTCGACAATCCAGTCTTGCTAAATCTATACTACTGTTCATAGGCATACTTACCTTTATCGTGATAATAGTTAGTTTCAAGAATGCTTAATTATAAATTTTTAAAACCTATCGCGAATATCACGTACCAGTCATCGAGTTCCTAAGATGGTGGCAGAATATGTTACGTACACCCAAACTATTGTATCACTCGGTTTGATCCGTGCATCTCAATCATTGCAAAAAAAATCAATAGCACTTTGGCATGCCAAATGTTGCGATTGGCAAAAAATTAGGTTGAGACGCATTTTTGAATTCTAAAATCTACATATGGCATCCATACAAACTGTAGTACGAATTTATAAATTTTAGTATATGTCTAATATTTAATTTCAAATGTTGGAATAAATATGATATAACTTTAAATTTCATAAACCAACCTCCTATTCGGATTGTTGACCTAAAGCTAGCCGGATATCCTCGAGCTTGGTTGGTATACTTGTGTGTCTTACACGATTGTTCCACCTATTCAAATAATATGTTATTTCAAAATTAAAATAATGAAAAAAATCTTATGATAATGATATTATCAAACGAATTTTATCATATTACGGGTGGGAATTCATAAGAGAGTCCACTCGAGGTCGTAAAAATGGTAGTCGATACCATGCCCACTTTTGTAGAAGGAACATGCAATCCCTGATTTTAACTTTTTTTGGTTTTGTCACTCGTCACATTTCTTGGTATAATGTTACCAGCACCGTTGATCCCCAACTAAGTCATCTTGCTTCTTTCAAGTCGACTATTAGTAGTAGCCACATTAAATGTACTAGATTTTGATATTTATCTGGCAAAAGCAGATCCCCGATCAACCTCAAGATAAATGCGTGTGCGAATTGTTCTTTTTCAACGTTAGTCACAAAAGCCTCGATATATTTGAAGTTGTCCTCCAACCACCCCATCTCGATCCAACTACCTCTAAACTTGTTCGGCACTTTCCTTAGTAGTTGCTCACATGTTGCATTTTAATCTGCACTCACCACTGGCCCCGTAACGACTTCCTCATTGACCGGTAGACTGAGTTGTAAACCAACGTCATTGAGTATAATTATACACTCATAATAAGTAAGATGAAATGTGTGCGTCCCTGGTCTCTATCTTTCTACCAAAGCACTAATAAGTAAGGGATCCAATTTAGTCCCCCCTCCCCCGAGCATGCGAGCCACATATAAGAATCATGTATCTCGCAAGTGTCCATGAATGGCAACCGATGCACTCATACTTAAATTGTGTATGTATGTCTCCAAAATCCGATCTTCGAATTGAGTATATAAACATAAAAAATTAATAATTTTAACAACATAATAATTAACTAATTAAAATTAAATAATTTAACAATATTTTCTTACCATTTGTAATTGAACGTAAGAGATATGCTTGTCATCCAAACGAATAAGTTGATTTGTCATTTTACAAATATGGTTGGTGAGGTATAGCCATTGGAATTGTGACCGTTGGGGAAATGCTATTGTTGCCTTAAAAATGCGTCTTACAGGGCGCATTTTCATTTCTCTCTCCTAAAACAACGTACCTCGGTAAATATAAAAAAACATTATTTACTTAACTATTAAAAAATTCAGCATATTTCATTAATTTTCCCGCATAATAATATTATTAATATATTATAGTTCTTTAATTTGAAATTTTATAAAAAATAAAAAATAATCTAAATCTCAAATGTTGTTATAGGTAAATAATAACCACATCTCTATTACATCAAAGATTTTAGCAGACAAATGTAAATGTTATTGAAAGGATTGATTGTATATTTTTAAGAGAGTTAAAATAAAATTTTATCATTTTGATAACTTGTCTTTTTAAAATTTTAAAGGACTAAATTAAAATTTTATAATAATCGGAGTTTAAAGTGTAATTTACTATATACTCATTTAAAATAATATAAAATTTAACATTTTAGGGGTGGAGCCCCACGACCCGCGGTGACCATAATTACCAATTTTAAAGGAGGTGACAAGTTCAGGGGCCAAATGTGAAATTAAGCTAAAACAATATTACATTCCATAAGAAAAAAAAAACTGTAAAAAGAAAAAGGAAAAAGCAAACCATAATGCACAAATTCCCAGCCACTGCTAAAGCCACTGATCCATTGCCTGCCAGCTAATCTCCCAACCCAACCAACGCTCACGATCCTCCCTTGTACTTTGTCCCTCACTCACTCACACACTTCGATGTCTTGCTTTTGTTTTAGCCTCGTGATACCGATGCTTCCGCCTGCGTGGCACCCGTCCCCACCCCCACGCTTTGCCTTTGCTCTTTCTTTCTCTAAGGCGGGAAGGCAATGCCAAACCTTGCCCCCTAATTTAGTATTACAGTGAAAACAAACAAAACCAAAAGGTGTTTTTTTTCTTACACAGATTTTGTTTACAATTATACTATTCATGAATGGAAACAGTTAGTGCTTGATTTGTTTTCTTATGATGTTTTGAAACCTAACAATTATTGATCAACAAAATCGAAAAAAAAAAAAGAAAAAGAAAACGAAAGCTTGCTTACGCTGTCACTGGGAATTAGAAAAAGAAAAGCTTTGTAGTTATGTTTTCAGAGGGAAAATAAAATCTGGGTTTTCATTTTTTTTCCTGTAAAATTCAATATCTGAAAGTTTTACTTTTCTCTGTCAAATGTGTGAGACATCTCTTGTTATCTTATCTGTTGCTTAAGTTGGGAGCATATTTTTTTTGAAAAGAAAATTTTTGTTTGAAATTTGAAGATTCGATTCGTTTGAAGTTTCAGGTGAAGGAACAAAAATAAAAACGCAGTGACGAATTTATTCTTTGCGTCTTTCTTTATAAGATTTGCTCGCCAAATTTGAAGTCCTCTGGAGGGTTTTCTTGTCATTTTCGTCCAAAAAAGTTGGACACTAAAGAGAGTCCTCCAGTTTTTGAATTAGAAAAATTGAAGCTTTTTTCTTTGGTATTAGTGCAGGGTAAGTAAATTTAAGTTCCTTTGAGTTCCGTCCTGTTTTTGTAAGATGCTGAAGAAACGTGGAGCATCATTATGGGGTTTTGGATATTGGGTTATGGTGGTGGCTCTGAAGCTTTAAGATAAGCAGCAAGAACGATCCTTGTATGTGCATTTGTCTCATATTCTCTGCTTTTCTTTCTTTTTTTTTTTTTTTGCTTCCATGGCGAAAATGAGGGGTTGCATAGTCACTGTGGCTTTACTCTTGCTGCTACTTCTTTGCTTACACCAAACACCTGTAGAGTGCAAAGAAAGACTCATTAGACAACTGTCTTCTCGGCCTTCTTCAGCTACAAAGCCTCAAGAATTCAAGATTGGGTTCAAAAGGGTAATTCTCAGCATTGTGCTGGGAATTTTAACTGGATTGATTGGAGCTATTCTTTTTGCTTTATTGATCAAAATTGCTGTTCAGTACATCAATCAAACCCCATTCCTTAAAGGTCCTGTTATATTTTCTCCCAAAATATCTTCCAAGACTCTCCAATCAGCCCTTGCAAATGAAAACCAGTTGCTAGGTTCAAGCTCCAACGGGAAGTACTATAAGACGGTTCTTGATAACGGGCTCACTGTTGCAGCCAAAGTGCTTGAACCCTTTGACAGTGGTTCCCCGGAGATGCAGAGCAAGTCGGTGAAGAGAAGGATACAACAAGAACTGGAGGTTCTTGCTAGTTTGAGGCACAGGCATTTGAGGAGTTTAAGAGCTTATGTTCGTGAATCTGATAGGTTTTCTTTGGTTTATGATTATATGCCCATGGGGAGCCTTGAGGATGCAATGAATGGAGTTAGGGAAAATCACCTGGAGCTTAGATGGGATGTTAGGCTTAGGATTGCTGTTGGGGTGATTAAGGGTCTTCAATATCTTCACTTCACTTGCGTCCCTCAGATTTTGCACTACAACTTGAAGCCCACAAATGTGATGTTAGATGCTGAATTTGAACCAAGGTTGGCTGATTGTGGATTGGCTAAGCTCATGCCTAATATAGATAGGGCAACTTCTGGTTACTGTGCTCCTGAGTGTTTACAGAACTGCAGGTACTCAAAAGTATTCCGCCATTAATTAAAGCTTACTGCATCTTTTCTTCTATAAGGATTATATTTAACAGGCATCTGGTAATAGTATCTTTAGGCTTTATTAATAACCCGGAGTTCATTGCAGATGATTTTTCACTTTGGCACTAAATTTTAAACAACTGAGAGTAGAGATATATTGGTCTCATTCATAGATCTTATGGTTTTCTAGTCTTCTCCTGGAACCAGTGCTCTTTTGTTTTTTTCTGGCAAACATGTTGCAGTAAATTGGAAGCAAGATATCCCAATTGGGATTGGACTATGCTGTTGGTTTTCTATTTTTACCACGCTTCAATGTGCTTCAATGTTTTGTTACCTGAACATCATTAATTACTGATACTATTTCTAATGACGCATATTGGATTAAACCTCATGGTGGTTCTAACAAAGATGGATAATTTCACCAACAGGTATACAGATAAGAGTGATATCTTTAGCTTTGGGATGATATTGGGTGTCCTGTTGACTGGCAGATATCCCACTGATTCATTTTTCCGGGAAGCAGTGAGTGGAGGGAGTTTAGGACAGTGGCTCCGACATTTACAGCAGGCAGGGGAAGCACACGAAGCTTTAGATAAAAGTATTCTTGGGGAAGAAGTAGAGGAAGATGAGATGCTGATGGCAGTGAGAATTGCTGTTGTCTGTCTATCGGATTTGCCTGATGATAGGCCTTCCAGTGATGAGCTTGTAACCATGTTAACCCAGCTGCATAGTTTCTAATGGAAATGTAAGTATGTTGATACTTGATATATATGTTCAAGCCTTTGCATATTCTAGGAATTGGATATTTTTGGTCTATAAGTTACTTTCACTCTAACCTTTTTGCAATTTGTCAAGGACCAAACACTTTGCTCTTTGTGCAGCATTGGTTCCTTGTGTTCTGTTCAAGTCTTAGTGATTATTTTTCCATCACAAACTTGGCTTGCAGCATAGTATGCAAAGAAATTTCTGGTACATGCATTGACTATTTGATCTGATAACCATGGGAGACATCTTCATTATTGTGTTCTTAAACAACTAATCATGGTGGGGTTTTCTCAGTTGTCATTTTGTTGGGAAAACCTTTTCGAAAATCACGGATGCTTTTGCTATATCAATCAACATGTTATAGTAGTTTTTTTCATGGGTTTTTAGAGGATAGGATTGAGATTCAGCTTTTCATCACAAAGACCTCATATCTATTGTTGGTTGAAAATGTTTCCTAAGTAAACAGTATGGTCTAGTACTCAACTAATCAACTTGTTCATCATCCTGCTAAGGAATTGAACTTGTAGTTAACAAAGAAGTCTTTCGAGTTTTGCCTTCATTTTGGATTTCAAGCATATGGTTGAATAGCATTTTGGGGAAAGTACAATGAAAGGGTTTGGAGGTTAGGTAGGATATTGACTTTTCTTTGCAGTGATGAGAGCTCTAGTTGACAGATTTGCATGGCGACAGCAGTTGAAGTAGGGGAAAATAAAGTTAAAACAAACTTTTTCTATGGTTTCAGCTTCTAAATGAATCATATTTTATCTGTAATAATACTTTATGGTTTGGACTTTTGGAGGGGATGATAGCAGGCATTGGATTAGACTAGAGATTAGATGAGTGTGGAAATAGTTAGGGAAATCATTCAAAAGGGTAATATCATGCACAGGGAACTTGAAAAAAAAGCAAAAGAATGTGGTGGGGGGAAGTTAGAGACAAGGAGGTCATGCACAGGCACCTGCATGCTTCAATTGGATGATTGATATATTTACTTTTAACAGATATAAGGGATGGGATGGTATAGTGAGGCAAATCACACAGTCAAGATGTATCCCCTTACAGCTGTGTATTATATATTACTTTACACACACATACATACATATATGGATATATATGGATATATATATCCTAGTCCTTGCAGAATGCACATCTGTACACTGCCCTTCTTTTCCAAGATTAAAAAGTTTCTTAAGAGAATATTAGGCCAACAATGTGGCTCGCCTTATAGCTTTTGTAAAAGTAATTTCTTTAAAGAAAAGTAGCAAAGCTTTAATCTGCATAATTTAGAGCAATTAATTAATTGTTGTTGACGGTGCTTTTAAAAGCATAATTGATGTGCAAGTATCAAATAAGCTTTTCAATTTGTTTTGCAAAAAATTTTTGACTGGTTTGTTTTGTAAAAAAATAGTTTAACTCAATAGAAAATGTCTTTTTTTAAAATAAAAAAAAATCATTTTCAAAAAGCATAAATTAAATTTTTAAAAAAATTTATCTTTGACGTGATTTTTATATAAAAATTAATTTAAATCAGTTAAGTATTATTATATTTATAATACTTTTTTTATATTTTAATTTTTTAAAATACCTTGAAATATTTATCCAAAATATTATAAATTTTAATATTATTAAAATACATATTTGTATTTAATAATTATAATAAATAATTAATGTAATTTATTATTTTAACAAAATTGTTTAATATTACAATTTTATTTTAATTATAAAATTTAATATTAATAATATTTTTAATTTTTAAATAATATTCTTAATATTTTTATTTAAAATGTTTTATTTTAATCATAGAAATATAGTTATTAATTTATAAATATTTTAACAATAAATTTGTATATTTATTCAAATCCTTTTTAACTTGATTCATCCCTTTCAATTTCAATGTACTATATGCTTCGCTAAATTAGCATAATGTACTAAATTTCTTTTAATTAGGCCTTTAGGTTGTTTTTAGGAGAGAGAAAGTAAAAGAGTTAGGGTTTTTTTTTACTTTTTAAGGTTAAGATTTTTTTAGAGTTTTAGATTTTTTAGGGTTTAGAGTATTTTAAAAGTGTTCAGGGTTTTTGATTGAAACGGTAGAAATTTTTAGATAGTTTTTAGGTGTTGAAAATTTGATAACGCGCTTCAACATATATATATTTCATATGTCGTGACGGGATAGGGCCATCACCTGAGGAACCCATCGTGGGGAAATCTAATTTCCGGGTAATTATGTTTGACATGATTAGGGGTGGAAGTCTCACTCGGCGGCCATGATGCGGTCACAGGTTGGACTATAACCGGGGCCCAGGTGACAGTTGTTACACGGTCAAGAGGTCAAGCATTTTGGATACCCGCAAATGATACCTTATAAATACCATATATAAAATTGATGTCATAATCATACGGAAAAACTTTGGGGATTTCCATCGTAATCAACGTAAATTTTTTTCTCTATTTCCAAGTAGCTAGTATCTTTAACCTTTCATTCTTGTCCAAAGGTTGACACCGAGGTGACACAAAATGGCTCTCAGGTGGAGAGCGGATATTCCAGCACAATATAGTTCAAACTTTGGTCCACGTGGCAGTGGCTGTAGTTATTACTAGGTTGTTTAATAATGACAGTCGTTGTCGCACCGAAATAAGCATCACTTTTACTACACCACAACAACCGCTCCCTGTCTAAGAGTCCCTTTGCGTCCATCACGGTGTTGGTTTTCGAATAAGAATGAAGATTAAAGGTATCGACTGTTTGGAAACAGAGAAAAAAATTACGCCAATTCTAACGGGAAGCCTTAGAGTTTTTTCGTATGATTATGCCCTCAGACTTTTGTTTGGTATTTTTAGGGCAACATTTTCGAGTATCCGAAAAGTTTGAGCTCATTGCTGCGTAATGACGGTCAATTGGCTCCCCTGTTATACCCCGACCCATGACCGCATAACAGTCGTCAATTGAAACCTTCACGTCGACTTCCATCCTTAGCCGTAGAAAGAAAAATCAACCCATAACTGATTTTCCTAGGATAGGCTTCAGAGACAATGATCCCATCTAGGTATAATATATGAAATGTGTGTGGCTCGGAGCGATATCGCATCATCGAAGACTTTTTATTTCAGCTTCAGTACCTGTATTCGCTGCAACGGTAATCAAAGATGAGTCAGATCCATCAACATTGGTGAACTCGACGTATAACTCAATAACAACATTTTCACTTGAGATATGTGATAAAATAACCGTCTTGAGATGCATTTCACTAATCACATCGAATAGCTCATACTTATAGGGGTCACTAGAAGCAAGAAATCTACATTGCAACCTCATAATTCTTCCCTAGGTCGATCCTCTGATTTCCCTCCTAATTTTGGTCTGTAGCTCACTCATTTGAATGATACTATTGAACGCAACTCCATGGACTTTGCTCCTAAAAACACCTCCCCGACCACTGTATTACAGATTTACTGTCGTAGTATATAATGGATTTCACTCGTCGACTCATTTCAATATCGATCACGAATTGGATGAACAAACGTAAAAAAAATAAGTAGAAAGTTATCCAAATGAGTACACACAACTCTCACAACACAAGGTTCTTCTGTTTGATATTTACTTGATACGTATCTATGTTATGAAAATTACCCCCTTTTTATAAGAGAATTATGTAGGGAGAAAGAGAATACGTGCTTTGAATTTCGTTTGCGAATGTACACATTCGTTGCATATTGTATTGTGCAAATAATTTCTAGAACGCATTCAGAAGTCATATAATTTCATCACGTCTGTGCTCCTAAGAGATTTTGCGTTGTATAACGTGCTCTACAGGTATATGAAAAGGTACTTTCACTCTTAGAAGAAAGGAAATTTGGTAGAGAAAGCTCATCCAACTGGGCATTCTAAAGAGATTTTGTGAAAAGCCTGATGTTTCGAATAATTCGGACACTTTAAACACGTTTAGAATATGTTCATCACTCCTGTAGCACGCTTTCAAGGTTTTTCTTTGCAAACAGACTCTTCCCTACGGCTATAAAAGGGCTCACACATATCAAGCTTTATCATCCCTTAATCATATAATTTCTCCCCAGTCATCCCCATTCTTCCACTATAAACCATTTCTCAGTTTTAAAAATTTCGGTTGCTAAAATTATTTGGTTTACGTCCGAGGTATACTTAAGTCGTTGGTGATGCGATATAGCTTCAAGCCGCATACATTTTATATATCATGTCGAGATGGGATCATTGCCTCTGAAGCCTATCTTAGGGAAGTCAGTTATGAGTTGATTTTGCTTTCTATGGTCAAGGGTGAAAGTCGACGTGGATGTATTAATCAATAGTCGTTATGCAGTTATGGATCAAGGTATAACGGGGGAGTTAGTTGACGGCCATTACGCGATAACGAGTTCAAACTTTTTGGGTACACAAAAATGTTACCCTAAAAATACCATACAGAAGCTTGATGGCATAATCATACGAAAAAACTCTAGGGTTTCCCGTTATAATTGGCGTAATTTTTTTCTCCGTTTCCAGACAGTCGATACTTAAACCTTCCTTCTTATTTGCAGGCTAGCACCATGATGGATGCAAGAGGACTTTCAGACAGGGAGCGATTGTTGCAGTGCAGTAAAGGTGTTGCTCTTTTCGGGGCGACGACAATTTTCGTTATTAAATAACTCATTAATAACTACAACCGCTGCTGCACCGACCCAAGTTTGACCTCTACTGTGCCAGAACATTCGCTCTCCACCTGATAGCCTTTTGTGTCCACCTTGGTGTTAGCCTTCGGACAAGAATGAAAGGTTAAAGATCTTGGAAATAGAGAAAAAAATTATGTTGATTACAATGAAAATCTCTAGAGTTTTTCTGTGTGATTATAGCCTTAATCTTATGTATGGTATTTATAAGGCATCATTTGCGGTATGCAAAATGCTTGACCTCCTGACTGCGTAATAACTGTCATCAACACCCTCAGTTATACTCGAACCCGTGACCGCATCACGGCCACCGATTGGGACCTCCATCTAGTCTTCCACCGCTGGTTGTATCAAGCATTATTACCCTAAAATCAGATTTCCTCACGATGGGTTCCTCAGGTGATGATCCTATCCCGCCATGACATATGAAATGCATGTGTGCTGAGACACGTTATCACATCCCCAACCCCTCAAAACTACCTAAGGACTTACACCATTTCAGTCGAAAACCTTGAATACTATCAAAATACCCAAAAACCCTAATTCTTATCATCTGTGTAGAAAGTGCGCCCAGCTAGATACACTTTCATTTTCTCTCTCCTAAAAACGATCTATTTCAGTAATTAAATTTTAAAACGGCTCAAATGCCAAATTTAAAAAATTAGCATATTCAGCTAATTTAGCCACAAATGGACCTAAATTTTTAAATTTAAAAAGTAGAGAGATCAAACTCCTAAAAATAAAAATATAAAAATTAAATTTCAAATATACAAAAATTATAAAAATTTTGAGCAAATTATAACTTTTAAATTTATACACTATAATTTAGTCAAAAAATAAATTATTAACTCAACCAAGCATGAGTAAAAACCATACTATTTATATAAAAAAAATTGAAAAATTCAAGTAATATGGTATTTAATTATTTGACAGGGAAAAAACAAGAAGTTCCCACAGCAAGAATTCCAAAGTCTTACCATGCACCGGGAGTAGAGAAACATTCAGATTCTACATCCGAAGGCAGGGTTTTTCTAGACTCAGCTGTCAACATCGGATATGGGTATGTATTTGACATTTGTGTGTCAGTTTTTATAAGGTTTTTATTTTATTTTATTTTATGTATTTGGATGATTTTTGGAAGTTAAATTCGTATATTTGAGTGCAAGATATGAATTCTTCAAGAAAATTTTATTATATGCATTTCCCAATTCATCTAATTTTGATGTTATTTATCCGTTCTTCGATTCTCTATTATTCTTTTGTATTTTCGGGAGATATCTTTATTATTTAAATATGTATCGGATACGAATATTTTATCTTTAATCGAGTATAATATAATTTTGCAGAAGCAGAGCAAAGCAAGAGAAAAGCTGAAGAGGAGGAAACTAGACCGAGCATTAGAGTCAGTTCAACTCCACGTCCTCGGGCAGTCATATCTAGTATGGTGATTCTAAATGAAACTTACAAGACTACAAGTAAATAAAATGGAAAGAATTATTCTGTTCTTAAAACTCCAATTGCAGACAACAAACCAATCCACAAGCTAAGATCAGCAAAGATTTTGAGCCGAGGGTCAGTGTTGGGCTAACCCCTTAACCCATTTTTGAGGGTTTAAATCTATACCAACAACCGTGAGCCATTAAATTTTCCTGCTTAAACGGGTTTAAATTTGAAGCATAAGTTGCTATCTGTCGAGTTCTAAGCTGGGGTTGTTTTCACTAATCAATGACAAAATACTTGGGCGTTTTTATAGTAAAAGAAAATCTAAGCAAATGAGCTGATTGGAGAACTCTAGAGACACCACCACCTCAAACTAGATAATGTTCACCTTATCCACTCCATTTTTAAAATATCTTCCCATCAACCTTATCTACTATTCATATGCCATTAATAAATTCAGCTGGTTTTTACACTTCATTTTCGTACTTGCAGCGTCACACACGATCCCGTACCAAAAAATGCAGGCAGCCTTGAGCTTGGCACCTTCACCTCTCTCCATAGTTACAACTACAAAACCCTTTCCGCCATGTAAATCCATGCTAAAATTGCAGACTCCAAGAGGTTTCAAAGCAACACCTGTTGGACAGGATAACTCAACAGTTGATTACAGCTCCACGGCCTCGTAAGTATAACTTTACACTGACTCAACCGGCTTTTTTATTAACCAGGGTGATCATCTGTGTCCTGCATCGACTTGCTTTTTTTGTTGTTGTTGTTGCAGAGTATTTCCAGCTGAGGCATGCGATACACTTGGAGGAGAAGCCTGTGATGTTGAGATGTTCCCTGAAGTGAAGCTAAAGCCAGATCAAACACAAAGCAATAAGGGTAAGACAGGTTCAGAGCAGGTTGACAGAGAATACTTGGAGTACAACAGTCCCAAGACGTAAGATGATGATGATCTCGAATTTTGCACTTTCATTTCATTTATTTCCATTAATAATATATATATATATGATACTTGATGAATATTTCAGGGTGTTCATAGGAGAGGCTTGTGATGATCTTGGAGGAGAATTCTGTGAGCCTGAGTATCAGAAAGGAGTTCAATGATTTTACCAGATAAACCTCAAAACAGTAACTGCAAATAAATAATGGGGTGGTCACCTTCTTTGTAACCTGCATACTGCCTTGTGTTTCTTGTGTAATAGTCTAAATTTTAAGCTATTTATCAACTTTTATTTTTCCAGCAGATCAAAATGGTATTAGTCTATATATCACTAAAGGATATCTATATGGTAAAGACTATTAGTTGAGGTCCCTCGTTAGATTTTGAAGTATGTTGTTAGCTTTGAAACGGTCATAGAATCATTTGAACTTGATTTGTAGATTCATAAAAATGAATTTATTGCCTTTCCTAAATTAATCATATAACATTTTGAAAATTTGAAGATTTTCAAATTGAAATTTTAGAATTTCAAGTACCTGGAATAGGATATATGTAACTTGTATTTTTTTATATCCTTTAAAATTCAATACTCTATGAAGTCTTAGCATGTGGAGGGGTTGTACCCTCCACACCCTGTTAGGATTTTTTAGTGGAAGCTTGTTGGGTATTTTTCTTAAGAGTAAGCTCCTCTGAATTGAGCTCCCTCTCCCTCTGCTAGTTTGATCTTCTAGTTTGTCAAGATCGTTAATCAGCATCTCTGAGTTTATCACTATGGCATTAATGTTTCCACAAATGTCTTTGTTTCATGATTTAAGGAGTTTTTTTTTCCTGACAACTTCAAAGTGATTATCAACTAATCTCATTTAACTTAAACAAATGGAGATAAGCGTATATAATTTTAAATAAACGAATACGAATAAAATTTTAAAATTCTTAACAAATATAAATTGAGTATGAATAAGTTTAAAAATAAACAAAGGAACATAAATAGAAGTTCATTCATTTAAACTCGGTTCATTTATCATCCTAATTTCATAATGTCTAGATGAGTGAAACCATAATAAACTGAAGAGTTTGTATATGGTCTAATTTGGTCTCATGAACTATGATGTTCATTTATGCAAAACATTCATATCATCATTTGAATTAGACGTGTTTGAAAGTATGATTTTCAATGTATTTTAATTTGAAATTTAAATAAATAAACTTGTGCTATTTCATTGGAGCATCTATCCAATAATTGTATACTTAATTTTTTAAATTATTCAATATTTATGGAATATTGTTCCTTTTAGTATATACAGTTAACCCTCTCTATAACAACTTCATTTGCTTGTCAAGATTTTACTTGTTGTAGAGAGTTTATTGTTACACACTTATAACAACATACTATTATAGAGAGATAATTGTTGCAAGCCTATAACAGAATCTATATCGTGAATTTTTATCAAATGAAAAACTGAAAATTATGCTTTAAAGAAGAAAGGGGAATCAAATCAACAAAATTAAAATACGTATAGCAAGTGCATGCATTATTAGTTTCATGCATATTTTATTTTGCATTCCTTCATATGATTAACTATGATGTTAATAAATTTAACAAATTCAATTAATCAATACGGTTTATCAAATTAAATTAATTAATTTATAATGAGCTAATAAAATTCAAATAATCAATTTACTAACTTATGAGGTTCCAAATTCATAGTCGAATATTTAAGTAGAGAACTTAATAGTTTATTAAGTTGATATCTTTAATTCCACTCATTGAAGATTATTTTATTTAATAAAATAATATTAATAGAATTTTCTTTTGAAATTTAAACATTTTATTTAATTAATATTTTAATTAAGATCTTTTTATTTAATAAATTATAATTAATAGGCTTGATAACTATAAATTTAATTAAAATTTTAAACAATATATTATTATAGAGAACTAATTTAATAAATAATGTACTTCATAATTATGGTTAACGCTTTTATAAGTGAAAAAATGTTATAAAGGGTTAAAAATAAAATATAAAAATTGATTCTACTAGAAACTTGGTTGTTATAACGAAATATTGTTATAGCAGGTGACTATTATAAAGAAGGTTGATTGTATCTAATACATAATTTATGCCTAAACCAGTAAATTTTTGAGTGAATAAAAATTAATTAAAAATAAACAAAATTATAAACCGGCTAAAAGAGAAATGATTAGTGAAATAAATTCCCAAATTTTTCCAAACCAAAATAAAAATAAAAATAAAAAAATTCAATTTTCCTAATTATTACCAAGTAAAAGAATGTGTTTTTCTTTTTTTTTTTTTTTAACTAAAGGAGTGCATCAAGAAACATGTAAGTGATTGTCGTCCCGAAAGATTGAAATAAAAAAAAATATTAAAGTTATCTTCTTAAACCTGCAGTTGATTAATCACCCCCTAGCTTTATTTTGGATAGGAATTTCTGAGGCATCATGATGACACTAGTTATAAATTTGGAGACTTGTTCTCCCTTTGAGATAAATTTAGTTAAACAATTTATAACACGATTATCTTTTTCGGAAACATGTTAGGATTAGCTAACACCTTCCGTACTCAAACTTTTTATTCTGACTGTTGATGGAGCTATAAAGATAATGACTTAAAAATGTTATTCTCTATAAATGAAGTGAAAAAAGTGAAACAAAAATGATGTTATGTCTTTATTTAATTGGTAGGGACCATAAATAATACAGTAAGAAGGGTTTAGAAAATAATTTTTTTCGTATTTGATTCTTAATTCATATATGATATTTTTAATAATAACAAAATCATAACTCAATATAGAGTCATGCATAAAATATTGTTTTTTTTTAATTAAATAGACTTCAAAATTTGTGAGATATTTCTGTATGATTCAAATATAAGTTGAAGAGTTGGTATTTCTTCTTATGATTTTTGAATGATTTAAAAAATTTTGAGGATATTTTTTCAAATTTTACATTCTGTTTGTACGAAAATTCTTAAAATATTAAAGAAATTTAAAATTAAAGTAATTCAAAATGCATCATTCTAGGATATTAGCATTTGTGATTATTTTATTTAAGTCAATAGGTTTTTTTTTAAATAAAACTTAGCTTATTAGAATTTCATGAGTTATAAAAATTATAAAAAAAACAATAATATTAAAAATAAATAATATAAAAACTATGCAATATGACTAATATTAGATTTAAATAAAATATTAAAAATGCATATTATAATTAAATAAAAAATATTTTTAAAGTTTGTTTTCTATGGTAGTAGCAAGTGTATTAAACAAAATAGGTTCATGAAAAATTTTCCATTATATTTACTAAAAAAATTGAATTTAAAATCTTGAACTTTTGGGAATGTTAGGGTTGGTTTTAGGGTTGAGGAACCTTAAATTTCAGGGAGAGAGTTCATAAATTCCAGTGTATCATTGCTTATGTTAACAAATGATAATATTACATTTCGTACGTACACTTTTATAAAATATTTGATGTGATATTTTTACTTTGAAATATTAAATGTGGTACCTGAACTATTAATATATATTTTAGTATAGTCATAAAATGTCCAACGTGATATTTGTATTTTGAAAATATCTAATGTGATACCTAAACTATCAATATGTGTTTTATTATGATACTTGGTGTAAACAACATTAGTGAATTGTTAAACCAACCAGTAAAAATTCGATACATAATTTGATTTTCCAAATCATTAAGTCCGCATGGATTATATAACATTACGTGAAGAACTAAATAAAACAAAAAAATTTTAAATTAAAAACAAATTACTAAACATATGGTTTAATAAAAAAAATAAATATCATAATAAAACATGTTGATAATTCAAATACCACATTGAATAATATAGAAATATAAATACGGGATTAAAGGTTTTATGAAATTACACATATCAAATATTACATTATCTTCTTAAAAGTATCATATAAATCATACAATAATATCCTCACTGATTCCCTCTCCATATATAAAGGAAAAATTGTTGACTAGTTGATGGATATATCAGAAAACACATTTAACCAGCAACTTTCTTATTGGGACAATTGTACTCGTATTTCAATCCTACCATATAGTTAGCAACCCTACAAACAAACGCTGAGCACCAAAAGAATTATAGCACAATATATAGTCGTAGCAGTCTTAGTCTTAAACACACCCCAAGAAAATAAAAATAAAACCCACAGAAAAGTTTCAATTAACAATCATAAACTGGAACTGATCAAATGCATGCAAGAGAAAGCAATTAACCTATATATATATATAGCTAGGTAAACCTTCCAAGGAATAATCTCTTCAGCCTTGATAATAGAGACTTTGTTTTCTTAGGAACTTTATGGCTTGGCACTGTAGTCTTCTCGTTGTCATCATCCACCACGTTCATTTTGGTACCAAGTAGTTCTCTAATCTTTCCTCTCTTCTCATCATTTCTCCTTATCAACTCAGCCTGCTGGCTTAAATTATCCTCTACCACCAGTTCTGAAACCTTGAACCTCAGTTCATTCCACAGCTTCTCATTCTCCATTAACTGAGAACCATCACTTATATTGCGCTGGAATGTAACACCATTCACGTTCTTCGAGGTCTTGGTCGGGTCTGCTGGCCCTTTAGAGGGATCATGATGGAATTCAATCTCATGTTCAGGATCTTCAGCACTGGCTTCTTCATGTTCTTCACCTTCAACCTGGTTTTGCAGTCCTTGGTTGTTCAGTTGGGATCTCAGCTGATCATACTTCTCGGCTAACGAGCGGTATGATTTCTGCAAGTCTTCCACCATTTCGATGAGCTCGGGTCTCTTTTGATAGTACATTTCAGCCCGCTTAGCGAATGTATCCCCAGCATCTTGCACGATAATGCTAAGTATGGCATTTATCTTCATATCCAACTCTGCATAAAGGATTAATAAATCCGTGAATGAAACTATCTACAGCAACATAACTTTACAATACGAAATTTAAATATTACCATTTGAGGCAGTGAGATTAGAGTATTCCATTGAATCTAATATCTATCGCCACTAAGAACTGAACACTAATAAAAAACATGCAGAAGAAGAAGAAACTTTAAATGGGACAAATGGGTATTGAGATGCGTATGGTTGAAGAAAAAGTTTAGTTTCCTTCCTGTGTGAGCCAAGGAATGTGATGGGAGCTTGTGTCTCATTGAAGCAAAAGCAAATGCAACAACAACAGCTCAAAGGGACCAGACCAGGAAGCCACTAGACCAGTTAACATGCATGGGATGGGCCCAAACCAAGAGTAACCGTATATCCCTATCAACTTTGTCAATGATTACTACCCTTTAACAAATAACGAACACACCACTTAATTAATTAGTACATCAATCCTCATACATCTGATTATTGTGGAAGATTATAAGCATAGATTCCCATCAACATCAACTAACAAGAAAAAGATTACCAGAAAGAATAGTTTGAAGCCATTGAGATTGCTGGCGGAGAACTTGGCTGTCCACCCGAGATAAAACTGCAGTCTGATGTTGTTGCTCTTCTTTATCCATAAAGGTAGCGGCGTCTCAACAATTGCTTGAGACTTGCGAAACAGTAATTGTTGGATTACTTAGACTACTGAATCTCTATTAGGGAGTCAAAGTTAATTAATTCGACTTTTTTTTTTCTTTTAACCAAATTATTTGGTTTAAGAGAAATTCGATTTTTTAGTTTTTATATTTATATTCAACCATCTAAAGTTATCTGTTTAGGAAGCTCTAGAATCTTGAATTCCAGATTTGAAACGTTAGGATGTTAAATTTTAATTAATATTTTTTATTGAAGACTGATAATAGAATTTTTTTTATAAATATGAATTTCCCAAGTCTAATGTTTAATTTTATACACCAACTTTAATTTTTTACAAATTTATACATGAAATTTTAATTTTTATAAATTTTTATTAATTATTAATACAATTAATAATATAACATCATCTTATGTTTATATATTACATACACAAATAATTATATTCATCCAATATATAAATAAATTAATGTATTTATTTCTTTAAATGTGCATGATTAAATCAAAATGAAAGTTTTATATATACATTCGAACCACAATCAAAGTTCATATATCAAATTATACATTGAATCAAAATTCATGTGTAATTTGAAAATTTATCCCTGTTAATAATTACACTTTGCAATGAGCATTGCACACACATAATTATCATATAAAGGTAGACCACCATTGATCCTTTGTGTTAGATACAAGGAGATACCTACATTTACAGGTTCCAAAACCCTTTTTGTAAAATATTATCATTTAATTTTTTTTGAATAATCTCATTATAAATAAAAGGTTAATACATTTCAGCACACTCGAATTCATATCATCTTGCATTGACAACAATACCCATATAAATTGACCTAAATCTCAATCGGCTATTATCATTTAAAGTTGAATTCACTTGTTAAATGGGGTTTTAAAGGTAAACACTTTTTTTTTAGAAAACTCTATCTTTTATGTTCTAATTTTATTGCGAACCATGTCATTAATTTAGTGATAAATTTGCGTGAATTTCAAATTTATTTATATGAGATTCAATGATTGTATTTATAAATTTTTTTGCCCTTTTTCTTTATATTGTACTTATTCCCTCTGTATTAAAAAGTTATTATAAATTTATCCTTCGTTTGTATAAATCATAAATTATAAATATTCACTCAAAAAGATATAAACGGTAGATACAATATTAATAATTTAATTTGAATACAGTAAATGTATGTATTAAAAAAATGAAAGAAAACTGGATTATTATGACTGGAGTCATTTTAGGCCCCATTAACTTTGAAGAGAGGCACTAGAATATCATTAGTGGGTCTCTGAAATGCCCCATTTATAGGTCATTACCACTCACAAGCTCAAAATTCCAATCATATTCAAATTGGGACAAAGAAGACATTTTTCTAAAAGGAGTTTTTTCTATAATTAATGGGTTAGAATTAGAATTAGAATTAACATAACATAACCATAATAAATTATAAACCTAAACTGAAATAAATATAAGCATATCCCATACATTGTAAAATTGAAGTCTAGAATAATTTGAAAGACAACCACTACATGTAGAAATGGAAGAAATCAGAAAGATTTAAACATGTTTCTTTGCTAAAGGAACACATTACAAACATACTTTTAATGAATTAATTAATATTAGTTATTCTTTATAGTGTGTACCTTGCATTTATCGAACTATTTGTAGGCATTTAGAAAGACGATTGATGAGCAATCGAAGAAGGCCAAAAATAGGCTCAATGTCATGACGAGGAACGTCGAGATGACGCGATGGATGATGTTACGACATAGCGATGTGTTCTCCTATAAATTGGGTCTTTTCTCCAAGTTAAGCTCTGTTATCTTTTCCAAGTTGAACTTTGATTAATTTAGGAATATTTTAGTCGTGTTAGGACTTTAATATTAACCTATTCAAAAGGTCTTTGTAACCCTATTTTAGAGAGTTGATAGAATATCTCTTCTGTGAGATTTGATGAAGAGTTTTGAAGAGAGTTTTTGACAAAGCTTTGTATTTGGGTTTTGGATTTTTGCTCTTTTGGATTATTTTCTCCATCTTGTACTCTTTGTTGGTTTGCCGAATTAGTGAAGTCTTCTTTGTCCATAGTTTTTTATCCTCTTAATTGAGGATTTTCTACGTAAACATTTGTATATATTCAATCTTCTCCACATTTTCTATTTCATTGTTTATAGGGTCGATCCCAACATTCTTCAATTTAAGTTACCTTTTAGAATCCCAAAATAAAAAGATTTACCCTGTCACTTCAAAATAAAATGATACAAGATTTGTCTTCAAATATTAATCTAGATCAATTTAAATTGTTAATGTATAATATAAATTTTGCTTCTAATGTTTACCTATTTCTTCTTCTTTTTTTTCATTTTTGTTCTAATTATTTTCTTTATCATTTTAGCTATCAACCTTCAAATTTTAATCAAATTGCTTTGCTTTAGATGTAAAAGTTGAGTGAAATATTAAAATTTTAATGGCACTTACATAGATAATTTTTTGAAAACTTTTATTATTTTTTTTTAAATTTTTATTAAGTATATGTGAACTGTCGCATGAGTAGTCACGTCAGTGTCTTCAAAATTTTTGTAGTCCAATCAATTTTTCTATCTAAAAGAAACAAATTAACTAAAATTTAAAGGTTAAAGGACTAAAATGATCAAATAAGTGTTAAAAACTAATTTTTTCACTATACCGATGAAATACACGGAACATGTAAAGGCTTTGAAAAGTAACTATAACAAGCTATAATTATGATATTTTTTTGTATCAAAGTAAATATTGTTAGAAGCTTTCCTAGTTGAAGTATTGTGGAGATGGGACATAGACAATGCTTGGAGGCTACTACATGTTGGCCTTCTTACTTGTCAAGTAAACGACTGGTGTTATAGGTCGAAATATATGCAATAAGTGGGATGGTATGTAGATGCTTGTTTAGGGAAAACAAGTTGGTCAAATATGGTTAGTATTATAACTTCATTTGGAAACATGACTTAAGTGTCAGAGAAAATTTTTTAAATTGGAATCGTGTAACTAGTTTTTTTGAATTTCATTTGAATGGGTTTTAGATGAAAAGTATATTTAGATAAAGAGATTTACGGTTAAATGATCCAAAACAAAAAGATCCATAGCTCGAAATTATTTAAGAAATATATCTTAAACCTTCGAGAATATTTTTATCGAAACAGATAGTATTGAAGCTATTAACACAATCATGGAAGGTATTTCGGGGAACTCTAATTTTGCCATAGGCAAGAGAATTCATCAGACTCTAAAAAGGGTGAAGCAATGGGAAGTTCAGCATATTCCCAAAAGAGACAACTTAATTGCTGATAGTCTGGCCAAAACAATTCGTATTAGAAAATTAGGTTTAAGACAATTTAAAGACTCTATTTTAAGGGTCTAGTTTATTTATTTTGTATCTTTCTTTGTTTAAAAAAAAACAGTTCATGCAACAGGCTCATTGTCAAGTGAAAGGATCACTTATGCAAATAGAGCAGTAATTAAAAGATTGTTTTGAGGTCTCTCTTGATTTTACAAAATTTTGGGTGACCCTTAGATCTCATTTATAACATGTATGCTTAAGGTCACTAAGCTTAAATTAAATCTTTGCCATCAAGGCCTTGAGATTCGATTAACTATAACTTTATTCATCAAATGATCAAATTCAAAGAAAGCTAAACCTAAATTCTTCACTTCTTGCCCAAATAGTTAGCATTTGGCTTAACTCTAGTTCCTGTGAAGTGAAAAGAGTATCACATAAGCTCAAATATCATTTTTATTAAGCTTATAGTGCAAATCTATCACTTTAGTAGAGTGAATATTGAAATTTATCATTATATTTTACTTTTATTGGTAATTTGCTATTATATTTTAAAAATATAAGTAAATTTACAGCTCAACTTTAAATATTTTTAAAATAAAATTTGCCATTTGATTTCGATGGTTTGAAAACAAAATATAACGAAAAAAATCATTTAAATATTTTATTTTAATAGTTAACAATAAATTAATTCATAAAAAAATTATAAATTAATAAATTAACTTTGAATTTTCATTTAATGGAAGAGTTGAAAAATTAAAATATAAAAAGGAAAACTAATGTTATTTTTATAAATGAGAGTTTTTATTCATATTTAACATTATATTAATTAAATTATCATTTTTCATTATTAAAAAATATTTAAAATATTTTTATTGAGTTTGTCCTCAAGTTATTTAAAATTAAAAATTGAATGGTAAAATTTAATAAAGAATCAAACTTAAGTTTCAAATTTCAATGAAGCAGGTAAAATTCAATATAGAGTCAAAGAGAGGTAAATTTAAGTTTAATTCAAAAGTAGAATGGAAAATATCAATAAAACTAAATTATAGTGAAATTTTTTAATTTTTACTTAAATATATAGAAAAATTTACGCATTAGCTCTTTTAATTATTTTATATTTTATATAAATATTTTTTTAATTTATTGTACAAATATATACATTCATTATATTCAAATAAATAATTTGTAAAACTTAAAAAGAAGCTAATAAAACTAAATATTTTAAAAAGAAAAATGTTTACTGAATAGGCGAAATGAAATTTTTACCCTTGGTCTAGTAAAACTCACTTAACCTTCTTCTTAATAAGGTGTTGGAAATTATAGGTAGAAATTTAAGTAACAAAGAGATGAATAGACATCATATTCATATAACATAATATTTAATGTGATTCATCTTTTGCCTACACTCATGATCTTAAAAAGGATAAACATCACTATCTCCTAACTTTTCTACACATAAATCACTAACCCTCCTAATAAAAACATTTTGTAAGCATTCCATCTTTCCTTTCTTTCTTAATTCTAAATGCTAAATCTTAGTCTGCATATTACTTAATCACCACTAAATTTTATTCACTAAGATTTCCTACCTATTAAAAATATCTATTTTATTAAATAAATTTAACTTTCTAGTAAACTTGGGGTAATAGAACTACACGAGAATCATGCTCCAATACTAGCAATTAAAATTTGGGTCAATATCTAACCATCTCCACTTGGACTCAAATTCCATCACACCATTGGCCTTCCTTCTTTAACATCAATTCACTTATATAGATATTAATAAAAAAAATTCATTAAAGCACCACTAGATCAATTAAGATTTGCAACAAATCTTCTCTTACAATGTCCACAACGTTACACCCACATTAACTTTTGTAATTTTCGCACAACTAAAACTATACACCTTCCCCACAACCATGCGTGAGTTTTGCACTGATAAAGTTACAAACTTCCTTACACAGAGACTCTTTAAGAATTACATCTATCATCTTCTTCTTCTTCTTCTTCTTCTTCTTTTTTAATTCTAAAAGCTAAACTCTAATCTCTATTTATGAGAACTATCATTTGATCACTGATAAATCTTTTTTTATTATGATTTCATCGTTATCAATATCAGCTAAACTTAACTATAAAAGTAATCCTAATTACACTAGAACCTTAATTAATATTATCAATTATAATTCAAGTCAATATCTAACATAGGTGCCCCATTAGAAAAGCAGTTTGAAATCAAATGTGCTAAGTAGATTCCCAACTAGGAATAGCAATGAGGTGTAACAGGACTGGAATCCTCAACCAATAAAATTAGACTAAAATCCTAATTAACTATTACCATTTAGAATTTTGATCAATATCTAAATATAAGTGTCCATTGAAAAAGTAGTTTGACTGGAATATGCTAAGTACATTCCCAACTAGGAACGGCAATTGAGTGTCGCATGGCGAGGATTACCTCGTCCACCCCTACCTGTTTGTATGAATGTTAAAACATCAACATCCGTGGATATCAAATATACTCATAATCCCTCTACACTGCTCCACATCGCTCCACCACTTTTCTTTCACTAATGATTTTTCAATTTAATATTATAAAATTAAATATAAAAAATGTATTCATGAACATTATTTTAATATGTATATATAATTTTTTAGTACATGTATAACATAAACGTATAGAATATCATATTCATATATATGATTTTAGTATATATATATTAGAATATAAAAAAGATACATAAAATATTATAAAAAATAAAAATAGTAATTCTAAAAGTCAAAGTGGGACGAAACGGAGCAAACATTTCAAGTAACAACCAGCTTAACCATGCACATCCATGTTTTTTTAAAATGAATACAGTCAGAAATGACTGGAGTAAAATCCCGGAAGTGGCATAAATTTTGCCATCCCTAATAGAGTGGAGTAAGGTTGACGGGCGGTGATGACAAGGATTGCTTCATCCACCTCTATCCCACATTCCCGCATTGCATGGATGTTGAAAACACCCACTTCCATAAATGTCGACTCTACGCTATTGACGGAAACTTATTTCACTGATTTTTTTTATTTAATATTGTAAAAATATATATTTATAATTTATTTGCAAACAAACTTTCAATATATATATTCCTTTAATAGATGTATAATATATATTATTTAAAAGGTTCAAAAGGGACCAAACCAAGAAAAACCTCTCCATTAACGTAATATCCGCAAAAAAATTAAAAAAAATAAAAAATAAAAAAGGGATGGGGTCGGGCTTAAATGCCACCGCGAAATCTTAAAACATTTCACTTATTTGATTTTAAACCATTTTTATTTTTTTATCTTAATCATTTCTACTTCTATTTTTTAGGCTACTAAATTGATAGTAACTTATAATAAATATTAAAATATTTCTAACTTTTACTTTATTTATTTGATGTTTAAAAATATTGAATGTTAAAGATTTACAATTTTAAATTTTCTATATAAATATAAAAACATATTTGTACGTGTATATAATATAGATTTTACTAAAATCCTTTTTTTTTTAAAAAAGCTTTCTATATAAAAATATATATCTGAAAATTAGTAAAAAATACAGAATCAAAATCTCCCATACAGTAAAACCTTGATTTAATGGGTGTGTGTTTTACTCTGAAATGTGTTCTATCGTTTTCCAATTTTGAAGAAGCAAACACGTTGTAAAACCATGCAAAAAGTAAGACGGACAAGCCAAAAACACAAGAATCTCTTGCAATTTACGTAGTTGACCAGTTTAGTAGTGGTCCTAGAGATTATTTTTGTGCGGAATCTCTCCTACGGCATAGCCACACGTTATGTGGCAGGGCCGTAGACAAGGCAAAATCTTAATTATCAAGCATAGGCCCTGAGAAGCACATTTGACTTCCACTACTTGGTCCTTTCCTTCATTCCTTCTTTTCGTATTGTCAGTTTTTATTCTATTTGTAGTTATATCTTCCACACCTTCAAAACCATAACCTTCTCCAACTAATTCGGAACTACACAATTATAGCCTTTTCCGAATCCCAAAACCATGACTTCACGGTCCACCAAAATTAACAACCACAAAACAAATAATAATGAATAATAATAAATAATATATTACATTAGAATTAAAAACACTATCTGTTGAGATTCTTATGTTTCAATGCTAGACAGTACAGCCCCTAAATCCCACGCCGTACCTACTCCGATTTGCTCAATCACCCCAACCTATTTGGTTGGCTCCCATCTGCTCAATCACCCCAACCTATTTGGTTGGCGACCATCAAGCTCTCCTCTCTTGACATTCCTTTCATTTCTAATCATCTTTGATTTCATTTTACTTCTTAACACTCACTCCTTTCAACTATTTTTTTTCCCTTCAATTAATTGCATTCCATTTTTACAAAATTAGGCATTTGGCAGTTTATTAGTACCGCAAGAGAGTTGAGCATTAATGAAAGCTGCCCTTTTAACCATGCTCAACCAGGTCATCTTTTCAAATCCTAAAAAGCCATCATTAAGGGGAATTTGCAGCTCTAAGGGCAGAAAAAAATTTCTATGCACTCTGTCAATATCAAACCGGTTCATGTAACTCCTTTCATCAGGTTGGCAATCGAAGGGGAAGTCTGCAATTGCCAACCAAAGAGAGTGGACAATGTGTTAAAAAGTGAAAATCACGGGGGGTGCTCTCCATCCCAACGTCAACCAACCCCAAAAAATACCTGACGGTTTTCCATCTCCCACTTTCATGTATTTGACTCTTGATTTTTATCAGGTATTAGTTTTATCAGGAAAATGATTAGGGAGGTGGTGATTATTTATGGTTTAATGGCAAAGTCATGCTCATTTGCCCTCCGGTAGAGCAGTGCTGATGCTTCCACCCTGTATTTTTTTTAAAGGGGAAAAAAAAGGTGTCAAGTCTAAAAATGCTAATAATTTGCCATTATACAAGTAAATTAACAAGTATAAACAATCTCACCAGCCCGGGTGAACAACAAATTTTCCAGTAGATAGAGCCCAATTCACCTGTTAAAAACAAAATCATGAATTAGATTTGCTTCAAGCTACATGATCACAACTGAAACAAAGAGCTCAGATTTCCCATGCTATAATCAATGAATCCAACAAGAAAAAAGTTTGTTTGCAGAAAAACCTCAAGGCAAGAAGCATTTACAAATAATTGTCTAGCAGAAAATACACATGAAAATTAAGCAACTCGGATTCTGATCAGGTTGACCAAAATTGTCTTGAACAATGCCACCACGAAAAACTACTATATCTCAGCAATTAAACTTAAAAAAACAGAATACACAAGTGCCAGTACCTTGTCTGTTCCGAGAGAGTTAGCCACCACATGTGTAACATGCTCATCTATCTGATTTGTGCACACAGCCCCAAATTGCTCCGCTGTCTGCCACAGTGGATGTAGGTGAGGATTGGCTTCACCTACAGGAAACACCCTGCTAAATACTATACGACAACCAGACAAAATCTTCCTTTGTTCTGTTGCTAGGATATTTCTAACATCCAGATCATCTAAATTCTGATGTGAAAAGAAATTCTGGTGTATTCTCTCAATAACCTATTTCGACAAAAATAGCAGTCAGACATTAATTTTTCATAAATGACTATATCAAGCAAAACAGTCTTCTCACCGCCAAAGAAGAAGCCAAAGTCCCATCTTCAGGTCGCTCATCATGGTCTATCTCAAGAAGAGATGGACCTAAAAGACCAAATTGGCGCCTACTACAAGGAAAATAAGTATACCTGTGCAAATCATGATAGAAGGGCACAAGATCAAAACAGTGGCATGGATCAAAGTACTTGTAAGTTTAAGCAAGACATGCATACCTCTCTACAACAATCAAGTTAAGTTTATTATGAGGCCAGACTCTCATAGAGTCATCAATGATAACCACAGATGATTCCATACCCAGAACCCCTTCAAGATCCTTACTCCGGGGAACCCTCTCATCACCATCAAAGGGATCACCATCATCACCCCTAGAAATAACTCGTCCAGCAAACAAAACCCCTTTCGGGTCAAGCACTTTTGCCATCTCCGTAGCATAAAGTTTGTTTCCCATCGTATAAAGATGCAGCTCATACAACTTACTAGCCTGAAATAGTAAGAGAGAATCGGTGTCAATTAAAAATCAAGTCCCAGGGAGTAGTAGAGCGAAGGAAGAACTCAATTGACTTGCCTTCTCTAAGAAATTCCAGATTCCAGGTCGCAATTTGGTCCACATTCCCATATGGTGAAAGCGGAAAAGATGTCTCTGTGGCTTTTCACGATCCTGTTCCTCTTTCTTTCTTAAGATTTCTTCATGCACTGGGTCTACTTCAATAAACTGAGAAGACAAAAGTTAAATGGCTTGGATAAGAAAACCAGAATTTTTTTTGAGAGAACTGCTAAGACTTCATTTACAACAACTCACTTTGGCTGAATTAAGAAGTGTATGATCCAGATCCAGGACAAGACAGAGTTTGCGAGCAGCAAACATTTTCTTTTGCTCTTCTATCCTCCTTGCCCTTTCTCTCTGGATAGCTGCCTTTTGCCGATCATCATATTTTTCAAAGAGATGTTCGACATCTCCCCATGCATTCTGTGAAGGAGGAGGACATGTTACACCTACTTCAGGCGCTGTACCAGTCCCAGTCTGCTGATCCTCACAATTAGAACCTTTCGTGTTCTTATCCGTGGTTTCAGACTTCACTTGTATTGGTTGGGAGACTAAATTCTGGGACACTGCTGGCAGACTGGCAAATGATTGCGGACCAGACATCATACCAGCAATATTTTTCAGACTTTGGGTAAATTGCTGGGTAATATCTGGGGGTGGAACAAGCTGACATTGTATTGGCTTAGCTTCTATCTGATTCTCAAGCTGTTTTTGGGCATTCATATTGTCCTTGCTTCCCTGGGTACTTGATGCAGGGGAGGTCCCATTTGTTTTTAATTGATCAGGTCCTACGCTACTGGTCTTTTGAAGCACGTTGCCATGGAGAACACGGCGGGGATCACGAGGTTTCATGCGAATTTTTCCAGACTCGTCCTGGAAGGTCATCAATTGAACATCAGGACCAAAAATGAGATATGTGAATAAATATTATTTTTCATGCGTTCAACTAAAGGCAAGTTAATTCTATTTATCTTCATCTGCTTGAAACCCAGAAATGGTATGAAGAGAGACTTGCCAAAGAGGCCAATGCTTAAAACAGGTACGACTTTGCACATTTTTAGCATTTCATTTTATGTGTGTATGTATGTATACTTAAAAAGATGTATATATATGTATATGTGTAAATATAAAATGAGGTACTCACCAAAGGAGGACCCTGAAGATTTCCTGCAGGTTTTGACAAAGTACCAGATGAGGTTGAGGGAACAACGTTAACAGAGGGCGAGGGAATAACATTTCCTGGGGGAACGACTCCCAGAACTGGATTTGAGCTTGGCTGATACAATGTATTTTTTAGAGCATCAGGAGTTTTATGCTGGGATTCAGATGGTAATCTCTGCTGTTGTCCCATCTTAAGTATATTTATCAGCATGGTAGGATTTACTGCAATATCTTTCAACAAAGCAGGCAAAGAAGGGTTACTCATGCCTGTCAGTGGCACCTGCTCATTTTTATTGACAGTCGTATTGGTTTTCCCACTTAGAGTACTTGAACAAGTTACTCCATGTTCCATTTTCTGGGAATTGGAATCCAAAGTCTCCATGGTTTGGTTTCTGTTTGTTATCTGAGACCCAAAATTATCAGTGTCCTCTAACCACCCACCATTTCCAGACACAGCTTGAACATCCCTAACCCCAAAATTTTCCAACTCGTTCTTCTGTCTTTTGGGTGCAGGACCATCTAGAACAGGTTCTTCCGTGCTCTTTTTCTTTCTTGGATCCATTATTACACTAACAGGTGGCACTTTAGATGCATTATGCAAGGGCCGTTGGTTTAGATCCAAAGCACTCACATTAGAGTTGGCAAACCGAAGTCTAGGGTCTCTGCTTTTTGCTGAAGCTTTTGACAGTATACTAGATGCAGAACTCACGGTCACAGGTGTGGCATTTTGAGTTGTAAACTGTCCCTGCATGCTGGAAGTCAAACTGGCACTATCAATATGAGGTGGCGAGGAAACAATTGGATGCCCCATAACAGGCAGATTTGGTTTAAAATTACCAATGCTGGAGGAACTAGAAACCTCCCCACCAGTATCACAACCCTCATCACCGGATTCTTCAGAAGGGGTTGGGCTAGGAAGTCTATCACTTGAAAAGAAAGAACCTCGACCAAATTTTCTTTGATAGCTGGAAAAGGCTTTGAGGGCATCCGTTTCATAAGGATGCATTTTATTACGTTCTTCATCAGGCAAACCCTTAGCCATCATAGATCCAGATCTAACCATACCATCTCCAGTAGTCAATGGCCTGAGTACAGGTAAACATGGTGTTGTTTCTCGAGTAGGCGAAGGAAGGCTGTCTGCATCATGATCCTTGTGAAGGTCTAGCAGGGGTAGTGAAAGACCTTTGTTCCTAAAATTAGGTACTCCAGGCGTCAAAGCTTCTGTCAAATCATGACCAACATTTACAGCTAAAGCATCAGGATCCTTCTTATTAACAATCTTAATCTCTTTCTCCGAGTCAATTGCTCTAACAGGGGAATTCAGCGATAGCAGCATCACCTCTATCTGTAAAAACAGACAACTGTGTTTAAGCTTGCCATAAACACAACAATCTTACAAAGCTAATAGTTTATAAACTAGTAAGTCATCAACAACACACCTCTTTCATCTTGTCAAGAGGAAACAGAGGAGGATCAAAACCCTTTACGATAGAAAGTAGCCTGTTCCCAAAATGCAAAACAAGGAGATAACTAAGCAATTTGGTTTGATAAAAGAACAACAGAGAAAAGCTATTAAAACCAATAAATACCTTGATAAAATGGACACATTCTGCTCCTTCAAATTACTATTCAGAGCAACGAATGCCTGTAATGAAAATAAATCAGACTCCACAACATTTGCAATCAGCATTTCATGAATTAACAAAAGTTTTTATACAACCGTCAGAGAAGAACTATTAGAAAATAACTCCTGGATGTCTTACAGAATTAACTGCTCCAAATGCCAGTTCAATAAGGGTGTCCTTTGTGGGAACACCATATTCAAATACCAATCCTCGCAAGCTCTCCAAAGCATTCTGCAGTCTAGAACAAACTACTTCGAACGATCTACAAAAAGAAAAAATGCAATCATTCAACATGAGTCATCTTACTCGCTAAGATTAAGTAAAAAGGTAGTCCTTTCAATGCAGTATTCATACTTCTCTGCTTCAATCACAGTAATCCCTTCTAGTACTCCCCGAATCAGGTTAACTCGCTTTTCCAACTCATCCGAGATACCAACATTACCATCCTCACTACTCAAAACCCTTTCTTTCACTGGTTCTGAATCCAAATCAATCTCCCCTTCCTCCAACTCCCCTTCTTCTTTGTCAAGATTCACAATCTTGTCTTCCTCCATCTCGTCCCCAGTATCATCGTCAATCACAACTCTATCAGCTGAATTTCCGCTATAGCCCTTCTCCTCTTTGCTATTTACAGAAGCCACCGAAGACGAGGGTGACGATCGCTTGGAGTTGTTGTTCTCGTCTTGTTGTGGTTGTTGTTCAAGCTCCTTAACAAAAATATCATTGAGAGGTTTGTTCTGAACTGCTTGTGCCCAAGCAAAATTATACAAACCCGAAGCATACCCTCGAATAACCGAAGGGTATTTGCACAGATCCTGCATTGTCCAAACTCTAGAATTCGAATTCGCTTCCCCTCCTTTCGACGATTTCGATTCCTTCAAAATCTTAACCTCTTGCTTGTTAAAATCTTCTTCACTGATCTCCTCTATCGAAGCCGAATCCGAAATTTCACCTTCTTCAACATCCTCCAATTTGATTTCATCTTTTCCCATCTGACCTAGGGTTTCCCTTTTTCTTTTCTTTTAATTTACTCCAATCAATCCGATTAGACCCAAAACCAAACATATATTTATAAAACCAGTTCCTTTTTTCCAATAAAAAAAGAAATAAATCGATGCCAAATCCCTAGCTCGTCAAACGAAAACCAAAAATCGACGAAATTTTCTTCACTAGATCTAGCGCAATTTCTGGCTAGAAACAGAAAATCAAAAAGAAAATATCGCACGCAATTGGTTTAGAGTAAATGCTTTAACGCCGATAGATTAAGGTCAGGTTCCCAGACCAAATTAAATTGAAATTTTCTCTTAATTTTCTCAAAGATTTGAACTCAGATCTGGCGATGATCATTTTGAGGGTTTTAAGATGGTGGCGACAAATGTTATAAGGAAGATGGGGAATCTAGGACACGCAAGAAGTTTAAATCTGGGCCACACACGTCAGCATCTATAAAACCTAAAAAAAAGGTTGTTCCTTGGTGAGCGCTAGTATGATGTAACTTGGAATAGTTAAGCGTAGTGGAGAACGGCTATGACTAATGGGTCTTTCTACTCAATTCAGTTGAGATAAAAATATTAAATTTGACAGGTTAAGTCCCTATATTTTTTATAAATTTAGAATTTAGTTCTTATATTTTAATTTTTAATAATTTAGTTCTTTTACTCCTCGTATTTCAAAATTTAAGTTCAATTGTTCATACTGTTAAAATTATTTTATTAAATTTAGGTTCATTATAACGTAATATTTTTAGTTATATTGCTACCAAGTGAATATGTATTTATATTTCAAATTGTCATGCGAACGAATTTAACAGTCTTAATAATTTGATCTAAATTTTGAAATTTAAAAAGTAAATAGACTAAGTTCCTAAAAATAAAAGTACATGGACTAAATTCTAAAATTTGTAAAGAGTACAGGGACTTATGGCATATTTTAACCAATTTGAACTTTAAAATAGGTTGAAAACAATATTTTTTTCAAATCTTTACTAACTTTAAACTCTTGATTAAATTGGTGTTGCAAATTAATCAAACACTAATTTGGTTAAAGAAACTAGAGAATAAGTTATATTATTATGTGAGTATTTTTATCTTTTTATATTTTTTTATAAAATTCAATAAAAAAAACTTACATTAGTGAAATTTGAATTCATGACAAGCACATTTATAAATTCTAAACTTTATACAAAAACTTTTTCACCCGCGTCATTATATCTTTACTAGCTTTAAACCCTTGATAGAGTTGGAGGTTATTTATACAAGTACACATGTATGTTATATTTATGTCTATATTATTAAAAGTTTAACTGATATATTAACTAATATATGCACATATAGAGTGAAATTTATTAAATTCAATTCATCGAAGCTATTAGTTTCCAATTCTAGAAAAATCAATTGACTTGCAATAGATTTTTGGATGGGATCCATGTATTTTTGGGTTGAGATTTCTTCTGACCGATGTTATTACAGTTTAAGTGAAGACTGCGTGAGCAGAAAATTTTGGACAAGATTATCGGAATTACGAATTTGGGTGTTTGATTTATATTTAAATCGTATTGGGTTCGATTTTAAGGCATAATTTTGACTATATATAAGCATAATAATGAATTTATTAGGTTTTATATTTTTTGTATTTATTTATTCCAAAATTTAGGATATTTTTAAGTATTTTTAGTTGTTTAAAAGTGTGCTTTTTAGTCAACAAAAAAAATTAATTAAACTAGATTTACTTCTTGTTTGGATTTATTAGAGTTTAATTGTACTTAGAAGTTTTATTTTGATATAATTAACTAGCCTATATAAAGTCATCTTTATTATACATTAAGTATGACGTTTTTTTTTATTATTTGATTAATAAAAGTGCTCTTTAGAGTATTTTATTTTGCAATATTAAATTCTTTTTTTTTTTCAGAAGAATCTTTTTGTTTAATATTGTTCAATATTTTAGGACAAGTTCTTAAAACGTCGGGTTGCCAACTATTCATTCTTGAAGGGTCAATCAAAACCATTGGTTGAGTTTTTCAGGAAATCTTTCTTGAACGGTTTAATCATACATTTATCCTTCTATTCATATCTACTGGTTTATCTATTCCATCTTCCACCTTTTACTTTTCGATTTCTTCATTATCTTTACTATTTAAATTCATTTAATTCACATTGTTTGTTGTTTTCGTGTTCTTAGCATTAGATCTGCTACCCTAAGTGTAGTATTTTCGTCTTAATACACTTCTAATTTTTTTCGAATAAATTGGTTAATAAAACAAATTAATTGATTACATTAATATACTTTGTATAATTATCCTCATATGGTTTTTGCACACCAACCAAAATATAAGTAAATGTTGCTCACCGATTGTCTAATGTTTAAACTAATACTAAGCAATATTACGTGGTCAGATCGTAATACGGAAAGATAACTTAGTAGACGAGCCTAACCATGTCCTTAGTCTAATAAAAAATGAGTAAACTGATTGAAAGATTAATATGTCGTCTATTAAGTCCAATTTGGGAGATGTTTTATCTTGGGCATTAGAGCGGATAACTCCTAGAAGATAAAAACATAGATGTGACTAACTAAACTGACAGTATATTAGACTGGACCCAAGAAGAATAGATCCTGAATTTGTTTATGGATTTATTCACTTGTGACGTTCATAGTTTGTCATACCTAAATCCTAAGTATATGACAGACTATGTATGTGTGACTTGTATATTTTGGCGTAAGTAAAAACTTGAGTTCAAAGAGATAAGGAACTGAAAGCCAATGCATTGGTATACGACTTCGACAGTATGTAATGTCATTCACAACAGTGGAATTCTTAGCCTAAGACATGGGTAAATGATATCTTCTCATTGGCATGACATGGTTGATGAAAAGTAAACATGGCTAGGGGTCGTTTGTCTTTATGATGAATGACTTGATTACTATTTGATAGTAATTGACTTTTCATGAAGGAAGATGTAATAATTACCATGAGATAAAATAGGATCAAATTGAGAGAACGAATATTATCCCAAAGAGATTAAGGATATCCTATGAGGGTAACACACTTATGGCAAGGTTATTAGATGAGCACTGATCGAGTTTCTTTCGTAATGCTATGTCGTTAGAGAGAGCTCAGTCACGATACTATAGTTGAATGATTTTGTAACTAAATGAGTTTATAATTAATAGGCAAAAATCTGGAACTTAATTATAAATATTCAAGCCTCAATTGCATATGTCCAATCGGTCCCTTTGTTAGCTTGTTGAAACTAGAAATGAATTATATGTTAGATCAAATGAGAAATGAATAGAAATATAGAAATGAGAAACATTTGGAAACGAAATGTGGTTTTCTCCCAAATGGAAATGAAAATGGAGAAGTGTAAACATTTGGAAATGAATGTGTTTTCTCCAAAATGAAAATGAAAATGAATTTATGTTTTTCAAATTAAATAAAGCTTAAAAATGGAAATAAATCATTTAGTCATAGTGAACTGTTGAATGTAGAAATATTTAATATATTTTATCATAAATTCTTTTATGGTAAAGTCGACATGATTTTAATGAAATTATAATTGGGTTGAGAAGATTATTTAATTGGAAAAATATTAATGTGTTTTTGGGAAATAGAAAAACAAATATCGGGTTGGATTGAATTATAAAGTATTGCGTTAAAAGTTCATGGAGTACTTATAATTGGACCCAATATGAATAAACCCAAAAGCCTTTCATGTCAATGAAGGGGACGACAAACTACCCCTATACTTCTAAACAGACTAGGAGTTCATTTTTCTACTTAAAATAAACTTCTACAACTCAACAAGAGGTAGAATGGTTCTACCTCCTCTCCCTAAAAATAGATGGCACCGGTAGGATTATTTACAAAACTTTAAGATATTGTTACTCTGCCCAGAAATAGAGAGAATTAATTCTCAACTATTGAATCTATTTTCTAGAATAATAATTCTATCAGTTTCTATTTGAGAATAGATTTTTTGTTTTCACACTTAAACAAAGAAAATTATTTCTAGTTCTATGTTTTGATTTGAATCTGTCGAGCTCACGCTCGAAGCAGTTCATGGTACGAGAATATCAAATAAGATCGTTTGGTTGAAAGCCGAGAATAACAAGGATCCGTCTATCCAAAAACATATGTGCGAATTTGGATTTGGGTTTGTTGCTATAAATATCACAAATCGGCTCGGTTTTCAAAATTTTTATTTTTAACTATGCAAAAAAATTGTTTTCGAACTGGATTTTTTCTAACATTTAGGTATCAAGAAAACATCTTCCTAAGCTTAAAAACTCGCCTTACTTGTAGTCCAAGACACTAGGATTCAGTTTAGAGCCATTGAATAGAATCAAGTCTTGTCATCTGAAACAACTTCGAATCATCTTAGGACTTTTGAGACCTTATGTAGATGTTGCCTTCATATTATTGACTAAGTTGATGTCACCCATCAATCAAGTTCTAACTGGATTTTACCATTTCTTTTACCCAAATCTTATTTTGCATCAATTTTCTATAAATTTGCTACATAAACTTTTCATTAATTAGACCAATTTGACATATATAATTAGGAATCAAATAATTTATAATTAAGTTCTGATTCTTCGTCTAGTAATTACAACATTCTTTAATCATGGAGTCATTCCATTAAAGTAACATGATTAAATTCTCCTTTATTATATATAGTTACGAAAGTAACTTTATAGATGATTGTCTAATGACCTTGTCATAAGTATGTTACCTACATAAGATATCTCTTATCTCTTTGGGTTAAAGTTGTTCGCCCAATATGATCCAATTTTATCTCATGGCAACCATTACGTCTTTCTTCATGAAAGATTAAATTACTCACAATTAGTAATTAAATCATTCATCTTAGACCAATGACTTGTAGTTGCGTTATTTTTTCATCTATCATGAATGTCAATAAGAGGATATCATTAACCCTTAATTAAGCTAAAAATTCCATTATTGTAAATGAAGTTATGCCGTACAGAAGTCGTATACCAAACATACCAGCTTTCAGCTATTTAGTTATTTGAACTTAGACTTTTAATGCATCAAAGTATACGAGTCACACACACATAGTCAATCATTTACTCAAGATTAAGGTAAGTCGCATTATGGACATCACAAATGAATTGTCCATAAACAAATCTAAGATGAATTAAACTTGAGATCCTGTTCAATGTACTATCAATCCAAAAAGTCACATATATGTCTTTATCTTTTGAGAGTCAATCGCTCTGATACCTAAGATAAGACATCTTCTCAATTGGACTTGATAGACGATATAATAATCCTTTAACTAATTTGCTTAATTTTGACTTATCATACTACAGACCTTTTAGATTACCTACTAATACAAGTTGGCTTCTCGCATTATGTTTCAACCACATAATGCAACTTAGTATTGGTTAAACATTATGTAATATGTAAGACAACATTTGTTTACATTTTGCTTTCTGTGCAAAAACCATTGAGGACAAATACAAATGCTATTAATATGAATAATTGAATTTTATTAAATAAATTTGTTCGAAAATTTACAAGTACAAATGACGAATAAACTACACTTAGGGCACTAGATCCTAACAAAGAGCTAAAAAATATAACATATGACATACCAATTATACCCAAGAACTATCCAAAGTCGTTTATGGGCCACTATCATCTTAATCATTCATTCGTACCAAAATTCAAATGTGCAGCAATATATACCTTAAGATACTTAACAACAAACAATAACCAATTAACACATACCACCACTATATTTATGTTTCATCATCAATTCAAATTCACATAACATTCTTACAAACAAAAATTTAGAATAATAATAGCAAGAAATCAATTTAAAACAATTCAATTTAATGTATAATATAAGATAATCTAAAATTTGAGTTGCACAAATGAAAAAAAAAACTATTCAAGCTTTCGGAACCTTTTCCTTGCCATTTTCATTCAAGCAATCACTACACAAATTTAAGGTTTTAGCAGGATATTAGGGCATTATAGCACAAAATGCCAATCTGTTGCCTATCAACTATGAGTCATGGCATCATATGCTTGATAGTAATAAAAATCAAGCTCTCGATTGTAATAGATCCAATTTGCCCGGGCTTATATCAGAACCAAAACCAAAATAAAACAAAAAAAAAACCCCAAAAACAATAAAAGTCCATTAGTCCAAAATAGCCCATGACCCAATTACATAAAACAACCCAAATAATATCTGACCCAAACATTAAACCCAAATCAACCCAATACCCGAATGAATTAATACCCTAATAGGCCCAATCCCCAAACCCCTAATTTAATTCCTAACCCAATTTATAAATGGCCAAAATGAGCCCAATAGTGTGAAAGCGCAAGAAACCCTAGAGGTTTCTGGAATATGCTAGCATCGCAGCTAGCCAGGATCGATCACCCACGAGTGGTTCCCACGCACAGCCTCCACGTCACCAGGGCCTCTTCCTCCGTACAACACTCCATGTGTTCATAAAACCTACGAGAAGAACAAATAAACGGAGAAAGCAAAAACAGAAAAAGAAATTTGGATTTACATTTTTTTATTTTTTTTATTTTTTTCCTTTTTCTTTTGGTTCAGCTATAAAAAGGCCGATTGTACACTGTAAATTGAGGACGGATACAAATCGAATACAAAGAATTCAATCAAAATTTCTAAAAGGTGATTTATGATTTAAGCTTCTTTAATTTTTTTCGTTTTCATTCGGTTTATTTCTTGAGGAATTTCGTTATCGCATTTGAAAACAAAAAAAGCCTTACCTTACGAAGGTGCCATGGATTCCGTTCTACTTCGTTGAAATCGAGGCCGAAAGGGAATCTTGGGGCTAAAAAACATCCCTCAAAGCTTGAAGGCACTGGTTGCCGTTTAGGGAGGTGGATCGGTGTTTGAAAGAGGGGATTTAGGGTTTGCTAGTTGATAGGAAAGGAGGTTAGGATTGGTTCGGCCGAATGTGGTCTGGTTTTAGCCTTTTTAAAGGACTAAAAACGGTGCCATTTTGAGCCTGTTTCAGTGGCTTCAAAACAGTGTCTTATAGACTATACCCGATCCAACTTGATTCGGTTACCCGCGAGGATCCACGCGTTTTGCTTAAAGGGGATATTTGCGCCATAAATCCTTCCCTTTTGCGCAGTTGTTCAATTGAGCTTTATTTGTTTTTTTTCCTGTTTTTTAATTTATCTATGTAATCTGCGCGTAGATCCAATTTGGTCCTTGCCTAAGTGTTGTGTTTTGGGATCTGGAATATTTCCAGCTTTGGTCCCTATGCATTCTCACGCATTACACTTTGGTCCCTATTTTAATTTCAATAGTTTATTTTATTTATGAATTATTCCTTTCATTTTAATTTTATTTTAATTGAGTTTTCTATTTGTATAATTCATTATATTTTTAAAAAATTCACTTAATATTTTTTATATGTTTTGAGTTACTTTAATAATTTTACTTTGTTTTTATAAAATCATTATTTTGAAGTTTTTTATATTATATTATTTTAACATTTTGTATAATATTTCGTTTAAATGTTTTTATATATATTTGTACATATGTAGTTCATGGTAAAATTAATTTGATCCTATATACATTATTAATTCCATGTTATTTTGTACATAGAATTTCTTCTAAATCTATTTAAGTGTATATATATATTTAAAATCTATTATGTATATAATTCATTCCCTAAGATTATATTTTATTATGTACTTTTGCTATCCTTTTCATATTTTATGTATTATTTAAGTTATATTTTATTGTATGTATATTATCAACTTCAAATAAATTTATTATTTAGTTAAAACATTTTACATATTATTTGATTCAAATGTCTTATTTTTTATAACATCTATTTTAATGATCATATATATATTCCTAGTTTTTTATGTAAATTATTTCAAATTCCAGTATGTGTTATTTGTTCATCAATTCATCATTTTTAAAATTGTTTTGTATCATATTGGCTCCTAGTTTTATTTTGTTTGGTACACTATGTGTTAATTGTTTTCATATTATTTCATATATCATTGTTGCATATTATTTATTCGTTTTTTGTATTATTATATCAATTGTTATTCATCCATGTTTGAAAATTTGGTTATATTTTTCTTTGATTAGTTATATTTTATTATTTGTCTTGTTAATTTGTTTCTTAAGTTTATATTATCTTCATTCACCAAGTATAATACGTTATTCATGCATATTGTCCCATGTTTATAATTTCGCCTTTTGTTTGCAAGTGTTGCTTTGTAATTTTCAACTTTTTGCTTTAAAATTGATTGTTCCATTTTATTTCAAGGCAAATCAATGCGTTTTGAGCTGGTTTTACAATTGTTTAATTGAAAATTTACTAAAACAAAGGTAATGATTGATGTTTGGGAATTCGAAGAATCGTACCCTACCGTGCTGGGTTTCGATTTTCCGTTTGTCCAAAATAATCAAATATTCATTTGAAATTTCATCCGTATTTTCTAATTTCTAAAACAAGGTAATGTTCAATGTTTGGAAATTCGAGAAATCATGCCTTACTGTGCTGGGTTTCGGCTTTTCGTTGGACTAAATAATTGGGCATCCTTTTGTAATTTTTAGCGTATGAGCTTTTGGAAGTCAAGAATTAATCGCGATTTCGAAAGTATAAAGGATCGTGTCCTATCATGCTGGATGTGATGCTGTATTCCTTTGAAACAAGAGAATTTTGACGACCAACTTGAGCCATTCGAATGTTTCAAAAGAAATCATACTTCAAAGTATTTTTTAAAAAATCTTAGACATAAGGATAGTACTTAATCAATTTGGTACCAATTTTGGGCGTAGTGAGGGTACTAATCCTTTCTCGCACGTAATCGGCTCCCGAACCTGTTTTCTCAAATTTCGTAGGCCAAAGTTGATTTAAATAGAGTAAACTGTTTTATCAGGTGATCCAATCACACCTAAACAAAAGGATTGGTGACGACTCCACTCGTTTTAAGGTCGATTCCCATTTTTTCTAAAATAAAAAGTCGTTTCGACATCGATAATATTAAGGTAATAACGTGAATGTAATTTATAATACATTGGTTTAAGTTTCATTTATATTTACTTTCTAAACTTGTGTTATTTGCAGGAGAGATTTGCTTTAGAGGTCTTAGATAATTATGTAAAGAAGACATTAGGGAAAAATAGAAAGACCATAAAAGTGCTTTAAATAAGGAATATTTTAAGAAAAATATAAGCCTCGAAGTGAAATTGTGAAATGTCCCGCCGAGAATGTTGAGGTACCAATGGGAAAATGCAATTAGATTTTGGAATTCAAAGAAAGAAGAGGTATTACGTACTTCCAAACTCTTATAATTACTTTGGTTTATAGTATTTACTATATACATAATAATAATTTCATAATGTAGGATTGTGAGCGAGTTGGAACTACAAGTAGGCAAAAACAAAAATTCACTCACACAGCTAGGTCGAAAAGTTTTGCTTGTGTAGCTGATGACGAGGTATTTTGAATTTATTAATTATGTCAAATATTAATTACTTTTTACTAAATAATATTTTTCCTACTATATTGTAGGAATTGTCATTTGGCCAAAAGTTGGACGCCTTCAGCTTTTTGACATTATATATAGAAAGAAAGATGGATCTTCTATGACTATTGAAGCTGCAGAACTTATGGTATATTTACTTAATAAAATTTGAATTATTTTAAATATTTATCATGTTTAATTATAATGGTTTAATTCGTCGTTTGTAATGTAAATAATGTTAAGTTATGTTGCATTTGTTTGGATTATATATATTTCGTTTCTAACTCTTTGATTGATCTATTACAAGAAACTAAAGGATAAAAGAGCGGAGTACGAAGCGATTGCTTCAAGTGATAGTTCTGTTAATTTTGACGACATTGATAACCGAATTATTACTGAAGTTTTAGATCCTAAAAGCTATGGTCGGGTTTGATTTCAAGGATCTTTTGTTAACCCAACCCAATATTTTGGATCCAGCTCACAGCAATACATGCCTTCAGGGAATCAAGCTCAAGCTGAACTTCAGAGGTTAATAGACCAGATGGCTTAGATGCAAGCGAGCACATTTAAGCAAATTGCTCAACTTAAAGCGGAGGCAGCATCCTGAAAAGTAGAGGCTCAAAGAAAATATGAAGAACTCTAGCTACAACTTAAAGCTGAGGCAGCAACGAGGGAAGTAGATGCAAGCAGAAAATATGACGAACTCCAACTACAGTTTCAGAATATGATGAAGATCTTTCAACAGTCGCAGAATCCATCATCTTAGACGTTTGTTTTCTTATTGTGAGAATATTTTAACAATATAACTTTTGAATATAATATATTTTGTTATTTCATTTATTAATTTAGATCATATATATATTTCTTTTGTTGGATTTGAATTATCATTTAGATTTGCAGTTTTTGGTTGGATTTGATATTACAAGAAATTATGTTTATATGAATGAAAATGGATTGGTAAAACTCTGCTAAAACTAGTGGCGTTTTTCTACAAATGCCGCCAAAGAACATGACTTTTAGCGGCACTTTTACTAAAAATGCAACTAAAAAACATAACCTTTAAAGGCGTTTGTTTGGGAAAGCGCAGCTAAAGGTCATGTTCTTTAGTGGCTTTTGTGGGGGAAAATGCCGCTAAAGGTCATGTTCTTTAGCGGTGTTTGTGGGAAAAGCACCGCTAAAAGTCATGTTCTATAGTCATGTTTGTGGGGAAAACGCGGCTAAAGGTCATGTTCTATAACGGTGTTTTTTAAGAAACGCCGCAAAATTTAGCAGCATTATCTATAACAGCATTTTTTATAGCCTTATTAAAACGCCGCAAACTGTTTCAGCGACACTTATAGGCCCAAAATAAGGCCACTAAAAGTCTGTTTTGCTGTAGTGAATTGCCAACCTTTTTCACTTCAAAAACAATATTAACATTATAAATCAAGCTAGTACAACAAGAATAAAAAATTAGAATATCTAAAATTCATCAAAATTAACATTATAAATCAATTACTTAAGTGTGTCACGAAAGTATGATGTGTTATTTTTTATTATGAATTGTTAAGATTATGGTGAAATAATGTATAATGTCACTTAGTAGTTACATCACCAAATTATATAGGATTCCATCAATAATCATTTGTACCATCATCAATAATGAATCACATTCAATGTATAAATAACGAAAGCAACATTGCCAAGATGTTAATAACATACTATATCGTCACTTCATATAGTAAAATAAAAACATGAATGACGATAATGTAAAATGTCACACCCTAATAAGTATTTGGTGACAAATAACTTTGTCAGCAAATTATATACAAATTTGTCATTTATTATTCGAATTTTCAATTTGAAGTTATAGAGACAAAATCAATATCGTCATATATTTAATGACGTAAATATATTGTCAGTGGATATGCTAAAATATGTAATGCAATTTTTATTTAAAGTCAATTTGAAATTGTTATGCATTATTAATAGTATAATAATAGTAAAAGAAAATATTATCTTATAATTAATATTATGTCTGACAATCATTTTGTCACCAAATTATAAATGCATTTCTCATTAATTAGATTAAGATCATCATCAATAATAAAATGAAATTATTAATAATAGAAACAAAATTTTCAAATTAATTATTACATAATTACTATCACCTAGTATCATAAAAAAAACAAACAAATGATTAAGCAAAAATTACACTATAATCTTAAAATATAATAATTATTTATGTTGTAGAATTTACTTCTTACAAAATAATAAAAGTAAAAAAAAATCGAAATTGTTAAGAACTTATATAATTTTTATTTCTAGTAAAACAAAACTTGAATATTCAAGGAAAAAAATGAATATGACCAACTAAAAAGGTATTGATATTTTTTTTTTGTTATAAATGTTAAATTTAGTGACTGTTGGAGTTGAAATATCGATAGTAGGAAGCTTTTATCGATACTACATAAAAGGTATCGATATCGGATTGATGCTTAGCTGAATTTGTGAAAGTTAAAGTATCAATATAGTATTGTTTGTTTCAAGGGGTATTGATATTTTGAAAATATTGATACTTTGCCAAAAAGATATCGATACTTTTTGGCCTAGAGCAATTTTGACTTGTTTAAAAAATAATTTGTCTAGTTGAAAAAGTTCATACTTACTTAAAATCATTTTAACTTGATTTTGAGATTGATTTACAAATTTTCTAAGTAAGAATTAAAAATTTTATCTCTTAGACTTCTTTTGAAAAATCATTTAATCAATTTTGTTTAATTTTAACTTTGATTCAAAAACTCTTTAATTTGTTATTTCAAAATATATTTTCAAATAAAGCTTGGCTTAACACCAACTTTACAAAAAAAAATCATTTTAACACTTCATTTATTTTTTTGCCTCTTTTAGCCCTTCAACTCACGTTGTTTGTCAAATAACCCCAAATTGATGGAAAAATTAACTCATTTTAACTTTGCTGAGGTGGCATACACATGCACTACAGGAGAACAGACTCTTAGCTGCGTTAAAGCGCCGCTAGAACTATTAGCGGCGTTTTCACAAGCGCCGTTATAGCAAGCGCCGCAAAATTTTGCGGCGTTATTTAAAAAAAACCTCAAAAAGTCATGCCTTTAGCGGCGCTTTTCCTGAAAACGCCACTAGATAATAAACCTTTAGCGGCACTTTTTTTACAAACGCCGCTAAAAATATAAACTTTAAAAAATATATTTTAATTAAATAATATTTATTTTCTATGATAAATATTATATTATGTTTTATTTTTAAAATTTGAACTTTAAACTATATACAATTTTTTAAAAATCATTTATATATATAACTCAACAAAAATTATGTTCAAAGATTCGTTGTGTCACTAAACAAAGAAAAATGATTTACACAAATACATAAAAGACAAGAGAAAATGAAGGTTCTAATGAGCAAACTATTTTATAAGCAATCAGAAAGAATAGTACAGGAAATTCTTAGTATCCTACTTGAAGAAAGCATTGGAAAATATAAAGAGTATGAGAATGAGTACAAGGAAGCATCTTTAAGTTGAACCATTCTTGATGTCAGGTTCCTTGCCTGTCTCAGGGAGAAAACACTTGCACACAACAAGGACATGATGTCCCTTTCTCCATTTGACTTAATCACCCATATTCTCTCATACCCTTTCTGCCAAGAGCAATTCTTCATGTTCTTCTCTTCTTCTCTCCAATTCCTGCATATAAATGTCCATGAGATTATGGTATTTGATGAGAGAAAATTAGTTCACAGTTGTGATACTCAACTCAAAATCACAGTTCTGAAGCCTTTGCTCAATTCTACCCCAAACTATATTTTACCTCGTACTGTTGTTTAACGTTATATAGAAATTATTCTTTAGTTCTAATATCTAAAATTACAAGAACAAAAGGTAATATCAGGGTCTAATGAACAGTTAGATTTGACTAAAAATACCAGTAAATCCAATAAGCCCTAATTATAAATCTAAAAATTTGAAATCTAACTTTGGAACAAATTATAACACAACACTAACAACAAAAAAACACAAAATAGACAAACAATCACGCAGCAAAACTAGAGCAAATACAAGAATTTAAAAAAGAAAAAAAAAGATGATAAATCGCAGCCAAGCTAAAAACAAGTAGCAGAGTCAAACTACGCATGCGATAAGAAGAAAAGAACTAAAATTTTAAAATTTAAAATAGTACAGGGCCTAAAATTAACTAATTCGAAAAGTATTGGTCAAATTAAAATATAAGAACTAAATGCATAACTTTCGCAAAGTATAGGAACTAATAATAGAATTAACCAGATATCTTTATGTTGATTTGAAGTTTCTATCTACCTTTACCAATTCTCTGAAGCACATACAAGATGGAGATTTCTAGATTTAATTTCGAGTCTTTTCGTGTTCGCGTTAAACTTTTTGGCTTACTGTTCCAAAAATAGTAGCAGAAAAGTATTCTAAATCCACTATGTTACTTGGCAAGTAATAAATTTCGGATCAGTTATTATTTGATATAATCTTCGATTTGAATAAAACTCGTAAAATCGATAAAAACATTTATAATTATATAAAAAAGAAAGTAATGTGTTCAATACTTAATATTTATAATTAAATCTATATTGTAAGTAATTAACACTCAAACATGAATAATAATTAATCATCCGTATTTAATTTGATCCAACCTCTGCGAGGCAACTCCATTTAACCAAAGTATTACAACTGCTTCTTGACATCACAATGCTAGTGGTCCAAGCTTTTACTCTGCTTGGCTTTAAGATGGGAAAGCAGTGGAGTTGGAACATGGGCATCCATTTATTTTAATGGGAGTTGAACCAATGGACAGAATTCATGCATACTTTGCAGTCTCAGTTCTAATCCAAATTACTTGATTTGGAAAGACTCTACCAGTGGGGATATAAACTACTGCTGATAGCATACTCAATTAAGGCACCCATGGTTTGCCGATGCAACTAGGGACAACAAGCAAAGTTTGCATTTCAATCACTCTTTAATGCTTAAATTAATAGTTTTTGTTTAAGAAAATGAATAAAGATAGAAGATCATGACTAATGAACAGAATCAAAAGGAATCCTTAGAGACCTTTTAATGTTTATCTCCTCAATGAAGATCATGAGTATTTTTTAAAGTTATGCATTTAGTTCTTATACTTTAATTTGACCAATACTTTTCGAATTAGTTAATTTTAGGCCCTTTCAAAAAAAATATCGATATCCAATGCTATTAAGTGCACAAGTTAAATAATATCATGACAGACAAACTAAAATATATAAATTACATTATGCAAGTAGATTATGAAAGAGTAAGACAAACCTTTATTTGCTTTACGTATGGAACAGGAACAATGAACTCCCCAACATCCATATCAAGTGTAAAAGAGAAGCTTAACATACCTGAAATAGAAGAAGAAAACTGTGAAAAATCAGTGCATTAACAAGTGTATTTTGTAGCACCCCAAACCCGGCCCAGAAGTTATTGCCGGATCCGACATGCCACATCAAAAACGTAAAAAAAATTTCCATTCTAAGTCCAGAAAATCGTACTTGATGTTCAAAAGATTAATTCATTAAAGGTTAAAGTGAATGGAAGCTGTGCACCAGGTAGGAAACCGGAAAAGAGGTGGTGAGTCCATCGGACTGCTTAAGTACCAAGCTCCCTTCGGATCCAATCCTAGACATGCATACCGCCATTGCCACACTTTAACGTCATGGATATTTCTAGGAAACCGATTTGATTAAGTCATTTTTAGGAAAAGTGATTAATTTTGGAAAATACTTTCATTGCGGAAGCTTTGCTTGTTGTCGTGTTATTTTGAAATCAACTGTTGTTTTTGAAAACGCGCCCTAAAGCTATCCAATTTCAACAGTTAAAATAAGTATTACCTATCTTAGTAATACATATAAAAAAACATCAAAAATAAATAAGCGGCCTTATTACATTTAAAAACCCAAAACTTCAAACGTAAATAAAAGGATGTCCAGTTCACCAGAAGAAAATCAAACTTTCAGAACAGGTGGCCACTCCAAATTCCCTCACAGCTCCAAGCCCACTATGGTTGGGGATTACCTGCGTGGATGAAAATAAAAGGGGTGAGTTTGGGGAAACTCAGTGTGTAAATTAACCCAACCATAGCCTATATCAGCTTAAATCACAGAAATAGAATAAGTTGGCCTTAGCCCAGAACAGAATTCAAAATAAAGCCCATAGGCCCATAACAGAACAGAACAGATATTACATGTTTATGCAAAAACCCAACCATATCCAACCGTATACACCCCCGTACCAACCTTACACCGTGTGGGGAGACAACTCGACCCACCCAACCGCTACACACCATAGAATTTGCAGCATGGCTGCCAGAACAGATAATGTGACAGAGTCACCAGATAAAGATAATCGTGGCAGAGCCACTAGAACAGATATATGTGGCAAAGCCACCAGATCAGATATTTGTGGCATAGCCACCAGAACGCTTCCTCCATAATATAACCCATGTCCCCATGCAACAGATATATAATCATGGCATACATCATACAGAATCAGATCGTCATGCTTTTCAGTCAAAATTAACCCTAAGGGGATAACGGTAATTTTGCATCTAGGGGTATAACAGTAATTTTCCATACATAGGGGTATTATAGTAATTTAGATACTTTTAGGGTTTTCATGCATATCCTAACTATTTACGTACTATCAGAACACTTACCGCACATACTTACTGAATTGGGCCCGTTGGCCCATGAACCCGATCTTTGGCCCATTAAGCCCAAATTATCAAAATGTACGAAATCGCGCGTACTGCAGTTTATTACTTTAGATTACCAAATATACAAACCCAACTATCTTACGAGCATTCGCACACTCGCAAATTCCCAAAATACTGACTTTTCGGCATTTCGGCTTTTGCCAATCTAGTTTATGAGAGGGTGTCAGTTACACACCTGTTTGCGACGATATGCTGACGAGATCCACACACGAACCGCCTACAATTGGATTACTAACACGTTAATCTAACTATTCAAATACAAACTACGTATTAACCCCTTACAATATTCGGCCAACCACACCTACAGATCATAGTAAGCTTATAAGAAATCAATAAGCAACTCATTAACAAATTTTTGTCAATGTTTACCACATAATCATAATTTCACTGCAAGCTGTCTTCCTGAATAACAGTCACTAAATTATTTATAACTGGAGCTACGAAACTCCAAATCAAGTGCCATTAATTTTCCCTGAAAATAGACTCATATATCTTTTATCCATAAAATTTTCAGAATTTTTGGTATGGCCAATCAATACCAGATTTTTCTCAAAGTTTCCCATGTTTCACTGTTTGACTAATCTGACCACTCTTCATTACGAATCAAATTTCTCATTCTACAGAATTCAAAATATGTTCTAGTTTATTTCATTAGAAACTAGACTCAATAAGCTTTAATTACATAATTTATTCAGCTTCTAATTTATCTCCCACAATTTATGGTGATTTTCCAAAGTCACGTTACTGCTGCTGTCCCAAACAGATTTATTACCAAATCACTCTTTCACACATACCTTGCATGCATGTTATTTAAACATGTATATCACCAATCAATCATCACATATCTATGATTTTACTTAAGAATAATCTCCATTTCATCATTTTAAAGCACAACATGTTAGCCGATTTTTCCCCTTAGCATCTAAGGCACATGCATGCTCATTTGTTTGGCTCAACTTCACCTATCTTTCATTTTTCATCAAAAGAACATGAAACAACAACCATTTCCTTCATTTTAATTCATGACTAAATGCTCACAACACAACTAAAAATCAAAATATACTTCAAGAGTTAAGGTAGAATCAAGAAGAACTCATGAACCTCAAAATAGAAGCAAGGTACCAAGAACTTACCTTCAATTTTCCTCCTCCTAATGACCGAATACTCAAGAGCTTTCTCCTCTCCTTTCTCTGCTCTAACTTTCAACTATGATGAACAAAGATGGACAAAACTTTGTTCTTTTCACCCCTTTTTCTTTTAATAAAACTTCATATTTCATCCATTTAATTCTTTAATACAAAAGACATGAAATTCTTATCATGAAACATTTACCTAACCCATTATCATGGAACATTTACCTAACCTATTATCAATTTGTATCAATTTGTACCATAAATTATGGATATCAAGTGTACATTTTGTCTACAACAACATGATGGCTGGCCACTTCATGTAAAATGGGAGGTTTGTCATGCAAATCCTCCTATTTTGCACTCCTATTTATTTGGCCACTTCAATTTAGCCTATAGCATTTTCAAGCATTTTCACATAGGTCATATTTCATAAATTGTCGGGTTCTATCTTAAGATTAGGCTTTCTAGAGGCCCACTAACATAATTAAACCTATGCCAACATTCACAGGATTCCCAAAAATTGAGGCGTTACATATTTTTTAAGTTTATTTTAAATTTCTGTAATTTTTCAATAGAAACAATCTGCAAATAAATGAGTATTTTAAAATGTTAAGTCAACAAATTTAATAAAAATATTTAAATCTGAATTTTAAAATATTCTAAGAACTTCCATTCAAGCACTTTGTTTTTCTAAGCAATCAATAACTGTTTGATTCAACAAAATTATACACAAATAAAGACAATTAGGATTCAACAACACTCGTAGCATACGTGATATAAAAAGAATGAAGTAATCTAATGAACTAATCCAAACTAGCAAAGAGTTTAAAAAATCTACACCGAAACAATTGCATTGCTAGTTGTTTCTCTTACAATTTTTTTTCCATCTTTGCTTTCTGCTTCCAATATTTCTTATTTTTTGCAGCAGCCTAAACATCCCTATCTTCGTCATCTTCATAGTTGAAAGGCAATGGTACTGATTTAAATGCACGAAACTTGCCAAAATTGTTCAAATGTTCATTCTCCAACCTGCTCATTTTCAATAGGAAATGTCTATCACAATGTTCAAAGGCTTTAAATTCTTATACAGAATCTTTATATTGGTCTGAAAACATAAATGGTTCTAATTGAATAAACACAAGGCTGATCTAAAGGTTAACCTGAAGAAATTCTAGATGCCGCGATGAATGATCTCTAGACTGGCAACAATAGCAGCTAATGTTTCTCTGTGTAAAGACACCTTAAAATTCAACACTGTTTGCATCCATGCAAATCTCAGCAATATATTCAATGCCTGCATCCACCAATTTAATTACTTACTCAATGCTGCCACATGCCTTTGCTATGATAAATATTTATTACAATATGACAGAATAAAACCAACCCAATGATAGAATAACTTTATTACGTGAAAATTTAAAGAACAATGAATCAAACCCAAAAAGCACTGATTTACTACACTTTCCAGCCAACAGCCATTTACTTAACTAAAACAATATGTTATATATATAATTAACTTAAAAATGAATGAAACAGGCCAACAATGCCTATATTATTGTTCTTCCCAACCGTGCATGTTTATAATACACTTACCACAGAGGAATTCACCGGCGGTTGGATTTTTAAGAAAATGCAACTAAGCTGAGAAAAACAATAAAAGAGAAATCAAGCAACCAACAAACAACCAATATGCTACTAATAAATTGCATCTATTCGAAGCATATCCTCTTTATTACTCCAAAAAGAGACCCGCAAGTCAAAGTTCCATGCAAATCAAAGTTCTAAAATCTCAAGTCCAAGTACTGCAATGAACATATATTCCATTTTTCAACTAAATCCAATGAAGAAAAAACCCTTAAATCATAAGAAAACACACACACACACACAGAGAAATACCAATTGGACTGATAGTTGATCCTCTTTCAGTTGAGACCAAAACTGCTGGTCCTTGTACTTCTGGTTGCTCATCCTAACAAAACAAAACAAAACAAAAACATACACCTACTCATCCCGTGCCCTAGATATTCTTTAAGAGCTTAGACTATTATTTAATGGATTAAGGAGAAGAATCATTCTACCTTAACATTCGCCAAAGCAATTATATAGTTTTAGATGAACTATTGCTGCCAAAATTGTGTAAATAATAAACCAAGCTCAAAATCAGAATCAAGAGAAAACAAAGGTGTACCAATTTACGAGCTAAAAACAGACAACAACTATGAAAATATCAGCCACAGAACATGCTTGTTAGATATATCAAAAATTAATAAATACTATCTCTGTACAGTGATTTTAGAATTAAAAAGAAAATGAGATCGAACATAAAAGATTTAAACAAAAAACAGAGATGATGCTGCATCTCGACCAATTAACTCTGAAACATCCACAAAAGAAGTAGTTTCTGGACGTTTAGGTTGGTTGATTTTTCTTTTTATCAACTCAAACCTAATTTTTGTCTTTAACAATCTCATCTACTTCTTCATTGATTTCCTTTATTTTGGTAGCAATATTATAATGCTTGACAACTTGAAAACCTGAAGAAAAGCATGAAACAAAGGGGCATACCTTCTAGTTATGAACAGAAGCAGAGCCAGAAGGATCTGTTTGCAACTGCTGAACTGCAGTTTCCCACTCATCTAATACATCTTCCATGTCATAAGAAACATATTTGAACTTGTCTAACCAAAGTTTAACCCGTTTGTCCATGTATTCTTTCTCCTCTGCATCTTCAAGCTCCAACCGGAGTGCTTTAAAGTTGGTTTCAAGCATTTTCACCTCTTTCTCAGCACCTTGCACCAGACTCCAGGCTTCGATTGCTTTATCAATGGTGATTGCAGTCATCTGCTCCAAGATCGCCAAAACAGTCGCTTCCGCCATATCTTCAAACACAGATCGATATATTGGAAATACAAAATAGAGAGTTGCAGTCGACGTTCATTGGGTAGCTAAAACACTGCGTAGAATTGATTTTGAGATATGGGTACTGCAAAAGCAATGAGAATCAGTGGATGCGAGTGATGGAGTGTACTGTGAAAATGAAAATGAAAAAAAAAAAAAAGAGAATCAAAGGGACTTCGGCGAAAATCAAAGGTATTTTGATTTGGGGATTTTGGGAAACCGATTTGAGGATATCGAATTAGGGGAAATTTTAGAGGATTTGGAGATTCAAGGTTTGGGGAACCAGACGTTCGGGGGTAATCTGAATAGGGGAAAGTAAAGGAAATTTGGGGCTCCAAAAAATGACGCCGTTTTCAATCTATTAAGAGATGTTTGTGGCGTTTTTTATAAAAACGACGGTAATTCATATCTTTTGCGGCGTTTTTAAAAAAACGCCACTAAATATGCAGCCCAATAAATTTTTTTCTCTTTTATTATTATTATTATTATTGTTATTATTATTATTATTATTATTTACTAAAATGGTTAAATTTTAATTTGGTCTCTCTAGTATATTTAAATTTCAGATTTTTTTGCATATACTTTAATTTTTAATATCATTTAGTCTATATATTTTTATAATATTATTAATTAATTCAAATAGTTAATATTATTAACTTTTTGATTAAAACATTACATGATAATATATAATTTGAATATTCAATCTTAGAGAATAGATATTGAAATATGGTTTCCCATTTTTTAATCAAAATATCATTCAACGTGCACCAACAATCACTTATATACCCAAAAAACTTTAAAATTATTTTAAATAATAGTGTTTTAATTTTTTTATTTAAATAAATATTTTTTAAAAATTTAACTAATATTTAAAAGAATTAGATAAAATTTGAAATCTTAAATTTTTTTTAAAATTTTAATTCTTTAAAATTTGAAATTATTTAATATATAGATTAAAAAAATCAATCATATACCCAAAAAAACTTTAAAATTATTTTAAATAATAGTATTTCAAATTTTTAACATATATTTTTCACACTAATTATCTTAAACCTTAAACCCCTAACCCTTAACCTATGTCCTTTTAACCCTAAAACCCATACACACCTAAATCTTAAACCTTAAACCACATAACCTGTAAACCTCTAACTCTTAACCCCTATAACTCGTAAACCCCTAACTCTTAACCCCTAAACTTTAAGCCATAAAACATAAACCCTAAACTTCTACCCATTAACCTCTAACCCTTACCTCCTATCATCTAAACTTTAAACGATTAAAGTTTAACATATATTTTTATAATTTTGAAATGATTAAATCAAAAAATTTCCACTATTCAAAGGGATAAAGTGCAATTTTACCTTTAAAATTTTTAAAAATTTCAAAAAACCGAAATGGAAAATTTTTCATTTTTAGAGGAGTAGAGACCCTTTCAACCCCCTACTTATGCCCCTAAATATATATTAATTATATGGTTTAGGATTTAATTATTGAATATGATTCACTTGAGATTAATATACTATATACCCATGGCCATTAAACCTTAAACCATAAAACCCTAAACCATAGACCTTAAATATTAAACCTTAAACCCCAAAATAAATTTAATCAATATTAAGTATTGCTTCCATAATTTATTATGAACATAAGCTTTTACATTAATATCTATGTATATACACATCAACATCCATATGATGTTTTTTAGGGTTTAAGGTTTTAGGGGTTATAGTTTAGTTTTATGGTTTTAGGGTTTAGCGGTTATAGATTAGTGTTTATGATTTTTTGAGGGTTTAGGATTTTAGGAGTTATATGACTTTTAGCGGCGTTTTGACCATAAACGCCGCTATTGCTCTGGTTTTTAGCGGCGTTTTTGGTAAAACGCCGCTATTGCCCTGGTTTTTAGCCCGTTTTCCCAAAAATGCCGCTATTGCTCTGTTTTTACCGGCGTTTTTTCTAAAACGCCGCTAAAGTCCTATTTTCCTATAGTGATGGATGCCACATAAATAATTATTATTTTTAAATATTTAAAAATTTAAAAAAATAAAAAATTATTAGATAAACAGTTAGCATTATTTAAAAAGTATAAAAATTATAAAAAATAATTTTTAAAAAAAAATTAATTGTTGACATGACATACATGTGGATATCACGTCAACAAAGTTAACAGATGTTAATTTTTTCATCCATTTTAGGGTGATTTGACAAATAGTACAAATTTAAGGACTAAAAAAGTCGAAAGATTAAATAGAAGGTAAAAATGCCTTCTTTTTTTTTTTATAAAGTTGAAATACTAAATAAATCATTAAAAAAAAAGATAACCGAAATTTTAGCGTTCCTTCCTTAGAACAATTGATTAAAAAAGAAACCCAATACACTACAAATTAATATGGCTAAAGCTTGTAAGTGGAAATGTTGAAAATGATTATTATTATTATTATTATTATTATTATTATTATTATTTTGAATATTCTCATTGCTTGAAGATGATTATTAAACACTAAAAGCAGAGTCCATAATTCCATGAAAGACATGTACTAAAAACACTCAAGTTAACTCAAATGATCTTGGTTTAGTATTTTAAAATTAGAAATGATTTTAATTATAAATAAAATTAAGAAAAAAATAAAAATAAAAAACCCAACTCATATAAATATTAATTCACCATTCTTCACACTAAAACTACAAAAGATAAGTTGGTTGATGATAGAATTACTATGCAGCTCGTAAGTAAAGAAAAAACCAAATTTATTCTTGAACAAAAGCCAATATTAACAAATATGAGTTCCAGATCAAATAAACAACACAAGAAAATATTATATTATAATCGCTATTATGCATTAGGTAAAATCAAACATAAAAAATGGCATATATACTTTTTTTATTACAACCGATTTAATTTATTTATACAAAGAAAATCAAGTTGAAATAACCTAAAATAATTGAAACAAATTATTATTCATTAATGCAATATTACTTCAAAGAGCTATCAAAATTCACAAACTCTAAATAAACAATTAGATGTCAATGCATGTAAATGAAAGTACACATATACGAATTAGAGTTGCAAGAGCAAGTCATCGTAATATCACATGTTCTAACGAAATTGCTGCTAACATGACTTCAATCTTATCCTCTTTATCTTCCATAACTATCAATTTCTTGACAGACTTCAGGTTTTATGCTATTTTGACTTCTTTATACGATTAGTAAACTTGTAGAGATATAGCATCTTTATATATATATATATATATATATATATATATCTCAAAAGTGAATCCACATTTACAATAAATTGTAAGTGACAAGAAATGTATATATTAGAACTTATCACAATTTAATTTTATATTAGGATTCGATAAAAAAAAAATTTAAAGCATGTATGCTAATAACTTCTTGGCCTTAGTAGAAAGAATATTATTTTGTAGGTATGAAAACTTGGGTTCAATCCCAAGCAACCCTATTTCCCATTCTCAATCATCAAAAAATAAAAAAAAATAAAATCAAAGCATGTATTGAATCCAAATAAATAAAATAACAAAGATGTTAAATACTACATAAATTAGACAGACATATTTGTAGCCGGTGTTACTATTTATCATTTGAAAAACAAATTTTCATAATATCCCTTTGTATGCATAATATTGCTCTTGGTCTACCACCATGGCACATTATTGGCTTGGTCCCTCTTAGCGTATAGGTTCAACAAACAGACTTACAAACCAAAACACGCATATAAGTTTCCAAGGAAGTTAGTGAGTCTCACTCATATTTACTTTTTTTACGAAAATGTAGATTCTTTCGACTCAAGGGTTTGAGTTCCCTCTCACACATTGGCAAATACAATTCTAATTCCTAATTGGTGGATAACCATATGTCTCCCTACGCTTAACTATCTTATAATCAGTTCACCCGACTGATGGATCTCAGACTTTACAACATATTTTGAATCCCATTACACGATTTCTTTGCTGTTTGTAGTTAGATAAGCTTCTCAGAACGATACCCAACGGATACTCTTGGTAGGTTCCTTTATAGAGCTCATCGATTGTCAAAACACTAGTTACATAGTATCTTCAAATCAATCCAAACAATCATACTTGCTTTGATGAACACAACATTATAATACAGGTAATAGATTTCTAGATAACGTTAATGCAAGACTTAAGAAATTCCAAGTTTGGCAAGCACTTACACTACTTCATATTCCAACACATAAGGCTCCTTGCCATGACAGATCACTAAGACGGATTCATCAGTTGGTCACTCTGTCGAGAATTCTATCAGAAGATGCCTTTCTTTGGACCAATACACTAGCTAGTTGCCAATTCGATAGGCTGGTTTGGTCCAGTTCAAACAACCATGTTTAAAATCTTCCTAAATAATTAAATTTTAAAAAATATTTTTAAGGCTAAGAATTGAAATTCAAATCTAAATTGGAAGTGTCCAAACAATGAATTTCAAAATCTTAAAATTTAAATATTTTAATTTCTAACAGAAATTTGAAAATAATAAATTTCAAAAATAAATTATAAAATTTGAATGACCAAAATATGCAGTACAACACATAATATTTGGGTGTATATCTAATATAATTTATGAAATAAAGAAATCTATTTATATTATCAAGTTAACTAAAAAAATATTAATGGTTTAGAGATAGATTAGATATTTAATATTACTTCCAAATTTCCTTAACGATTAAAAGAAATACTTTTAGCCAAATCACGAGCTAACCATGCATACACTTTCTGTTGCCCAAAATATTGTTGTAGAAACATAAACTTTATTAGCAAATTTATAAAACTTTAATTCTAATATATTTAAAATTAATGTAAAACCCATTAAGTAACATAAATTATTTACTGCTACACGCCCCTAATTAACTTGTTTTGAAATTAATAAATAATTACTTAAACAACAAAAAGGAAACAATATATTTATATTTAATCAATGAATGACCAACGGTACAACAAGTAAACCATGCAAAGAAGGAAGTATAATCCGAATTTATCTCTGTATACACATTTTTTATATTATAAGTATTATGTGTAGTTTTCAACCTTTCAAAATTTCTGTGTAATAGGTCTGAAATTCTCTGTATAATCATTACGAATCCTAAGTTGATTATAAATGAAATTTCTACTAAAATGGATGAAAGGATCTTGAGACAACACTTCAATGTTTATGGTGAAGTTAAACATGTTGTTGTCTACTTTAGCAAAGCCATAGTTTTCGTTACTTTTGTTGGTCCTTCCAAGGCTCAAATTGCCCTTCAACAACAACAACATATTACTCTTGGTCGAAATGTGTATATCAGAACTTGTAATAATTTAATTTTATATTAGGATTCGATAAAAAAAAAAATCAAAGCATGTATGCCAACAACCTCTTGGCCTAGTAGAAAGAATATTATTTTGTAGGCATGAAAATTTGAGTTTAATCCCAAGCAATCTTATTTCCCATTCCCAATCATAAAAAAAAAATCAAAGCATTTATTGAATCCAAATAAATAAAACAAAATAACAAATATGTTAAATATTACATAAAATAGGAAGAGATAATTTAATAAAAATTGATTAAAATTTCTCATAATTAGAACTTCCTAATTCCTACCAAGATAATTTTAGTAAATTTTGATTACAATATTCTAAATTTTAATTTAAACTCTAATAAAATAATATGATAAGTTCCAAATATTATATTTTATAAAAAAATCGAGGACCAAAATTTCATTAAAAATAAAAAATCAAGAAAAAAAAAATTCAAATCAAAACCATTTCTTAAATTTCTTTGTTGTCAAATTAATGAGATAGAGATCTATTTGCAAATAACAAATAATAACTTTTATATAAAATCATAAATTATACAAATATAGAATTTGTTAAGTTTGATTTGGTTTTAGAATTTTTATTCAATACCCATTATGCATTATGTAAAAGATCGTTTTTACCCGGGCCCACTAAACAACAAATAAACCAAATAAAAAAATTAATTAAGTGGTCCAATTACAAGGTCCGAATACTCTATGGCCCCAAAACTAAAACACCAGCCCAACCCAAAAACATTTAACATTTTCGGAGGAACCCTAGGGTTCCCTTCTCAAGCGCCGTGCCGCTCCTCATGTGGTGTCAGCGCGTTCAGTGCCCGAGACAGACGCCCTGTCCCATCGCCTCTGCCCACCTGCTCTGACGCTACCTGCAAAATGGAAGAGAACACGCAACAACAGCAAAAAAGGGGAAGCAAACAATAATAAACGGTAGCAAATGCTGTATTTTCGGCTATAAAAGCCACTTCCAAACCGATGTAGAGGGGGGATTTTTTTTTTTGAAATAAAAAAACAGAGAATCAAATATATAGAAAAAAAAGAAATTCGAAACTGAAATCATATTCAAAAATCGTGCTAAGGTATTTTATTTTCTTTCTTTTCTTTTCGAATCTATTTTATAAATACACATACATACATGTTTTCTCTATTTTTATCTTTTAAAAACAGTATATATATATAAATAAAAATTTTACCTTTTTTCGATTTCCGGCCACCCGATTGGGAAGGATCCAAGTGTTTTTAAGGCCAAAATGGGCTATTTTCCATTTTAATCCCCCCGCTTTTCTTGTACATTTTAATTCGGCCCTATAATTGTTTTATATTTTTGAGATTTACCCACATAATTTTATTCTGATTACATTTCGGTCCTGTATTGAAAAGCTGCGCACGGGGGTTGGGGGATAATTTCCCAATTAACCCCGGTTCCTTCACGCGTGTTCTATTTTAGACCCTAGAAGCTTCTATTATTTACGATTTTAACCCTGCAGTTTTACTTCATTTTTAATTCAGTCCTCGACCTCTTACTTTAAACCGTTTTGTTATATATTATTTTAAATTATTTTACATATCATTTATTTTAGGTTTTTTGTATACAATATTTATCTTAAACTTTTACCTTATATATATTTTAAATTTATATATATTATATTTTAAACTATTATATATATGTTGTCTATTTTAAATTTTATATGTTATTTAGTGATATTGTTTTATAGGTTAACTATTTTAAGTTCCTCTTATTGTTTATTGTAAATCTTTTATTATTTATTTTGAGATTTCTTATATTGCTTATATTAAACTTCTTATATATTTTTTCATGTATTACTTGTTTCAAATTTATTTTTCACATGTTATTTATCTTAAACTTTTTCTATCTCATTTTAAATTGCTTTATAAATTATTTATTTTAGTTGTTCTATGTATTATTTTATTGTTTTATACATTGATGATTTTAAATTGTTCTCTACTATTTATTTTAAATTGTTTTTTGTAGTATCTATTTTAAACGTGTTTTTCTATATATATATATATATATTATTCATCTAAAATTATCTTTTTATTTACTTTAAACTATCTTATATTATTGATTGAAATTTGCTTTGTATATTATTTGTTTTAGATTGTTTTATACATTATTCATTTTAATTTGTTTTATATTAGTTACTTCAAGTTGTTTTATATATTATTTTGTTTCATTTTTTTATCGTTAATATTGATGCCAAAATAATATGCGTTGTATGATTATTGCCATTAGGTGTTCTATAGTTCGTTTATTCATATTTTCATGTCATTGTGATTCATTGTGGTAATATTTTATTCGCAAATTATTATGCCATGTTCGATATCATCATTCTTTCTCATTCCATTTAAATCACATCGTGTATTAAAGCTCAAATGCATGTACTTAATATAGACCGTTTTATCTTATTCCAAACTAAATCAATATACATTGCTAGATGTTGCACTTTTGTTATTCAAAAAAGAAATATAAAAAATAAGGCAATATTTCGTTTTTTTGGAAATTCAAGAAATCATGCTCTAACTTACTGGGTTTCAATTTTTCTCGTTTAACCTAAATAACCGAATAACCTTCTAAAATTAAAATGCATGAGTTTTGAAAATCAAAGGACAAGCTTATCCTTGAGAGTTTAAAATATTGTGTCCTAACGTACTGGATGTGACATTTTATCACTTTGGGACAAGAAGGTCTTTAGCATCTGTTTCGATTTGCTCAAGCAAATTCTTTGTAAAAATCAACATTAAAAAAGAGGATCGTATTTTTAATTCTTTTCGGGTTTTCAACTTTCAACGTTAAGACATTAATTAATCAATTAGATACCAATTTTGGGCGTTACGAGGGTGCTAATCCTACCTCGTTCGTAACCGACTCCCGAACCTATTTTCTCAAATTTCGTAGACCAAAATCGCTGTAAAACAAAATATTTTATTAAAACAATTAAATTACGAGGTGATCCAATTACACCTAAACAAAAAGGATTGGTAGCGACTCCCATTTTTTGTTTTCTTTTCAAAATATAAAATCGACCTGTTTTTCAAAAATGGTTTCGACACATTATATCGTATAGCATAACATCAAAATAGTAGATTCAAATGTGAAAAATTCTATCTCAGATAGACCCAAAAAGTTTGGCATTAACTACTAATGCAAATGATGATGTGATGATGGAAGGAATATGGAATAAAGGTGGCGGCCACAACAAAACTAAAACTTCATTGATAAAATATATTTACAATAGCACCATGAGGTTAAAATATTTTCAAAAAAAATTTAACAATTTGCCACTAATATCTTTCAAAAACAATTGTCACTAATAATATTTTAAATAATAAAAAATTCAAATAAAGATGAAAACATCACTAGAATGATTTTCACGTCAAACAATAAGTGGCACAATCCTATGACAGTTATAAAATATAAGGAAAAATACAAAAGAAAGAGTGACAAATTACTATGTGTCACGTTAAATATATTTTTCGAGAAAAAAAAATAGAGTATTACCTTTATGTATTATAAATACAACAAATCAAGTTGCCATGAACAAAGCTTATTAATAAATAATGATATATAGATAAAAAATTAAAATAATAATTTTTTATTAATAAGAATTTCATTGGTGACGAAAAATTATCAAAAAATTTTTAATTTCACAAAAACATTCCTCACCAAATTTTTTTAGAGGTAAATTTTGACTCCAAACATAAAGTGACATAAGTCTATGAATTTTTGTTGTCATTTAAGATACGTCATCAATTATTAAATATGACGATTATTTCTTTTTGATATGTTTGTAGTATATTTTGTGATGTTATTTTAAGCATTACACATATAATTCGTCACAGATTGATTTATTTGTTATAGTGTTAATTCTCATTCTCGAAAACTCTATCTAAAACAACCTCAGATTCACTCTTAGGAACATAAATCTAACCTATAAACATCAAAATCTCAACTGAACACTCATCCCTCCTTCACTTTGTCTTAAGCACACATCAATGATAATTTCTAAGAGCTATGCCTAAACTCCATTCTAATCCAATTCTCAGTATTCAATAAACTTTCTAAACTTACTAATAAGTTGAATCTAACCTGAAAACAACCTTGCCTTAAAGAAATCTCAACTTCCTCTCACTAACCCAAAAAACAAAAACATAGTTGAGAAACGTGAAAAATTATTGTGAATCTATTTAAGATTCAAAAAATCATATATTATAGTTAGAAACTTCATTATCTTATTGGACTTCCAGAAATCCAATGATAGAATTGATCACGCCCAGGCGTATGTGCACCGAGACTATGAGTCAACACAAAATTTAAGAATCTAAAAGCGGCTTATTGCAAGTGTGACAGGTCAATTATAATATTTATAAGTGTTACAGTGGAACACTTCAAGTATTCCAAGGATCGAACCCTAGGGATTGCCAAATTGGTAAATGTGTTTATCAAGTTAATTACAAGTTGCAATTACTAATCTAATCGAGTAAGAAATTATTAGTGTAAATTCCAAAATAAATTGTTTATAGACTAAATTTAAATAATAAGTTAAACAAACTAATCTAATTTTCTTTCTTATTACTTTAGACAATGAAAATGATAAAATGATGGTCGATTGATTCATTACTCACTAACTAAGCGAATAAACCTATACCGATTGTATTTTTGTCACTCTTAGCTAAGAATCTCCTCTCAGTCTCATACTATACTAAAGGATACCACTTAGGTTCTCTTCCCGATCTCACCTAGGCATATAGATCTCCTCTCAATTTCATTATTCAGCACAATTATATTGAACTATCGAATGGTAAACTCTCCTCTCGGTCTTGTTTATCTAGATTTTCCATTAGAGGCGTCAATTCTAGCGTATTGAGCATTTCGATATAATCAAACAATCAATTAATCAAGAATAAATATTAACTTAAACTAACAAATAACTAATCAACCAACCATCAACCAATTTAGCACATAATCAAACTTAAATTTCAAACAAGCATTTTGTCAAATTTCAAACAAGCATTTTGTCAAACACATGGTAAGCATAAAATAAAGGTAAAGAGTTAAAGAAAATGCCCATTCAATTGATAGAAATCTAATGAAGCCCAAGAGTTTGATCATCTTTCTTTTGCATAGTCTTCAACAATAAAAGAAGACATAGAAAACAACAAAAATAAAATCTATTTTAAACCTAATCTAAAAATGAAAAGAAAAGAAAACCTAACTTAAAACTATGAAAAACTAAGGAGAAATGTTTAGCAAAAAAAGTCTAAAGGCAAAAGCTTATAAAGTAGTATTTATGGTCTCTTAACATTTAACCTAATATTGACCATTATGTCCTTAAATGAAAGAAAAAAAAGACTTAAGCTTGTTTGGACAAAAAATTACCCCAACAGTTTTTCATTCGTCATGTAGCGGTATCACGAAACCCAGGCTTCGGTATCATGACACCCAAAACATATGGAATAAATGAAAAGTGCATATTGAAATTTGCTCATGGAGCTTTCCCCTCAAAACATGGCGAGTTATATTTGTGAAATATCAAGGAAATTGATAAGATCATTATGTGAAATTATTTGTGTTCAAGTGTAAATTAAATAAAAAGCCCTAGTAGACTTAGTACATCAGTGAGGATACAATTGGCATGCCATAGGGGCCATTAGCGCTTGTATTTTAGGAAATACGATTTCAAACTATGGTTAAAGCCTTAGGGCATAACACTTTTGTGCGTTATGAATCCATTTCTACAGTCTTCGGACATTAGTGCTTTTAATGTGTTATTCATGGATGTGATTGGTTGGAATCTTATCTGCCACAATTCGAGGCAGCAAATTAGGTTCTTTTTGGAACTTAATAAGCTTGTTTTCAACATAATTTAATTTTATTTTGATTAGTTTTACATTTTATTATTTAATGTTTAATTATGGTAAAATAAGCATTTTTACGTATTTTTAGATGTTTCGATAACCCATTAGGCCAATTCAGGTCTAGGGTATGACTAATGGGCTACTTGAATGTGCAGCACATCGTTTCAAGCCAAGAAACATAAGGGACAACGCTAGTGTCGCGACTTCAGCATGCAATGTCGTAACACTGAACATCGAAGCTACCAGGGATGAAACAGAGACGACGTCGCGATGATAGGTTCTTTGACGTCATGACGATAGTGTTAAGAATTGTGTCCATATTGTAGTAAACATGTAACTATTTTCTATTTATATGAGAAATGAATAAATAAATAAAGTTAATTCCATATTTCACTATTATGTCTTTTTTATTTTCTTTCTTTTATATTTTGCATGTATAGCAAAATTATGACAAACAAATATTAGCTCATTAATTGTCTAAAGTTCAAACTGAAGATAAGTGGCATTGTAAAGAATGTTTACATTGCGAGAAAGGCAACTTACTTCAGTAGATAATCTAAATGAGCCTAATCCCGTAAAAGAATCAAAGTGAACATTTGATTCAAATACTGAGAAGGATTATTATGTCATCTACAATTCTAATTGGAGATATGGCTAGTCTTGGCTATAGGAGCAGTTGACTCCACAAGTAGAGACATAGATATATTCATTGGTAAAATGATACATTAGACTAGACCCAAGATGAATTAATTCTGAATTCATTTGTGAATTAATTCACTTGTGACGTTCATGGTGTGATTTACCTAAATCCTGAGTTAGCCACTAACCATGTATATGCAATTCATGTGCTTTGATATAAGTGGAGGCTTATGCTCTAAAGATGATTGAGTCCATCGCTGATATGTTGGGTACATGACTTTTGTGTGGCATGGTTTTACTACCAAAAGTGGAATTCATAGCTCAATTAAAGATTTAATGATATCCTCTCATTGGAATTGTGTGGATTGATAAATATGGAACGTGGTCACGGGTTGCTAGTTCTAGAACGAGCAATTTATCATAGTCATTTGTTGGCAGTGATCATATTAATCATTAAGAAGACACAATGGTAACAATGAGATAAAATAAGATTGTATTAAGTGAACAGATTTAACTCAAACGGATCAAGAACATCATATGAGGGTAACACACACATGACGAGGTCATTGGACAAAGCAATTGGAAGAATTTCTTTCATAAAGAGTATACAATAAGGAGTTTTCAATCATGGTACTTCTTGTGGACTGACCCCATGATTAAGTAATTGCGAATTATCAGAACGATGCTTCTTGATATAAATTGTATATGTCTGATTGGTCCCTCTGCTAGCTCAACAAAAGCTCGATCGGACTGCATTTGAATCAGAAGAAAATTCTACGACTTTAGAACTAATTTAATTAAGTCGATTTATTCGATGTGAAATTAAATTAGGTGGTTGTGAGAATTGTTTAATTAGATAATTTGATTGAATAATTTTCTTGAAAAATTAATTTGGAAAATCTAAGTAATTTTTGGAAAATTTAATTTTGATCAAGTAAAATTAAATTAATCAAATTAATTAAAATTAATATGATATTTTTGGAAGTTAATTTTCAAGTCAGACAATGGCCTAATGGGTAATTGAACTTGAAAATTAGATCTAAGATCGTAAATTGGGCCCAGAAGCCCAAAACTGAACCAAAACTCAAAAGCTCGTCAAATCTAGCCCAGTATGTGAAACCGAGCTGACAGTCCAACCGATGGCTAGACCGAAACGGTCAGGTCGTCATTGACCCGGACCGAACAGGCATCAATTAAATCGGCTCAGGGTGTCGTAAGGTGTCGCATCTATATCACCGGACATGGTGGTGCCGGTGACTGTGACTAGGGCTTCTCGGTGGCCAGCGATGGTTGGTCATTGGTGGTTAAGCAGTGGAAAATTTACACTCCTATTGGGACTCTACCAACGAATTTGATTTCAGATTAATTATTCCAAAAATAATAATATTTTAATATTTTAATATTAAATTTAATTTAATGTTTATATTGTAGATAAACATTTTATTATTTTAATAAGATTTAATATTAAAATGATTAAGTTTAATAATAGTTAAACTTTCTAAACTCTCGCTATATAAAGAGAGCATTGGGTCATCATGTTTCATACACTTGAATTTAAGAGAAAGTTGTAAAGAAAAAATTTTCTAAAGAGATTTTCTAGAAAATTTTTAAAGATATTTTTTCTGATTTACAACTTGACTCAAAATTTTAGAGAAATTACAAAATTATCCTACTGGTAATTTTTGTGAAAAAATTTTCTGATTCGAAACAAGCCCACACTCGACAGACGTGAGCTTGAGGATAGTGGAAAACACTACTCGGTCGAAATGCTCAGCCTAGACGAATGAAAAGATACAATTTTGATTAAGTGATTATTACTTTAGATATCACAACCAAGATCTTGTTTTGGGAAAAATTTTAAAACTCTGATTTTCCCTAAATTTATTTTTCGCTGCATTTTTCAAGCCCTTTTATCCAATAGACAGGACGAAAACCTAGAAAGGGTAGTCACATTTTGATAACTAATTAGGGTTTTGTTTCCTAGTTAAGCCCTACTTGCTTCAAGGGTATTTTAGGCACCTAGTACCTTAAATGTAGCCTATAAGTCACATTTTAACCACATTAAAGGGGAAGTCAACCTAGATAGACAGATTTTGTTACACAGTTTTCTTTAGTTTTTAGTTTAGTTTTCATTATGTTCACTTAATCGGAAGATCCTATTCCAAAGTTAGATAATTGCTACCAAAGGATGTTCGGAATCATGCTATTTTATTTATTAATTCATGAGCATTCTCTTGTCCTTATTCTTCTATTTATATTTCGTTCATTATATCTTTTAATTGAATGTTTGTATGAATATTTGAATATATTTTGTGCTTTGTACTTATCTTGCATGAATTGGGTGTTTTGTTAATTAATTGATTGTGTAACACCCCAGTTTTCGAGGGTTAAAAGTTCTGAGGTTAGTGGTTAAGGGTACAGAGGAGATTGTGCTATTATGTTTAGTAGCACGTTTATGTGATAGAATGGGCCTTCTGGTCTGGTGGATTAGTAAGTGTTAGCATACCTCAAGGTTCTAGGTTCGAGTCTTAAGTGCACATTCTTTGAGAGCCTTTTTATTTTGATTGGTTCTCAATTAATAATTTGTATTTATTTTGTTTTGTTTTATTTTACTTACTGTATTTTTATTATTTATCTTTTTCTTGTTCTTTCTTTCTACTGGAAACGTCCTCCTCTTCTTTTCCCTGTTTCTTTTCTTTTTCTTTTTTGAAAATAGTGGCGTGGGGTTCGTGAGAAGCTATTGATTTCTTGTTCGTTGGATTGAGTTTTGGGCATCTTTGATCACAAGACAGGTGTGGGATTTGAATATTGTATACCTTTATTTTTTTGTGATTATTGTTGTGGAAATTCTTGTTTGTGTTCTTAATTGTCGATTTTGGAGTGTTAGTTGCTGAAAAAGGTATGGAAATACAACATATCTCGACACCCTTCTATCATTGCGATGGTTGGGGATGTTGCGAAGGCTGACACATCATTTTCTGGCTTGTTCAGAGGTGGTTTCGTGGCCATTGAGGGTTTCCACACAGGCATGTGCTAGTTCACATGGCCGTGTGCTTTTGGGAATTAGGGTTTTCGGGCCAATTTTGGTGCCACATGACCGTGTGGCTGACTTGGGGATTTTATTGTTTCTCGCACGGCCGTGTCCCTTGGGCACACAGGTGTATGAGTTTGGGGATTAAGCTTTTGAGTAATTTGGTACCACACGGTCTGACTACATGGCTGTGTGGCTAATTTAAGGATTTAGGGATTCCACATGGGCGTGTGTTTTGGACACACGGCTGTGTTTGGTGGCCACACGGGCGTGTGAGACTTTCACACGACTGTGTCAGCCCTGTACTTAAAGTTAGTGTAAATAGACAAAGAGTTACACGTCTTATCTCTACAGTTATGTTCTCGGTCCACACGGGCGTGTGCCTTAGTCACATGGACGTGTGCCCCTCTTCACAAAGGCGTGTGCCCCTCTTTACATGGGTTTTTGACCTACCATAGGCCTAGTTAATTCCACACTACCATAGCACACGGACGTGTGGTTCTAAGTCATCTATTTTGAGTCTGTGTGTCTTTGTTACAAGCATTTGTCTGTCTGTCTACCTTGACTGATCTTTAGTCAGTGTGACAAAGAATTATCTGATCTAGGCCTCAGCCTGAGTGTATCTATGACTGTCATATGAGATGTTTAATTCTGAATCTGTTTTGTTGGGTGTGTGCATAGTTGTTCTGTCTGACTGTCTGATATTGTGTCTCTGATCTGTGAGATTGTATACATACATACACCTACATAAAATATTTTGGGACGGGTTTCGAAGAGAAGAGAGTCTAATTCTGATATGATCTGGCAATTCAAACTGTAATTTATCTATACTATATATTTTTGCACTGCACTGTACAGCTCATACGTCAGCCTTGCTTCGTATATTTATCTGATCTGGCAGTTAAACTACAAATTAATGGTATAGTAGTCTACAGCATTGCACTATACTACGTATACGTTAGCTATGCTATCTATACATTATCTGATCTGGCAGTTCAACTGCATTTTGATAAGTTATTGTTGCTGGGCAACTCGGGATGACGTTATATGGTGTGTAGGGCTGGATGGGCCTACTTGGTCCTATGTGGTGTGTTTGGTTGGATAAGCTCAAACAACTCATACGAGGTGTGATCGAGGGACGGAGAGGTGTGTTTGGCTAGAAGGGTAGGTTCTTTTAATATCAGACTGCATACATACGCATCTGTTTGAGTGTTCTGTGTGTGAGATTCTCTGACTGTTTTTGTTGGACTGATTAACATAGGTGACAGTGTACCTGTGAGTTCTGACTGTAAGGTTAGTGTCTGTAATCTGATTGTCCAAATAGCATTTGTGCTGAGACTTTTGTGTGAACTTGGTGTGCTCTGATTGATAAACTCTGTCGGGTCACTAGTCCCAGGTAGGTTTTATGATTCGGTGAATATTTGAAATGTTGCTTCTATTTTGAATTTTGTCTCTTGTCTTGTTTCAAACTCACACTGAGCTTGAGTAGCTCACCCCCTCTTAGTGTTTCCTTTTCAGGTACATTCCTGAATTCTGACACTAGACTCGATGTGTGGAGGTCTTGGGTAATCTCGGTGGAAATAAATGATTATTGGTTTATATTTCCAGTTTATATTTGGTTAAGCGATTTTCGAACTGTAAGATTTTAAAAAGCTATGGTACAAGTTCCATTTTAAAATTTTATTCGTTTATTAGTTTTGGTTACATGTTTTACTTAATTTTAATTTTACATACTGGGTTTTAAACGATCAAACATTTTAGTCGACTTGAGACAGTTACTTCGGTGACCAATGTGACATCCGAGATTCGGTCTAAACTCTTAAGCCGAATTGCGAGTGTTACAAATTGAGTGTAGTAGAAAGTGTTTATTTGTAACACCCCTCACCCAGTTTGGTTGCCGGACCCGAGCAATAGAATGCTACGAACAAATATCACACAATTACAAACAATTTATAATATAAAATCATAAACAATTATTAAATTATCACATACATGCATGTATAATCACACTAATAAATCAATTTCAGGTAAATATTGACTATACAAAAGCTTAAAAATAATTCGGGACTGAACAAGGATCAATTTGAATTAAAAACAAAAAGTTGAGAAAATTTTGAAACAGGGTCACTCAGCTGTGTGGCCAAGCCATATGACAAAGTCTAGACCGTGTGGCTCAGAAACATGGTCGTGTGGTCAAACCATGTACGAATCAAATTATGGGTTACACGGCCATGTGGTAGCCTGTGTCTCAGGCCGTATGCACCTAAAATGGTTTCTAAAACAAGAAAATTATTCACACATCACTTGGATACCAAGCCAAACCAAAAACAATCATTTACATACCTTAAAAGCTCATTCAAACAAGCTTAAAACATTCAACTTAAGTGCCTAACCAATATGCCCTCATTGGCACCACATGTCAATAATTCAAAGCAACTCAAAAAGGAATTGATCAAACATACTAATCTTGAGCACATTAAGTCATTTAACCATCTCATATTTGATGTTCATTCTAACATTACAACTTAGATACAAAGACTATCAAAGCTAATAAGGTAAAACATAGTTATAACTTGACTCCTACTAATTCCATACTAAAATCACTAGGCATATCATCTATTAACTAGTTCCAAACAATCATCAAGCAAAACACTATATAACCAAATCATTAATGACAACATTAGGCAATTAACCCAAAGCAAAACACTTCCAAGCTATCAACAAATTGACCATTTCCAACACACATGTATTTAATTACATACCATTAAAGATCATCAAGATACAAAATGACCAAAACTAGAATATCACAACTTAGGTACATGTCAAAACCAAACAAAAATACTATTCACCACATTTGAGTTCGAGACCATCGTTGGATGCTGACTCAATGATCAAATTGTAATATACCTAACCTATGCACATAAAACAAAATCGTACGCTGAGTATAACTCAGTGGTATTTCTAAAATCGAACATTAAAACATAATATAAAGTTTATAATGGATTTTAACATGCCAATCTACAAGTCCTAATACATCACATAAATATAAAATCTATTTACACATCTTAAATCAAGCCATCATAGTTGCTGCATATACATTTTTCCCTATCACAATCGAATTGATTAAATCGTACAATGTCAAAACCTTAATTTTGAGCTTATAAACAAATATTTACTATCCACACTTATTTCAGTTTCATTTATACTCGATTTCTCAATTCCACAACATAATTTCATCAACCAATCATTGAATTACATATGTGATAGCAAAATTCAACACCAATTGAATTCAATTACATATTTATAACGTTATATCATAATTTTAGTATATTCATTTTAGTCTTTATCATAATCAACTAATTCAAATCAATTTAATTTAGCTCGTTGAATCATTTCCAGCTTACCTTATTACCATGTGATGCAGTTTGTAATTGCAACAATTAAAAAGATTCGGGTTATAGAAATACAAACCGTAAACTCCAAGCTATTTGTCAATAACTTTATCCTTTCCTTTTTGTTTTGAGGAATACGGACTGACGTTTGCTACAGATTAACATAAATACACCAGATCATCAATACACAATCATTTTCACATTTAATTGCTAATTTATGTAACTTTTGCATATTATTCAATTTAGTTCCCAAAACAGGACTAGCATAATTTTCACATTTAATTCCAAACTTTTATACCAATTTCACTCTAAGCCTAATTTAACTCCTTATTTCTCATTTTTACCTTAAAATTTTTATTTTTTCACAATTTAGTCCATATTACACAGAATCAATCATTGACTTTACAAGTTAGTCATTTATCAATTCTAAACTTAAAATCCATCAAAATCACACCTCAAAATCTAATTTCAACAATGGTAACACATAAATCTTTATCAGTACCAAAAATTGTAACATAGGTTAACTAAATCAAGCTACAAGGATCCCAGAATATAAAATTTACAAGAAATAGGTAAAATTACACTAACCAAATTGAGCTTCAAAGTTTAAAGGTCAAAGGTTGAATAGTATTTCTTCTTCCTTCCCAATTTTGACATGCAAAGAATGAAGATGATAAGCTTGTTTCTCTTTTTCCCCACTTTGTTATTTATCTTCATTTTGTTTTTAATTTATTTTATTCTAACATAATTTTTTTAACTTAAGTTTTATAATATAAAACACATATATACTAAACCATGTCTGGCCATCATTATAACCATTTATTTATTGGTCTATTTATTTAATAAGCTCCTTAATCAAGTTTCACCTTATAAACTAATATCAATTCATACTTTTATTACTTATGCAATTTAGTCATTGTACCTAAATTAAACACTAATTCAATGGAATTACTTAATCGAAATTCAATTCGTTTCTAATATAACTCTGTAAATATTTAATAAAAATATTTATAGGTCCCCTTTACAGAAATGTGGTCTTGATGTCTCAATTTTCAAAACCACTAACTTTAGAATCGATACACTTATACATTGTCTAACTTTCCAATTAACCAAAATTATTAGACCAAACTTCAATTTAAAATTGTAATGCCCTTGTAAATATTAATAAATAATTTTTTTACTGACTCTATCATCGGAAAAAAAAATCCTAAAACCACTGTTTTCAACACCACTGACTTTTGGGTCATTACATTAGTCAAGGGACATGGTACACTAGGAAGTGACGCCCCTAATAGAAAATCTAGATAGGCTCCTCAAACGAGACTTAACATGCCTATTTATAGAGTTTATGCTCAGACCTAATTAGAGTTGCTAAACAACCCAAAATTCTGATTAAGATACATTGTAAGGACTAAAATACCCTTAATAATTCATGTTCATCACTTGGTGTCACAACACCACAAGACTGGTGTCGTGACACTGCCTTCATTTTCTAGGTATTTTGGCTTCAATGTTTGATGTTGTGACACAACTTCTCAGTGTTGCCATGTTATAGTCATCCTTCATCTTCTAAGCCCGAAAACAATATCCTACACACTAGATAGAGTCATTAGATCAACCCTAAGCCCCTAGTGGCCCATTAGGTTGTTACATAACTCAAAATTGCGTAAAAATACTTATTTTGCATAAATTAAACTAAAAACAGTAAAAAATGAAAACGAAATAAAAACATATAAAAATGCTATAAAACAAGCTCATTAAGTGCTGAAAAGACCTTAATTTGCCACAATGAATTGTAGCAGATCACAAGCCTCTCTCGAGTACATTACTCAAGGCATGGCATTCTTCAGGCCAATCACAACTCATTATACCGAGAGGCATGGTCTTGAGTTGCCACCATGGGCTGCCCCACAGCCATCCCCATTCTGGACCACTCCTACAGATGATGACCTATTTATCCCACTACAAAATGGTGGGGCACATTCGAGTCCAATGGAAAAGGGGATCCCAATGCACAATCCATCCAACATTTGACACCCTGTTTCGAAAATACAATCCACAAGCAAAGGAAAGGGGAAGATGGTCATTTTTGGACGAGGACGACTGTACCGAGGAGTTCGATAATGACAATTATGCTGACCTTTGAAGAAGTTGTTAAAAAAAACTGTTTCTTTCTATGTAGGAACCTCACATTAGGCAACACTACAATTTCAAGCTGAACCAGAAAGGGGAGAACGACTTGGCTGACTTTCTAACACCTTCACGAAAAACTAGGTGGTCTCTTCTCTTAATTTCTTTTGGGAGCACATTAGGGACAATGTGTCAAATAAAGTGTGAGGGTAACATAGAAATTTTTCTTAGTTTTTAGTAATTTTTAGTTGATTTTTTTCTTTTCTCGTGTGTTTGTGTGTGCTTGAGCTTGTAGAAATACAAGTGATTGGTTAGGAGCATGTGAATAGGTTATTTGTATAAACTATAAATCTAGCCTCATAACAAACGATTTTAGGTTGTTTAATTTTAGATTAGTCAGTTCAATTTGTTAAACTGTAAATAGGAATAAGGAGTTAAGCATACCAAGTGATAAATATATACACGAGTAAGTATATACATTTGTTTAAATCATAGGTTGGAATTTTATCACTCAGTTATTGGAATTCATGGATATTGAAATAGTATAGTATAATAAGTATGTAATCCTTACAAGTATATGCCTAAATGAAAACTAATGAGTAAACAAAAGCATTGTGAGGGCTAAAAGCAATGCGAGAGTTATAAAAGCATAGAATGGTTAAAAACAATGTGAGTAAAAAGTGAATGAAATGAAAAAAAAAATCAAATAAAAAGAATGAGTACTTAAGAAATTTTTACTCATAATTGCACATGAGTTATTTATACTTGTCAGTACTATACTAAAGTTCAAAACATGGATGAAAGAAAACTAAGTATGTGGAATTCTAATTGCCTGTATTCTTTAAACATAGATGTTGTACGTATGTGCCTACTTGAGCATAACAACCTTGTACTGCCCCCAAATGAATAATAGAATGGGTCCCAATACGTACATCTCCCCACACACTCCTTGATGGCAACTTCTTGGCAACAGGTTGCCACGTCACCACTATCAAACAAAGGGGTATCTCCTATAAATATCCTCCAAGATGAAAAAAGAGGGATCTTTTCCTCCACTTAGCAACCTTGACTTCTTATTCCCTGTACACAACCGTCCTTACATTTTATTCTTCTCTAGCTCTCCGCTTGTCAAGGTGAATTAACTTCCTTCGCACCACTACCTTCTCCTCATTATATACTCCCTTGTTGATACCTCTCATCAACAAAATTCTATGATTTTATTAAATTATTTTAATTTTTTCTTAAAAATTCAAAAGATTTTGTCATATATATTCCAAAAACATCCCTTATTTGTACCACACATAAAAACATGTAAAAAATGTTACAATTTAAAGTAACACCTTAAATCACATATATTGAAATAAAAATCCAACAAAATTTAACCACAAATGTAACTATATGAAATCATCTCCCATTAACTATATTTTATAAGATCAATTTCCAACTTTGTCGTGTGAGATGGAATTTTCCCATCGATTTCTAAAACTCCGCATGACTTGAAATGCATTGATCGCATTAATATATTTTAAAATGGGAACACAAAAAGGTAGTCCACTCAACTTTCATAGGTTTTAAAAATCCAACATTTCAAATTGAAGGCATGAAATGTCACCTCTCAAAATTCTACTACTAAGCTTGTTACATTTGATTCAGAGATTGCAACAATTTACATATTTCACATAAAATAAAGTATATTCAGTTTCAAAAGAAGGCCAAAATGTGTCCCACAGTACACTATTCTCAATTTAAAACAAATATTATTAGTGGTACAGTTTACTTGATTTTTTTCCTCAGCCCTATGCAACATCAATGTTATTAAATTCAAGAAAAAGAAGAAGAAGAAAAAGGCTATTTTTACATTTCTAAGTTGCTGTGATTGTAAGCCCAGCCCACTTAACTTTGACATCTCCAGTACCAGTCAATTGGAAAGCATGAGCATATTATGGATCACAAATCGAATTATGCAAACACTACTTAGCCACATTCTTCTTTTGAAACATGATGTTTTAAAAAGGGTTTATATAATTTTAATGTGCCCATAATTAAAATTCATATGTTATTTGTGGATTAATGAAAATTAAAATTATTTGAATTTATTTTTAAAAATTTATAATAATGTATTACAATTTATTTTACTAACAGTTCATTAAATATGAATCATGATAAATTGAGAGATTCCTATACTATATAAGATTAGGAGTAATTTGATCTTTCTCAAAATGTATGGAGTGAGCTAATGAGAATAACTGAAGATGATGTTAACTATTTTATTAATGAATTATAGGGACAATGTTAAAACGAGATAAATTTAATTATTATACTATTTAAATATGAGTAAACAAAGGTAATTAATTGTTTATATTCGTTTAAGGAGGCTCAATTCGAGTTTTTTTTATTGAGGATTCAATTGATTATTGAGTTATTTTCCAATAGTTTTTCATTATACTAAACTTAATTAATACTGATTTCAATTGTTCTTATTTATATTAGATCATTTCATATTTGGGTAATTTCGGATTTAGATTTCTTAAATTTGTTAATTGAGGAACCACATGTGATGGTCTAATGGTCAAAAGTGTTCACTACCCCATATGTTAATTTAGATAATACAAATTTTTTTTATATTTGATTATTTAGAATTCGAGTTTGTGTGAGATTAGGTGAATTCAATTTCTATAAATCATAAATTAAGGCAGATTGGGAGAAGTGAATAGAAAAAAAAAAGATTAGTGAATTAATCAATGAAGTTTGTAATAGTGGACACAAATGAGAATAATTAAATATCATCAATTCAATTTTACTTGCGTTATTGCACCCCCCAAAGTAAACCAACCCCCCCCCCCCCAAAAAAAATTTCTTCATGATTAGTGATCATCGAAAAAGAAAATAAAAATAAAAGAAATTAAGGGATGGGCATTTCATAAATTTAGAATGATACATGGCATAAAGGTGGGGGATTAATTAAATTATGAGAAAATGAAATGAAAAAAAAAATCGAGGTGTGTATTGGAAAGCAAGTAATTCAACCCCTCCTACCATAGTGAAGAAGCATGAGATTAAAATGAAGGGATGGTGGCGTTGAGGTATGTGGAAGCAAAGTGACGACGGCGTCTGTTGAACTCCATATTTGATCTCTCACATGCTCCAACGTCAACCCTGGTTCAAGCTCTTCCCCTCTGCATCTTATCTCTACCTGCTTTTTCATCCATCCATTTTCCACGTTATTATACTCGTTTATCCTAATTCCAATATAAAAACATTCCAAATATGATCACTAATACTACTTTATTAGTCTAAGTTGACAGATTTGACAAAAAGTGGAATCAAAGAAGAGTTTGCTCGATTTATAGCCGAGGACCACCTTGTTTAAAGAGATCACCTTGGTAGGCAACATATGATAAACACTTTTACTTTGCATGATCTTCATTTAAAATATAACGAAAAAAATTTCGTTACTTTTCATGCATAATGCTTTCTTATATTTTGTCAAATAAAACACCATGTTCGTGACTTTTTTTTTTGTTTCCGTAACCTTTTCAAAATGTCACGAAAAACTATTTTAATGTAATAAAAACTCTTAGTCATATTTAAATACATGTATGAATCCCTATCATAACTCAACTAGACTCCAAGACTCATATTAAGTCATATAAACCAGACTAAATTCCTCCAAGACTCCACTTTTCTATTTGAAACTTTGCAATGCTATCTATTCTTCTCCCAAACTTCAAAAATCTCTCTACACAACTTTTATAATTTTGTGCTACTTCCAAGAATTAGATAATTACCTATCATTTAAAGAATTTTTTACTATTGTGAGTTGGGATCGAATCCTCAACCACATGATTAAAGGACAAAATAAACTATCATCTCACTACACTTTATATTCATAATCATCTAATTCACTAATAATACATAAAATCATAAAAAAATAAATCCAAACATTAATAAAAACCCATAAAAGAAAATTGTTTCTACGCTGGAATTTCAATTATTGAAATTAATTTAGATTAATATATGTAGTTTTACAAGTAAAACTGAAGTCATGGTTGATAAGTGGCTTACGTCTTGCCCATGCTAATATGCCGCATCTCTTTCAAACTTGCAACTTACCCTTAAAAATTAGAATTTCTCTTCCCTATTTTCCAATCCCATTAAAGGCAAAAATTCAAAGACACTACTATTTAGTAGTGCAACTTAGGTCAGCGGTCAGGCAGCCAAATCCACCGTTGATCCCACGGCTGCCCAAAATAAATCATTACGGGACCCAACCGACCTAGACTTTTCTCGTAACCCAAAATCATGATTCCATTTGAATTTTATTATAACTAGTAGTGGTGTTAATTATAAAATTATTTACTTTATTTTACAAATTATAGGCTTAATTAAAAGTAATCAAAAATACAATATTTGTATTGGATCCTGAAAGCCCGGCGAAGAACAGGCACGACCCAACGATTTCTCTTTGGTCAATCTTATAAAAAAAAAAGAATTGGTTTCGCTCCTGTCACTCATCCTCTGATATAATTCTTCGAATATAATTTAATTATTTTCATTACTTTTATCAAATAAATTTTCTGCATAGAAAAAAAATAAAATGTAAATTTATTGTAAAAAAATCAAATATATTACCACATCATCGTCATTTAAAATTATTTAATGAAATTCTTAAAAGAAATTTAAAAAATAAAAGGTAATCAAATAATAATAACAAATTTAATTTAATTTCAAAACGTCATTTTTATTTTTATAATATTTTCATTCCTACAAAACCTAACTTTCTCTAACATCTGTCACATACAACACAACAATCGCATTTCATGCACGTCTTCTTCACGTTGCTTTCACTTTCCACATTTACAAAACCAAAATCCCTAATCTCTCAAAGGTCAATAACCCTTTCTAGTTGTGTGTTTTTTCTTGTCTTTCCTTTAATTTTTAAAATATTAAATACAGAGGTTGGCTTCATAGGTAGGTAAGAAAAACCATACAACCACTGTTAATTTTCTTCCAGAAATTACTAAATTATATTTTCAATTTTCTAAAATTTATAATTCAATTTTCTGTTTAATGAATGGGATATGACGTTGATGTAAGATAGAAGACTAATTTCCCCATAATATTTAATGCTGCATGCATTCCGTTCACCAACAATAAACAAGACATTTTTCATGAGGTGGGGGGTTCTTATCTGTTTTTTTTAATGCTTTTATTTTTGTCTTTTTTCAACAACTAGGAATGATTCTGTTGTGGAACTATCCCTCATGTATTGCTTTCCCACAACGTAAAATATTTAGGGTTTATTTTATTTTTATTTTTTTAACTTTCTTTTCTTTCAATATGCTAGTCGTGGGAACCAATGAGTGATCATAGTGTCTTTAAAGAAGCACTTAAGGGTTTCTTTTTTTTTTATTTTTATTAATGGCCATTTTTAAGTACAATCCACTACGAAAACAAAAGGCCCTACGGGTTAGCTGTCTGAAAGCTGAGATATAAGAAGCGAAAGCGTGACGAAAGGAAGGGATAAAACATGCAGATGGGGGGCTTGAGAATGATAAGGTACACGTGTGGTTTTCATGGCCCTGCGATATGATTTTACTACATATATATGCCTTACTATCAAAGTATCCAATCCTAAAGTGGGTGGAAGAACCAGAAGTGAACTTCTTTTCTCCAAGCATTTACACTAAGTTTGAATTTGAGAGTAAAAAATCTCGAATCTTAAAAGATTTATGATAGCCTTACAGTATGTACAAACAAAGAATTAGACTATGGTACTCTTAAATTTTGGGTAATGATAATGTGAACAAAGTGGTGTGAAAGATTAATAAATCCCATCCCTAGATACCAGTATTAACAAGTATTATTCGTGGAATAATAGGTTAAATTATTCACTAAACTTTGTTTTTTCTTATATAAAATGTCCTCATCATCTAAGAGAGAGAAGAGTATACATCTACGCTAAAATAGATTAGAACACTACTCATTGGATATTTTTATTGCATGTCATGTGAGAAAAGGAGGAAAAAAAAAACCCTAGCTAAGATGAAAATTATATATCACCTAGCCGACCCGCTACTATGAGTTGACCTAATAAATTACTAAATGGAAAGTTTTTTTCTTTTTTTTTTATAAAAAATTATTCCTATAGTATCTAAACATATTTTTAAAGATTGGTTGTATATCTTTTCGGTTTAGAATACAAACAAGCAATAGCTGTAACACCTTGTGTTGTGACTGACATATATATTAATATATATATATCGTCATAATCTCAAGTGGATTACTTCATGGCATGAAGTGTAAGGAAAGAAACACAAGTATATTTTCATTAATTTCATGGCATAAAGAGTTGACCAATAAATGCTTCAATTAATTGTAAACTACAAGACATAATAGATGTTGCTGGTAACAAGAACACAAAACAAAAACAGAATGTCGAAGAGGATGTCATGAAATTCATGCATACATATAAAATCCTAGCAAGCTTATTTAGTTTTGGATATTTTAGGTCGTTGGCTGAGAGACAAGACAAAACTGATATTTAGAGTGCAATAAATGACTGCTATGATCATCAATTTGGGTGGATAGATCTTTAAGACGATAAAAATGAATATTTATAGTATGAGTGACTAAATAAAATATATTTTCTATAATCGTAAGATCAAAATAAAATATAAAAAAAAACTATAAATCATGTAATGACTAATCATGAAATTTGTCTTTCATGTAACTAACAATTTTTTTTTGTCATTTAATAATTAAAGATAGGTTAATATGTGATGAAATGATGAGATGAACTGGTTGACATATACAACAAATTCAAATAAAAGCTTCATTTTGGATTATATACGTATGGAAAACTTCATTTCTACTCCTCTAGGCATCATTCCACGTAAAATTAGTGAATGTTTTAACTTATGTTCTTAAGGCTCAAACAAAAAATTTCATAGTGTAAGGGTCTAAAAATATTATAGCAATTCACATCAATTTCAAATTCGATTTTAGACATATATATAATCAAACTAATATAGCGAGGGCAAGACATATAAAATGAATTACACAAATGGCACGCACCATTCACCAATAAATTTTCATTTAGACTGACATTTTCTCCTATATTCTAGAAATTGCATAGAAGGAGTTGCAATAATCTTTCTATGTACTTGTCCATTAATAATTTTTGCATTTAGCTATAATTTTTATATGCCATAACATGCAAAACATGAAATGCGAAATGAACTAAATAACATCAAAAACTTATGATACAAATCATTCTTGTTAATGCAACTAAGAGAATGCAGGTTCAAATTCATGAAATAGTAGGGAATATGTGTAGAAGTATGCATTTTATAAAGAAATGACACAAGGTTACTTAGGCATTTTTCTTTGAGGCAGATTCATCTTATCCTAGAAAAAAATTGATTTTCTTAGGTTATATATTATGATGCTAAAGTATTATGGAAGAAAACTTCAAATGTCATTATTATTGAGAAGAAATAATTGTTTTTGATGATGAAGTGTGCATGAGAAGCATTTCTTATAAAGGGGAGGGATGTGTCGAAAAAAAATAAAGTGGAACTAGATAGCTAACAAATTGAGATACAATAAATCATTCACTTATATAGTGCACCTCGTGTACAAATTATTGTGATATAGACCTCATTTATTTTCATGATAATGACTGTTTACGTACGGGTTCTCTCACCATTGAGTACATATATACACGTACGTCTAAACCCTAAAAGAATAACAATGAAAATGATTCATATACTAAGAATTTAAGCATCTTTTTTATACTTCCCTTGAATTCTGGTTCAAGTAATGGTCATATTCGGTGCAAAATACATATCATATTGGATTGTGGATTTTAAGGCACCCCTGGTCATTTCGTGCAGTTGATTATTTTATATGCTATATCTTTTTTTTTTCTTTTTTTACTTAAATTTACACAATATATATATCTATACTTTGCTTGTGTTGATTATTCATATGTTACTTTCACATAAGTTTGTGATGTGTAACAGTAAACCCCATTTGTAGAAGAAGGTGGGTTGGTAAATTTCTATATTATTCTCTCTAAACTTACTACATTTGAGCCCTAAAACCTTCATCCTTTCACTAAGAACAGGCTCCTAGGTTATGGATTTAAAAGCTTAATTAATGAAGCATTAGATAACAAAAGGGCTAACAATGAGACATACTTCCCACCTAACAAGAAACAGTACCGAGAAATGCATTTTTAGTTCTGGGGTTTCTGTCATGTCTCTATAACACCAACCAAGTCCTATACTCATAAAAAGAAATTAATTAACTAGATAGAAAGATCGCTTCATTTTTCTTCTTTTTGGCTTTTTTATTTATTTAGAAAATCGTCATGTTTTTGCTAATGAGAATTGCAAAAAAAAAAAAACTCATTTAATGGTGTAATTAATGGAGTTTGCATGTAATACCTCGGATTCGCTATCCAGTTTCAGCTTGTTAACCAGATACTTCATTATTGACCCTACTGTCATCTTCCCGTCCCTAAAACAAGTTCAAAACACGCCATAATAGTTAATTTTTGAACCCAAAAAGGGAGTATATATAGAAAGTAGTAAATTGGAACAATAATAATAAAACAAAAGGGATAAAATATTATTTACTTGATTCTCAGGTAGCTCTTTGGTATTTGAGGCAAGAATGGTTCTTTTGCTCTGAAATGTAAAAATCAAGTTAATTTAATCAGAAAAGTAAACTCTAATATTTTAAAATACCTTCAACGCGTTGTGATTAATTAAAAAAAGAAAGAGTATTAAGAGAATTTTCAAACAAAAAACAAAAAGTGCAGACTATTTTTTTTTTCTTTTCTTACTGGTTTTCAGATGCTTGTAGGATGAACCAAATGCCAGAATGGGGTCTTCTAGGAGGATCAATGATTTTAAAATCAGTGCTCGGCCCGGCGACATCGATTCCGGGTTGCACTTGAAATGGTCTGGCAAAATAGGAGCCTAATGGCACCAAGGTGGAAGGAGCTGTTGCCGCTGCTATAGGCCTACATGCCCTGCTAAACATGGAGCTGGTTCCTTCTTGTTGTAAGAATAAAGAAGTTGTAAAACCTTGCATAACCAGTGGATGCAGTGGAGGTCTAAACTCAGGCATATGTGGCCTTTCTTGATGAGAGGTGCCACCAGGTAATAGATCAAGCTCGGTCAACCCTCCTCTTGTCGCGGTTAGATCGACCTGGTCATGCTTGTTATGATGATGATGATGGTATTTTGTTGCATGACCTCCTATACTGAGTTGGAGCCAACCTTCATCATCTCTCTCTTCTTGTTCTTGATTGTAATCCTTAGAGCTGGAGCCGGTTTCATTAAGGCTATTAGTTCTTGATGGATTTTCAGCCATTTTATTAGCACCCAGATCAGATCCTAAGCAAGCTTCGTTGTGATAGTCATACCCGTGAAGACGGTTCATGAGACCAAAATTCTCTGTATAACTGCTATCACCACCACCACCACCACCGCAACCGTAAAAATCCAGGCCGCCACAGTGAGGAAGATGGTTTCGTTTAGAAAGGTTTTCAGCAGGAACCATGGTCATATCAGCAGGTAACAAGGAGAAGCAAGAGAAACCATGGATGAAAAGAAATGAAGGGTTTTCAATATGTTGTTTTAAATTGTTGTTTCATTGGGGGAAGATATAGAGATTAAATTCTCTTGGTTTGGAAGCTTGTGGAGATGAAATAGTTGCAGGAGAAGAGAAGGGGGGGGGAGAGAAAGAGAGATGGTGGTCAGTCAGATTTGATTAAATAATGATAGTATTTGTATATATATTCTTAGGGAGGTCGAACCATCATAATTTTTTGACTTTATTAAGACGAAATATATGTTCCACCTGTTTTTATTGGGAAAAATATGTAGCAAAGGGTCCCTCAGTAAACACCTTTAGGGCATGTTCCAAGGAGAAAATGACTGTAAAGGCTCTTTCTTTTTAGAATATCACAAAAAGGTCCTTTTTAGCCCTAATGGGAGGTTATGGGGAATGTCTTATCATTCCTAGAAAAATTTAAACTACAATTAGAATGTTGAAAACTAGACAACACAAAACCCCATCACGTCGCCCCCCTTTGGCCCCCATAGATCCCACGCCTTTCATGCTTTTGGACGGTGCGGATCATAATCATAAATTATTAATAAACTGTTCATACTAATGCTCTAGTGCATATTCACCCTTAATTCTCCATAGACAAATTAGTAATTTGCAGCAAGCATATAGGTAGGATGTGAAAAACATTTCCCCTGCAAAGCATGCTGAATTAATATTTTTTTATTAATTTTTAAAAAATGTCAGTTGTGTGCAGGGAGTAATCTGATTATAGTATATTCTTAACAGCAAAAGGACAAGTTTAAGAACTTGCGTGCCAATGGCTATAATACCCTGGAATTGAGACAAGTGGAGAGGGCAGAGGAGTGGCAAGGCATAATGAGATTACCTGTCAAATAATAAAGAAAATAAGAATAAATAGGGAAGTTTGGCATGCATGATGGTGTTTCCCCATAACTCGAGAATCGAAAACACAGCGACTTGGGGTTCTTGGTAGGACATTCTTTGGTGAAGCAAGCATGTGCACCCCACCCTACCCTCCCTGCACTCAACTGTACGCTGAGACCTCCTCTCATTTGTTATCTTCTTTTCTCTCTCTCTCCCATTTGATACTATGTTCCTTTGTTTTTAAACTTGGAACAAGTGATTTTAATATTTGACTCACAACAATGGCTTCTGTTCTTTGTTAGCTGCCTGATCGTTTTCTGAAAAGCTGCTTTCTTTCCAGCCCATCAAACATGCCCTGTCCATCTCGCTCTCTCTCTCTCTAAAAACAAGAAAGGGACTTTTCAGGGAGCAGTCATTAATCAACAAATTCTCTTAACTTGTAAGGTTTAATTGTAATGGTGTGAAGTCATGTGTATGCTTACAGCATCGCTTTCTAGTAGTAGCATAGCACTACTTGGTAGCAGCGATGCTTCCTAGCAGAACATTGCTCTCTAGCAACACTACTCCCTAGAAGCAGCACTACCTACCCTATAAGGCTCCTTGGTCAATTATACTTCTTGACAACAATGTGTTGCTTCCTAGCAGAAGCACTCTCTCAAGTCTCAATAGCATATCATTATCAGTATTGCTCCCTGATATTAGGACTCCCTAACAACGATTCTCCCCAATAACAACATCATAGGAAGCAACACATCTAACCATAGAGTTCCCTTGGCAGTTGTGCTCGCTGAAAGTAGCACTTCATGGCAGTAGCACTCAGAGCACAACGCTCTTAGGTAGCATGGTTCTAACACTCAAATTCTAGAGCGCTACTGTTACTTCATTAAGCAATCCAGTGCTCCACTCACTTAGCATTCCAACACCCCTTGTGTAACTTGTGTGGCAAAGATATCTTATTCGGAAACTAGCAAGACTCGCAACTACATGAAGACGGTGAAGCTAATCCCATAATATTGGTAGGATTTTTAGATTTGCCACCACTCTTGAGATGGACCAAAAAGCATGGCTTAGAGACTTGGATTCTTAACCTTTTCCTAAAACAAAAGTAGTTGCTTGTCCTATTGAACAAACAATGCATTCATAAGTGTGCTGTCAAGTAATGCTTTCTTAATTAATCTAATCACAACATTACTTGGGCGTAATCTCCCCATAAACTTCATTTAATATAGTTTCTTTGGTAACCCATTATTGGTCTTTGATAACTTCCCACTCACTTTGCAACCACTCTTGGTTACTTCCTTAAAAAGGCTATAAATAGATGTCCAATTCCAAAGGTTTCATTTGATATCTTTCGGTAGGATGGTAAACTTGGGTTAGACTTGATTATGGGTTATGCCAAGCTAAGTCAATGCAAAAAGTTAGACCTGTTTTTAGTTTTAGGCCCAATGCAATTCGAAAAATGGGCTTAAATTTCTGTCTAAGTTTAGCTTAGATGAAAAATGTTAAACTCGAGTCCGACCCAGCTTACTCATACTAAAAAAATTGTATTATTTTTATATAAAAATAAATTAAAAACATAATACATTAAATACACTAAAAATATTAAAATAAATTTATCTTAACAAATTGAAAATATATTTAAAAAAAGTCTTTCTACTTAAATAACATTAAGATAGTTGCAACTTAATAAGAGAATTCCCCTAAAATAGCAAAATTAATAACAAAAAAAAGACTTATACAATATTCAAATAATAACAAAAAAATAGTGTCGAAACCAATTTTTTGTTTTTGAAAACGGTCGACATTTTATTTTGAAAATGAAAACAAATGGGAGTCGCCACCAATCCTTTTTTATGAGGTGTGATCGGGTCACCACATAATCGATTGTTTTAATAAAACGTTTTGATTTACTAAAACAATAATTTTGGTCTACGAAATTCGAGAAAACGGGTTCGCGAGTCGGTTACGTACAAGGAATGATTAGCACCCTCGTAATGCCCAAAATTGGTGCCTAATTGATTAATTAGTGTCTAAACGTCGAAAGTTTCGAATCTTGAAAATAAGTTTGCCTCTTAATTTTATTTTAAAAATCGTGTTTTGATTTTTGAAAGGATATTCGGAACCCCGTAAGTTAGGGTACAACTTTCTCGAGTTTCTAAACACAGAAATTGCCTTTATTTTATTTAAAATTCATATAGTTTAAAACTTACAAGGATATTTGATATTTTAGATTTGACGAGAAAATCGAAACCCCATAAGTTAGGGTACAATTTCCCGAATTCCCGAAATACAAAATATCGATTATTTTTAAAATTTCATTTATGAATTTAAAAAGGATAATAAAGGGCCTAAAATGACATATGCGTATTCCATTCTTACATTGAAATATATTTAAAATGCGGAAAGGGTCATGCTTGGCGAAAAAAAGATAATGCGACATACATTTGAAATAACAACGACATAATACGCATAATGAAGTGTAACATATATAGATAGCTTTGATGTTAGCGAACCGTAATGTTAACAAGTATAAACAATAATAAGAGTGATGCAAACGATAATATAAGTAACGATAATAATAAGAATAACAGTGTAAATAATAATAATAATAACAATGATGACGATATTAATGATAACAATAATATAATAATAAACTAGGGTTTTAAAACTATATGAAAGGATATATATAAAAAAATAGTTCAAAACAAATAATACATATAATTTAAAATAAATAAATAAATAATAGAGACAATTCAATATAAATAATAAAAGGACTTGAAATAGGTAATATAAGAAAAACTTAGAATATATAATAATAAATCGATTTAAAATAAAATATAAGAAAAGAATTAAAATGAATAATAATAATAAAACAACTTTCTTTTGAAAAGAAAAATAAATTAATTAAAAAAAATTAAAAACAGACCAAGGACTAGACTGAAATCGAGTTGAACTTTAGGGTACAAATTGTAAATACAAGAATGGGCCATCAAGGACCGACAAGAAGCGTGCTTGAAGAAAGAGGGACTGATTGGGAAAATATCCCAAGCCCTCAAAACGATGCAAAAAATTCATTGGGTAAAATTAAAAAAAAAAAGGACGAAGAAATAGGATCAAATTGAAACCAGCCTCAAATGCGGAAGGACTAGGGGGGCAAATAGACCTCTAGTCCAAAAACACGCGGATCCCAGGCGGTTTTTTGGTCGGGTCACACGGGTTTGATGCCTAAACGGTGTCGTTTTAAAGCCATTGGTCTAGGCCCTAAACGACGTCGCCTAACCGTCCTATAAAAGCAATTTTTTTTTTAAATTTCATCCTGCTACTCTCTTTAAAAAAAAACTTAAAACAGAAAAAGCCACCGTGGTGGTGATAGACGAATCACCGGGTGAGATTTTCGCTCTCTTTTCCTCCCCTTTTTTATGTATTTATGTGATAGATTCAAAATAAAATAAAAAAAGGAAAAAATAAAAACAGAAAATGAACAAATGAACCACCTTTGAAGTGTATTCGATTTCTCTGTATTGATTTCGTATTCTCTCTGTTAGTGAGCTGTTAAAAATAGAAAAAATAAATTGAAAATTTCTGGCTTTTTATAGCCGAAAGAAAATAAAGAAACAAATACAAAATTTGCTCCTTTTTTGCTATTTCGCTGTTGTATTTTTGTCCTTGCAGGTGCGTGGCGTGCGGTGGTGCGTGGAGGGGTACGGAGGTGCGCTGGTGGCCGTACATGGGAGCAATGACGCGCCTAGCAGCTAGGGTTTTCACCCTTTGGCTGAGAATGTTTGGTTTTGGGCCTTTTGGGCCGTTTCTATTGTTGGGCCATCGGGTTTTGTATTTTTGGGCTAAGTTTTATTATTTGTATTTGGGCTTGTACTTGGGTCTTAATTTGAGCCATAGGATTTACTTGTTTTGGGCCTGGTGTAATGGACATTTGGAATGTTAATTTGGGTTTGATTTTATTATTTTGTTTTTTTATTTTTGTTTTGGTATGGGCCCGGGCAAATTGGCCTGTTACAAATAGTAACAATATAATAGTAAAATGGTAGTAAAATAACATCAAAATGGCAGCAAACAATAGAAAACAACAGGAAATAGCAGCAAAATAGCAGTGAAAAAATATTAGGCAATTTTGGGTTGGGTCGAACAAAATCTTAGCTGCTTAGAAAATAAGTCTTATTTTTTTGTTCAAATCTATTTTTTAAACTTGTATTTTTGCTCAAACCCTCTTACTTTTCAAGCGAATTTTTGAGCCTAATCGGTGGCATGTCCCATGATCCGGTCAAACTTGGGTTCCTTGCAACTCTAGCAAATACTAAAGCCAACAAAACTTTTACCATCCTCAACCTCAACCACTTACGAACCTTCATTCTTCTTCCGACTTCTGGTAAAAAATGTTTTGCTTGGTGGAACCTATAATTGTAACAAATTGGTAGCCTTGAGAAATTTTATCAGTGCCAAATAAATTTGCTAGATGTTGCTTGCATTTGATAGACCAATATAACTTACTATATTTAGTTTTGCATCTTTTGATAAAAAACTTTCGATCCTTTATGCCCATCCTTAAAAGATTTTTCGCATCTCTTTATTAAAATTAGAACGTCAAGAAAATTTAGTCAAACAAAAATGCTTTGAAGACTTTCCATGTGGATCGAATTTCTTATTTCTAGAGACTTGATTCCAAAAGAAGATATATTAATTCTATTCCATATGTTCAGTGTTTTAATATTTTGCTAGCGGCCTCTTTGGACATATTCAGGGCCAAAACCTTGTTTGGTCACTAAGTGAAAAAACTTATTTATTACTTATGTGTTGCAATAGTTAGATATAAAATAAAGAATAATTTAGTAAAAATTTAAGATTAAAACTAGAAAGATGAGTAAAAACTCATGTAAAAGATAAGACCTCTTCAAAATAAGCAAAATTTTTTCTTTCTTTGCTAAAAATAAGTCATGAGAATAGTTAAATATACTAACTCATATACTAAAACAAGCGTAAAAATAATACTCTAACCAAATGTAACATGATAGTATTAAATTGCTTTATCTTCACTCCTTTGTAATCTTGTCATTGCTTTATGCTAAGTACCTTAAGGATTTCATATTTTGTTTTCTATTTTTTTGTACGAGTACAAGTAAAAATTTAAGTATCGAGTATGATGACAGAATATTTATTACATATTTTAGACCCTTATTTGTTTACATTTGCATTATTTCTAAATAGCTATAAAATGAGTATTTTCTTATTTTTAGTATTTTAAAAGCTATTTTTATTACTTTTTAAATACTTCTTATTTAGTAAGCTTTTGCAAGGTGTTTTGTAGGAAGGAATTGACCCTGATTTCTACATTACATATTATTTTACCTCGTTTTAAATAAGGGTGTTATGGTCTTTTCACATCAGCTGGTGATTTTTTTTTTTTGCTCGATAAAATAGTTTTATTATTAAAAATATTCAAGTATCAGGAGCAAAGACCCATAAAAAGGTGGACTTAGTAGTTGAAGCTTCAAATAGCTCAGAATGGTCGGTAATCGTTTTTGTTAAATAGAATGCCCACCTATTCGATTCTAGCCAAACATACACAAACTTAGTGAAGCCGACTGAAGCAACATATGCATCAATACATTTAAAGATCTCACTTAATGTCCCAGGGCAAAGATGGTTGTTCGAACACCAAGAGATAGTGTGAGCAGAGTCATATTCAATAACGAGGCTTTGTGAGTCGTTTCCCCTCCACTTGACAAACAACTTACAGCTTGAAGAATCGCCAATAGTGCATCTTGTCCATGATCGAGCTCACCCAACAGTTTAGGAAACATGGCTTTCAGCTTGCATTTGTGGTCCCTAAGTATGCCGCCACAACCATCTAATTAGTTTTACATTTATTTTCTTTCCATAATTTAGGAGAAACAATTCAACTTTTAAATCACTTCTTGATTGCAATAACTCAATTGAGATTTATTTAATGTTTTCTTAATTTTATTTATGCTTTAATTTTACCTCATTTATGTTACTTGCAAATATATAATGGGCTAAATCATTATTAAGATTAAGAAATCCGCATGTTAATGGCTTAGTAATCAAAACAAGATTAACCACTAATTTAAAAAATATGGCTACGTTTTAACTTTCTTTATTTTAACTCAAGTCGTTAATTTTAAATAACAGATAAGATAACAAAGATTTTAAGGAAAAGTGGTTTGAAAGCCAACCACCAACTCTGCATTAGCAAACCAAATGGAGAGGTTACCTAAGATTAATTCCAAGCAACAACCTCCAGTTGAAGACCCTAAAAACCAAGGGTGAAGCTGATAACTATAGTACATCACCTGGAGGCGTTGTGGAAAGTACATCAGTGACATTTGTGCTTCTAAAGAACTTGACGTAGATCTAGAGGTGCATTTGTGTCATTGATTCTAAACATAGGTTAATTTTGATATAGATTTTTTATTACCATTGATTGAGGGTGATCCTTAACCACTCCATTGAATTGATAAAATAGTTTCTTATTGGCCTATTATGTTCCTTTAAATTACTTTCGCATGTTCTCCATTTTTACTACTTCTTTTACTTCTAACTTATATTAAAAAATTAATTAGTGAGTCGAGTCAATTAATTAAACTCATTCACACACTTTTATGTGGATTTGATCCTTAAAATATTTCTTAATAAATTTATTTCGTTGTGATTATTACTTGAAAATGATATTGTACATTTGCAGAAGCACTTTGACAGTGTGGCAATGTATTAAGTGTGTGCATCTAAGTTGATGGGAAGGTATATAGGCTCTTCATGTGAGTCTTATGAGGCTAGCTATCTACTAGATAGTAGGTTTTGTTGAGTCATGTTTGACCGTTTGACACATACCTTTGAGGGTTATGGAGGACCTTATCTTCGTAGGCCTTGATGTGATTGGGTGAGATTCACATTCTAAGCATGTAAGATACAGATATCAATTATTGTACAAGGTGAGATGCAGTCTCTAAGCATAGTGCTTCTAGTAGGTGGTCTTCTCATGTCAAAATAATTGACTTCACAATATCCTCAAAGTGAGATTACTTGACGAGATCCTCCAAACTAAATAAAAATAAATAACAAATTAAATAAATTATAAACATATTGAAAATGCTCCGAGGTTAGTGGGAGGTAGACCTATTCAAGAGTCGAGTTATTTGTCTAGCTTGAAGAATCACTGGAATTTTGAGAGAGTTTGAGTAAAAATATTAAGCCCAAATATGGGCTTTGGGTAAAAAAAATTATGCCCATTTGAAATATAAGTCGAGCTTGGGCTTGAACATTCAAGATTCAAATTCAGTCAAACCCAACCCGATTTTCTAATTTTGTAATATATTATACTATGTTGTTTTTATGTATTATAAAATCTATAGCACAAAAGAATTAATTTATATCACTACACCAAAACAGGTTTTTAGCGGCGTTTTTTTAGGCCTTTAGCGGCGCTTTTTAACGCCACTAAAGATATTTGCGGCGCTTCTTAAAGCGCCGAAAAAAATGCCGCTAATGAAAACGTCGCAAATGTTTGCAGCGTTTACAAACAAAAACGCCGTTAAAGACCATGTTCTTTAGCGGCGCTTAGAAAAAAACGCCGCTAAAGATCATGTTCTTTAGCGGCGCTTAGAAAAAACGCCGCTAAAGATCATGTTCTTTAGCGGCGCTTAGAAAAAAAGGCCGCTAAAGAACATGTTCTTTAGCGGCGTTTGTAAAAAAATGCCACTAAAGACCATGTTCTTTAGCGGCGCTTAAGGGAAAACGCCGCTAAAGATCATGTTCTTTAGCGGCGTTTTTTTTCTAATCGCCGCTAAAGAACATGTTCTTTAGTGGCATTTTTACAAACGCCGCAAAAGAACATGTTCTTTAGTGGCGCTTTTATACAAAAACGCCACTATTTTTGGGATTTTTTTTTATTAAATTTTTCATTTTTTCTGCCCTCCTGTAGCAAAATTTCAAAAGCAACATTTCAAAAGCAACCAATAGCAATAAATTTATATAATATTTTAACATAAGGGAATAAAATAATATTAATATCAATAAATAAAAGTGAATTCATATTGTTTTTGCAAAAAATGTTAAATGTTAAATGTTAAAATGATAAAAATATTTATGTCATACACTATGAAGGTGGAAGTTGCGACTTAAACATCTTCATCATAATCTGAAGCTGCTGCTGAAGTTCGTCGTACTTTTTGCTCTGCTCTGCTTCTCTTGCTGCAGCCTCCGCTTCCCTCGCTGCAGTCGCTGCTTCCCTCGCTTCCGCCTCTGCTTTAAGTTGTAGCTGGAGTTCTTCATATTTCCTTTGAACCTCAATTGTAGTCGCTTGCATCTGAGCCATTTGGTCTTTTAACCTCTGAACTTCAGCTTGAGCCTGACTCCCCGAAGCCATGTATTGGTGGGAGCTGGATCCAAAATATTGGGTTGGGCTAACAAAAGATCCTTGAAATCGAACCCGACCATACCTTTCAGGACCCAAAACTTCAGTAATAATCCGATTATCAATATCTTCAAGATGAACCGAACTATCACTAGAAGCAATTGCTTCGTACTCCGCCTTTTTATCATTTAGTTTTTCCTAATAAATATATCACATAGTTAGGAACACAATATTATATATTGAAAAACATATGCAACATAACAATAGTCGCATTAACTGCAATGAATTAAACCATTAGAAAATAAACACTATAAATAACTAAAATAAGTCAAATCGTATTAAGTAAACGTACCATTATTTCAGCAGCTTCAGGAGTCATGGGAGATCCATCTTTCTTCCTATGTGTAATTTCAAAAAGTTGAAGGCGTCCAACTTTTTGACCGGACGACCGTTCCTACAATATAGTAGTATAAATATTATTTAATAGAAAGTTATACATATTCGACAATATTAAAAAATTTAAAAATACCTCCGCCTTAGCTACACATGCGAAACTTCTCGACCCGGCTGTGTGGGTGAATTTTTGTTTCTGCCTGCTGCTTATTCCAACTTGTTCACGATCCTACGTTATGAAATTTTTTAGTACGTAAATAGAAAATACTATAAACCAAAATAATTACAATAGTTTAGAAGGACGTCAGACCTCGCCTTTATTCGAATGCCAAAATCTAACCGCATCTTCCCAAGGATTTTGTTATACCCAAGGCCTAAATCTTTTATCATCTTCTTCATATCTTTGCAGGACCGAGGGATTTTTGCAAACGGGAACATTTCTCTCAAAAACTCTAACAGCATTGTCAACGAGTTTCCCGTCCACCCTCCCAAACACTTTAATTGAAAAAGACGAACACAGAAGGACATCTTTGAAAATTTTGATCCCTCATACAGTTCTTCGTTCATGTCATTAAGTAGCGCGTAGAACTTCGCCGCTTCTCCATTCGGCTCTTCATGACGTACACTACTTCCCGGTTCGGTAAAAGTATTTCCACCAATATTACAATCATCAGAGGCCATAAAGTCCGCTGGGAATGATTCGACACCATGATTGTGCATATTAAATGCATCCCGCAACATACCTTCCATGTCATCCCCTCTACCAGACTGATGGTAAGCAGTATCAGGATAAGTTACATCCATACTTGAAGAGGAAGTACTAGGCGGGCATTCTCCATGAAATAACCATTGTTTATAACCCCGAACAAACCCATCAACAATTAGATGCTCGTATACAACTTCACGATAATGCCAGTTTATGTTGACACACTTCTTACACGGGCAAAGAATCATGTTCTCTTGGCTTGCATATTGAAATGCAAAATTTAGAAAAGTCTGTACTCCATTTCGATAACCGTCGCTTACCCATAACAAATTCATCCAAGACCGGTCCATTTCTTAGATCTTGAAGTCTGATTTTCACCAGAAATTGCAATGGTAAGTTATGTAAGTTATGTAAGTTAAATGTATTATGTAAGTTAAATGTAAGTTGTAAGTTATTATGTATTATGTAAGTTGTAAGTTAAATGTATTGTGTAAGTTGTAAGTTAAATGTATTATGTAAGTTGTAAGTTATTATGTATTATGTAAGTTGTAAGTTATTATGTATTGTGTAAGTTGCAAGTTAAATGTATTATGTAAGTTGTAAGTTATTATGTATTATGTAAGTTGTAAGTTATTATGTATTGTGTAAGTTGTAAGTTATTATGTATTATGTAAGTTGTAAGTTATTATGTATTGTGTAAGTTGTAAGTTAAATGTATTATGTCAGTCAAATGTATTATGTAAGTTGTAAGTTAAATGTATTATGTAAGTTGTAAGTTATTATGTATTATGTAAGTAATGTAAGTTAAATGTATTATGTAAGTTGTAAGTTATTATGTATTATTTAATAAAATAATATATAATTTAATAACATTACTAATATAATTATTAATAATATTTAATAAAATAACATTTTATTTTAATAGTCAATTTTAATATTCCACATATTTTTTTATAATTATTAATAATATTTAATAAAATAACATTTTATTTTAATAGTCAATTTTAATATTCCACATATTTTTTTATATTTTATTTTATCTTTTATGATAACATGATAACAAAATTTAATTATAAGGTATACTCTTTAATAAATGGTTTATTAAATTGTTAATTTATTGACATAATAGCGAAAATCGATGAATTGTAAACGCTAAACCGATTAAACGATTCGCCCATAATTTATTCAATTACTCACATATATAAAGTTATTTAAGAATTATATTCCAAATTTTAATAGTTTAAAACAATTGTGTTTCGCGAAAAGCAATTCTTAAATTTAAACATCAAATAATGTAATAAGCTGCAAAGTCAAGTGCAAATTTAGCTTAAATGGTAATTAAAACTCCTTTCTAAAAATGAAAAATAATAATTAAACTATACAGCTAAAATATAACCATAAAAAGAAATTAAACAATTTGACTTTTTTTTAAGAAAACTAATTAGAGAAACATAGGAATAAATACCTTAAATTTCCTCAATTTCGAAGCAAAAACTGGAAAACCAAGACAGAAATACATTAGTACCGAAAAAACAGAAGTAAGAAACTAAAAAACTTTAAAAAACTAAAGTTTATTTTCACGAAGTTAACTAAACTAAAAAAACTAAAAAAACCTAAATGCATAAATGATTTAAGGCCATATCATATACATTGTCTCTTTTAAACATTATTTATCAGCTTATTACATTATTTAAGAATTACATTAGAAGGGATTTCCCAGTCTAATGGCAAAGCTTATTTTTTCCTTCTCGTTTTGTAAACAGAGTATATTTCAACTAAATCAAGATTCAAATCAGAATATTAAATTTGATTTATTTTAACTTTCGAATGCCTTAGCACAGTTGAACATAAAACAACTGCAATCCCCACAAATGAACAAACCAGACTCTGAAAATAAGAATACATTTGACAGTAGCAACCAAACATTTGACAGCAGGCAAATTGAAAGCTTAATGGTGCACATCCAATTTCTAATATACTTAATGATTAAACTAAATAGAAAGCATACCAAAACAAACATTGAAAATACATTATTACAATAATATTAAACATAATTAAAAGGTCATTGAAATGCATTAGATCACCTGTCTGCCTACCAAATTGTAATGAAACCTAGAAACAAGAAAGAAGAACCAAAACTACAAAAGCATGTACAAAAAATTTCGACCAAATTAGGAACATATTTAACGATTACAGTGAATTTTATATGCTGCGCACTAGAACAATATGCTTTGTTTTGGGTCTGTAATGAAGCACTATAGAGAACTATAGAGAACAATCTGCTCTCTCTTATGCAATAGCTCAGTAAATAGTTAATTGTTTGACTCCTAGTATGCTCGTAAAAGGCAGTAAAGCAAGGAAGCAAGAAAGGACAGTGCGATTACAAGCGATTTCTAAAAAAGAATCCACCGGATTCAGTACCAATCAATGCTGGATCCTCAACTTTCCCCTAACTTCATACTATACATAACAATTTAAAACACTGCAAACCCCGAATCAAACTCAATGAAAAAAACAAATTTTAATTCATGGAAACCCTAGAAGTCGGGTGGGCAAGAGAACAAACCTCAAAAATGGCGATTCCAAGGCTGTTGATTTCGGGAAAGTAGTGGGGCTACTGATTTCTATTGATTTCGGGATGAAATTCGGGATTTCGGGAGGAATTTTCTCAAACTCTAAAACGTTGGGGGATGTTTTTGCTGCTGGGGAATGAATGACGATCGATCGACCCTCTGCTGGGGAGAAAGGGGGAAATGAAAATCAGAATAAGGGGGAAAACGGAGAAACGACGAAGTTTTCGGTAAAATAAACAAACCTTTGAGGGAACGACGACGTTTCGGCTACAAGAAATAAACACCTGCGGCGTTTTAACAAAAACGCCACTAAATACATAAAAAACGGTCACGTTTTGGTAAACACAAAATAACATTTTTTGCGGCGTTTTAAGATAAGCGCCGCTAAAGTAACATATTTTGCGGCATTTTAACAAAAACGCCACTAAATACATAAAAAAACGGTCACGTTTTGGTAAACACATAATAACATTTTTGTGGCATTTTAAAAGAAGCGTCGCTAAAGTAACATCTTTTGCGGCGTTTTAACAAAAACGCCACTAAATACATAAAAAACGGTCACGTTTTGGTAAACACAAAATAACATTTTTGCGGCGTTTTAATAAAAACGCCACTAAATACATAAAAAAACGGTCACGTTTTGGTAAACACAAAATAACATTCTTGCGGCGTTTTAAGATAAGCGCCGCTAAAGCAAGATCTTTTCCGGCGTTTTAACAAAAACGCCACTAAAAACATAAAAACGATTTCGTTTCGGTCAACACAAAATCCAACAAAACGGCAACGTTTTTATTATAACCCATTGAAATTTTGTGGCGTTTCCAACGCAGCGCCGCTAAAGGCTGACGTTTTCGGCGTTTTACAAAAAACGCCACTAATAAATCCTACACCACGGCAGCGTTTTATTAAAACAGAATCACATTTTGCGGCGTTTTTGACATAGCGCCGCTAAAGGATGATCTTTTCCGGCGTTTTACCAAAAACGCCAGTAAGAAATCTTACAAAACGGCAACGTTTTTATTGAAACAAAATCACATTTTGCGGTGTTTTACCCAAAACGCCACTAATATATCCTATAGAACACTGCCGTTTTTATTGAAACAAAATTCCTTTAAATTAAATTTGTTTCTATATTTCAAAGTTTTAATTATTTCGTAAATTCCTTTCAATTAAATTTATTCTGGTCAACGCTATATATTTAATTTGTAAAATTTTATAATTGTGTATGAAAATAATTTTTAATAATATGAAAACTGGAGCTGGATATATATGTTTCCCTTGATGAAGAATACGTAGTTTTTTGTATTAAAGAAGACAGACCTGATAATGTTACGATAGAATCGAACAAATTAGAAGGATCAAAACAATCCGAAAAAAGTTCATGATTGGTTAATAGAAATTAATTTAATATAATTCTATTCATTTGACTCTTAATTTTAATTACTTCAAGTACTCGTGTCTAAAACTTGTTTCAAACACGTCCACGAACATATGACATTCTAAGAACCCTACAAGTAAGGGTCAAAAAAGCTTGATTAGATAACACTAATCAATCTAAACCCTAAACACATAACCCTTAAATCCCTTAAACCCTAAACCCAAATCATAATCCCTAAACCTAGCCTAGACCCTGAACCCCAACCCGTAAACCTTAAACCCCAACCCCAACCCGTAAACCTTAAACCCCAACTCGTAAACCCTAAACTGTAAACCATAATCACTAAACCCATAATTTGCATAAACCTTAATTAAACCCTAAACTCCGACCCTAAACACTTAAACCATAAAACCTACATAATCCCTAACCCCTAAATCTTATACCTTAAACCATAAACCCTAAACTATAATGATAATTAATTCAATATTTTAAAAATAATACTATCTCTTTTACGATTATATAAGAAACTATTTAATATATAAATTAAAAATAACCATTCCTGTACCCAATAAACTTAATTTAAAATTATTTTAAACAACAGTCTCTTCATTTTTCCCGTTTTTAATAAATATTTTTATTTATTTTTACTTTCAAAATTTCTTGTACGTGTCATTATTTTTTACTAAATAATTTAAAATATTTTAATTAATATTTTCTTAAAAACTAGAGCATTAGCGGCGCTTCTTAAAAAACGCCGCAAAATCCCCAACCAAAGACTCGAAAACTAAGAAAACGATGTCGTTGGGCTTAGGCTTTTTGCGGCGCTTTTACAAAAACGCCACTAAAGCCTCCCAAACTAAGAAAAACGATGTCGTTGGGCTTCGGTTTTTTGTGGCGATTTTTAAAAAATGCCGCTAAAACATTGAGCATTAGCGGCGCTTTCCCGAAAACGCCACCAAAGCCTCGAAAACTAAGAAAATGATGTCGTTGGGCTTAGGTCTTTTGCGGCGCTTTTTAAGAAACGCTGCTAAAGCCCTGAGAATTACTTGCGCTTCTCCAAAAACGCCACCAAAGCCTCGAAAACTAAGAAAAACGACGTCGTTTGGTTTAGGTTTTTAGCGGCGCTTTTTAAGAAACGCCGCTAATGCTCATTATTAGCGGCGTTTTTGTAAAAGCGCCGGTAATACTGATATTTAGCGGCGTTTTTTTTTAAATCGCCGCTAATGCTTAATTTTTAGCGGCGTTTGTTGTCCAATCGCCGCTAAAAGCGCCGCTAAAAGTCTGTTCTGGTGTAGTGTATTGATATATAATGTTATAATGTAAATATTAGAAATATGTTAAGTTGCCTATATATAAAATTCTAAGAAATAGAAAAATATATAAATTTAATCAAATTTAAACTAAAAATAATACAACTATTTGTTTTAAAAAAATAATATGGATAGATCTAAAATGGACTTGCGTTAGCCATTTACAAATATAGGTAAGCTTGGGATAAACTTTAGACTCATATTTTGAGCTAAGTCAATCTTAGATAAGCTTCAAATGTGTTAAAACTATACTTAAACACGACACCGCCATGAATACATCCAGTGAGACACTAAGCTAATAAAAAAAATAGGGCTTAATGCTCACTTTGGCTCCTGAACTGTACTTATTTTTTCACTTTAGTACCTAAACTTTTTTTTTTTGGTCTCAGTTTGGGACTTAAACTATCATTTTGCTACTTGGTTTAGTACATTTTTTGTAATGACTTTAAAAAATCAGTTGATATGTAGTGACAAATAGATTGTCCCACGTGGCACATCTAACTAATCAGAATGTGCACATTTAAGTTTATTAAAATTAAAAATATTAAACTTAAATTCAAAAATACAAAATAAAAATTTTAAAAAGTACCTTTGACGTTGACCGCTATTGGCTAACAGTTGATTTTGAATTTTAAATATTTTTTATAAATATAAAAATTTTAAAATATATACTTTTTTAATTTAAAAAATTATTAAATTTTTAAAAATATATATTTTTTAATTTTTTTTTAAAATTCAATTTTTAATGTCAAACTTTTCAAATTTTCAATTTTTAGACTTTATATTTTTTTAGTTCAAACTTTTTCTGTTTTTGAATTTGTGATTTATTGTTTTAAACTTTTAAAATTTATTTAAAAAAGTTGGAATATATATTTTTTGAAAATTTAAGGGCTTTTTTTTACAATTTTCAAAAATTTAAATACTCTTTTTAATTTTTATAAAATTTTCAATTTTTATATATTATTTTGACTCTCTAAAATTTATATTTGTATCATTTAGAATTTTATTAAAAAATATTTTTTAATTTTTTGAAATTTTAAATTATTCATATATATATTATTTTTACTTTAATTTTAATCAGTATAATATACATAATATTAAAAAAAAAAGAAGTTGATGTGGCACGTTGTAAGGTCACATGCTACTCCTGATTTTTTTTTTATGTTGTAGATGATAGTTTAAATACTAAGATCAAAAAAGTTTTAAGTGAAGAAACAAATATAGCATTAAGCCTAGAAATAAATAGAAGATGCTGAAATTGAATGGTAATGATTTAGGGCCCTAATGGACATCTTTTGATGATGATGATGATAATGGAAAGCCCAGCCGAACGACTAAACACCTTGACTTCTTTTAGTTTAATTTTTGGGCAGAGGAAATTAAGAGAAAATGCATTGTTCCCATCAGAGAAAGTGCGTGGAGGGTTGCTTCCTCCGTCTATATTTCTTACGCCTATTACGTAGTATCGTAGAAGAAATCAAAAGGATGAAGAAGCCGTCACCATGCCATCATCATCACCATTCAATGTTGTAGCAAAAATTACAAATTACCCTTTCACCAGCAAGCCAAAGAAGGGAGTTGGAAAACAGGAATATGGTGTGATTTGCTTATGCATGTGGGATAATAAGTGGCCATGTCAGTCCATGCATGTGGAAACCAAGTGGGGGGGGGGGTTGATTTGTTGAAATCGATACAAACTAGAGGAGAAAGAGCAGCTAAAACCATTAATATCCTCGTAAAGTTAATTATGCGGAGATTACTGAAAACAAATCATCTGGAAAAACGCCTAATAATGCCTTAATTATCTGCTAATCCACATCCTCATCACATACATAAATCATCTGCCTCATGAATGCTTTTCGATCAAAGTAAGTCGTTCTCATTTTGTCTTAAATCTTGATGTTAACGTTGGCTTAACTCACATCTATATATAAAGGACCAACTAGTCCTTTATCTAATTCTAATTGTCAATATATATATATACACTTTGAATCAATAAAATTATGTTGTTTATTTAAATATATCAGGTATTATATATATACACACATTGGGAAGGTATGATCCGGTTTTCGATGGACTGGTCGACCATTTGTAGAAATATGGGGTAAAGTTGTTCGTAGTGGAAACTTAGCTTCTAAACTTAGCAAAGAGTAGGTCAAGGCAAAAGCAATACATTAAATAGAAAATGGTGATCATCTAAGTGCTGAAACCTTCTTCCTTCCCTTTAAAAGGGAAGTGAACCGCCTCATATATATATATGGCTACTTCCATACCCAACACCTCAACCATATATGCTATTATTAGACCAGACTTCTCCATCAGTCCAAGTTTTAATGGAATATAAGGAACCTGTCTTCCTTAGAAATTAAAATCCTTTACCAGCAAGCTCATAAAGGTGAGAAAGTAGTAGTTTGATCTTGAAGAAGCGCATCCCTTAGGAGAATTTGCTCCCAATTCGACAAGTATTAGTCTTTAAACAAAAGCGACTTTTTTAGAGTACAGCTACAGGGCTTTGCCTCGCCATGGTTACCAAGCTCAAAGTTAAACAAAGGGTCTATTTAGAGATAAAGATTAAGAAAGAATAGGATGATTAATTCTGAATACAAAAGTTGATATTAGTGTATGAACTGATCAAAGCATGAACGGATGTGGGAAATTAAGAGCCGTAATTCATATGAAAGGAGCCTTTTTCAACTATTGGCTCACTTAAATTAGTTGTTGCCATAAAAGGTAGATGGTGTTAATAAGGAAAATTATCAAAATTTTTAAAGGTTAATTCACTTTACGAGTAATATTTTATCATCTTAACTTAATTTAAGTTTAAATAAAATTCGAGTCAAATAAATTCGAGTCAAGTCGAATTGAGTGAAATTGTTCGAATTAAATTAAAATATTAAACATATCAGATTAAAATTTTGTTATAGTATAACTAATTTGAAACCATATATATTTGAAAAAAATTTCAAAGCAAAATAAGGAAAAAAAAAACTTCTGTATGATAAACTTAATCATTAACTTATTTAGGTCCTCAAATTTATTTTTTTAGAAAATTTTTAAAATTTTAACTTTCTTCACATATCCTTAAGAAAAAAATTTTAAAATATAATTTTTATAATTTTTACAAAATTTTAATTTTAAAAAGTATTTTGATTTTTTTTTGTCATTTTTGTTGAGAGAAATCAATTTACTCATTTTCAAAATTGACAAGGACTAAAGGGATATTTACACCAATATGTTATTTGAATTATTCGAATTATTCTAATTGTAAAATTCAACTCGACTGAAACACAATATTCTAGTTTGACTTGAAAAAAATCGAATAACTCAATTTATTTATTTTATTGTTTGAATCGAACTTTGCTCACTCTTACCTAATACCGAGTGGACTTTTCTAAATTCCACAAATAAGTTTGGATAGTAACAAATGTCTTATAAAGTATAATAAAAAAATTAAATATATAAATAAAGGTTACATTGATTACATCTTTAACCCACTTCTGAATTAAAAAACACAATAAGTAGTGTATTAAATAATTACTCTAATAATTAATACTTTAAAATGACTTATTTATTGAAGAATTAAAAAAATGGATAATAGGCAGTTAACTACCCTAGTAACAAATTATCAATTTTACTAGTTAATTTTTAGTAGTTAATCTTTATCATTTGTACGAGTTAATTTTTTAATATTAAAATATTAATCACTTTCATTTTTACTGTAATGAACCGAAAGTTACAGTATCGGAAATTGAGCCTTGAGTACTGTTTCCGTGAAATTTATTCATGAATATTTATTAGAAATATTTATGAATTATAGTTGAATGGTTATTTAGTGTTTAATTAAGTGAAGTAGCTTGAATTTAGTTTAAAGGGCTAAATTGCATAAGGAATAAAAGTTTAATTATAGATTAAAGAAGTAAAAGGGACTAATCTAGTAATTAGACCCTAAGTGTCATATGTGTGTTAATATTGAATAACGTGTGCAATAATTGGTATATATGTGTAATATAGCTATTACACATGTTAGTTTTATATTTATTATAGGTTAATAATAGTATAATAAGTAAAATTGATAAAATAGAAAAAGAAGATAGAAAGACTAACAGAGAGCAAACGTGAAAGAAAGAAGAAAGAAAGAAAGAAAGAAAAAAGGGAAATTTAGGATTAAGGCCCTAAAGTTTGATTAGTAAGTTGTTTTAGCTCATTTTCTTATGATTTTTATGTTTATGGATGCCTAATTCAAAGTTCTACATGTATGAGGTTAAAATGAAGAAAAATAGAGAATTTTTAGATATTGATTTAGTTGAATAAATTGAGGTTTTATGGGTTAAATTGATAGAAATTGAAGTTAGAAGTGATTAGTTAAAGGAATTTCTAAGTTAGGTTTAAATAGGGACTAAGTTGAATAGAGCTCAAAATTTATGTTTTATAATGAATTTTATGAGATATTTACGTTTTGGTGAAACAGGGTTAGAACAATTTCTGGATTCTCTGTTCTGACTTTAGAAATTCACCATAAATTGTGTATTAAGAATTAAGACTCAAACTTTATTTGAATGGATTCCTTATTGAGTCTATTTTTAATTGAAACAAATGGCATAGTCATTGGATTTCTATACAGGAAGAAATTTGATTCGTAGTGCACAAGGGTCAGAGTAGCCGAACCCTGAAACAGGGGAGACTTTTTCTAATAAACTGTACTAATTGGCCTGACCAAAAATTCTAGAAAAAAATTAGTAAGTAAATATATGAGTCTAGTTTCAGGAAAAATTTACGGAATTAGATTTCGAGTTTCGTAACTCGAGATATGATTTTTTTAGCGACCGTGACGCAGATGGATAGTTTACTACGAAAACTGTTTAAGTGCTAAGATAAGTTTTGTAATGCCTCCTGCTCGACTCGGGCGATGGTCTCGGGTAGGGGGACGTTACATTTACTATTTAATTTTTTAAAATATCAACTCTAATCAAGACAGAATTTAAACCTCCAAAATTTTATTTAAATTATGAATTTCATTATTTAAATTTTTTCCATATAGTAAAAAACTCAAATAGAAGAAAGAATGAAGAAAGGGAGAGGAAGAGAAGGGAAAATAAAGAAAATAAAAGGGGAAGTTAAAGGAAAATAAAAGAAAAATAATTAAATTTTTCAAAAAGAAAAAAAGTATAGGGATTAGTTATGGAATTTGGCCTAAAAATATTATTTGAAATGTGATATAACATTAGAGGTGTCCATGGCTTGGGCCGGGTCCAATGAAAAAATTGGGCCCATTTGCTAGGCCCAACCTATAAATGGGCCTAAAATTTGCCCATGCTTGGCCCGAATAAAAATGTTGAAACTTGAGCCAGGCCCAGCCGTATTATTTTTATATTATTTTTTATATAATTTTTAAAAAACATAATACATCAAAAATACTAAAAATATTAAAATAAATGTTTCTCGAAAAATTGAAAATAAATTAAAAATCAATATGTACATTTAAATAACACTAAGATATGTGCAACTTAATAAGCAAATACCTCTAAAATAGTAACAAAAATAATAATAAAACAAAAGTTATACAATATACAAACAATAACAACAAAATAGTAGCAACATAGCAGTGAAATGGTAGCAAAATAGTAAAAAAAATAGCAAAAAACGTAATTACAAAAACAACAAGAACATAAAAAAAAGTAGTAATTTTTTTTGTATATTGGGGCCGGGCTAGGATCGAGCTAAAAAAGCCTTATATGAGGCCCAACCCGTTTTCTAAACAAGCATGATTTTTTACACAAGCCCATTTTTCAGGCCTATATTTTTACTCAAACCCTTCTACTTTTCGAGCGAGCTGGGTGGCCCCGCCCATAAACAAATTTATATAACATATGCCATGTTAACTTGTCATTAAACTATTAATGGCAATTAATGATTTAATAATTAAAATATAATAAATAACATTAATGATTATATTATAATTTTTAAAATTTGATGATAAAATGTAATTTAAACTATTAAATTTATTGTTTACCCTAATAATTATTAGGAATAGCAACTCTCATCCTCATTATCCTCCTTAAATTTGAAACAAATACTTCAGTAAGAAGGAATTTAAGATTTCAAAAGATTTTTTTTTTGAAAAATATTTTTAGTATAATTTATTTAATATCTTAATAAAAAATAATTTGAGAAATTGTGACAAATTATATACTACAATTGGTTCACCATTTCAAAATTTAACACTAGAGATAATGATAGATGGAAATAGAGTTGAAGTGCCAAAATGGATATTTTCAAAATAGAAGTGGCACATTAAAAGATTTGTTAAATTATAAGAGCCAAAAACGGAATTATCCCAAATCTTGTTTCTTAAAATTGGGCTCATTATTTTTTGTGGGTGTTAGCAGGGGTGGGGTTTACAGGGGTTTTAGGCCCAGTTTGGAAAATAGGGTAAGAAGTGAGGAAGAGAGCAAGAGGAGCAGCGACCGGCGAGAGAGATGGCAGGAGCGTTTTGGGGAACAAGAGTGATGGAGATAGTGAAGAAGCACGACTCTGGTGGTCTCGTTTGGAAGAGAATTAAGCTCACTTCCACCCGCAAAGCCAACGCCAAGAAGCGTCTCCATCGCGTTTGGCAGGTCCTTATATCCTTCTCTCCTTTTTTTTTCTTTTTTTTTTAATGCCCCAACCTTTCTTCTTCTGGGGTTTTTGTCTTGCGGCTTCATGCTTTATGCTCTCAATTGTTTCACTTAGGTTTTGGGAAGTAGTTAGAATTATAGGGAAAATATGAACTGTGGAAGAAGGTTGTGAACAAGTTCAAGTTAACATTTGATAGTTTATTACATTTAGAGATTAGTTGCAAATTTCGTACCCACAATTAATAGCACAGTCAACCATACATGCTCAAGATAGCTTATAGACTTCAACTTCATTTGGTATAATGTCCTGTTAGTTTAGATTTCATCTTAGGATTATTTACTATTCATGATAAATGTTTTCCTCTTTGCTTTGCGTGTGTGTGTGTGTCCCTTTCCTGTAGCTCTTACAAAACGGTTCTTCCATTTTATGGCCACTGGCATGTGTCTGCTGAAGTTCCGTATGTGCTGTTTTTAAAGGGGTTTTAGTGGTAGCCTCGCATTAGATTGTGTATAATCAGTGAACTCGAGTTCAGTGGTTTAGAACTATGCAATATGTTATCTGGATTCTGGGTCGGTGTTAGATGCGGGTATGTGCAACTTCAAATATTTTTCTGTGTTTGGAAGATCATACCATCATATCAATGTCCAAATATGTGCCAGATACAATTGTATGATACGGATACTTTAAAGAAAATTAAGAGTCCAGTTAACAGAGCTGAGCACACAGAAAGGGTTAGTTTAATCTTGAGTCTGAAGAGGGGATAGTACAGGATTCAGGCGACCTGGACATTTTTACTTTCTATCTAATGACTTGGTTGGCCAATTGACTGCTGTCATTCTACTTGGTCAAGTTGTAGTTTAAATTTCTCACATTAGGTTGTCTACTTACCATGATTTTATAGTCATGGTGGCACTTGGATAAGAGAATCATCATATATTGTCTTTCGGCCTTTCATTTGCTTGGATCTAAAGACTCCTTGAGTTTTTATCGTCTGCTAAAGGGAAATTATTTAATTACAACCATGTAATATTCTGAGAAAAACATTATTTTAGTAATTGACCACTTTTGTAGTGGCCTATGGATGATGGATTCAAATCCCTATTTCATGTTTGCTATTTGTGAAATAGAGTTATGACTTAAACCATTATATGAAAGAAACCTAACATTTCTTTTATTTAGCATTGCCACTGGTGGAACTTAGCCTGCCTATATACCAGTTTTTCTTGCCACGAGGTCAGTTTTGTCAAAGGGTGGATGGGGCTCTCTAGGCTTTAGATCTCTTATATTGCCTTAGGCACAAAATGAAGCGCTTGCCTGATTGAAGTCATATTTAAATATATACACATATATTTATGAATACATATTTGTATGCATAAAGTAAGCTTAAATATATAGTCATATATATTGCAATATTTGTGTATAAATAAAATAAGCTTATATATAGTTATGATTTGCCCACCTCATCCCTTAACCATGTGGGCGGGGGTTCGATCCCCCCTCATGAGAATGGAGCACATTTCATGACCAACCGTTTACCGCTTTGGAGTGCACCTGTAGCAAGGGGATTAGTCACTGTTGGTGCCAGCGGTGGATACCCTAGTTATGATCAAATATATATATAGTTATGATTATAAATTCTAAAGAGTGGTCAAGTTTATTTACAAAACATGCAATTTTTTAGTTGGCCAATATGCTTGATTTCTTACTGTTCTGATATTGTTGAATTCTCACATATCGAGAGGTAGGGGTTTTGATACTATCTTCTTTTTTACTAGTAAAGGTTTATTTAAAAAAGTAAAAAATAAAATAATCAGGCGGGCTTTTCTTTTGCTTATTGCCATACTAAAAAGAGTGCCTAGGTACACCAGGCATGCACTTGATCAAATGCCCTTGCCGGAAAGGGTGTGAGGTGTTTTTGTTGTCTAACGCCAAGGCACTAGGCATGTGCCTTGACATCATTGAGGTCCAGACCTCCAACTGAAAGGCCATTTATAACCATATTTAAGAAAGAAATCAGGTTGTGATATTCTATTTTGCTGTTTGCATTACATTCAGTAACAGTCAGATAACTTCTGTTGCAAGGGGCTTATGAGAATTGAATCGTGATTCCTTTGGCTTTCACACATCTATGTGCTGCAAAACTCGAATGTTAAAATTACTATAATTGTTTCCTCTTTTGCCTAATTACTCTTTATATGGTATGCCAATGAACTTGCAGATTGTTGATCCTGTAACGTGGGACTCATGGATGATTATATTTTTGCCTAATCATTTTAGATATGATTTTCAAGCCTTGTATATTTTTGAGATTTTGGAAATGTTTACTTCTTTCAGAATGAAGCTGTTTTGAGAGCATGCGCAGAACCACCTCCTTCGAAAGCAACGGACGTAGCTGCTGCTGCTGGTGAGAAAGGTGTGGAACAATCAACTTAATGGACAATTAATGAAGAGTCAACATGAGCCTGAAAGGAAGAAATTGGTGACTCTTTGGGGGTTAATGGTGCAAAATTTTTACAATCTGAGATTTGAAATTTAGTTGTATGGTATCATTGACCACCTCTTTTTTTTTTTTATTGTTGTTTAAAGACGATTGTTGTGAGGTGGTGGGTCAATGGATATAGGCAAACCTTAATCACATATCTCTTATCAGTAGCTGTCCATGAAAAAGAAGAATGCTAAAGTGGTTTGGTTATGATGTGAGGTGAAATAAGGTATCATCATCCTTTACGTTCGACTTGATTGTTTTTAAGGGTTCACTTAAAAGGCTCCCCTTCTTAAAATTCAGCGGCTGCCGGTTTGCCTCTTGTTTCGGCAGCTGACACTTGACAGGGACATTAATAAATTAAAAAAAAAAAGAAACTAGCTTTTGAATGAATTAATTATGGGGCCAAAAATATCAGGGTCGGATCTCTAAATGAGGAGCAAAACCCTTTTTAGGGTTGTTTAGAGGATACTAACTTTTAAGTTTTTTACTACTGGAACCGAGGTTTGGTGGAATAGTAGTGAGATAAGATGGAGAGTGAAAGAAGAGGTGGTCCATTCGGGTAGTTTGAAGACGGATTAGATGGTGGACCCGTAACCCAACCAAAAGAAAAAAAGGGGTTTGAGAAGCCCTACTGCATTGTCTGATTTTGACATTTGGGGAATTCTTCTTTCTATACGTCTCGACTCCCCACTTGAAGAATAGATCCTTGAGTTTGCACATTGTTACACGCAACAAATCACATGTCCTTGTTTTACCAATACTTTCCTCATAAATATATATACCTTCTGCCTTGTAATTTGTGTTTGGTTAACGTAGAATCTAAACAGAATGAAGTAGATTGGCATGTTCGTAGGAATTTCATATATAGTATGTGCTTGTATTTGGGGTACTCTTATGAGCATTTGTATGCAGGGTGGAAGCTGTAGATGGCCTCCCTACCCTGTCATAAGAAAAAAAAAAACATTCATTGTTTTGTTGGCGAGATACCAACCAAGCCTTTCAAAACTCAAATCTAACTTTTGGATTTTGGGGTTCAAAAGTCAGATATGAGATTACATGATGGTTTGTATGAGGACAAGTTGAGTTTGTTTCAAGTGATTGAGTTGAATAAATTCATACGTGAAGCCTGCAAATACTTTTGCTGTTTTTCAATGCGTGGGTGTGTGGGCAAAGTCCTCCACAAAGGCCTCCCACGTGATTCACAAATTTGAAGCCCATCTCATCAATCCCACACCACCCATCCTATTTCTTCCCCTTAGTGTTACAAATTAATCAGATATTAACACGGTTAAGAAACTCACCAAATTATTTTTATTATATAATTTTGAAAAAAAAATTATGCTTTAAAATGAAAATAATAATTTCATGATAATTTATAAATTTTTAAAAATAATATCTAAAAACTCTCCCTCACTTATACTCACAGAATTAGACAAGTGTTTTTTTTTTTAACCTCAATCACACATTGTTTTGGTTATAGATTCTTTCTTTCTTTCTTTTCTCTCTCAATTTAGATTTTACATTTTTAATGATTTGATTTTATGTTGTTTCAAATTTAAGAGGTTTTGGTCAACAGTCAATGCTGGTCAATAGTCTCTTAACAACTGCCAATGACCTTGTCATCTATGATATAAGAAAAGTCAAACATGTGGTGTATTTTTATTGGTTGAATGTGCTATTTTCTTTTACCACCATTAACTTTTTGGAACAAAAAATATAACTGAATAATAATTTAAACATCAAAATGAGACAAAAAAAAAAGTTTAGGTGTGAATAAATAAGTATAGTTCAGGTTAAATTGTGACATACGCCTTTAAATACTCAACTATATTATTTCTTTATTCTTTTCTTAAACTATATTTTCCGAAAATTTGTTAAATAATTTATTTATTCATTTTTAAGTGTATTTTCTTAAAACTATTACATATATCTATATCAAAATAATTATATCATTTTTATTAGATCTATAGTAATAATAAAACTTCAGACTAAATTGGTATTATGAGTTAATTAAATATCAATTATGTTAAAAATAATTAAATTATCAATACACTCTAACATGAAAAACGTACTAATGAATTAATCTTCTCAAAGTTTGAGTTTTGAAAATGATATTATTAAGAGGAATAAATGATAAATTTTAAAAAGAATTAATCTTTATGAATTATAAAATAATCATATTCATATAATTTTATACATGCATACATTTTTTTTTAATGAATGACATCACCTGATTCATTGGTGCTATATAGATGACACAAATTGTAAATTCAATATCAATATAAATCCTACCTTTATCTAGATTTATAAAATTATAGTGATTTTTAAATTCTAATTTTTTATTTTTCAAAATATAATAAAAATATGTATTATTCTACAATCAAGTGGTTTTGTTTCAGTTACAACGTCAGTTGCATTTTCAAATATAGTTAGAAACTCAATCAAATTTGTCTTATTTGTGTTTATTTTTCTTTTATCCAAAACAGTATGTATTTTGATTTATGGATTTTGGAAATTTCTTGTGGCCAGGATCGAATGTTATTTTAACTCTTGAATTTTATAAAAACATCAAATTTGATCTTAATCATTATGAAGATAATCGAAGATTTTTTTATGTGAATACTTATGGAAAGTATGATTACAGTTTATCAAGCTACGCTTAAACTTTATTCAATTTAGAATATAAGTGTGAGGTTGTTAAATAGTGAATGTATAATATTTCAATAATAATTTATACCTGTTAAAGGATAATGAATTATCTTTCTCGACAATAAGATGAGACTCCAAACGACACAAATAAATTACTGTGTTTATCTCTGTTTTTTCCTACAATTGTCACGTGATTCAGTTACAACTTATCCTTAGTAAAAATTTTAATTCAATATATAAATTTATATCTATAACTTGGTCCTTTCACCATCATAATCTTCAATATATATTTATTAATTAAAATTAAATGTGTTGAAAAAGAAAAACATGTACATAAATGTGTTGCGTAAAGAAGTGCAATAGCGTGAGATGATCTAATAACCCATTTTCCGCATTTGCTTATCTTAGTGAGCTCCGTAGGATAGGAAGCTGATGGAATTTTTATTTTTATTTTAATACTATCATTCATTATTATTTTTAACTTGAATTTCAGTCAAAAATAATTTTGGACCAATCCAGTCTTCTTCACTAGGTTTATTTATTATATTAAAATATATTATAAAATCTTTATATTCTTCCTAAATTTTAAAATTATTTTGTTACTTAAGCTTCGTTTACAAGATCATTTTGTTTAGTTACATTGCTATTGAGTGAATGTTTTTTATTTAATTTTAAAATGTCACACTAACAAATTTAACCGTATAAATAATTGGGTCTAAATTTTGAAATCTAAAAAGTAAAAAGATTAAATGCTTGAAAATAAAAATATGACGACTGAATTTTAAATTTATGAATAATACAAAGACTCATTACATATTCTTAACTAAATCCAACTCAATTAACTAATCAATCGAAGCAATAAAATTTTGAATCTATACACTCAAAGTCTAAATGTCAACACGGTTAAAAACTTCGTTAATGAATTGAAAAACATTTCATTATTAATTTTAAAAAAATAAAAGTATATATTAATTAAGAAAATAATTGAAATGATTGACTCATTCAATAACTTGTTAAAGTTTAAATTGCACTATTTTTTCCCCAAAACCAAATTACAGACTTACCTCATCAATCATCCCTCTCATATATTAAACTTGGATTGTGTTGTTTTTGCCTTGCCTGTTATGGCATTGCACTCAATTATGGAGATAGTGAAGATATATATAATTTTATGCCGCCCTCAGCCTGTGTGGCATCCACTTGGCGATCACACAAAGCTCCATCGCCCACTGTTCAAGCTTTCAGGTTATTTAATTTTATATTGTTTTATAATAATATTTTGGCTCAATAAGTCATGGATGATTACCATAATTGATAACCTGTATTTTCGGCTTAGGTTTATGGGGTTTAATTAATCAGGAGTGAGTCAACAATAAAAGGGGACATCCTCCTTTGCATGCAAGACACGTGTGCTACACAACAGTAAAGCTGCTCCTTAGTCCTCCCTTCTTTCACAAAATCAATTATTCCAAAAAGTACTACTCATAAAAGGAGACTACTGCCCCCTAAAAGAAAATACAATAAGTTATTTCTGTTAAGTATTTCACCATTTTTACAGTAAAAATTAATGCAGTTAATAGAATAACTAGCATATTATATGTACCTCATTTTAACGTATATAGATTAATTTTTGACAATAAAAATAAATTTGAATTAACTTTTTAATAAAAAGATTGATTTGTTCTTTGATATAATATATAGAGACTAATTTATCTATTTTTAATAAAAGAGACAAAATGTAATTTTACTTCCAATACAATAACGCCATTGAACTTTTACCATACTGCAGGGTAGGTGCACAATAGTGGGAGAATCTTACTGTTGAAATCCAATTGAGCTACAAAATTTCGAAGCATGAGAATATTTTTCTATTGTGTACCAAGTTAAATGAGGGTCACCATTTCTTTACGTACAAGTAATACTTAAATGGCGATACGTAGAAAGGAGGTGGAAAAATCTTGAGAGTTTCAAGTTTAAGTTTTATGAATAAAAGGATCTAGTATCATTAACAATTTAGTCTCCTTACTTCCACCAACTAGTCTTTTAATTTCAAAGTTTTTAGTTAACCCTGTTTGCCTACAACCTTGGACCTACACAAACTTCCCTGTTCATTGTATTGATTTGAAAAAATTAAGATCCGAATGTCAGTTTCTGGGCACAAGAGTTGGTTGGCTCATCTTTCAATGATATTATACTGGAATGGAGTGTCGATGAAGGAATATGAGAACTAGGTGCCGCCGTTTCAGATTTCTTTTTGGTGAAGATTCTGACCATGGTGAAGTAGTGGATGTCAATGGGAATTGGGTTCTTTTTCTTTTCAAGTGACTACAAACTCGCCCAATGCTGATTTGCAAAGATCTTATGCCTTATTCTCATGCTTCTCAAAAAGATTTCAGCTTTTGGTAAAGTTCTCATATATATTACTGTATGCCTTTTTCTTTTTCTGCATTTCCTTCTTTTAAAAACCATTAGCCTTTTTTACCTAGCTTTACAATGCTCATGTGCAAATCAAAGTAAAGTTGACCATAAATGAGGTACCAAAAGGAGGCTAATATCACTAACTTGATAACATTTAGAGATTACATTAAAAGGGGATAACCATGTTTTATAACACAGTTTGCTCTTTCATTTAATAGTTAATGCCGAATTCTATCTCTTCCTTATAATCACAGACAAAGAGACACAAAGACATAAATTACCAAACACTAGACTAGTTTTTCTTTTCTTTTCTTTTCTTTGAAGATGTTACACTGATTGGCTAATCAGAATCCGAGCTACTGGTACAGGCAGGAAAAGAGAGAGAAAAAAAAAAGGGTGTGAACTGTGACTTTTTAGGGTTTTCTTCTGAAATAAGGAAAACTATTGCAACAACTGCTTTCCTCGTGGTCATCCGTGTCATTATTTGAAACTTGGGTGATCCCACTGGAGACGGATGACGAGGAAGAAGGGGCTAGGTTTAAGTCAGCCCTGTCTTTGGTCAGGAAATCATAGAAGACAGGCTTGCTTGTCCTTAATTTACCAATTCTTTGGTTGCAAGATTGCAGGCCTTCATCGTTTTTAGCACTTCTTTTCTTCAAGAATATGCGGCACAGCACCCAATTTTCCATCGGCACCACATTGTTCTGCACAGATTTTTTAATGCAAAATCAATGATTTTGCTTTGACCAACACATACAGGCATAATGAAAGCAACAATGTAATATGGCAATTGACCTGAGTTTGGTTCTTCTTATTGGGTGGGGCATTGGAAGCAGCTGTCTCGGTGCTAACAACACGATATTCATGCATAATCCAATCAGTCCTACATCCATTTGGGGCTTTTCCTCTATAAAAAACCAGAGTTTTCTTCATACCCACAGCTTGGTTGCTCCTAGATGTTACAATTTGTTTGTCGATTCCAGTTGCTTTCCAGTAACCTGAAATAGTGGCTCTGTTTGATCTATTGGTATTAGGATACTTGGCTTCTCTAGTGCTGAAAAAATACCTCTCCTGCTCCAAATCACCTGCTCAACCACACAAACGAACATTCAGAAAAAAAAATCTAATTTTTGGTCCCAAAAGATTTGGTGGTAAATGAGAAATTAAAATCAACCTGGCAAATCCCAAGGATCAGCTTTACAAACATCGACTTCGGGTATGATAGAGGCAGGCAAAGGGCAAGCAAGCACTTTTCGTCTCAAGTACTGAACCACTAACTCTTCATCCGTAGGATGGAAACGAAAGCCAGGAGGCAATCTCAGCACACCATTCTTTACAAAATTAAGCTTCTCCATCTTCAACACAGTTGGTGATATGAGAGAGAGAGAGAGAGAGGGGTGGTGAGTAATTGAGAGGGAAAAGTGTGGCGTCTTTATAGAAGGGTAATGGTGGGGGGGTTCTTAAGAGGCGAATAGAATAAGGAGGGCAGGGGATCCAATTGGCGTAAACTAGACTCAATCTCTTTTTTGACGCTATTTTAACAAAAAACGTTTAAACAAGTTTAAAATCGAAATGGTTGAAGTTATTGAATTTAAAGCACAAGTGAAAGCGTCTAAAGTTGGAAGCCTAGTTTACTTCGACTTCCTCCCTATGCGTATGGGAATAACCGTAGCTGTTTCCAATTATTTACTCATTTACCTAAACGTACATCTGTGATCTGTGGGGGCAGTTTCAAAATCCCATTTCTTCACTTCACTTTGTTTTTGAGTTATGGGAATAAGAGATATCTTTTACGTATTTATTTCTCAAACATTCTTTCATAATCTTCGTAATTTGAGTTATGGTTTAATTCACTCAAAAAAATAAAATATTTAATTTTAAAAAATTTAAGAGATTTTGTGTTTGATTGGACGACTATGTTATCCTCCTTGCGGAAAGTTTGGAGGATGGGAGGGGTAGTTTGGTCAAGAAAAATCAGGTGGGTCTTTCGGTAAATGTATGAAAATAAAGTGGTCGGACATACATGCCCTCCTAATTAAGGATCGAAAGGGGTGAAGTCAGGTCGATGTCATTATGGTTACAGCTGGAGCTCACCCAAAGACATTATAATGGGTGCGGTAATGAAAGTACGCAAGTACCCTTCACAAAACCCCTTTTATAGACAAGGCAACCACTCGTCGGGCATGCATCGCAGGGGACAACATATTGTTAGCCGTTGGTTTCTGGATACAGCAAAATCTCAACATCTTTTCTATCCTTTTGCCCTCTTTCCTTCTACTTATTACATAAAATCAAAGGTTTCATTCGTAATTTCACTCTTAAATTATATCTCAATTTTTTTAAAATATTTTAAATTCACCCTTAAAGTTTTTCTAAAATAGAAATAAAATTAATAATTTATTAGATATTATAGTAATTTTAAATCCATGACTCGCAAATGAACAAAATTTTCCACAATATCAGTAAGTAGACTTATTTGTAAAAACATTAGATAAATAAATGTGAGGATGTATTATTTTTATATTATAATAAAAAAGAAAAGAAAAGAAAAGAAAATGAAATTTGCTACGTGATGAAGGCAGCAACAATGAAAATTATGAAGCAAAGTGGAGGCTTCAATTGTTTGATATAATTATTAGTGCATGTTTAACGTATGTAGGCGGAGACGATTACTTGTGCCAATGGGATATATATCTTTCAAAAAAAAAATTAAAAATAAGCCGTCTTGTCCCCCAAAACAAATATCTTCTTCACTCATTCTATTATTTTTTTCCCACCATATACTATATTTTTAAGTGAAAACGATGTACAATTTTGTTTAAGTGAAATATGTTAGTAGCTTTCAGTAATAATTACTTATTATTTTAAAATGATGATGTGTCATTTAATATATTATTACTGCATTGAGTATAAATTAATATATATATATATATATTTAAAGACAACGTTAGGTGATTAAAAAATTTTAGTATGAAAATTTATATGCTTAATATTGATTGTTTTAATTATAAATTTGATTACCATGTTGATGTTGTTAAATATAAATATTTTTTACAATGATTTTTTTGCATTTTATGTTATTAATTAATGGTATATTTTAATCTAAATATACAAAAATCAAAGTGTTAAGTTTAAAATTATTATAAAACTTAAAAGTAAATATTTTAAACAATGTTGAAAGTAATAATAAATAAATTAATTTGAACTATTTTGTTATTTACTATTTAAAGGATAGTTTAATCTTAAATAAAATTATAAAATTCAATCATTGTAATTTTTTAAGTGATAAGTTACTTAGTATGTACTTTGCTTTTTCAATTAATTAAAAAAAATCTATTAAGTGAATTTTAATGTCAATTTCAAAGTAAATAAAAAATAAATTAATTAGGGCGTTGGCATTGTTGACAAAGGCTAAAGCCTTGTGTCTTATAGTATTGAAGTTTTAATTCCTTCATGCACATTTGTCTTATGTGATTTTAGTTTGATTGATGGATTTTGTACGAGATTATTTTAATTGTGTGTTATAATAATTTGATTTTATTTTATAATTATTCAAAAATATGTATATTTGTAATTATATTATAATTGTGTGTTATAATAATTTGATTTTATTTTATAATTATTCAAAAACATGTATATTTGTAATTGTATTATAATTATATTAAAAACGATCCATGAAAATTTTTCAATGCATTGCTTTTTTTCTTAGAATAACCAAATAAGCCTTAGCCTCGTTTGACATTACATTTGGAGGTGGAAAATTATTTTTCAACCCAAAGAAATGTCCAACACTTGGCTTTTGTCGTTAAAAGAAGGTAAAAAATTAGAGTTTAGGTGCTTTTGATTTTTGTGTTTGAAAATGTAAATTATCAAAATGTTATTATTTATATTAATTATTTAAAATACATTTCAAAATTTAGATTACTTTATTTATATTTTATGTATTATTATATTAAATAATTTAATTATTATTTAAAAATTATGATTATCAGTATATTAAATTATTTACATATTATTTATTATCATATTTAAAATTTAAAAATATTTCACTTGTAATTACATTTACAAATAATTTATTAATTATTAAAAAATATTTAAAATGTATATTCTAAGTATAATTATATTAAATTAATTAATTTTTAATTTTTAATATCATATCTAAAATGAATCTTTAAATTAACAAATCACACTTTTTTACAACGCTTTCTTGGAGCATTTCTGTAAACTAATTTTTTTCAAACTAAACTTTGCCAAATTACCCTTTAATAAGGTAATTATAATTAAGTATAAACAAGAATATCACAAAAATTGTGGGGAATAGATAAGTTGGTGACAGACAAAATCAGTTAGAAAACAAAAAACTAGTTGTGGAGTGACGATCCGGACGAAGGGAGAAGACCAAGACGATGATAAAAATGAATAAAAGAGACGCTGCTTGTTTCTATGGTGAGGGAGAGGGGTCCTTGAAATTGACAATGTCGCTCTTTTGACATTTGCTATCCTATTGTCTGTCAGTTTCTTTTTCTTTAAGGATGATAATAAGATATTAAATTGAGTGGCAAGAATGGTAAAAAGTGGAATTGTATTTTTATTTTTAGGTAAATTAATATTCATGTATTAGATAAAAAAATAAATTATACGTGGAAAAAAAAATAAAAAATAAGGAGGGGGTAAAGTGGTCATAAAAAGTCATATGGGATGCCTTGTAAAGGAGGGAGGGGGCAAGGCAACGACGTCAGAGAAAGGGGTAACGGAGAAAAGTGGGAGCTTTCAACTTCAAATGTGACGGATTACCCCATTTCCAAAGATTTCCTAAATCTTTCTTTCTTGTCTCACTATTTTGGATGAGATGCATCTATTTCATTTATATTTACTCTCTCTCAATAATGCTAAGGATGGAATCTCGCTGTGAAAATGACAAATATGCCCTCCCAAAGTTGTTTGCTGTTTGCTTCCTCCCCCATTTCTCTCTTTTCCTAATGCCAGCAATTGAAGTTTTGTGCAGGGTATAGGGTTAGTTTGGGGATAAAAGCGAGGTAAGCGTGGGGACAGTTGAGATTTAGTTAAACCGGAGCCTCTAACATTGACAAATGAAGAAAAAGGGCGTTTCCGTAGGGCGAAGAGAATGTCCTTTTCCACATTTCATCCATTTGTGTTGCCAGGACACAACTGGAAAATGCAAATTATATAAATATATTCGGAAAGAAAAAAGAAAGAGAGAATCCACAAGCGAATGCTCCTATCCCACTTCTGTCTTGTATAATATAATATAAATAATGGAAGGAAAATATGGGTTTCGTAATAAGCCAAGTTGCGGCTCTGATTTTGGCTTTCGAATTTTCCTTTTTATTAATTTGGCTTGGGTTTGGGTTCGGGGTTGAGTCAAAGAAGATTGCGTGTGCGTGTGGGGGTTGAAGAGGGTTTTAAGGAGTAAGAAAGAAACGTCAAAGGCTGCAATTATTGTATTTTTGAGTAAAATATGTTGTTCACTGGAATATGTCTTTCTACTCTCTCCTAAATATCTTTTACATTATATTTCTCCCTTTCCCCCTTCTCCTTTCTTCCTATCAACCCAAAATAAACCCCTATTTACCAGATTTCACACAAACCTAACCTTCCATCACGTTCACATCTCCAAAGTAATTGCTTTTTAGATCACATGGGTTTCTTTACAAAAAAAAAAAAACACTACTTAAAAGGTATAGATTTCTTCTATTTTTTAATTATTTAAATTACTTTGAAAAGCAGGAGAAATTAGAAAGTCGTGCAGAGCATCAAAGCTTGCACAGCAAGAGTTACACAAAAAACCAATTTGAAACACCCTTAATTATCCCTCCACATCATACTTAAAATAGTGATTAAACACTAAAGCTTGCCTTTAAGTCGAACATGAAAAATTAAATAAACCATTTGTTAATGTCTTTGTGTAATTATTATATGATAAGAAATTGAATAAAATGATGTTAGCGTTAGTGCTTAAAAGCCCTTTATGTCAATCATTTATGTATAATGCCCCCTTTCTCCTTTTTCTTTAGGCATCATTTGTCTTTGCCCTTTTAAATAAAAATGCTACTCTCTTTATTCCACACTTTGCTACTTATTCCATAATTTGGAATCCTCTTTTTTTTTTTTTCTAAATTAAATAAATAAAGATGAAATTATGCCTATCAAAAGGAATTTCTAGAAACAAATTAAGCAGGGTGTAGTAATTTCAAAAGCAACCAATGTATGTAAACATTTCAAAGTTGACCTAAGGCAGCACATTTTCTTGAGTTTAAAGCCAATTTTGTCAAATTAATTGCGGCCTCAAGCAATACATCCAAATGGAATACATGTATTATCCTTAAAATATATATATATTTAAATTTTTACGATATTCGATAATTACGTTAGATCTTAAAAGAAATTCCTAACTCAAATTCGAATTAAAAAGGGGATTGGAGAGAGCAGCGAAACATGATTAAATTGAGACTAAGACAACAAATAGAGAGACTTAAACCTCTCCTACTTGACTACGTAACCGGATGAAACAGACGGGTGGTGAGAGTGAGGTTTGTGGCTTAGGCAGGCCATTTAGGTATCTGTGTCGGGTGCAACCCAGCAACTTGCATGTTCCCAACCCTTTAGAAATGTGCAAATTTCATTGCTATCTTGGGATATAATGAGTCAATTCCTGAATTGTTATTTTCATTAAATACACCTACTTTTCTTCTTATTATTATGTATCTATTTAAATAAGAATCCCCCTCCTGGATAACAGTTTTATACGTATACGGACGGATTTTTTTGACCAATATGTAATTTGGTTTCTACTCTAATTGATATTACAATTGTAGTTAGCTTCTGAAATATGTAACTTTAATACAAAATTAGTTTAAATATTTTCTTTTTTACAAAAGACTTTGGAATTTATGGATGTTAATTAATTCACCATCCTACTTCTGTATTGAGTTCCTCTTTGGGAAATGAAGGAATTTCCTAACAGGAGCTGGCAAATAAAGCATGGGAAGTTATAATTAGTAGCATAACTATAAAAATATTGTTATTTCAATAGGCAACCATGGCTGGTCCATGGGTAGATACAGTTCAGCACTTGAGCTAATAATATATTTATTCAAGCAGCAGCAGGTCTTGTTTGGAAGTTGGAACCCAACAAACTTTCATCCCATCTACAAAATTCTCAAATTTGTTAAAGAACCTATACCTAGTCCCAGTACTATAGTCAAATTTACACGATTTAACTTCCTAGGCTAGATTAGGGGTGAGCACATAATTACAATCAAGTTACTCCAATTAATCAATGCAATTTGATTGATTTAGTTTGGTTCTAATTTTAATTTATTAAGAGAATTAATTTAAATAAATTAACTCGATTAGTTATACAAGAGTCGATAGTGAATAAAGTCACGCCTATATGCATTAAAAAAAAAAACATTTACTATCCCAACATTTGGGCCAAAATAATAATAATAAAACCCAATATATGATTTTCCCACGGCATCCATTACCACAATCACGTTCAATTTTAGATGGATATTAATTTTACTATGAAAGGGAGAGTTCATACCCCTAAAAGAACACACTCCCTATAAAGCACCTCTAATCCTCCTAACAGTACAATTTAACTGCAACTCCTTGGTAGTAAAAAAGTACGAAGCACAAAACGAAAGCCCTATGTTTCCACATAAGTTCACACAACACGACAATAACAAGTAGTGGATAGTTATAGGACCATTATAACATATAAATAAGCAGGAGGCCCCAGTTCTCAATTGCAGACTGAAATGCAGTGCAGTAGTTGTCACGTCTCAAACCCCTTCTTCTTCTTCTTCTTCTCCTTCTTCGTCTTCTTTATCAATTAACTTTTACACCTTTTCTGACACATCACGCTCCACCAATCCCAGATGATTTGGCTTTTGCCTTATCTGATTTGGAACCCAGTTTTCACTCCATATTTACATATATGTTTCTGTTTCATTCTCATACACATATAATTTGCCTTGTGATATCTCCTCTTTAACAAGCTACTCCATGCCCAAAAAGCATTGCCTCCTCTACCTGCCTCTAGCAAAGACCTATGGGGAATGACATTTGCCTTTTAAGAACTGCCCAAGTTGAAACTTTGAATTAGCTTCCAAGGGGGAAAAAATAACTAAAAAGATGGTTCCATGCAATAAAGGAACAGAAGAGTGTTTGGTAGGATAGAAAATCCTCACTTGTTAAAAAATTTAGTTATTATATTTTGTATGTTAAAATGCATCCAATTTCTGACTTTCATTAAATATGTGTGGATGCAAGAGGAACCATGTTTGTAAATGTTTTCTGGCATGGGGTAGAGTGAGTGCAGGATTGAAGAGGAAGTTGAGATAGGCTAATGGGTAAAGGTCTAATTGGGTTTTTTTGGCTGCTAAGGGATCACAACAATGATCCAAACTGTGTTATAGAATAAGCCCAAAGCTTCAAGAAAAAGACCAAAACCAATAATACAAATATAAATTTACCATTTTTTTATCTTATGCTATGGTGCATCCGTTATTGTAAAAATTATATTTATAAAAGCAGAGTGAAGTTTTTTTACATTTGCAATTAAATTAAGAGTTTGATAACTATATTATAGGGTGTAGTAAAAAAAATAAAAAAATAATTATCTAAATAAATGTGACACTTTCACACCCTCAACTAATTTGTAGAGTCTAAAAAATTCCATCGGCAGTGTATCAAATAATTATCCTAAAGATGAGTAATCGGTACATTGATACTGTACTTTTTTTATTCCACAAATAACTTTAAAAAATCGACATGCGTCTTTTTTTTAAAAAATATGTATTTTTTAACATTTTATTATACCTTTAAATGACACTTGTTCACCCCTAACCTTATTTGTAAAGTCTAAAAACTCTGATAGTGTATCAAATATTTACTTTTAAAAAATCGTGTGAAAATATCATTTAATTGATGAAATAAGAAAGTTGAAGCTTTAAAGATGAAAATTTATTTTTATATTTTATATTTTCGCTGTTTTAATTTAAATTATGTGTAGGGTTTTTTAGATTTCAATTATTTTGGTAAAATACTTTTCCAGTCTTTCTTAATTTTAATATAGAGTAAATTGATCTCTTTCAAAGAAATCAATGTAATTTAGTTTCAATTAATTTCAAAAGTTTAAGGAAAATTAATCAAGAAATTAATATTTCTCACCGATTATATATTATTTTGATTGGTATAAGAAGAAAATTAGCCCTCAGTGTTTATATACTCTATATAAATGTTGATAGAACATGCAATATTAACACCAAATTAATAAAATGTGTAAATATTGTGAGTTAAATTTATTATTATATCAATAATAAATATGTACAATTGATAGAAAATATTAAAGATGTGATTAATTATTCTTAATTGCTTATTTTCGAAATTGATAAAAATTAAATTATTTTGAATTTTTTAGGAGAGAAAATAAACATCTTTTTACCAATTATTTTTTAATAAATATATAAAGAATGATAAAAACATCATCATAGCACTATTTAATTTAAAAAGAAGAAGGTGTTTTTCAATTTTTTTAACTAAGTTTGTGCGACATTAATTTGTGAAACTAAGTCAATTAAAACTTAATATTTATTAATATAAATACAGATGGTAAAAGTACCAAGAAGACCCTTGTATTTGAAGGCAAATTGCATTTTCCCTCGCTATTAAAAAAATGGACAAATTAGCTCCAATATGTTAGAAAAAAAAAGTAGAAATTGGACCTTATGTTAAAAGTTTATCCATATGTGATGTTAAGTGATTATTTGGCTTTTTTTTTTCAAATATTTTATATAAGTGACGTGGAATTAAAGGATGAGTAGGCTTAGGTTAAAGTATCATGGAAACCCCTATACTAGGAGTCAGATTATATTTTGCCCACTTTACTAAAAAAATGGGTAAATTAATCCCTATGTTAAATCAAATAGTAAATTGGTCTTTCTATTAAAAATTCCATTGCTGTCTACTATAAAGTGATAACGTGGTTGATGGAGCACCTATACAACGACACATAGTGTGCCATGTATACCTCATGCTAACGTGATATTTTTTTTTTCATCAAATATTTAAAAATTAAAAAATTTCAAATAAATAAATAAAATTTTAAAAAATTAAAAAAAAAACCACATGTAAGATGAACCTAGACAAAAAAAATTATAAAAAATATTGAAATTATTAAAAATGATCAATACCAATGTCCAAAATGAACTTGGAAAATGGTTTAAGTTCATTCTAGAGTGGTTTCTTAGAAAATATTGAAACCATTTATCTAAGTTAATTTTAGAGTGGTTTCGGTAGAAAATTATTTAAGAATTATAAGAAAATATAAATAATTTTAAAACTTTTAAAAAATTAATAATAAAAATTATTGTGAAAGGGTACTATTATATATGTTTATATATATTTGAATTATAAGAAAATAACAAAATAAGACTCATCAACTTGATTGATTAAAAAATCAACTAGATTAAAAAGATATATATATATTTGAATTTTTTAAACACATCATATGTGTAAATATTTAGTTTTATAATTTTAATAGTTGTTTAACAAACACTCCATAATTGTCTATGTTCATTTTGAATATTATTTTAAAATATTTTATCAATTTTTAATAATTTTAATTTTTTAATAATTTCTTATAAAATTTAATTTTTTCTATATTTTTATAATTTTTGTAATTAAATGAAAAACCATACATATGTGGGATTTTAAAAGAAATTATAAAAAAGATTTATTTTTAAGATTTTTATAATTTTTTAAATATTATCATATTAACATGAGGTATACATAGTACATCATGCATCGATGGCAGTCACCTTAACACTTAACAATAAAAAATAGATGAAATCTTTAATAAAAAATTAATTTACTCTTTGATCTATTGTATAAAGACTAATTTGAAGATGACATGGACGGCACAACATATCACATGAGCTGTCAGCATTTAAATGAATGTTATTAGGTGAAGCTCTTTGTTTTTAGCTCACTTTATGTTGCCTGGAAATCCAAATAATTGACAGAAAGATAGTATGGAAAATTTGGAAAACTTGATACATTGGTTTGGGTCCAAAACTTTTGCTTATTAATTAATTATCTTTGAATCCAGCCACTCGTTTAGCTACTGCTAGATGCCAAACTCCAATAATTCCAACATGAAAATCACTTTGGCTGGCTTATTAATAAAAACACTTGTCTCTTTTCGGTATTTAATAATTCTTTTTTTGGGCATTAAACAGGTTTCTTTTCCCCAAGTTCTTACAAATCACACTATAACACCTGAAATTAAAAGTAAGGATAATAAAACATATTCTTACCAAAACTGCTCTCAAATTGTTTGTTTGTTTGGTTTATTGAATTGGGTTCTAATCTATTTAAGTGTGGTATACTTGACTAAACACGAAGCATTATTTAACTAGAATTTTAAAAACTCTTAATCAAATTATTTAATGTGATCGGATAAACATAAAAGTCTTAATCTCTTGGTGATTAAAATGCTATTTTTCAGAGATAAACATTTTTCTAGGACTCTTTAGTTCTTTAATTGATCATATTAGAAAGTTTAAAATGATGATAATGTTTATCTTTATCTCTTGAAAGAATTTTAGTGCTGTTAGAAGACTAATTTTGTGAAGACTTTTAGTTGATAATTAATGAGATAATTCCAACTTTTAAATAGGAGTTTAAAACTTATCAAAACTCTACTGAATAGACTCTTGTATCAAGCCCATAAATAGGTTGCTTGTGGTGCCACTTTTAAGTGCAGTTTTTTAATGTCTTTGTCGACAACTTTAATGTTTTTTTTGCGGTTATTTTGTGACACTTTTTCAGCTATTCTTTAGAGAGTTTATTAATTGTATTGTGAGGTACTTGGGTGAATAATTTGTGATAATTTAGGTCGGTATTGGTATTGCAATTACTTCTTTGTGTAAAGGTAGATTGTAATTAAGTCAATAAATGATCCAAACAATTGTTGAATAAAATCATTTACTGGGTAAAGCTTCTTAGACATTTTCGTTCTAACTGTTGTTACAATAAACATTAAGCAAAATTGCAGACTAATTATTTTTCACATATAAATAGTTTTCAAAAATCAAAATTTACTTTATCAAGCAACATAATTATATTCGATATTTAATTTTATTAATATACCAAATAATTTTATAATATAGAATTATTTCTTATAAAATTCAATACTAAAAATTCAACATTTAATTTTCAATCACTTATTTTTTTTAGTTTATTAAATAAAACCTAACTTATTATTAAGTGAATAGTTAAACATTATTAAATTGTTCGAAAAATTAAAACAAAATAAATTTAAAAATTAGAAGGAAATAACTTATTTTGTTACACACTTGTCTATATCCAATAAAGACAATTGTCAAAATTATATATGAATTTTGCTTTAATGTGCACTCTTAATACATAAAACTTCGATTTTGATCAACTTTACACATGAAACTTAGATTTAATTTAAATTTCACAAATCACTAACATTATTATTGATATAACACTATTTTGTGTTTACATATTACATACACAGATAATTATACTTGTATAAAAGAAAAATAAATTGATGTAATTGAATTAAAATCAAAGTTTTATATATACCTTTGAACCAAAATCAAAGTTTATGTATTAAATTGCATATTGGATCAAAGTTCATGTATAGTTTTAATATTTATTTCTATCCAATATCATTTCTAACTTAAATTAACTTTAATTGGTCAAGACTTGCTTGAAGTAATTGTTAGAAATCTTGTCTGGCACCTAAATGACACGGATTTAAATCTTGTCATCCCTCATCTCCTCCTCAATATTGTAATGATAAAAGAAAAGTATTTAAAACAAAATTAATTAAAATTTTGAAAGGAAAAACAAAATACAAAAACGTTGAAATTTTTCTAGATTTTATTAGGAAATGGCTCCTACCTTGAGCCTTTTACAGCTTGTTTTTCTCTAGCCAGTTGAGACTTGCTTTCTCCCATCATTGGCTCTTTGTTTCCTTTACACTTTGTACCTGTCCAAATTTGACCGGGCCCAAAGCCCAAACCTAAAACAGGCCCAAATAACCCCAAAACCCAACAACCCTAGCCCAAACACAAACAAAAAAAATCTAAAAGAAACCCTAGCCTAACCGCCCATAACGTTTGCCACCGCCTGTCACGCCAACTGCCTTCTCACACCCTAGCACGGCCGACGTCGCATCACTAGCGCAACTAGCGCACCTGCTCCACTGTTGCCACCGCCGTTTACCTGCAAAAGAAACAGACAAGTAAGTTGTAAGAATGGCTATATATAAAGCCACAAAATCATTTGTAAAAGGGGGAGATTTTTTTGAAATACATAGAATTTTACAGTAAACATAGAGCATAAAGAAGTTAGAGATCCAAGTATAAAAACAAAAATCCCAGAAATAGGTTCGGAGAAATAGCAAGGTATACAAAGGCCAAGGTTTCTTCATCTTTATTTTATTTTCTTTTTTTTCGAATCTATATACAGTCATATATCAATATTTCCTCCTTTTTTTAAGAAAAAATATCAAAGAAAATAAAAGTAAAAAAAAGGGGAAAAAAGGCACCTTTTTCGGAATTCGCAGTGGCCGACGACGGCGGCGGCGGACGACGGTGGTCGGCTGGAGCTCTTACCGGCGACCAGACTGAGGAGGATAGAGAGAGAGAGAGAAAATAAGCTTTTTTTTAAAGCATGCAGGAAATGAAAAAAAAAACAACTGTTTGACTTATATAACGGTACCAAAACGGTACTGTTTTGGCCCTCCCCCCAAGGCGTAAAACAACGTCGTTTTGGGGTGGAGCGGGCCGACCCGACCTGTCTAGCCTGGGATCTGCGTGTTTTGAAGCGGAGGGGTTATTTGCGCTTTTGGCCCCTCCGCTTTTTCATGACTTCGCAATTAAGCTTTTGTTAATTTTAATCTTACCCTGAAATTTATTTCGTTTTCAATTTGGTACCTATGTGAACGACGCCGTTTTAAGGGGTCAGGATATTTCCTCCTTTAGACCCTCCTGGTTTCTTGCGTGTCAGTCCCCTTTTCTTTTATTTATTTTAAATTCGCCTCAAAAATTCCATTTTCAATCCAATTTCGTCCCTTTTTCACTTTTTTCTCATTATTCTATTTTAATTTTAATATTATTCATAATATTATATTTTATTATTGTTATTATGTTTGTATTTTTTATTTATTAGCATTCTATCATTATCATTTTTATACTTATACATATATATGTTATATAGTTTTATTATTAGTTTTTAGTATTATTGTTCTTATTAATGTATTCGCATATCACATATGTATTCTTTTAATATATATACATTATACTCCATATTACGCGTATATATTAATATTATATTACGTATATTTGTTCTTCTTAAACATTATATATATATATTTTTTATGTATATTATGTCTATATTTTAATATATTATGTATATTTTATATATTGTGTATATATTACATATATACTTTTAATATTATCATATATTTATTTTTAATATATATGTATATATTTATGAAATATTATTAATAATTGTTTTTTTTACAATGTTATCATTATTATTGTATTATTACTATTATTATTATTATACCTTTTATTATTATTACTACTGTATTATTACTATTATTATTATTACATTTTCTTATTATTACATTTTCTTCCTTTTGTAATTACTTATACTGTAATGAACCGAAAGTTACGGTATCGGAAATTGAGTCTTGAGTACTGTTTCCGTGAAATTTATTCATGAATATTTATTAGAAATATTTATGGATTATAGTTGAATGGTTATTTAGTGTTTAATTAAGTGAAGTAGCTTGAATTTAGTTTAAAGGATTAAATTGCATAAGGAATAAAAGTTTAATTATAGATTAAAGAAGTAAAAGGGACTAATCTAGCAATTAGACCCTAAGTGCCATGTGTGTGAATGTATGATATAACATGTGTAATAGTTGGTATATATGTGTAATAGCTATAAGATATTTTATGTTATAGCTATTACACATGTTAATTTTATATTTATTATAGGTTAATAATAATATAATATAGTATAATGAATAAAGAATAATGAGTAAAGAATAGAAAAGTTATAGAGAGCAAACGTGAGAAAGAAAGAAAGAAAGAAATAAAGATAGAAAGACTAACAGAGAGCAAACGTGAGAAAGAAAGAAGGAAAGAAAGAAAGAAATAAAAAAGGGAAATTTGAGGATTAATGCCCTAAAGTTTGATTGGTAAGTTGTTTTAGCTCATTTTCCTATGATTTTTATGTTTATGGATGCCTAATTCAAAGTTCTACATGTATGAGGTTAAAATGAAGAAAAATAGAGAATTTTTAGATATTGATTTAGTTGAATAAATTGAGGTTTTATGGGTTAAATTGATAGAAATTGAAGTTAGAAGTGATTAGTTAAAGGAATTTCTAAGTTAGGTTTAAATAGGGACTAAGTTGAATAGAGCTCAAAATTTATGTTTTATAATGAATTTTATGAGTTAGAAATTGTTAATGAGTTGATTAAAAGAGAATATGAAGCTTAAGTTAAAGAAAAAAAGATTAGTAATGGAAAAAGGATGAAATTGGAATTTTTGTTAAAGTTTGGTAGAAAGTGAAAATGTGTTTTATGAATTAATATATTGATGATTTTTAATTGTATGATTGTTAGTAGCAAACGTAGCACCGGATACATCATCAAAGAAGGGAAAAGAGAAAGTGAACGAAGATATCGATTAAATTCGATAAATAGTGGTTTGTATTTCTATAAACCGAGCTTAATCGTTATTGCTATATTTGATATTTATATTGTATGAAAATGTGAATGAGGTAAGTATTTTTACCATATTGAAATGAATGTGATTTTGAATACCCTATTAACAGTGTCGGGCTAGTCGGATATAGTTGACATGTCATAGGAATTGGAAGTATTGGGATATTCCGACATTGAGTCAATGAGACACTATGTGTCGACTACTGTTAAAGTTTCGAATTTGTTCCGATGAAGTACTTTGTGTACTATAATGTTAAAGTTCCGGATTTATTCCGATGAAGCACTATGTGCTTATCCCGGAGTGTGGGTTGGATCCGTGTATCCGTCAGTGTCCGAGTTATGTTAATAAGGGTAAATAAAGTAAAGGTTATTAAAGTACTGATTGATATTGAATAATAGCAACAATGTGTTTGAATTACCATGTTTTAAAGTTGATTAAGCTATTGTTTATAGAAATACCACTGAGAGTATTCTCAGCGTACGGTTTGTTTCCGTGCGCAGGCTAGGTACGAAAGTATAAGGACTCAGCATACAAGCCGATCCCCAAACTCAAATTGGTGAAGTTTCTATCTTTTTGGAAAATGGCATTGTACCTAGGATGTCTTTTGGTCATTTTGAAAGTATCTAAGTTGTTAAGTGATATTTTGGTATGTTTTGTAAATGTTACCAAAACCTTAAGTATGGTATGTTTTGATATGTTAGTGAAGAGTAATAAGAGGAAGTGTTGGTAAATATTGTAGAGAGAAGAAATGAAGATGTTATAAACTTAGTTATCAACATTTTATACTAAAACAGATTTGGACAGTAGCGGTAGTCCAACTTTGAAAATATACCAAAAATAATATAAAGTGAATTAGATAATGAATAAAATTTGTAATTGAAGCTTAATGAATCTATTTTTATATGGAAGAAATAAAATAGGTAAAAGAGTTGTATTTTATGAGATATTTACGTTTTGGTGAAACAGGGTTAGAACAATTTTTGGATTCCCTGTTCTGACTTTAGAAATTCACCATAAATTGTGTATTAAGAATTAGGACTCAAGCTTTATTTTTATGGATTTCTTATTGAGTCTATTTTTAATTGAAGCAAATGACATAGTCATTGGATTTCTGTACAGGAATAAATTTGATTCGTAGTGCACAAGGGTCAGAGTAGCCGAACCCTGAAACAGGGGAGACTTTTTCTAATAAACTGTACTAATTGGCCTGACCAAAAATTCTAGAAAAAAATTAGTAAGTAGATATATGAGTCTAGTTTCAGGAAAAATTTATGGAATTAGATTTCGAGTTTTTTAACTCGAGATATGATTTTTTTAGCGACCGTGACGCAGATGGATAGTTTACTACGAAAACTGTTTAAGTGCTAAGATAAGTTTTGTAATGTCTCCTGCTCGACTCCGGCGACGGTCTCGGGTAGGGGGACGTTACATATACGCTATTATTTTCATACTAACTAATTTAATATATATATATTAGCACACGTATTTGGTTATATATCACTACTCTTATTATTATCGTTTCATCACATATTTATTTATATCCTTGTAAATAATTTCGAACCTTAAATCATTCATTATTTGTATTATCATTATTATTACTAATATTAATAATCTTATCATGACAATTATTATTACTATCATTAGTATTATTACATTTTACTACCATTATTATTATTTATATTATTATTATTATCGTTTTCGTTATCATTGTCATTTTTATTTTACCATATTTTATTTATTTTTATTTATTTATTTATTTACTTTTGTATTCGATTATTTCATTTTCCTCATTCATTTGTTTACATTTACATATTACTAAGCTTTGCTATTATTTCATCTTTTATAATTGCTCATATTACTGTTTTTGACACTGTCGCACCTATTATTATGTTATTATACATATTAATACCATAATTTGCTTTTATGTTTTACTATAAATCACGTTATTTTTTACTCAATATGTTAAAACAATTCTTTCATAAAAGTAATATCTTGTATTAGGTAATTCGAGATAATCATGCCCTAACTTACTGGGTTTCGATTTTTCTCATTTAACCTAAATAACAGAATATTCTTTTAAATCGCTATACGAGTTTTAAAGAAATACTTATTTTCGGGGATACGAGGTGTGGTGCCCTAACTTACCGGGTATGACATTTTATTACCTCGAAATAAGATTTTTCACAAATAAAGGCATTATTCGGTGTTCAGAAATTCGAGAAAACGTGCCCTAACTTACTGGGTTTCGATTTTCCTCGTTCACTTTAACTAGCCGAATGTCCTTTTAAAAGGAGTTAAAATACATTAATTTTAAATAAAAGGCAAGCTTAGTCTCAAAGTTCGAGATGTCATGTCCTAACTTACTCGGTATGATATTTTATTAGTTCGAGATGAGAGAGTCCTTAACATCCGTTTTAATTTATTCAATCATTTTTAAATTAGCATTAATACAAAGAGGGATCGCATTTTAAATTCTTTCAAGTTTTAGATTTTCGACACTGAGACACTAATTAATCAACTAGGTACCAATTTTGGGCGTATTGAGGGTGCTAATCCTTCCTCGTGCGTAATCGACTCCCGAACTCATTTTTTGATTTTCGTAGACCAAAAATTATCGTTTTAGTAAATCTTAAACTTTATTAAAATGATTAATTTAAGGTAATCCGATCACACCTCATCAAAAAGATTGGTGGCGACTCCCGTTCTGTCATTTTCGTTTCCAAAGTCGATTTTCGTTTTTCCAAAAAAATGGTTTCGACACACTTGATTTGAAAGGCCTTTCTTAATCATCATGGTCATGGTCATCACTAACGAAATCAAGATACCAATTCGTTGAGTTTTTAGTGGTTGATGCCCAAAGATGTGTGTGTGTGTTTTTCTTAGTTATGATAGTGATTTAGGATCAAATGTATGATTTAATCTTCAATAAGGTGGGCATAACATTTTTTCCAATAATGGTACGTGGGGGGCTTCCATCCCGGTCTAGCTTGGGTTTCTTCTAAGCTTAGATTCATTGTATAGGCTTTGAACTTGTGTGAGCTGGGGTTGGGCTTAAGGTTCATTGTGCTTTTATGTTTTCTTATATCTGTTCTTTTCAATATCGTCTATTGTAAGAGTGAAGTGATGTTATGCACATGAAGGTCAAACATATATATATTTTTTGTCAACATGGGCAATTGCTGAGTTTCGTGTCAAAGGTCATGTCATGTGTCGTATTAATTTAATTTAAGTCATGGATTGCACATTCATCCTCTTCATAATTTATAAAATCACGAGATGTGATGGCACATGCACCCAAACGCAACCGTCCATTGTTCATCTCCACAAAAAAAGTCTTGATATTCAATCAATATATTATGGGATCTCAAAGATCATATGCTAAATAATGTCGAATATTGCATATGCAATGCATGTGATAGAGAATTGCACCGTCTTAAAAATATAGAGAGAAGTATACATATTCTTCCAAGATTTGATGAAAAATAAAATATATATTCCAATCCATGCTACTTTGTGTTTACTACTTAGTGTTGATATTCACTAAATTCTTACTTTTCCAAAGAATATATATGTTTTATATTTTGAATTGAATAATCTTGTTTAACCATGTAACTAATAGAATAACTTTTACTGGTGATATAAAGGTTAAATTAGTTTAACTTTTATTTAATTTTTTCGGTACAATCAAATATTATAAATAAAAAAGTTTAAACATAAAATTTAATTCTCAAATCAACATGAACCCAAAAATGTAGTTGGAAGTCTCATCAAGTGTAGTAAAAGGGGATATCAAAGCTCCTATCTACTTAATCTTTTTCCTTCTCGGTCTTCGCCACTATTTGAATTCATGCTAATTATACTACCATTTTATTCGTAGGACAATTCTTAAGGAAGTGTTTAAATGAGTAATTTTCAAATTTTTAAGACTTTTACAATGTTAAAATATTATTTTATTTGGATAATTTTTTTTAGAAAAACATAGATTATATATTGAAATTTGATAAGTTAAAAAAAGTATTTATAAAATAAGAGTAATGATATTAAAAATAATATAAAAATATAACATGAGTATCATTATTAGTTTTGTAAAAATATATAAATAATTTTAAAATATAAAATACAAAAAAATATATTATATTTTTAATTTTATAGTGAAACTATATAAATTAAATAAATTTATAATTTATTTTGAAAAGTTATTTTTTAGGTGAAATCTAAATAGAGAATTTGAATAATTATTTTTTTTACCAAAACAAATAATATATTTTTTAGAGTATGTTTTGGACAATATAGAATTTATGTAAAAAAGTGTAATTACTAGTGTAATAATTATTTCATTTGTAATTATAAGTAATTTTAATTTCTAAACCATGTTTAACTATTAGAGTATAATTATATTGGAATTTGAAATTAAAAAATGAATAAAAAAAGTTTGGAAACCATCATAAAAAGTTTGGAAACCATCATACAAGTCAAATAATAATTGGATTTAAGTGTAATCAATTGTAATTACAAATATGCGTGACATGTTTGAATAATCATTATAAGTAGTGGGTGTCATTGAATTTAGTGTAATTCAGTTACACTTTCTAATTCTTAAATGAGTTTGAAAATTGGAGTAATTATGTAAATAATTATAAATAATTACACTCAAATCAAATAATCATATAATTTTTCATACATATTCGTGCTTGATTTAAGTTTTAATAAATTGTTTCTATACAATAATAATAGCATTTTAATTTTAAAATATAATTATAAGTTATTTTGCTAATAATTAATCCAAAAATTTTATTATTAAGAGATAATTTTCCAAATATTTCAAGTTTCCCCCTACTCTCAACCTATAAAACTTACTTTATATTTTTAAAGGAGGAGAAATATCACCAAAGTCTCACCACCGGATGCATTTGGGTGCACCTTCAATGGAGAAATACCACTCCAAATTACAGTTGTTGAAACTTTTTTTTTGAAATCGACTTTTATTTTAAAACGAAAAGATGTGGGAGTCGCCACCAATCATTTTTATGAGGTGTGATCGGATCACCTTGTAATTTTAATGAAAGGTTTGATTTATTAAAACGATTTTTAGTCTACAAAAATTTAAGAAATGAGTTCGGGAGTCGGTTACGCATGAGAAAGGATTACCACCCTCATGACCTGCAAAATTGGTACCTAATTGATTACTTGATGTCTTAGTGTCAAAAATTAAAAATTTGAAGAGAATTTAAAACTCAATCCCTTTGTATCAAGACATTTTAATAGAAAAGGCTTTATTCCGAATTAATCGAGAAGAAGGATCATGTCCCGTGAGTTAGGACACAACGCCTTTAGTTTTCAAAAACCAAAATAATCACCGTTTCGATCGTTATTTCAATTTTGTTTTTTGTTATTTCAAATAGGATATTCGATTATTTCAGTTCTAGGAAAATGCCATACTCCGTAAGTTAGGAATACAACTTCTTCAAATCTAAAAACTAATGGACATTACTCAGTTTTGAACATTTTATACGTTACAAAAAGTGAAGATAACCCCTTTTTTGAAATGATATATATATTTTTAAACAAAAATGAGTGAATAAACGAATTGATAAATGATGATAGTAATGCAACTACAATAATAATGAGATTATCAATTTTATAATAATAAGTAAGTAAAATAATGATAATAACAAGGATAAAATAGGATAACATGTATAAATAAATGATATAGTAGATTGATAAAATAAAATAAAATGGCTATATGGGTAGGATATTAGAATAATAAAATATAAATAAATAAAAGGATACTATAATAACAATAATGTAATCATAATAATAAAATAGATAAGGTAACTTAAAATAAAAATAAAAGGAAGATGTATGATTAAAAAGACATGATATGAAAGTGCCAAAAATAATAAAGAAATAATAAAATAACAAAAAATAAAATATGAAATAATAATGACAATATGACAAAAAATGTTCAAATATGAACAATAGAAATTTTAAAATAAATGGCAAGGCAATAATAAGTAAATAAATAACTAAATAATAATATATAAAAAAGTCTAGAAAGGGTTGAAATTAAATAAATAAAGGATTAAATCAGAATTAAAATGAAATTAAGAGCCTAACTTTTAATAAATGAATAAGTAAATAAGGACTAAATCAAAATTCAAATGAAATTTAAGGGGATAAATTGTAAATTAAAAAAAGACAGAATAAATGACCAAAACTGAACGCGCGAAAAAAAGTAGGGATCAAATGGGAAATTATTCCCAAACCCCCTAAACACACTGTTCCAAGGGACCAAATGATCAGAGGACCAAAATAAAAATAAAATAAGATTAAGTGGATAAATTTAAAAGAGCAAAAAGATTGAAAATAGGACTAGATTCAAAAGCCTTTAAAAAGCGGAAGGACCGAAGTTGCAAATAGACCCTTGCTGCGAAAACACGCAGATTCTAGGGTGGGTCGGATCGTTTTGGCATATCATGCCTGAAATGATGCCATTTTGGGGTTTAAAGAACTAGGCCAAAATAACGTCGTTTCCACTCCCTATTTAAGTAAAAGAAATTCCAAATAAAAAAAACATTTTAGCCAATTTTTTAAAAAAATTTCTGAAACCCTTTTTTTTTCTCTCCAAGCCTCCCCATGTCTGGCCCCGAGGTCCGGCGAGTTCTTGCGGCAGTCGCCGGCGACAGGCTCTGCCGTTCTCAGTGGCCGAAAGATGCAAAAACATCTCATTTTTTGGCCTTTTAACTCCCAAAACCGAAATCTGGGATCGATTTTCTCAGAAACTTGTTAAAAATTGCCAAAAAAACAAAAGAAAACAAAAAAACCCTTCGATTTTAGGGTTTTAAGAAACTTTCCATCATAAAAGGGGTCACCTTTGATCGGTGGTGACAACCTCAGCCGGTCATAGTGGTGGAATACGAAGCGTCATGTATGTTTTCAACTTTTTTTTAATGTTTTTATTTATATAAAAAAACATATTCGCAAAAAAAAAAAGAAAAAGAAAAATCACTTTCGAAATTTTGTATTCTGTTTGTTTGATTACTTTTTTTCCCTTTGAAATACATTGTGTAACACCCCCTACCCGTATTCATTGCCGGAATAGGGTACGAGGCAATACCGGAGTTTACTAAACTTTTTCAGATAATTTTGAGTCATTTATTATTCATATTTTGAAATAATCATAACGTCTCTCTATTGGGCCCTCGAAGCCCAAAACATACATTAGAAACCAACTGGAATAAAATCGAGATCATAAAAAATTTCGCAAAATCTTAAATTATATTTTCATCTAAGTACTTACCATTTCAATGCTCCTTATAATTAAACATGTTACTATTCAATCAATAGCTTGGCACTTGTCTAAGCGTCAAACAACAACATTGTTAGTATACTTGCACATATTTCATATAAATTCAACATTGATATACCTATTTTCTCAACAAATCACACTTGAGTTTAATAATAGTCTCAACTTACATAATTTCCTTGTATCAACATATCAAAGATAATTATATATGTACATGTCACAAAACATATTATTATCTTACTGTTTCTTTATAAGCATATATCATTCATTTCGTTATGTCAATATTTCATGCACCATCATTTCCTTATATCTTGTATATATTTATTTCGGTAATAGTTCGTATTAAACTTAACATAAACTAAATTCCATGTACCTATACTTATTTCATTTATCTATCTTCTTAATTATTTCATACAACTATTTTGTACGTATATTTCCATATGACCAATTCCTGTAAACATTTCATACAAACATTTCATATAACCATTCCATCTGATACATATTACCTGAATATCGATTGTTCAATAGATATCTTGGCGTTTCTCTTCCTCGATCTTATTTATCTTCGACATGATGTCATAGTATCTTTCAACTATGGTTTTACTCGTTTTCTGTCATGTTGCCATGGTATCTTTCAACCATGGTCTTACTCATTTCATGTCAGGTTGCCATGGTATCTTTCAACCATGGTCTTATTCATTTCATATCACGTTGCCATGGTATCTTTCAACCATGGTCTTACACATTTCATATCAGGTTGCCATGGTATCTTTCAACCATGGTCTTACACATTCCATATCAGAGAGCACACTCCTGCGAACCTCATCCTTATAGTGGGATTACCAGTCCAGGCTAAATCCCCTGTAATATAAACTCATAGAGTATTGTTGGGATTACCAGTCCAGGCTAAATCCCCTGCAACGACAATTAATCTAATGAGCTTGGATTTGGATTACCAGTCCAGGCTAAATTCAGACCCTAATTCGGATTACCCGTCCGGGCTAAATCCATTTTCCACATATTCTTCGGGAGGGCTATATCAGGATAGGATCACCCGTTTGGGCTAGATCCTTTTTATCGTCAATTCCCTTTCAGAGATCCATCGAATTTTCCTTTCATTCAACCGGGATTTTTTCCCCTTTTTTTTTCAAATATATCAATGTTTCATAAATTTCCATATAATGAACATTCAAATCATATTCATATAAAAAAACATACATTTCAAGCATTTAAGAATAGAATTCAAGTTACACGAACTTACTTGGCGAAATTGCAGAAATATTAAGATTAAGGGGCATTTTGGTAATTTACCATTTTCTCAATTTTCACCCGATCTTAAATTGAAAATTTCATTCAATTTATTAATTTAGATAATAAAAAAAATTCATTCCCTTCAATTTGGTCATTTTTGACATTTTTACAAAATTACCCCCTAAAGTTTTACTTTTATTCAATTCAGTCCTTAAGCCTAAAACATGCAAATTAACCATGCTAGCTGGATATTCATATATATTTTCCTCCTCCTCCTCTCCATTCCACATCCTTAATGTATATAACACACTTGTAAGTAACATTATCTATAATCTTTATTATTTACTTTTATGAATATTCAAACTGTCTATCTGTATCATAGTCACTAAATTATTTATATCTGGAGCTACATAACTCCAAATTAAGATCCGATAATTTTCCCTAAAACTAGACTCATATATATTCTTACCATAAAATTTTCAGAATTCTTGGTTTAGCCAATAAGTACAGTTTATTCTTTAAAGTTACCCCTGTTCTGCTGTCTAACAGTTACGACTCTTCTTCACTAAAAATTAATTATATTCTCGTACAAGATTCAAATGATGTTTTTGTTTGTTTCTATGGAAAATAAGATCATTAAGGATTCTAAACATATAAATTTAAACCCATAATTATTTTTATCCAATTTTTTATGATTTTCCAAAGTCAAAACAGGGGAACCCGAAATCATTCTGACCTTGTCTCATAAAATTTATTATATCTCATGATTCAAAATTCCATTGCTTACATCGTTTCTTTTATAAGAAACTAGACTCAATAAGATTTAATTTCATATTTTATTCATCCTCTAATTAGATTTATACAATTTTTGGTGATTTTTCAAAGTTACACTACTGCTGCTGTCCAAAACAGTTTTAGTGAAAAATGTTGATTTCCATTTTGCCCCAAATTTCACAGTTTATACAATTCATTCCTTGCTCAATTAACCCCTCAATTGAGCTAATTTTTATCAATTAATGCTTTAGTCTATCATTTTAAACTTCTTCATAACCCCTAAAAATCAGAACTTTAGCATTAGACATTAATTCCAAACTCTTTCTTAATTATGTCCTAAAATGAATTTCCATCAATTTTACTTGATAAAATCATTATATACCAAAATTAAAGCTTCAATTCTATGATTATTCATCATATTATTTTATAAATCATCCATAAAAACTTTAAAAATTAGCCATGGAATCAAAAACTAATGAAATAGTAAGTTGGACCCAATTGTAAAATTCCAAAAATATAGAAATTTCAAGGAGAAAGCAAGAATTAAACTTACATGAAGCTAGAGTATGAAAACCAGCTTGAACCCCCTTCCATGGCTGTTTTTCAGCTGATGAATATGAAGAGAAATGAAGAGAATTCTAGATATTCCAATTTAGTCTCATTTTTATTTAGCTAATTTTGGCAATTTTCTAATTTTGCCCTTATTTCACCCATTTCTTGATTTTTCTCAGCTATTGCCGCCCAAAATATCTCCTTTGGGCTTATTTTCACTTTAGGTCCTTCCTCATTTGACAATTGAGCTATTTAATCCTTTTAGCAACTTTTACACATTTTTCAATTTAATCCTTTTTATTTAATTGACCACCCAAACGTCAAAATTTTCTAACAAAATTTTAATACTACCTTATTGACATTCCGTAAATATTTATAAAAATATTTATGGCTCGGTTTATAGCATCGAGATCTCGATACCTCTTTTTCTCAATTTCTTGACCAAATAAATCTTTATAAAACACAATTTACTATTCCAAAAATCTTTTAAAAACTACATTTGGCTCGTAAATATTAAATAATATAATCTACGAGTTCATTTTTCGGATTTGATGGTCTCGAACCACTATTTTCGATATCGTTGAAATTCAGGCTATTACACATTGTGGATCCGACTTTTATAGCCGTTTATACATATTTTCATCTTTTTTTTACTATTGTTTATTCCTATTGTTTTTTGTTGTCATTGCGTTTCTGTTTCTGTTCTTTGCGTGTTGCATTTTTTGTGTTTTTTTTTTGCAGGTGGTGGTTGATGGTAACATAAGCAGACAAGGCATCAGACCTCAGGCGATGAAACCGCTGGCAAAGTGGAGGCAACAGCACGTAGGCTAGTGTTTCTGACTTTTCTACAAATAGTTTAGATTTTTGGGCTTATCGGGTTTTTGGCTTGTAATTTGGGTAGTGAGCTTTAAATTCGGGCTTGTATTTTGGGTTGACATTGTAATTGGACTTTGGACTTTTATTTTAGTTTTTTATATGTTTGGTTTTTGTTTAGGCCCGGGCTAAATTTGCCTATTACAACACTAAATAGTTAACTAGACCGTCAATGGAGGGAGAAAGTTCTCCTTTATTCCTTGTCGAAACCCTATTTTATTTTGAAAATAATGGGGATCGACTTTAAAAACCGAGTGTGGAGTCGCCACCATTCTTTTGATTTAGGTGTGATTGGATCGCCTATTAAAATGCTTTATTTAATGAAAAAAACAAAGTAAATTTGGTTTAGCTAAAAAAACGGGTTCGGGAGTCGGTTACGTATGAGGAAGGGTTAGCACCCTCATTACGCCCAAAAACTGGTACCAAATTGATTTGATGCTGTCCTTAAAGATTTAAAAGAAAAGATTTTTTGAAATATATAAAAATGTTTAAATAGTTCAAGTTGGTGATCGAAAATCTCTCGTTCCAAAGATATGCGGTTTCATACCCAGTACGATTGGATATGATCCCTTATACCTTTAAGATGTGATCAATTTTCGACTTTTGAAAAATTATAAAAGAGGTTATCTAAATATTTGGTTTTTCGGGAAAGTCATACCCAGTACGATTGAGCACAACTCTCCCAAATTCCCCAAACACTAGATATTGCCTTATTTCGAAACCTTGAATAACAAAAATTTAGAAATTCGTTTAAAAACATGTTTACTCATTTTAAAATTGATGAAATATTTAATACATTGTAAAAAAATATAAAACAATATACTCAAAATACAAATAACCTTGTTTAACAATCATTGTAAAAAAAAACAAAACTTTTAAGCATGGAAAATGAATAATTAATATAAAGTATCATACATAATTATAACACAAAATAAAATGATGTACAAAATGTGCATAAAAAAATGAAGAATTATATAGCATATATAAGTTGACACATTTACATAAAACTTGGGATATATATTTATTGAAATAGTTATTATAAAGTTCAAATCAAATTATGTATAAAATATTTAAAACACAAATTTATTCAAAAATTTATAATTCACAAGATAATTTAAATAATATATTATGTATGAAGGTATAACAATATATGATATAAAATAATATACAAAATCAATTTATGAAATCTTTATAAACATTGGGTACAATTATTTAAAAAAAATCAAAATTAATAATGTATATAAAAAATAAAGTAATGCTATATGAGTAACCAAATATATATATAAAAACATAAAGACTTGCGAATTAAACATAAATTAAGAAATATATAATTCATGTATATAAATATATTAACAACACTTATTAAAAAAAATATTACAACATGCAAAATAATAGTTATTATAGAAAACTTAAACCAATGATTAACATATCAATACATAAAAAATATTTAAAGAAATAGGATACACAATGTCAAAAGAATATTCTAAAAATAATTATACAAATGCAACATACAGAGTTATTAACATAAATTAAAGCATTTACATATTAAATGTATTCTAACTCAACTGATTATACAAATATAAGACTCAATTAAAAATGCATCAAGATGAAATGGATAATTTGTAAATAAAATGATCATAAAATAAATCAATGCATAACATGCCTAAATATACAGGGATTAATATTGCAAATCTTCCCAAGTCTAAATCACCTCACTGCGTCATGAATTTAAATGAGAATGCAATCAAAACAGTAAGCCAATTTGAAGAGCAAAGCAAAGCAAAGCATGCAAATGGAAAGGATTGAACGCGCAAATTTCCCTTGCATACAAAATGGCGCATATCCGGTTCATATTTCGGGTCAATGCGCGGACCCCCTTTGCTGGCAGACGACACCGTTTCTTCAATAGGTTATTTAGAACCTTTTTTTTTTTTGGAAATCCTTTTTTTTGAAAATTTTAGATTCTGTATGCGTATTGTGTATTCAGTGAGCGTCCCTCTGCAGGTACATTCGATGGCTTTTTATAGCCAAATTTACAGAGTAAATAAAAAATAAAATTACATTTTCCTGCTGTCATTTGCTGTAAATTCTATTAGCTCCTTCTTCTCGTGTGTTCCGTTACAGGAGTAGCCGTACGAACGGAGACGCGCGCGAGGAACTAGTGGCGCACGTGTGGTGCTGGAGACCGACTGCTAGTTGCGGCGTGAGGGGAGATGGCTAGCTGCTGGTGTTTTCCAAAAGCCTCTAGGTTTTCTAGTGTTTTTTAATTATTGGGCCTTTTTCTGGTCATTTTGGGTCTCGGGTTTGGGCCCGAAATTTTGTAAATGGGTTAGGTTTGTATTAATAGATTTGGGTTTAATTTAATAGGTTATGGGGATAAGTTTATTCAGTCATGGACTGTTTTGGACTAATGGACTTTTATTGTTTTTATTTTGGTTTATTTTTTTTATTTTTTTGGTTTTTTTGGTTTTCTAACAGGCCCGGGCGAAATGGGCCTATTACATTCCTCTACTGTTTTTTCTTTTTAATTTATTCAAATTTACTAAAAAATTAAATTATTTATTTTAAAATTTAAATCTTAACAAAAATAGTTTCAATACTTATTAATTATTATATATTTCATTATTAAATGTGTTATACCATCACCTGACTGGATACTTGCGAACGACCCTCCATCTTGTATCGTCCGAATGGTCACTCAGTGATTGACTACCTGCATGCCTCATGCCTTTCGCCTTGTGCCATTCATTATTAATGGATACGCTCTCCTTAAAGAGAGGCCTCCCATGAATCACTCTACCTTCCATCGCATCCCTACCTTAACTTGGGCTCTCCGTTGGGTCCATACCTCCCCTATAAATACCCCAAGATACCACTTAGTAGGAGGATTCCTCTCCTCTCCTCTCCAAAACCCTAATACACTAAGCCCTTTATAACCTCTGCTTAAGCATCTTTATTTTTTTTGACTCTTGACCCAAAAATGGGTGAACCGACCTTTCCTGTTATCGCATTTCTCCTCTTTCTCCATCTCTGTTGATATTGTGTATCAAAAAAATGTAAATATTAATTTTTTTATCATTATAATATTAGAGAATGAAAGGAAAGAATTTGAATTCACATAATCTAAACGTAGAACAAACATTTAATCACTACTCCAAACATATATTAAAAAATATTAATTATTCATTATCCATACATTTTAATATCTTTTAATTTATTTTAATTATAATTCATCTCACTTCTAGTCTACTTTGACGACAACAATACTCGATTTCATTCTTACAACTCATGTCATCACCATATTTATAATATTTTTAAAATCAATCTCTTGACCCTAAAATAGGGTGGAACAAATAAAAAATTGATCCAAATTATTGTTTTTTATTCAAAAGTTAAAAATTGTAGTTATTCGAATCGAATTAATTTTTATTTAATTTCTTTCTAATTAAATTTTTATAATATAAAAAATATTTTATATATAAATGATTAAAAAATTAACTAAAAATTTGATTAAGGCAAGCGCACATATCAATTAATAGTATAGTTACAAGTGAGCAAAGATATAGTTCCCACGAGGACTAAAAATATCAATAATTACCATCTTTCTACTATTTAACCGAATAATTCAAATGATTGATTAAAAGCTAAAATTAACTAACGAATGCGGCAAAGAACAAAACACGAAAATAATCGAATAACAACCAAAAAAATGAAACAAGACTCATGTAAGAATCCGCCTAGATTTCATTTGTCACTATCAATCTAAATTAAACAATTTCTTTACTTAGCACATTGATTCGTAGAAATCCCTAAATTATGCTAATATCTCTTTCGAGCATAAGAGCAATTGACTTTAGGTTGATTAATTGAAATTATTTCTAATTAAAATTTCTATTATGGCATTAACTCTAATCTGGAAGATTTATGCCGCCTTATTTCTAGGATTGCATGCAACTCCACTAGATTACGCAAGATCTAATCTTAAACAGGGTTTATTCAACTATCGATTTAAGCACATCAAACAAATTAATACTCTAGAAATATCAAACCAAGAATTAGCACATATAATTGAAAACAAAGAAACTAAGCATTTATTACATAAAATAGAAATCAAACCACAAAATTCATCATAGGGTTCATCTCCCCTAGGTATTAAAAAATTAGTTCATACTCAAAAAGAGAAAAGTCAAAGATATAGTATAACCAAAAGAATAAAAGAAACTTGTTGTATTATACGTCGATAATGGTAGTAAGAATGATCGCAAAACAATAACAAAGAAAAATAAGAACATATAAATTTTATGTGGAAAACCCTTATTGGGAAAAACCACGGGTAAAGGAGAAGAAATTCACTAATCTTGAAAAACAACAATACAAGAGGTTTTCGACTACACACGTTTTAAGGGTTAAACAATTCTGTTATAATCGATGTCTAATAGAAGAAGCATAGTCCTATATGGATTCAACTTCTGTGGCATGGTTCGTACCCGCACTCCCGGTCGCACCCCCAGTCGAGTTTAATGGTGGACGGGGATCTGTGGCAGGCTACGGCCTTAAGCCTTTGACCTTCGATCTTTCGCCCCCATAATTCCCTTATTTTTCCTCTCTATTTTATTTCTTTAACAAGTGAGTTGCACCTCAAACTTTTCAGATCCGATCAAATGGGATTCGGGTACTTTAACAATCTCCACTTTGGCCCAAATTCTTGATGAACAACTTCTCCACCTCTTCCATGAAACCTTTTAAGGGGTATTCTTCAACAATGAACACTGACTAAGTCCAAGCAATACTCAAACTTGGTTATAGGAACTGACTTAGTCATTATATTTGTAGGATTATCACGAGTGCCAATTTTGCTCACAACAATATCACCATGAGCAATAATATCACGCACAAAATGATATCGAACATTAATGTGCTTCGTCCTCTCATGAAATATTTGATCATTCGTAAAGAAGATAGCATTCTGACTATCACAAAACACTGTACTGATCTGAAGGTCTTTACTGAGTTCACCAAAGAGTCCCTTTAACCAAGTGGCTTTCCAACTGATGATGCAACCTTTAATAGTAAATATGAGAGACCTTCTTTTATCAAGGTATCCAGGTATCCAACAAAATTAAAATTAATGTACCCAATGACTCCATCTCTAGTTCTTCCAAATTATAAGCAAACATCAGTGGTACCTTGTAAGTATCTAAAAATCCACTAAACTGCTTTCTAGTGTTTTTTATAGCGATTCGCCATGTATCTACTGACTACACTAATTGTATATGATAAATCTGGACGTGAGAAAACCATAGCATACATGAGAGATCCCGTTGCACTAGAATATAGAACCCGTAACATGTAGTCAATCTGATTATCTGATTACGGAGACAAGGCTGATGAAAGTCTGAAATGGGCTACTAATGGAGTACGAATAAGCTTAGCACTTTGTATATTGCATCTGCAAAGAACTTTCTCAATGTATTATTTTAAATTTAGGTACAATTTACATGCTTTTCTATCTCTGAGAATCTCTATCCCAGGTATCTTCTTTGTTGCTCCCAAATCTTTCGTCTCAAATTCTTTACTAAGCTGGGCTTTAACCTTTCTTATCTCTCATTTATCTTTGGTTGCTATAAACATGTCATCAACATGTCATCAACATAAAGGAGTAGATATACATATGAACCATCACTACTTTTCTTAAAATAAACACAACTACCAAAACCTTTTTTTTTTGAAATCATGAGTAGTCATAAATGGATCAAACCATTTATACCGTTGCCTAAGTGACCGTTTCAGGCCATAATGAGACTTTTTCAACAAGCAAGCATAGTCCTCCTTTCCTAAGACTATGAAACCCTCTGGTTGTTGTATGTAAATAGCTTCCTCAAGTTCTCCATAAAAGAATGTTGTTTTCACATCTAACTACTCAAGCTCCAAATCATACCTGGCCACAATACCAAGCAAGACTCGATTTGAACTATGCTTAACAACTGAAGAAAACACATCTGTAAAGTCTACACCTAGAATCTAACTTTCACCTTTTGTAACTAATATTGTTTTATACCTGGGTTCTTCAGCTCATGGAGTCCTTTCTTTCTTCTTAAACATCCATTTACAGCATACAACTTTTTTACCCTAAAGAAGATTTATTAGGCTCCATGTACAATTCTTAAGAAGTGATTTCATCTTTTTTGCATATCAATCATCCACTTGCTTGAATCTTTACAAGTAATTGTCTTGGAATAAGTAAATGACTCTTGATTTGCATCTATATCATCAGCCATATTTAAAGCATAAGCAATTAAATCAACCTCAATGAACCTCTCTAAAGGTTTAATTTCTCTTCTAGGTTTGTTCTTGGCAATAGAATATTATGGTGCTAATTGTGGTGAAGAATTAACTCTATTCTGAATTACTGTACTAACCTGAGGAGTAGACTCTATTATATATATTTTGAATCAATCTAAAGCTTCACCTGCATGTTTGATCTCTTCTGGACTTTATCAGAAAAGTCTTTAAGAGGTAACTTATTCATCATAGCAATCTTATAAAAATAAAATGTCTGCTAATTACAACTTTCCTAGTTTTCAGAACACCATAGCTTATACCCTTTAATGCCAGCCTTATATCCAAGAAAAACACGTTTAATACATCTAAGCTTCAATATACCATTATTAACATGAGCATACGCAGGACACTCAAAAATATTCAAATTAGAATAATCAGAAAGCATGATGTAGAGCCCACTTCAGCCCAAAACAACTTTAGTAAACAAGTGTTCGACAACATACATCAAACACTTTCCATTATTGTTTTATTAATTTATTTTGAAACACCATTTTGCTGTAGAGCACGACGAACTGTCAAGTGTCTCTCGATCTCTTCTGATTTGTACAAATTGATAAGTGTTAAAAGTAACATGTTTTAACCTTATTCTAATGTATTTTTGGGTGATTATCTGATGTTTATTGCGAATTTTATGTTCCTAATCCTTTAAATTCATGTTTAGATGCTTAATAAAGCACTTGGAAACAAAATGAGTGAAAATAGAAGTGTTACAATAAGCTACAAGAGCCACATGGGCTGAACTATTCTATACAGCCAAACCACACGCCCATGTGACCGACATGAGCATGTGGTAGACCGTGTCAATTTCATGGAATTGCGTACTGAACAATAAAAAATCATGATTTTTAGGTTTTTCAAGCATTCTAAGACGTATATATTGTCATATCCAAAAAATAAAGTTAGTAGAATCGAGTCAGTAAACCGGGGGTTGAGTCAGGTATTGAAAATTAGGGTTGTAAGTGGGAAATTAAAGAATTAAAGTTACATATTCAAGTTTTATTTTATTAGCTAGCTCAAAAAAAATAGTTTTAAGGTCTAATTTGAAAAGAAATATATTTTAATTAATTTAAGACTTATTTGAAAAAGGAAATAATTAGAAGTGAACTAAATGGCGAATTGCCCAATTTTTGAAAATTGGTATCCTGCATATAGCCATTCATGTCTTCCCCTTTTTTTTTAACCTCAAATCATTCAAAAGTTTTTGAAAACCTAAAACTAGAGAGTTCTTTCAAAATCAGTTCATTCCTTCAAATTTATTAACTTCCCAAACACCAAAACAACCTCAAATTTTGAAGGAAAATCACATTTTCTTCCCTAATTTCGTCATTATTCTTCTTGAGTTCAAATATCAAATTAGAGTTGTAGATCATCGTTTCTAACAAATTAAGTGATGCAGTCGTTGAGAGCACCAAAAATATCCTATCCCTATAAAATAATGAAAAGAATAGTATAAGGAAAGTAAGATCAAATCCTCAGGGACCGAATTTGCACAAGTTCTTGTTCCTCGAAATCCTGGACAAAGTTGTGCCCAAGAAAACCTGCGTACTTGGGAAAAAAAAGAATTTAAAGTTTGATTGAATTGAAATTACGAAAATTAAAATTAAAATTGTAATGAAAGACAGAGTTGAGAAAAGAGTTTTTATGGAGAGATTCCAGCCTCCGGTTGTCTCGATCCACCTTGAGTTCTATCATCAGCTTTTAGGTGATCCTTCTCGAACAGAATAAACTAGTTATAGTGGAAGAGGACGCCTACAACCACCAGCTCCACTTAGATTTTTAGACTTACTATTTAGAAGAATCTGACTCTAGCCAACCATCACTTTTGTAGGATTATCTTACATTAGATCATCACTTCTCAATGGCGAATGCGACGCCATTTTGTCTCTTGGGCTCAACAACCATTGACGTAGTAAGCTAACGAATCGACTGTGCAACCTTCCCAAAACATACAAAGTGGCCGCCTTTGCACAAGGTTAAAAGATTACTTTTAAAGGGACATGGACGAAAGCGTCAGTCCCATAGTGCAGAGAAGCGATGAATACTCGTTGAGAAGGCTAAGCGCAGATTCTAAGCCTCATGAACCCTTTTTGAAAATGAAATTTTTATTGAATAATATGAAAGGAAATAAGGCTAAGCTTTTTGGGAGAGGGAATGTTTACAGAAAAGATGAGTTAAATTTGTGTCACTCCATCCCTTATTTATAGTTGTAACACCCCTTACCCGTACCCGAGGCCGGAACAGGATACGAGGCATTACCAAACACATACGCAGTCATTCATACAAAAACCGAGCTATAAAATTTTTTCTTTAAAACAACCTCATTCATACATACACAATTTGTCTTGATATGGGCCTACGAGGCCCAAAAAACCATCGAAAGGGATTCAGAACTAAATTGAAGACTTTAGAAAAGTTTGGGAAATTTTCCCTAATATAGAGCCACACGCCCTTAGGAGACAGGGGACACACCATGTCCTCCAGCCGTGTAGCTCTCTGACTATGACGTCAGCATCAATTTAGGGTCACATGGCCTTATCACACGGTCGTGTGGCCAGATCGTGTGGTCAATTAAAATTAAATGAATTTTTCATAAAAAGGTGCAGACTTCACACGGCCAGGGTACACGCCCATGTGGGTAAGCCGTGTCTCTCACATGGCCAGGACACACGTCCGTGTCTTATCCCATGTGTTTACTACTGAGCATACTGACTTGTAAAAATTAGGGTACAGGGGACACATGGCCATTCAACAAGCCCGTGGGGCAGACTGTGTGTCACACACGGCCTAGACACATGCCTATGTGTCTACCATTGTAGACCATTTAAAGGCTATTTTCCAAGCCAACTGTCACCCTCAATCAACCATACATTCAAACATATTTCATGGCATGCAACATGACATATTTAGACACTCAAATATTCAACACAATGGCACTTTCACATCTTCATAATGTCATCCTATTGCACATAATTTTGTTACACCATTTAGAAGCATTCCGCACCAACTTCATGCATTATTAAACTTGTTATCATAACTCCAAATTAGGCATTCATGACTATAGTCATTTTAAGCCATTAAGTCATCCCTTTATCTTTTAGCATCTAAGCTATTCTTTATTATACATTCACCAAGCAATAACATATCACACCATCAAGACACTAACACATGCATGCATGGGTAATTAGATTACAATCTAATGATCAAATATAAGCCATATCACATGGCCATTACAAAATGAACCATCATCATCATAGGCCTTCACAATTTGGCCAAATAGCATGACACATATCACAAAATAACCAAGTCCCCTATACATGCCATACTTAAAATAACAATTTCACTATACCCAATAATCTTTTGATAGTGTGATCGAATACTCCGACAGCTTCTGATCCCCGAGCTAGCTTGGCGGAACTACAAATGATGGAAAGGAAAGGGGGTATGTATTAAAGCTTAGTAAGTCCACATGCAAATAATATGCAATGGTAGTGAGCAATCAACATGCAAAGACATAGTAAAATATACATAAAGATTATTCATCACTTAAACCTTTTGACTTACTTATCATAGTGCACATATACTTTCTCATCACAAACCATTCTTTACTAAGGCATTATTCATAGGTTTAGCGTACATACCTGTACACATCGTAGTATATCATATAACCATACCTCTTTAACATGCCCTCATCGGGATTTTCATCACATCCATTGTATTACTCGTTGAACACTCGGAATACTATTAGATACGTGGAAAACTTGCACATAAGTGCCACATATACATACATAGCCTAAGTTACCTCATAACATGTAACGCTCGCAATGGAGCTACTCACGGGCTGGCTCATAAAAGCTATCGGTCAAGGTGTAGCTACACGGGCTGCTCACACAAGCTGTCAGGTATCCGACCAACTCAAGGATTACCTAGCCACAGGCAGGACATACAAGACCATTGCTCGGAGCCCAATTATATGTATCGCATCCATAATGAACTCGGACCAACTCAACGAGCTCGGATGCTCGCATCCGTAATGAACTCAGACCAACTCAATGAGCTCGGATGCTCGGATGCCTCAACGAGTTCAGATTTCTAAATTCCTAGTGACATGTCACTTGTATCCTAGACTATTCCTAAGGTTCAAATGGGATTTTCCTCACTTGCACATGGCATACTTTGTCGTACTTGCTCGTGATGTCGTATGTAACGGCCAATTATCATTTATGCTTTCATAACAACCAATAAGAATATAACCCATAATAACAAGAAAACATTTATCACATAATATCAAAACATTAAAAACATGCTACAACACCAAATTATTTGCATATGAACTTACCTCGATACAAAATGATGGTAATCGAGCCTAATCGTCGTACACTTTATTCTTTTCTCAATCAAAACCCGGTTCATGTTTTTCTTGATCTATAATGCCAAGTCTAACTTGTTTATTAATCACATTATTCAAATCAATCCATAACTCATGCTTTGGTAAAATTATCTTTTTACCCCAAACTTTTCACTTATTCACAATTTGGTCCCTAGGCTCGTAAAATGAAATGCATGCATTTTCTTTGTTACCCAAGCCTAGCTGAACCTTTACTATGCTCATATCAGCCTATATTTTCCTTTATTTCACATTATCACTACTTACTTTTACACTTTTACAAACAAGTCCCCTTTTTAGGTGTTTTCACTAAAAATCGCTTAGTAAAAGATGTTTATCATGCATCAAACATTCATATTCCTCAATCAATCATCAAAATACAGGCATGTTACACATGGGTCAAATTTCATACAAGTACCCTAGCTCAAAAAATAGCTAAAATTGGGTGGATCATGCTTCAAGGACTTTAAAAATACAAAGAACATTAAAAACGGGGCTAGGGAACACTTACAATCAAGCTTGGAAATATTGAACAAAACCCTAGCTATGGCTATTGAGAAATTCGACTAGCACATGAAGAAGATGGACACATTTTTGCTTTGATTTTCCCTTTTTATTCTTTTAATTACCAAATGACCAAAATGCCCTTAGGATTTTTCTTTCAAAATTTTCCTATGCATGTCAATTTTTATCCAAAATTATAGAAATTGGTCAAATTGCTAATTAGGACCCTCTAATTCATAATCTAAAGCAATTTCATGCTTAAAGCTTCTAGAATGCAAGTTTTGCATTTTATTCAATTTGGTCCCTAAAATTTAATTTGACATTTTATGCATAAAGGCTTTGTTTGTTTAACAGGAAAACATTTCCCGAAAAATGTTTTCCTGGTTTTACGGTGTTTGGAAGCATGAAAATATTTTTCATTTGGAAAATATTTTCCAAGACAAGAGTAAAATCAACGCTATTTTAGGGAAAATGTCTTACAGGTTTTTTTTCGGTAATACATTTTCCATCTCTTTCTTCTCCGGGTAAAATCCTTCTCTCTTCCTTCTGTTCTTCATCTTCTTTCTCTCTTTCTGCAAATCTCATTCCTCTTTTTCTTTCTTTCTCAGGTAAAGGCAAATCTCATTTCTCAGGCAAAGGCAAATCTCTCTTTTTAAGTTATGGCATCTTCTTGTTCTTTTTTTTTGGATTTGGGTAAATTCATTGATTCAGGGTTTTGTCGATGCAAATATCATTTCAGATTTTTATGTTGGGTTTATGTTTGAGCCAAATTTCGTGAAGTACATGTTTAAGTCTTTGCGAGCAGTAGAGAAAGGTTTTTTTTCAGTCATTACAGTATCAGAGTCTCCATCGTTGTAACTAATGTCTTCAACTTCTTCATGGATACCTCTTAGAAATTCTACATCTTTACTGAGCAAACTTGTTAATTTCTCCATAACCAAACTCACAGCCACTTCAGCCATCACAATTTCATTCAAATCCTCGATACCACTCTGTCCACTTTTGGAGCTGATTTTTCAGTTCCCGCACCCTCAGTACCAGCTTCAAAATCATCTCATCCTTCTTACCTTGAGGGACTTACCCCCCAATGAATTACCAAATGGCATCCCAACATAGCTAACATTAGCAACCTTGAAATGTGAAACAGAGGGTACTACAATTGAATTGCTTTTGGCAGGCAATGAAAGGGAAAGCTTAGTATCAGTAGTTGATAGTGGAGGTGGATTATTCATAGGTAGTAATTTAGGTGGCATGTTTACTGGGTGAGAAATAGTCGCTATATCAGTCTTAGGTACTGCAGAAATATTACTATCATTATCTAAGCAAAATGATGTAGAAGAAGACGGACCCAAATTAGCCAAAAGATAACTCCCATTATCTTGAGAGACATTGACTTTTGATTAGAATTAGAACAAACGTGACAATTGGTTTATTTGCATAATCACAAAATATATCCTCATAGCCGGTAATGGAGTGGTCAGTTTTCATACAAATTAAGGTGTGTTTAATAAGTATTAATCTATGAAAACTGTCTATTTTAGTTGGATGATATCAACTTGTTTGATCCATTTCCTTTTAGTAAGAAAAAGACTTTGCAACATTTTAGGTGGCTATTATTATTAATGTTGCTTCCTTGCTTCTACCTACGAGTTGCAGCCACTACGACTCGATAATTCCTCGAGGAAGCATTGTTAAATAGGCTTATTATATTATCACCCGACATTACAGAAAACCTATGCTTTGTAATCTTGTTAAAACCCATGTTGCTGTACCTTAGGTTGGTTCTTCTTTATCGATTTCATTCTCTCTTTTTTTGTACAAAGATTATCGTGTCTATAGGGAATGCAGATTTTGGTGATCAATGAGCAAAAGGAAAGACTGTGTATATTTGATCTATTGGGTTTTTAGGATGATTGTAAAGAGAAATAGAAAGATTCACTACCCTATTTTTAGCATTTAACTGTATTTCTCTCTAAAGCAATGTCAATGGTTTTCTTGTTGCATATACAATTACATTTTACATAAATATTGTACAAATGTTTGAGCAGCAAAATGACTTTAAGATAATGGCACCTCACTCAAAAGAGAATTGCAGGAACTGTTGTGCTTTACTTGCATCAAACACATTCAATTATATGAATCTAGTTTATGTTAGTATATTGCCTAGTTGAGAAGTGAAGGGACGGTTTTGGGGTTGTGCAATTTTTTTTTATGTTTTTTCTTCTTGTGGTTTGAGCAATCACAATTTAGGCCTTCAAAAGCAATTTTTCCTTTGCATGAAAATAGTCGGGAACGGTAGGTAGAAGCAAGGAAGCAACATCAATAATAATAGCCACCTAAAATGTTGCAAAGTCTTTTTCCTACAAAGGAAATGGATCAAACATGTTGATATCATCCAACTAAAATAGACAGCTTTCATAGATTAATATTTATTAAACACATCTCAATTTGTATGAAAACTGACCACTCCATTACCGGCTATGAGGATACATTTTGTGATTATACAAATAATCCAATTGTCACGTTTGTTCTAATTCTAATCAAAAGTCAATGTTTGTTGTGATATTACTACTATAGCCTTTTATATTAATAGTAGAAGAATTGGAGATAGATTTTAATTTCTTGACCAAGATTAAACCTCCCAAACTGTTCATTTTAGCTCCCGATGACGTTTTATTTATGTTGAAAAGGTTAGATAACAATAATCTCCTCAACCAATTTTATTATAAAAAAATTATAATAATGCTATATTGAAAATGTTATTTTTTTAATTTATTATTGGTAAATAAAACAGTATATTAGTTTACATATTTGAAAGAAAAAAAGAAAAGAAAAAGGATCAACGTAACATGTTTAGTTAGCAACATTGAAAAAAAATTCTTTTTCCTTTTCTTTATTTAGGAATAGAAAATAAAATTGCAAATGCTTGAATTTTGTAGTATAAATGCCTTTTTTTAAAAAAAAATTTGAATAAAAATTTTATTTTAAAATATATTTTTCCTGCCACGTGTTGCATTGTAGTAATTGTATATGTTGATTAAATTTTATACCTTTTATGTTCAAATTCATGAACTTAGCATATTTTTCTCTTTTTTTTTTAAATATATATGACAATTTCTAGCATACGAATTTCACAGCTATTATGATTAGCATACGAATTGTGGGAAAAAAAATAAAATAAGATAAAGAACATAGAGATTTTACGTGAAAACCCTTTCGGGAAAAAACAACGGGCAGAGGAGAAGAAAATTCACTATGTCGAATTCGAATTTTTTTACAAGAGGAATAGACTATGTCTATTTATAGGCTTGTAAAGCCATATTCTAGTAAGATTGAAACACCTTATTCTAATCAATATCAAATAGATAGAATTTAATAAGGTTTAAAAAACCTTATTCTAAAATAAAATAAAAGAAGTGTAATTCTATATGGATTCTTCTTTTATTTTATTTGATCACTGTATTTTATTTAAAAAAGGATTCGTATCACTTAATTCTAACACGAATTTTGCAGCTATTATGATTAGCCAATAATCAGAAATATGTGTAGGATGCAAAATTTGTTCTATTGGGTACTACAGTTTGTGATGAATATGTTTTGAATTATGCCTTTTTTTGTTATTATTTAAGTTGGGGTTGGTTAGTTAATTTCATTCCCTTTAGTCATGGTAACTTTAGTAATTGCTTGAGAAACTTTCATATATGTATGTGTGCACTTTAGTCATGGTAACTTTAGTAATATTTTTGTGGCATTATTTTGTGTAGATGGATCGTAATCAAGATCAAAATGTAATTGTCGGAGTCGTGGCTTCAGTTTTAGCTTTTGGGGCTCTCTGGATTAAAAAATTAAAAATTAGAAAGGAAGTTGCTTCTCACCCTCGTGTGAATAGAGATTATGAAAGAGAAAATTATATTAATAGTATTTTATATAGTGGTGACTAGCATTGTATTGATGTGATAAGGATGAGACCAATAACCTTTTTTAATTTGTGTGATATTCTTAGTAGGAATAATTTGTTACAGTCAACTAAATCGGTGAATATTAGGGAGCAAGTAGTTATATTTTTACATATAACTGGTCATAATGTAAGGTTTCGAGTGATTGGATCTAGATATTATAGATCAATCGGGACAATTCACCATTACTTTAGGGTTGTATTGATAGCTATTTTGAAATTGTATAAGCTAGTTATTAGATTACCTGATGAGTCAACTCCTAGTGAAATCAGAAACAATCCAAGGTTTTATCCTTATTTTAAAGATTGTATTGAAGCATTAGATGGAACTCATGTTCGTGCATCTGTTCCACTTAGCATTCAAGGAAGATTTCGTAGTCGTAAAGGGGGGACAACACAAAATGTATTGGTTGCCATTACATTTGATTTGAAATTCTCCTATGTTTTAGCTGGTTGGGAAGGTACTGCACATGATTCTCTTATTTTAAGTGATTCACTTTCACGCCCAAGAGAATTAAGAATTCCAGAAGGCAAGAATTATAAAACATTAAATACCAAATAGTTCTAGTAAGCTCATAATTTATTAGTAATAATTATGTTTTGTCAAATTGTAGGTAAATATTATCTTGCTGATGCTGGATATGGCATTCGAAATGGATATATTACCCCATATCGTGGTGTCTGATACCATTTAAAAGACTTTAGTGCTCAGGGGCCTGAAAATACAAAGGAACTCTTTAATCTTCATCATTTATCATTGCGAATCACTATTGAACGTGTTTTTGGGATTTTGAAGAAACGGTTTCGTGTATTAGATGCTGAACCATTTTGGAATCTTCAAACTCAAGTAGATATAGTTTTGGCTTGTTGTATCATTCATAATCATATAATGGGATTTGATCCTAGTAATTTACTTAACCAAGGATTATATGAGGAGCCTGAGTCTAATTTGATAATACCAGCTCTTACGGAGCGAGAAAAAAGAGAAGAAGCAAACAATGGTCCAGAAAAAAGAGAAATTGTACAAACTATGTGGACTGATTATATGGCTAGAAATATTAGATAGGTTTAGGGCTTAGGGTTATTGTTTCTATGTTATGTATGTTTTAGTATTAAAATTATTTTTTTTTGTTAATGTTGGTTGGATAATGATATTGAAATTTTAGTTTGTTGGATTTTGAAATTATTATGTCTTGAATTTGTTGCATATTGAATTTATTATGTTTTAAGCTTGTTGGATATTGAAATGATTGAAAATGACAATTATTAATGTAGAATGGGTAAGGGCAACAAAGAAGGGACCTCCAAGCAATTCAGGTGGACAAAACCGATGGAACATCTTTTTCTTGAAATTCTAGCAAAGGAGGCCCAGAAAGGAAATAAGCCTTCTAACTCTTTCAAAGCAGTTTCTATTAATCGAGTTGCCGAAGCTATTTTAGAATGATTTCAAGTTCAATGCGATGCGAAGCATGTGAAAAATCATTTGAGGACCATAAAAAACCAGTGGCAGATTATATGCACAATTCGAGGTAGAAGTGGTTTTGGATGGGATGATAACATGAAAATGATCACATATGATAGAGTGACATATGATGCAGCAACGATGGTAATATATGTATATATATGTTAAGTATATTTCAATTGCTTTTTTACTTGTTATTCTAATTGTGTATAATATCCAACAAGCACACAAGAAGTATGAACCATTTTTGAATAAAAGCATTGATCATTATGATGAAATGGCTTTGGTTGTTGGCAAAGATATCGCAACAGGGAGTTTTGCCAGAACATTTGCTGACATAGATTTTGACGATGATAACCAAGATTCAGTGCCTATAGACTGCGATAATAAAGAGATTGAAGAGGTAAGAACAAAAGTATCTTCATCTGGCACATCCAAATGTAAAAGAAAAAAATGCTCAAGAAAGTGTCGTTGATGAACAAATTAAATTTCTGGGAGAACAACTTGGCAAAATTGCTAATGCTTTGGAACAATTTACTGCGAATAAGACACCACATCTTTACGAAAAAGTGATGTCGATGGAGGTAGAAGGATTTGATGATGACTTCCTGTGTTCTGTATTTGATTATCTAGTGAGTCATGAATCCGAGGCCAAAGCTTTTTTAGTTAAAAGTAAGAAGTATAGAAAAACTTGGCTTCAAAAATTTTCTCAAGGTTGAAGATATTGATACATTTAATGTGTGTAATATTAGTTATGCACTTGGACAATGTTGTTGTTATTATGTGGTGTACTACTAATTATGTATTTGGATAATATTATTAATTTCTAGTATTAATTGTGGTTTGGAAGCTAATTTATAATTATTCAATCCTTGTTTTTTTATTTTTTATAACACAATTACAAATAATTTTTTTGACTTTGGTTGTTTTCAATTTATGACGGTTAATATTCTAGCTTAATAATTGAGTATTATTATATATTTAATTTGATTTATTTATTTATAAATAAATTATTGCAATATATGTAAAAACAATTTAAAATATAAATTAATTAATATATATAATTTATTAATATATTTAAAAACAGATTTTTCGAAAAATATTTTCAGGAAATATGCCAAACAACAGAAAATATTTTACACAGATTCATCCAAACACCAGAAAAGCAAATCATTTTCCAGAAATCATTTTCCGGAAAATATTGTACTAGCAAATAAACGGAGCCAAAATTTCTTCACAAAACTTTCACATAAGCATGCTAAACATAGACCTCACAAGAACGATATAATAATTATTTCTGTATCAGAATCTGTTAGGAAAAAAGGGAAAGCACGCAATTTGATTTGATCCTCAGTTACGCCTTAAGGTTTCATGCTAAGACAAACCATATGAAACTCTTTCAGATGTTTGTGAGGATTTTCGTTTTGCAACCCACAAAAAGTTGGCAATAACTGGATTAAACCTAACTTCAGTTCAAAATCAGTATCCATAGTAGGATACGCAATGCACAATGGTGGTTGTTCTACAGGAGCTTCGGCCAATTGCCGAATCGTTTGAGCCATGGTGGATGTGCTAGATTTAGGTTTTCGTTAACCTTAGTATTAGGCACTTCTTTTGGTGAATCGACTTCTACTTTTTCACTTTCAAGTGTTTGAGTAGGGTTTTCGTTAACTCTAGATTCAACTTCGTTCTCGAGTTCAATTTCTGGCGGTGGGTGACTCTGAGTCCTAACCACCCTTGACTGTTTTTTCCGTAACTTTGTCTCCTTGCGATTGGCTCTCACAGTCTTCTCTATCTCTGAACCAAATGCAAGAATACTTGGAGCAGATCTAGTAATAAGAAACAGAGAAACAAGATTACTACGTTTCCAGTCCCCGGCAATGACGCCAAAATTTGATACAGTCGTTGAAAACACCAAAAATATCTTATCCCTATAAAATAATAAAAATAATAATATAAGGAAAGTAGGGTCAAATCCTCAGGGACCGAATTTGCACAAGTTCCTGTTCCTCGAAATCCCGAACAAAGTCGTGCCAGAGAAAACCTGCGTACTTGGGAAAAAAATAAAAATAAAATCAGAATTTAAAGTTGGATTGAATTGAAATTATGAAAATTAAAATTAAAATTGTAATGAAAGACAAAGTTGAGAAAAGAGTTTTTATGGAGAGATTTCAGCCTCCTGTTGTCTCGATCCGCCTTGGGTTCTATCATCAACTTTTAGGTGATCCTTCTCGAACAGAATAAGCTAGTTATAGTGGAAGAGGATGCCTACGACCACCAGCTCCACTTAGATTTTTAGACTTACGATTTAGAGGAACCTGACTCTAGCCAACCATCGCTTTTGTGGGACCATCTTACACTAGATCATCACTTCTCAATGGCGAATGCCACGCCATTTTGTCTCTTGGGCTCAACAACCACTGGCGCAGTAAGCTAACGAATCGACTGTGCAACCTTCTTAAAACATACAAAGCGGCCGCCTTTGCACAAGTTGAAAAGATTACTTTTGAAGGGATATGGACGGAAGCGTCAGTCAATAGTCCGGAGAAGCGATGAATACTTGTTGAGAAGGTTAAGCGCAGATTCTAAACCTCATGAACCCTTTTTGGGGAATTTCGACAAGCTTTGGCTAGATAAATTTAGAGGTTCATACTTTTTGAGGAAAAAGAAATAAACGTAATGAAAATGAAATTTTTATTAAATAATATGAAAGGAAATAATGCTAAGCTTTTTGGGAGAAGAAATGTTTACAGAAAAGATGAGTTAAATTTGTATCACTCTATCCTCTATTTGTAGTACTAGAAAACTTAATCTATTTCTAATTAAATTCTAAAAGATAAATATAAATAAATATAGATAGTTAAAGATAAATGAAGGTAAAAGCTAAAATTAAATTTAAATAATAATCTTTAACAATTATCCTAATATAATTAAAAATTAAATAGAGTCTTGTGTTTATAAAATCTCTTCTTTGCACTTTTGCCCCCAAGTTCTTCCACTCTTTGCATTTTCGGCACTACCTCCTTCCTACTTCGCATGCTGGCCCATTTTATCTTTAAATTCACTCTTTTTGCCTCCAAATTTCTTTTTGCCTTCAATTTAGTCCCTACAAGACAAAAAAACCATAAATAACTCAAATTATTAGGATCATACTCAAAATAAATATGTAATTAATACATAAAAATATATCATTTTAGAGTATTATCATTAAGGTAATATTCTAACTTTTTAGGGTTAAACAAAGAGTGTTGTTAAATAAATTTAAGTTTTAAACGATTTTATTGAGATTTATTTAGATTTGATGTTTTTAAAGTAAGCTTGGATTCAAAAATGGAAAATCTCGTAATCTTGAGTAAACCCGAATTTTCAAAGTGATTTTTGATTCATTCTGACCTAATTTGAAGGTACTTCACTTCAATTTAATAATTTATAACTGAATTTTTAAGAAAAATATTTTTCCTTTTCACATGTTCTTGAAAGCTTGAATTTTTGAAAATTTTAGAACCACGGATTTAGATATAATTAATGGTTTAGATATGAAATTAAATGACATTTAATATGTTTGAAATCGAAATTGAGGATTAAAAACGAGAATTGAATATCTAAACTTTAATTTCTACAAAACTAACTAGTTTTCGGTAGTGAGAAAAGAGAGGCTTGAATTGTGTTTTCCTTTTTGTTTGGTTGTGTTCAATGTTGTTTTTGATAAGTTTGTAATGTTTTTGTTATGTGTGTAAAGTTTTGGATCAATCGGGAGCCACTACAAGTAAGTCTAAAGGCAAGGAAAAGCTTGTTTGAGCTTTCGGCTAGTAAGCAGAAGTGTGAATAGTGAGTGTTCAAAGTTGCTGCTAGTATGTGTGGTTCGTAGTGTCAGTTAGGAGCTTAGGAATATCCTAAACCCATATCCTAAGTTCTGAGTGTAAGCCTTTTTAATACTTTTTTGCGTTGTTGTGAAATTATGCTTAATGTATGTCGAGTTGTGGATTGTGAGGCTATTATGGCAAGTAATGTGGGTGATTACTTGTATATGACATGTGATAAACAAACTTTAATGCTCACATATGTATTCTGATATATAATGGCTCAATGAGTATTCTTGTGGCACTTAAAGTGAAATGAAATGTAAATCTGATAAGCATGCATTGTGTATGAGCTTGTGATGCTAATTAATGAATATGAACAGAGATTATGTGCATTAAAATAGTAATTACATATGTGTGATTTTTGATATTTTGGGCTTGTGATATCTTGAAATACTTGGATATAGTTGACATGCCATAGGATTGTGAGTACTCACCTTTGTGTTTTGTGATTTGGGCATTGAGGCCCCAGGACAGGTTGGAGAGATATTGAAATGTCAAGTTAAACTTCATTCATTGAGACATGTTGGTGTGTTGGAGAGTGTTTAGCTTTATGCTACACTTATGAGACATGTTAGACTCTTTGAGTCATCGGTGGGATGGAGAACCGTTTATCCAATGTGTGGTGATAGAGTCCACTTTTTACGTTTCATAATCTCAAGCTGCCAAATTATCATTTTTTGAATTATATATATATGATATATGTTGTGTGTAAATGCATGTGAGTATATAAGCTAAACTTGTGAGATAATGAAGTATGAATATGTTATTTTGACTTGATGAAAATATGGTTGAGAATGTGTCTTAGTATGCTCTTCCTTAACTTACGATGTTTTGTATACTTTGTGGTAATTTCAAACATTCACTGAGCTTATTTAAGCTCACACACTCCACATTAAAATCTTCCAAATAAGTAGCTTTTTCGGTGTGAGTGGAACGGCCAAGGAAGTGATCTAAGCAAGGCAATAACCATCAATTAAGTGGTTTTATAATTTTTTAGACACTTTGAATAAAGTCAATGTGGGTTAGAGTTATAGTTTTAGTTATTATCATTATTTTATTATTACTATTTTGGGATTGGACTTATGGAATGTTGATGTTGCTTTTGGACTTAGCTTATGAACATTTTGATGTTTGAGATTGAGATTGATCATGCATGTTAGGTATTCTCGATGAAAATGTATTGGTATGGCATGACAAATGGTTAAAGGATGTTAGTAGGTTCAGTTAAATTAGACATTAATTGTATGTTGAATAGGAATATGTTTTGAGCTTGAAAATCGTTTTAACTTATTAAATTTTAGTATTTTGGGTAAAAGTATCGATACTCGAGACCAAAATATTGCTACCTACTTGTTTAGTATGAATACTTTTGTTGTTTTTCAAAAATTTCAAAACTAGTCATTATTACGGATAAATCTATTTCTATTGTCGATTAAATGTTTAATTAGTCATGAACTCATCTTTAAATGTTAATTGCAGTAGTTTGTATGTGTATTAGTTTCAATAGTTGTTGTAGCATCCTGTTACTCGAGTCTAACAATTGGACAGGATGGGGTGTTACATATATGACACAAATAAGAAGATAGGAGCAAGCCGTTAGAGAATACTCAAGAAAAAAATTTGAAAAACTCCATTGAAGCCGACTTTGAAGCAGATTTCTATCAAGATTGAAGATTCGCAGTTGATTTCTTAGGAAGTTATCATGAGTTTTATTTATTTCTTCCGATTATACTATCTCTTGAGCGTTTTTATTTTCAAGCATGAACTAATTTTCTAAATGCCAAAAGGAGATGAATCCTATGATGGATTCTATCATTTGATTTTTATTTTACGCAATAAATCGTTAATTTCTTATTGTCCATTATCTATGCTTAGTTCTTATTTAATATTTCTAGATTATTGATCCATGTTCAATGTGTTCAAATCAGTGGTTAAATAGATCCTATTTAAGAGTATATCCTGAGTAATTGAGTAGTGTTGCATGCAATCTAAGAAATATGACTACATAAATCTACCAGATTAGAGTCAAATATAATAAGAGAATCCATAGTACGAGTTAATGTGATAATAGGGGTTTTAATTAGAAAGAAATTTCAATTAACCAACTTAGAGTCAATTGTTATTATGTTCAAAAGAGATATTAACATAATTTAGGGATTTCTACGGATCAAGATACTAAGTAAATAAATTGCATAATTTAGATTGATAGTTACAAATGAAATCTAGGCGGATTCTTTCCTAGGTATTGTTTTGCTTCTTGGTTGTTAAACGATTATTTTTCTGATTTGTTCTTTGATGTGCTTGTTAGCTAATTTAGTTTTAACCAATCACTTGATTTATTCAGTTAAATAATATAAAGACGACAATTACTAGTACTTGTAGTCCTCGCGGGAACGATATCTTTACTCACTATAGCTATACTATTAATTGATATGTACACTTGCCTTAGTAAAATTTTTAGTTAGTTTCATGACACATCAAGTTTTTCGAAACCTTGTCAGGGACTAGAATATTAGAAAAATTTTATTTCTATTAATTTATCCATTTTTTATTTTTATTTTAATATTTTTGTTTTTAATTTAATTGTTACATTCTAATTTTTCTTTTGTTTGATTATTAAAGGATCTTTTGGTTTAAGACTAGAGACAACCGGTTGGAACCATTAGTGTTTTATAGTGAAATTGAAAAAAATGCTCGTAGAAATAGGAGAGTAGTTAGAGAAGCAAGACAATGTTAATAGATTTTAATAAATGATCAAAAGAAAAAGGACATTCCTGTACAGATGGATAATAATCCTAGTAATCAACAATTTCCTGTATGCCCTACTCTTCGAACTATGTATGAATATGTTAAGCCCACTCTAATTGGGGTTGGATCGAGTATTGTTAGCTCAACTATTGCTGCAAACAATTTTGAGATTAAGTTGAAAACAATTCAGATGGTACAACAATATGTTCAGTTTGATGGGTTGAAAGATGAAGAGCCGGATGCCCATTTAGCTAACTTTCTAAATATATGCAACATATTTAGATCAATGACATTACTGATGATGCCATATACTTAAATTTGTTCCCATTCTCTTTGAGGAACTAGGCAAAACAGTGGTTAAATTCACTTCCACAGGGTTTCATCACCACTTAGGCTTAGATGACTGAAAATTTTATGTTGAAGTAATTTCCACCTACAAAAACAGCTAGGTTGAGGAATCTCATCTCTTCTTTTGCTTAATTTGAGCTTGAGACATTGTATGATGCATGGGAGAGATTTAAGGATATTTTGAGATGGTGTCCTTATCATAAATTACTTTTGTGGCTTCAAGTTCAAACTTTTTACAATGGTTTGAATCCTTTGACTAGGCAAATAATTAATGCAGCAACTGACGAAACATAGAATAATGAAACACCTGAAGCAACTCAAGAATTTATTAAGGAGATGACACTGAATAACTATCAATGATAAGGTATGAGAACAAAGCTTACTAAGGCAGTCGATGTTTTTAATATAGATGCAATTGCTATGTTGGCAACTCAAGTGAAAGTGTTAAGTAAAAAGATTGATGGTTTGAGTTGCAATAAACAGGTGAATCCGAAAATGCAATGTGATGCAACTGAAGCGGGGATTATCAATCCGAAATGTTTGCCCTTCAAGTCTAACATGGAGCATGAGCAAGTCGAATTTATGGATAATAATTCTAGACCTCAGAATAACTCTTACAACAACAATTATATTCTAGGATGAATAAAATCATTCGAATTTTTTTTGGGGTGGTTAAGAAAATAAAAGGTCACAACCCCCTCTGGGTTTCCAACCACCTTATCAATAAGAAAAGAAGTCGAGTTTGGAAGAGATGTTAACTAAATTTATTTCACTGTTAGAAACTAGATTCTAGAGCACTGAAATAGCTTTGAGGAAGTAGCAGGCATGTATTCAGGGTCTCGAGAATCAAATTAGTCTGCTTGTTAAATTGTTTTCAGAGAGAGAACAAGGCTGTTTACCTTGTAACACTGGAACCAACCCAAAAGAGCCATGTCCACGCAATCACTATACGAAGTGAAAAAGTGTTAGCGAAGCCTGAAAAAAAGTGGAATTTAGAAGCTGTTGAGAAAAAAGATGAGGTTGCGGAATGCAAGAAAAGCATAAGCCGGTAGTTGGAGAATACAAACTACCAATTCCATATCAGGCAAAGTTGAAGAAATACCGCATGAATGAACAATATGGTAAATTTCTTGAACTTTTGAAATAAAATTGGATATTAACTTACATTTTGTTGATGCCCTTTCGTAGATGCCAAAGTATACAAAATTGAATATTAACTTACCTAGTAAAAGGTATCGATATATTTTGATGGGTATCGATACTTGTTATAATTTTTGAAAGTTCATGAAAAACAGAATGCAAAATTGGTATCGATATAAAGTTTTGTTAACGATAAAATTTTAAACGTATCGACACTTATTGTTTATGTTCAATTTTTTCATTCAAAATAGAGAGCAGTTTTGATATCAATAAAAGATAAGGTACCAATAAAAATTGTACAAGTATCGATACATCTTGGAAAATATCAATACTACTTGTAGGGAACAGTTTTACAATTGATTTGAAACTGTATTAATTAAGTTCAAGAGTTTAAATTCATTTTCAAAATATTTTCTAAGATGTTTGGAAGGTTTGAAATATTATTTATGCTTTGAATTCTTTGTTCAAAAACAAAGTTTTATTTAAATATATTTTTGTTTTTTTTATATCAAAATAATTTATCAAATAAATTAGTTCAGTACTTTTCCGTACCCTCTACCTAAGCCCTGTTACAACATTGTAAAGATCTTTTGATTGGTGTGTCATCTCGTTCTATAATGGTGGAGATTTGATTTTCAAGCAAGCCTATGGTAATAACATTTCTTATTTAACTATTGAGTGCACATTATTTGGACCTTAAACACCTTAAGTGCTTTGAGTGACCTTCGTGAGGGTGTCAACTCTTGTTTACTTTGAATTTTAGGTAATTGTTGAGATAGGGGAGACGCCTATGTTTTATGCCTCAAAAAGCTTTGCTTGGATTGCTTGTGTTCTTTAGTGTCGTTTTCGTTTAAATTTCCAATGCATGATTATTTGAATATTCACATTTGATTTTCGTTTAAAAATCACGTTTTCTTGAGTATTCTCTTTAGTGTCATTTTTGAGTTGTTTTCCGTTGCTCAGTGCTCAATCCTGTGAAATCAACATGGCCTACCACACGCTCCATGTGGCTCATTTTGCTTGCTCTAACACTCTAATTTTCACTCACTTTATTCTCAAGTGCTCTATTAAGCATTAAAACGTAAATTTAAAGGATTAAGAGTATAAATTCACAATTAGCATCGGATAATCACCCAAAACACGTTAAGAATAAGGTTAAAATATGTTACTTTTAACACTTATCAATAAAAAATAAGAACAACATAAAATACTATATAAAATATTATTTTTAAAAAAAATATAAAAGAGTTATTGATATTTTTATTTATTTGAAAAAATAATTATTTTAAAATTATTTAAGGAAAAACTTTAAAACATTATCAAATAATGCTAAAAAAATCATAGGATAAAGCTCAATTTATTAAAATAAAGTTAAAAACCTAAAATTAATATTAAAAAATAAATTAAATTATCACGCATTAAAAAAACACAAAATTTTTTAATCGAATCGGAACAAATTTAATCCGTCGAGTAAAATATTTAAGGATGGTCCAAATCTAATTTTCCTCTTCTAATTTCATCACACTTCCCTCTCTCTCTCTCTCTATATATTATCCCAACTTACAACCCTATTTTCCTCCTCATGTTTCCTCCCACATCCCCCAATTATATATTTTATCCCAACAAACATCTTCCCAATCCCAAACTCGATCCGATCCATCCCCCATATCTCTCCCTTCATATTGATTACCCGTGGCACCTAGCTATCTACCAAAGTATTTTATGTATCTCCCAACTACTTAGCCTATACCACTCATTCAAAATCTTTGTGAAAAATAAGGTGGATCATCGAAGGCATGGGAAACGGCCACTCCCACCCGAAACATCGGCGGAGAAAAGACAAGGACCCGATGAGTTCGGAACAGCTTCTTGGCCTGAATCAGCTGATACGTCAGCCATCGTTACGGCTCTTACTCAAGTGATAGGCAGCGATGATCAGCAGCTCATTGGTTTCCCACAATCATCGGCGCCCTCCTCAGCACAGCCACACCCTGGCCCTCCTCAACTCGCAGTTCAAGATCAAGGTGCATATAATTTATTCTTATCTTTTTTTTACTATAACCAAAAAAAGTTATCTGTTTATTGAAATTTGATTGGTAATAAGGTTGCAAAGGCAAACAACTAGGGTTTGTTCCTTTTTAAGTTACGTGTTGATCTACCTTGTCTTGGTTTTACCTTTCCTTTTCAGTGTGTAATAAATGGCTCTTCAAGTGACTCAAAATGGAAATACTAAAAGTCTGTAACGTAGGGTTGGTCAAAGTTCAATGTATCTACGCCTAAACCTTAGCTACTTTCCTTAATGAAGTCTCTCTCTTCCTATCCTTTTGCCTCTATAAATAAATTAAAATTTTGCACTTTATTGTCAACTGTGTTTACACCTGACATTTTCATGCTTTCACAAAACAAATACATATATATTTATATATAGGAGTATTATGGTCATCATAATTCCAAGTGTCTTGATCGTATAGCAAGCTAGTTAGCTTGTTCTTACATGTACATATATATATTCTAGTGGATGAAGCTGTCTTTTTTTATTATCAACCTAACGTGCCGGGATCTATTACGTGGATTGGGATACATTCATTCCTTTTTTCATTTTCGTCCTTGACCAAGAAACTTTTCTTTTTTAAGTTTCTCAAACTTACATTCCTTGCTTTTAAATTGTGCCTAACATTGAAAATGATTACTAATGAGATGGACATTACTGCTATCTATTTTTTAGGCTTGAGTTGACATGTTTTAGCTTATAGAACTTGTTAAGTGGAAGAAGAAAAGTAGGGAAATAAAATACATTGAACCCTCATAATTGCATGCATCTTTTTCTTCCTTTTCCAATGCATTTGCCAAATGTATGGTGTTAAACCATCGTTCTTAAGTGCAATTTCACCTAACTATATATGAGAAGGGATCCACATGCTTTTAAATTTTAGTATTTTTACACATTTATATATATATATTGGAATTAGTATTTTAAATTTCAATTGTTGAATTTATCATGTAAATTTTTTAATCTATTCAATCTCATTGTATTGATTAAGATTATTGTCTTTATTTTGAAAGTTTTTTTTTATATGAAGAGCTAGTCATCTTTTATTTACTCAAAATTTGAGATACATGATCTACATGAGTCCAACATAAAGTATAATTGTTGAATTGTTCAAATATGACTAATACAAAATGTTATAGAAATATATATTGTAGTTTTATTCACTCACATAATTTTTATATGATTAATATTTTAATAATATAATTGTTGAATTCATCAATATAATTGATGCATGTTACTTTTTGAATTGATCTGATATTTCTATTATATTGATCCAAAATGATATCTTTGTTAATATATATTTAATGGTTGAAAGTTTTTTTATATAGAAAAAATATTTTTTTATCGATAACAGATTGATTTAAAATTTTACATGTTGAATTGTTTAAAACTATTAATTATAATAAAAATTATGAAATTGTTTAAAACTATTTTTTTTCGTAAGGCCTTCCTTAACTTTAATCCAACTACGCAATAAAAAGGAAATAAACTTTGGTAATCAATTTTGGACATAAAATTACTTTCATATAGATTATGCTATTAATTACACAAAACTACTTTCACTGATACTTCAGTTCAGTATTGGGTGTTATGAGTTTTTGCTTGTTACTTGATTTGTAACCTTATATTTGGCTTGGGAAGAAAAAAAAGAAAAAGCACAACCTAAGGCCTTCACCACTTCTTGCTTCCCTTTGTATCATGATTGCATGCAAAAACAGACAAACACGTTAATTTGCATATATAAAATACATAAAATGTTTATATCATAAAATTATATATATCATGTCATGTCCTAATGCATTGGCTTTACGCATGTGAAGAAAATACAAGAAAGAGACATTACAGAGGAGTGAGGCAAAGGCCATGGGGCAAATGGGCGGCTGAAATTCGTGACCCAAAGAAAGCAGCCCGAGTCTGGCTCGGCACGTTCGACACAGCTGAGGATGCAGCTCTTGCATATGATAAAGCAGCTCTCAAGTTCAAAGGTACCAAGGCCAAACTAAATTTTCCCGAACGAGCTCAATGGAATATGGAAGCGCCGAGTCCAGGAGATTCAAGCACCATGCGACCTGAACAAAACCCTACACCACTAGCCCCACCTTCATCATGGTCTCAGGATTCATATCCCCACTTGCTTCAATATGCACAACTCCTTTCGAGCAGTAACGATGCTGACATCTCCTATTATACTTCAAATCTCTTCAATGAACAGCAACCTTTATCTCCACAGTTTCCTTCGATGTCTGCATCATCACAGCACTACCAGCAAGACCTCACAAGATTTTCAACCGAGTACCAGAGCTCTGACTATCAGGGGCAATATGGAAAGGACTTTGATCCAAGTAACAGAAGCCAGTAAGAAAATATTAGTAGCCTTTTTCTTCAAGTTCTAACTCAAGAGAATTTGATAAATCTACTTTACTACAACTACACATTTGATTAGGCCGGGAAATAGGATAATACCGTAAGCACTCCCATTTCATACTTGCAACGCCCACTCTTTTATGTATTTTATAACTTTCCCATCACATGATCCCTATTGGACATGGCGATTAGGGGTTCTTCATTTTCTACCTTCAATGGAAAGTTGGATCACCAATCGAGCATGTTAGTTCAGTTGATGTTGTTTTGATCGAATTTGAATGACGTAAATAGGGTAAGAGGAGTTTGGTTTTAAATTCTATCACCATCATTAATTCTTCTCTTCCATTTTGCACAAATTCATCTGAAGCATAATAATTGCAACTATATATAATCTAAAATGAATTTTTTTAAAAAATAATTCGTGTTCTTTTTATTTATAGAAATAAACTTACAAGTTATAAATTGAATATGTATAAAATTTATTAACTTTAATTTAATAGCCATTAACACCTTCAGTAGGTAATCTTACATTCCCTTAATAATGTGATATTTTTAATAATTTCACTCCAATTTTAATGATTTTATTATTCATTTTACTTGAAGCATTATGAAATAATAATGAAAACTAAGGAATCTTTTATAGCAATTTCACCATCCTTATTTTATCATTTTGATTAAATTTTCCCATATATGACAACAAATAACATTTTTAATCACTTTGATTGAAAAAGAAGTGCTAGTTGCTTCAACCTTTATGCAGTAAACAATAAGCAAATCCTACCATGATATAATTTTATCTCCATAAACCAAATAATGGACTAAATGTATATGTCTATTTTCAAAAAATTCTTGGTCTCATATATATATATATATAAATGTCTATTTTCAAAACGGAAGAAGATTAGGAGGAGCACTACTTTCAACCAAAACTGGGGTCATGAGAAGACAAATATTAATATTCCGTGATTAGCATCAACGTCATGCATGAACTAAACTGTAAAATTCTTAGTTTTAGATTTTAACCCGTCTTTAAAAAATAGAAGAGAAAAAAGCTATACGGCTTTCTTTCGTAACTTTCCATGTGATTTTGCAACCTTGAATACTGAGTTTTAAACTCTTCCATGTCTAGTTTTTGTCCGATCTCTTGTTTGTTCCTCCTTAGTCCTTACCAGAGTGGGGCAACACGACACACGGTTCTCCAACATTTACCATTCCTGGCACTATCTTAAATTAGATGATGCTACTTAGTTATTTATTAATAATAAAATACTTTGTAGTAGTTTTAATTTTTTAATAAAATGACATCATTATCATAATAATCAAATGTGAGTTTTCTTATGTTGATTTTACTGTTTATGTTTGAAATTCATTATCGTCTTTCTCAGTAATATTCTTTCTAATATTTGAATCTATGTTTTTCTTTGAAAATATAATGTAACATTTGTGAATAAATATGAGTTGATATTGTATTATAATATACACTCTCTCCATTTTAGTTCTCTTATTAATTTTTGTCAGTCAAACAAACTTAATTTTTAAAATATTGTATTTGATCAAACTTTAAAATAAATATTTTGAGAAGTTTGAAATTCAAAGTATGCAAATTATACTTTCGAAAATTTTTGTTTTATAGTTTTATTAAAGCTAATAGTCAATGTTCATGATCCGAAAAGCCATATGAAGGAATATTACATTTATGACAGTGAAAGAAAATTTTATTTTAAAATTAAATATAAATAGAATGGTAATAAAGTAATAATTTTAATTTTTTATTTAAAGAAGATATAAAAATATAAAGTAATAATATTAATTATAGTTTAAAAGAAGGACGTTTTATTTTTATAAAGTGGTTAAGGGTTCCAAAATATTGAGAAAGCAAAATTCAATAAGGCTATGTTTGACTGAAAATGACTTCCGGAAAATGATTTCTGGAAAGTGATTTACTTTTCTGGAAAAGTTAATATTTTCTAGTGTTTGGTTGAATCTGTGTAAAATATTTTATGTTGTTGGTAGATTCCTTGAAAATATTTCAAAAAAGCTGTTTTAAACGAAACAAACATATATTTGACATTTTCTCGTCTTTTAATTGTTTAGCTAAATTCACTTTCTTGAAAATATTTCAAAAAAAAAAAACTATTTTAAAAAAGCTATTTTAAATGAAACAAACATATATTTGACTTTTTCTTTTCATTTAATTGTTTAGCTAAATTCACTAAACAAATTGTGTAAATCAAACTACAACATTATGACTGAATTCACAATTTTTTTACATGTACATATACATACATAAATATAACCATGTTACACAAGGCACTTGCACAAGGAAAGGGAAAAAAATTACAAAAATCCATTAATACACAAGTTGTGTCCACAAGCAAAGGAGCATTCCCATATTAGCATCATCATCTTGCTGTAAGTGACCAATGAAAGATGGCGTACTTAAAATCCAAACTTCAATGGCCCTAGTATCTCCCATGCTTCTTCGGTAATGGCTCTGCTTGTTCTTCATTCTAAAAACACACCGTAAAAGATTCCATGTCAATTAGAGAACAAATAAAATTTTGTTGAAAAAGGGTTAACTAGCCTTCCATTCTATTTAAAAGGAGGTAAATAGGACCATCTATTATTGCCAACAAAATCAAAATGAAGATGCAAAACTAGTTCATATTTGAACCATCTTCTTTGGCATCAGCTGAATTACATTACATCTATATTAATAAAATCAAAATGAAGATGCAAAACCAGTTCAAATTTGAACCATCTTCTTTGGCATCAGCTGAATTACAGTACATCTATATTAATAAAACCTGCAACAAAATTACAACAAAACCCTATGTTTCATAATACAAATTCTCCAACCTATGAACCTGTAAACCAAGATTACAAGTGAACAAAGTCGATATAACTTTTCACAACCTAATCAGCCATCTTGTACACATCACTTCTGTGAAAGATTATACTTCAACTGAACAGATAAAGGTTCAATTACTTTGCATCATATAAACCAATCTTACAAGCCGATTAGTGCATGAGAAAACACACATGAAAATTTTATACAATCACAATTGGTTAGAAAATATCATAGGTTTATTTGCTCACATATCGTAATCGTCCCCATTTGAAATAGAAGCAATACTGTGAAAAGGAACTTCTTAATGCCCATTGCTAGAGCTAAAGGAAGTCCTACTTGCTCTCATACTTTGGGTCATGGATACCAGTGTGTCAATGTGCATTTGATAAGAATCTGCAAGACTAAAACCAAGGATTCTCTGCTCGTTCCTTTCTGCTCCTCAATTATATGAGAACTACAGGAAATGTTGATTTCTGGGTAGGGATTACACCACTCAGGCCTAACCATAATATTTACCCAAATCAACTACAGTAAAACGAGAACAACGAGAAAAAGAATTAAAAGATTAAATCAAAAACGAGAACGGAGATCAACTCAAAAGAAGTGCATATCAATAGGGGTGATAATAGGGGCAATCTGTAAATTCCTACTGCACTAGTTGTACTGCTTAAACAGGACAAATAATTCTTGGATCGATCACGCAAATTTGCTAAGAGATTGAAAAAAAGAAAGAAAGATGGATAACAAAATCAGAATCATCGAAGAGATAAAAATGGGTAGACTAGAGAGAATATAAAGGAGGGTACCTGGCAATGGCATTGATTTGCAACCCAAGGGGAAGGGGAAGAGGAAAGAGGAAAGAGGAGAAGATTTAGCAGAGTGTTGGGATGTGAAGGGAAAATCGATTAGAAAATGTCTTGCCGAAAAAAAAGTGTACCACATTTTCCCAAAAAAAGGCATCATTTTCTCGTGTTTTGAAAAAACTTTTGGGAATTTATTTTTCACCAAACAAACGGTGGAAAAGGTTGAAAATATTTTCTTGAAAAACTTTTACAAGTAAATAAACGAAGCCTAATTTTAAAATTTGATAATGCTTAAGTGCTTAAGATTTTTATATATGCAAATTAAAAGTTTTATTTACATTCGATTATTAAATTCAAAAAAAAAATCTTTAGTTGTATAGGAAATATTTATATGATATATCCATATGTTGTATAAAACGAATATATTAAATGCAAAAAAGTTTTTTTATCATAATAAAAGAATTCAAAATTATAACTAAAAAATCTATAATAATTGTATTTAGATATCAATCAAAAGATGTGAAAAATTATGAGTTCATTGCATGCATTGGGAGGTGGGACCAATTATGAGTATTATTTTTCTGTTAGAAAAAAGATGATGCGGCTCTCGACTATTGATGATGACGGATGGCCTTTAGGCAAAACGCATGCAGTAACTCCAGTGGGCCTTTGCCTTTGCCAAGTTGCTATTCACTAACCGACAAAAATATATCACAACTTCATATTTATTTGTTTCCGAATGTATCCATCGGAGAAAATTTAATGAATAATCTTTTGTATTTTGCAGGCTTATTAAGAGATAGATAATGATCACAAGTTTTAAAGTTATTTCATACTTAAGATGAAGATCGAACTCTCAACTATTAATTAAGGTAAAAGAGATTATTTTATCTCACCTAACCCATAGTTATATTAGAGTATGTTGAAAATACAAAGACATTTTTTAAAAGGAATAAATCTAAAAGTTACATATAAGTTTTGATTTAATGTATAATATTATACATAAATTTTGATTTTTTATAATTTTATACAATAAAATTTTGATTTAATTCAATATTCAAAAACTACTAATGTTAGGGGTGGACTAGGGGCCTAGCAAGGCCCGACTCTCCTAAAATGAAAATTTTCTATTTAGGCTTTTTATAATTTATAAACTTTAAATTAGTAATAATAAAATTATACTTTGATCCCTAAAAATAATAAAAATTTGATTTGATCTTCTAAAAATTATAAAGATATAAGTGAAATTCTATTTTTACTATCATAAAAATATACCAACCTCCTCAAAAAAATTACTGACTTCACCTTGACTAACGTCATTATTAATATAACATCATTTTACATTTAAATATTACATATACAAATAATTATATTTATCTTTATAAAAATAAATTTATTTATTTTTTAAATATGTACAATGAAATCAAATCAAATCAAATCAAATATAATTTTAAAATTAATAGAGGTGATAGAATTGATATTTGGAGAGGGTTTCTTCAAAATTAACAATGGTAAGGAGTGTTTGAATTACTAAAACAAAGAATATGGAGTTCATATGATATTTGACATCAACAAATAAAGTTTTGGGAATTGAGAGAGATGGAATCCTAAATCAATTAGTTAGAGAAATATCGAAAAATTTATCACTTAATCCACCCATTTACTCTAATAAGGTGCGTGAAAAATGGAAATGGCATGAAAAAGGGCTTTTGGAAGGGGACGGGACCACCCATTTTGTGGATGCAGACGAATGCTTTGGGTTTCCCACGTCAAATTTTGCGGCATTGCTCTTTTATTCTCACTCGTATCAAACAAAGTTGAAAATATGATCTTTCATTATCTCTTTGAATTGAAACTGAAGGTGTTCTTTTTGAAAATGTTAGGCTCTGCCGGCATCCACATGAAAGCTCTACCGACGGCCAACGCGCTTTTCTGCTCCCTCACATTATTTTACTTTCTTTTAATTCTTCCTGCAAAAGTGAATATATTAATTTAATCTGCTCATCGTGTTTAGAGAAAGGAAAAAGTAGGAAAATAGTCAAACAGAAAATGATAGGAAGACGATTGAAATGGACATGCATGTGTAAGCAAAAAGAAAAAAGAAAAAAGAAAAAAGAAGAAGGGAATGCTTAGGTCAAGTGTGCTGCATATTAATTAAAAAAATGTCATGCATGAATAAATGTTGCGTGTAACAGTAAGGTATACTATATTTTTAAGAAGAAAATATTGTTAGAAAAGGTAACCACATATTTTCGAAAAACAAACATGAAGGATACCTTCGTTATACCACAAAATATTTGTTATGATCATATAAATATAGCATTTTTTTTAAACAATCTTATTATAAGTTTTGATTATATCTACTCTTTTTGATACTCTAGAATTACACATATCCCCTCCCCAATCCATAAATAGGAGGATAATGCGCTTTAGCACACTCAAACCCCCGTCCATCCTTTTGCATTGATAATAATGTCTATGGCAATCGAGTTAAGACTCAATCGGCAATAAATGTAGTTTTTTCTTAATTCTATTTTTCATGTCTTTATAATAAAAAAATAGTTACCAACATTACAACAAAATATGTCAAAAGTGACAAATGACTTGAAACGCACCGGGATTACGTCTTCTTAAATTGACCCGCATCAATATGTAAAGATGCACATGAGTAGCGCCTCTTTAGGTAGGCACTAAAGAGACATCACCACGACGCGTCTCCTTAGGCCTAACTTAAGGAAGAGCTTTCTCGCGTCTCCTAAGCTGTCGATTGTAGAGACATCAGTCATCATCCAAAATGTTTTGTTCTTGCTTTCTCTGTAGGTCTCTTAAATCTTGCTTTCTTTCTTCCGACGCCAATCTCTCATTCTCCCTAATTTTCACTTCCTTGCAAATTCACGATATTGGAGTAGAGATAGTGTTATGTCCATCTTCACTATCTTGAAAATTTATCCATCCATATGATTTCAAATTCACTTATATCATGTAACACCCCTAACCCGTATCAGTCGTCGGAATAGGGTTACGAGGCATTAACGATTAAATCACAACATGCGACATACATTTCTTAAACATAAATCCATTATCACTTAAATATCGACCAAACATAATTACATTATCCCTTATAAGGCTCTATGAGACCTTTCAACATGCTTGAAAGAGGTCTGGTACTAAACCGATAACATTTAAAAACTTTGGGAAACTTATAAAATTTCTCATGCATATAGGGATCACACGCCCTTGTGAACAGGCCGTGTGCCTCACACGGTCACCAGACACGCCCGTGTCACAAGCCGTGTGGAAACAGGGCATACATACTGACTTGCATCACACGGGCGTGTCTCACGCCCGTGTGCCATGGCCGTGTGAAGTTTAGAGGGTATACTGACTTGGGTCACACAGCCGGTCACATGCCCATGTGCCAGCCTATGTGTCACACACGGCCAGTAGACATGCCCATGTGTCTAAGCCGTGTAACTCACTAACTTGTTTAACTAAGTTACAACAGACACACGGTCGAGTCATATGCCCGTGTGCTCAACCGTGTGGGGCAAAATTAGGCTTGGTTTAAGCCACATTTCTCACCCTCTTCAAGCAAACCAAAACCACAACATTTCATACCATTTCAATACATTTATAGGAAATCAAAACATGCTATTTCACATACAAATCATGCCATTTAAAATCCATCCATTTCACCACTCAAATCATAATCCGAAAAATACCAAAATAATATGCCATTACCAATAATTTCACCAATCTTCTCTGTGCATTTTCTCATCATCTTATCATCTATTTTAAACCTCAAATCATACCACTTAATCATCACAACATCCATGACAAACATGCCAAAACACTAGGCCATTTATATACATCATATTTCACTTACCAAACTCATAAAATAAGCCAATCCAAATGGCCAAATACACACCAACATTTACATCATTTATGAGCCAAATCTCATGGCTAATATCATATCTCAAAACACATCATCATATTACTAGCCTATACATGCCATATACTATATTTTCAAAGCACCAAAAATACCAACAAGTTGATCGATAGTGTAATGGTGTTCCTAATGATCCCCGAGTCCGAGCTAGCTTCAGTTATCTATAAAACAGGGAAAGAACACACAAAGTGAGCTTTAAAAGCTTAGTAAGCCATATACAAATAAAATTACCACATGAATCAACATCATTTCCATCAATAGACAAACTATGAGTAAGCACATATAAGCTCACAAACCTTTCCCAATGTATACATATTCAATATCATGAGTGAATTCATCAAATACTTCTCTTTTCAATACTTGTATGAATCACGTACGTACTTGAGTCACTTAACTCATTCGCACATTCTTTCTCAACTTGATTTTGTCCGTTGAACCTTTTGGAATTGTTAAGGATACTCGAAAATCACATATAGCTCGTACAATGCCATATCCCAAATATGGTCTTACATGTTATCACATATCAATGCCGATAGCCCAGCTATGGTCTTACACGAAATCAAATAACGATGCCAATGTCCCAAATATGGTCTTACACGTAATCACATAATGATGCCAATGTCCCAGACATGGTCTTACACATAATCACATCTCGTTAATCCTAATCTAAGGTTCTTCGGGACTTTTGGATATTGTAACCTTGTCGATTTTTGCTCGTATTTAATCATTCAACATTCATAGCAGTTGAATGACAATTAAACATATATAATTCAATTTAAAGACATTTATTTTCATATGAACTTACCTTGAAATTCGGAATAAACGGACTGGATCGACTATTCAATAACCTTTGATTTTCCCCGATCTAAATCCAATTTCTTTCGTTCTTGATCTATATACATTCAAAATTAACTCATTTATTCATCAAATCATTCAATTCAGTCCACAAACACATATTTAGGCTTTTTTCACTGTAGCCCCTAAAGTTCTACATTTTTACAATTTAGTCCCTATTTCACAAATACACAAAATTCATGAAATTTCATTAAACCCAAGCCTAGCTGAATTTCATATAGGTCCCTAGTAATCCAAAATTTTCATTTATTTCACATTTCAACCACCCAATTTACGCTTTTCACAATTAAATCCCTAAAATGTATTTTTAGCTAAAATCACTTAACAAAACTTGTGTAACTATCAAAAAATATTCATTTTTCATCATCAAACATTCAAAATATTAAGTATTCATCAATGAAACTTCAAAAAATCATGAAAAAATTCAAAAATTAAGGTACGAGCTAGCTAGAATACGAAGCAACGATCTCAAAAACGTAGAAATCATCAAAAACCGAGCAAAGAACATACCTTAATCAAGCTATGAATGTGCCGAATGGAAAACCTAATATTTTGGTTCTCTTATTCTCTAATTTTGGTTCAATAAGATGATAATAAAGCCAAATTTTTGTTTTGTTTTATTAATAATTACCTTATTTATCAAATACCAAATTTATCCTTAATTTATAACATTCAAAAACACATACATATTGTCCATAAAAGTCCACTATCATTTTAAATGGTTTTATTACCATTTAAGGTCATCATATTTAAAAGCCAAGGCCAACTGACACCTTTAACAAGTAGAATGCAACTTTTACATTTTATGCGATTTAGTCCTTTTTCTCAAATTGACTATTCAAACGATAAAATTAAATCACGAAACTTTCACACATACATACTATCATGCTGTAAACACATAAAATAATATTAAAATAATTTTTTGACATCAAATTTGTGGTTTCAAAACCACAATTCTGACTTAGCTAAAATCAGGCTGTTACATATCAAGTTCAATAAGGGTTTCTTTTTGTTTACTTTTATGTATATTATCCCAAATATCCATTACATGAATGAATTTGTGATAAAGTATTTCATTTGTACGTATGCAAATAATGAATAAGTTTGTTACTGAACATGCACTTTATATATTTCCTGAAATGACTAAGTCATTTTATTATTTATGATGTAGACATTGGACAAAAGTTGGATTGATGCTCTCAGATTAAGCATGGTCTACATGAATGGAATAGCTTTGTTCATTGAATATGCCACCAAGAACTGCACAAACAACAATACCATATATTGTTCGTGCAAAAAGTGCTCTAATAGAGTATTGGAACATTTTCAAATATTTATAGTGTTCCAATAACTATAACTGAATGGGTGTAATTAATCAAAAGATTATATTATTTGATTATTTTGAAAAATAATTATAACTATTTAAATAATATTATTTGAAGATTTGTACTAACATAGAGTTTTTCTTTGTCCTTAAGTTGTACATGATCATCTTCATCTATATGGTTTTGTAAATGGGTATAAGAGATGAATTTTTCATGATGAAACTTTCGCGTCAATTTTGCCACCGAATTCCCCTAATATTGTAAGTCATACGAGAAGTTTGAATGATACTGATGTTGATTTAGGAACTAGGGACTTGATAAGAGAAGTTATTGGATTAAATGTGTCAGTACATGGCAGAGATGAATTTAGTCATGGTGGTCATGTTAACGGTAGAGGTGATTTTGATTCCACTTTGCTTTCTTCTAAGGATGTTAGACGAACCACCGATGAAGCTAACAATCTTATGGATGATTGTGAGGTACCTCTTTATCTCGCTTTAGAAATGCTCTACCATATCATTCCTCTTGCGACTCTTTCATATAAAGGCCTTCAATGGGTGGTCAGCAAAATTAGTTACCGAATTACTGGATTTATTAAATGATAATTTTCACACTTCACTCCTTGTAACATTTATGAATCAAAGAAAACTCTCAAGAAGTTTAATCTTAGTTATATCAAGATTCATGCATGTTCAAATGATTGTACATTATATTGGGGTCCCAATGCAAATGCTACATCATGTAAAAAATATGGGCTCTTGAGATGGAATACAAGTGCAGCTAAAGGAACTGAATATTTAACTAGTGAAGAAACAACAACCCCTTCTCATCAAAAGCCTTCAAAATTCCTCAAGTGCTTTCCTTTGATCCCGAGACTAAAAAGATTGTTCAAGTCATCCGAAACTATGGCTTCTATGACTTGGCATGATCATTCTCATGTCAAATATGAACTTCTCCGACATCCCGCTGATGTTGAAGCTTGGAACACTTTTAATGAGAGGTTTTCTAACTTCGCCTTTGACCTTCACAATGTTCATTTAGGATTCGCAAGTGACGGTATCAATTCTTTTCGAACAATGAGCACCATACAAAGTATGTCACCGATGGTGTTGATCTCGCACAACATAGAACCATGGACGTGTACAAATTGGAACAAATTTAGAATGGTGTAAGTGCATTTGATGTCTCTAAGAATGAGACATTCAATTTACGTGTGTGTCTCATGTGGACCCTTAATGATTTTTTAGCATATGCAAACCTATCAGGCTAGAGTACCAAGGGGCATGTCGCATGTCCAGTATGTGTATAGTCAGTCAGTTCTCGTTGGCTACATAATGGGAGGAAGTTTTGCTACATGGGTTATCGTTGATGGCTTCCCTCAAATCATCCATTCATGCATCAAAATAATCAGTTTGATAAAATGAAAGAGTATCGTCATACAGGAATTGACGGTATTGTATTTTCTTACGGGAAGGCACCCAAGGATAGGAAACAGAAAGATTATTACGAAGCTGATTATAATTTGAGAGAATTGAGTGACATTAAATTGGATAGTGAAGATGAAAATCAACCGAATCTGTCAAACTCATCTTTGACATTATGGAAGAAAAAAAGTGTTTTTTTCCAATTCCATATTGGTAGTACAATCCATTACGTCATAATTTAAATATTATACATATAGAGAAAAATGTGTGTGACAGCGTGATTGGCACTTTGCTCAATATGGATTGGAAGGGTAGAGATAATTTGAAAGTTCGCATTGACCTATACGATATTGGCATAAGAAGTGAACTTCATCCACAAGAAGTTAATGGCAAGATTCTTATATCACTAGCATGTTACAATCCGACAACAAAAGAGAAAGACATTTTCCTTCAACCTTGAAGTTGTTGAAGTGCCCGATGGTTATTTGTCAAATATTTCAAGGTGCGTGAACCTAAAAGAGAATAAGTTGTCTAACATGAAGAGCTATGATGGGCACATTCTGATATAGGATTTACTTCTAATATGTTTGAGAAATGTGGTAGACAAAGAATTACTTCTTTTATATCTAATCTTTCTAGCTTTTTCAAGAAGCTATGTTCTAAAGTGCTCAATACAATTGAGCTTGATCACTTGCAGGTACATGCTACATTGGCACTTTGCCAACTTGAGGAAATATTTTTGCCGAGCTTTTTCACCATCATGGTCTACTTATTAATTCATTTTCCTGAAGAAGCAATTGAAAGGTAAATACATAAGAGATTATAAGTTGTTTTTTTATATATTCTATTTAGTTTTTGCATGTACATGTTAAGTTAAAACTAAACTGCACATAACATTTGTTTTCTTATTTTTCCAGGTTTTTGGTTTGACTTAAATCACTTGTGTATAATAAAGCATACCTAGAAGGATCAATTGTTGAATGATATTTAGCAGCTGAGTGCCTCACATTATGCTCACGTTATTTCTCGAACATGGAAATAATTTTTTCGCGACCCTGCAAGAACGAAGTGGTGATTATAAAGCTTTTTTACTTAAATAATATTAAAAAAATTAAAAATTTGAAAGTGGTATACCAACTTAGTTATTTATGAAAATGGTATACCAAGGGTGGTGAAGGGTAGTGCATGGGCGACACCACCTCCATTTTTTGATACCTATCACTTTCAACTAAAAAATAAAAAAAAACACTTTTTTAATGGTGCAACCTTCTTGATAAGTGACACCAAAGTATTTTTCCCATACAATTTCAATACATGGGTTAAATATGGGTTTGGGATGTGTTTGGGCGGTGGTGCCCACGGGAAATGTGGCATCAAAGGATTGGTGTCGATGTTTTAGGCGGCACAAGTGGTTCCAATCTTGTAGGCAACACCAGTTCCCAGCCATTATTTAAGTAGTGTTTGGGAAAACAAATTTGAGAATTCAGATAACAACAAAAAAAAATATGTAGAAGAAGGGTAAACAAACAAAGAAGAATTCACAAGTTTAGTAGATATGAAAGTCATTTTTTACATTATAGTAATTATTTTGCTTGAAATTATGTTGAGAATTTTTATTTCTTTTTTAACATATCTAGTATTGAATATGGATAATTAATTTTTCATATGTGTTTATTTCGATGGAGTAATTTTGATAACAACACTTGGGTGTATATTTGAATTTCTTCAAAAAATAGTAATGAGATTTAATAGAAATGTCTCGGTTGATGATATGAAAGAAAAGACTAATGCAAAAATTGTTAGACATTGTAGAAGAAGGATCTCGAAACTTTTTTACAAGTTTTCAATTTTGACGTCCCCATCAAATTCACCGAGATAGAACTTGTAGATGATGAAGACGTTGAGACAATGGTCACTCTTTATTGTGGGAATCAAAGCCACCAAAATGCACCAATTCAATTATTTGTTGAGTTAACTAATATGGAGCTAGCTGAAGATCCCACTCCATTACGTAAAGAACATGGAGTTCAAGATCCTTGTATGGTGGTTCTGATATCATACGTTGATAATCAATAGACTGTACGCAGGTTCGACATCGATCTTAATGTTCCACCTGAGATTGATGTGGATGCTGATGATGGATATGATAGTAGTGATCCTTCTGATCACGAGCATGATGGTGATAGTGATCTCGATTTGGACGAGGTCCTGGATGATATCAATGATGAAGGTGCAAATGACGATAGAAATGTTAACGCATCTTCAATCAGGAATTCAGTTCGATGCATTGTGATACGCAATGACCCTTGGCACACATGTCGCTAATAAACCTCGATACGACGCATGTAGTCGAGTTCCCAAAGTACCCTGATATACTACTTGCTCATTGGTTGGCCGTAGATTCTGAACCTGAGGAGTTGTTCTTGGGCCAAAAATTTGAAACCAAGGAAGGGTGCATATTTATCATTAAATAGTATAGCATCAATATGTCGGTGGACTATAAAGCCATCATGTTTAAACCGATATTGTATATTGGGGAGTGTTGGAGGTCGACTGCAATTAGCGGGTACGAGCCGTATTTATCCAAAAGTTACAGATGTGGGAGATACAAAAATCTATTGGGCCTCAGACATTCACTTCAACATGTATGACAGGTCACCGGAAACTTGATACCAAAACTATCTGTAAATGCTTCATGCCATTGGTGAAGGACATGCCGACCATTAAAGTTTCGGTATTTATTGTCGAAATGCAAGCAAAATTTTAGTATCGAGTATCGTACTGAAAAGCATGGATAGCTAAACAAATAGCAATGGAGTAGTTGTATAGAGATTAAGATGTGTCGTACGATAAGCTATATGGATGGGTAGCCACTATGCGGGAGTATATACCGGGGATTGTCATTTGAGGTCGATACATGACCTTATTATGGCCCGGATAACCAACTAAAATCGGAAAAAATAATTTTCCACCTAATGTTCTAGATGTTTGATCCATGCTGGAGGCATTTCCCCACTACAAGCCGCTTGTGCAGGTATATGAGATCTGGCTATGCAAGAAATATACGCAAATTCTACTTATTGCGGTTGCTCAAGATAGGAACAAGAACATGCTCCTGGTAGCATTTGTCATTGTGGACAAGAAAAAGAAATAATGAGAATTCTTCCTCATGAACATACAAAGATATGTTATCAGTGACAATAACATTTGCATCATTTCCGATAAAGGGAAGATAATAATTGCCGCCATTAGGCGTTCCAGTGTACCATGGAGATCCGTTTATTGTATCTGGCACATTGTGGCTAATTTTCACTGAGACTATTGCAAACTAGAGGAGACAAGTTGTGAAAATAGGTAAAATTTAGTTTCAATATATGTTTTAATATTATCAATGGAAGAAAAAATTAATTTGATACTGTAACTTGTCTTTTCTTAATACATACACAACGTACGAGTTAAAGTCATACATTTTCCAGCAAAGGATGACCAAACTTGAAGGTGACATACAAGGTTAAACGAACACTCTTTTACAACATTGGTTGGGTACCATGAAGTCGTGGCAATGGGCTCCAGCTTTCGATGACGAGTTTCGATATGGTCATATAACCACCAACATGGTAGAGGCAGTTAACTCCTTGTTGAGAAGCACACAACATCTTTCGATTTCATTTATGTTCTCGGCTATGTTCTACAGGCTAGCTACATTGATGTCAAGAATAGGGCTGAAACAAGTCAATCAGATTAATGCGGGACACGTATTTGTCAAAGATGTCAGGGATGCAATGGATGTGAACCGTCAGAGGGCAAGACCGATGAATGTAGAAATATATTCATGACAGCTTGAAATGTTTCGAGTTATGGAGACTATAGACACTCAATTTTGCCCGGGCCTAGAAATAAGTCCAAAAATAAAAATAATAAACCCCAAAAAAATGAAGTCTAAGTTCAGTCCAAAATTACAAACATATAATTTGGCCCAATCGGAATGGCCCATTACTTGAAAAGATTTAAGGTCCATCTATAAGCTTGACTCATATGGAAATATAATCTTTAAGGATATGCAATCTTAGATATGATATGCAATCTTAGATATGATACAATCTTAGATATGATATGCAGTCTTAGATATGATATGCAATCTTGAAGATATGATCTTGTAATCTTAGAGATTTAATTTGTAGATATCCTTTAATCTTAACCGTTGATGTAATTGATGTATACCGTTGGATTTGGGAAGGCTCAACTATAAATAGAGGCCTCTCCCTTCATTGTAAATCACTTGAGTTTTGGGAAGCAATAAGAATTCTTAAGAGCATTCACTCGAATTTCTCTCCCTCTTGCGTTCTTATTTTCTACGGTTTGTTCTTATTTATTCTTTGTTCATTTTCGTTTTCAACCTTTTTTATTTTGATTTAATCCCTATTTCCTTGATTTTTAATTCTCTTTTATATTTTATTTTTTTAATAATTTTAGTATTATATCAAACTATTTTTTATTAAATTCTATATTATTCATTGTTTTAAAAAATATATTTCATTTAATTGAAAAAGTTTTTCTTAAATAAGGCAATGTTTGGTGTTTAGAAATTCAGGAAATAGTGCCCTAACATGCTGGGTTGCGATTTTTCGTTTGACTAAATAGCCAAATATCCTTTTAATAAATTTTCAAAATCATGAGATAATTTTAGTTACGAGGATTTAAAACATCATGTCCTAACATGCTGGATGTAATGTTTGTATACTTTCGGAACAAAGGAATCTCAAGTTTCAACTTTAATTTGTTCAAGTTTTAAAATCTTTTCAAATTTTCGACATTAGGACAATAAATAATCAATTCGGTACCAATTTTAGGCGTTACGAGGGTGCTAATCCTTCCTTGTGTATAACCGACTCCCGAACCTATTTTCTTGAATTTTGTAGACCAAAATGTTTTATAAAGGTGATCCAATCACACCTAAAAAGGTTAGTGGCAATTCCCATTTTCATTTTTCAAAAAGTCGAACCCCGTTTTTCAAACCTCTTTAAAAAAATGGTTTCGACAGAGACCATTGATTCGTCCATAACAGAAGGATTTTTCATCCAACAAAGCTCATGATACAACATAACTAGTACTGCGGCACCCCAACTATATGAAAGACGTTATGCAAATCAGTTAACAGGGCCAAGTACATCAAATGGACCTTATTGTTGTTTGCATCAGGCATGAGTACACCCTTATAATGTGCATAGTGTACGCTCGAGGACACGCATCACCTCTTGCTTGGTGGCATTAATCAATAAATGCTCGAAATTGGCCTTCAGGAAATAAAATCTCAAACTCAAAAATGTTGACTCAACATCACCGGGTGAGACTCCTAGTAGGTTATAGCAAAGGGTGACCGGCTCAGAAATCGCACTTACGCCCGTTACTACACTTTCGTCGATTGGGAGACCGAGTTGCAGTGCAACATCATCCAAAGTGATAGTGCACTCCCCACACTGCAAATGAAAAGTGTAGGTCTCTGGGTTCAATCGCTCGACCAAAGTGGATTTTGAGTCATACCGCAAATCAAAATTCCGGATCAATTTTGCTGACCCAAATCCAGATAACTCCAAGTATGACATTAGTCGTTGATCTGGCAGATATCATAAACCATTCACCCGACCCCTCAATACGCGATACGGGTCTTGACATTATTAAATTACAGAAATAGTTAATATAACCTAGTTTAAATCCGTAAATAATGGGGAACTTTTTATAAGGTAAGAAATAACAATTTTATTACCATCATATTAACTTTTTTTGATATGTGATTATCATCTTTAATCAAAGAACCCATTTTAATATTTGCAATATAAAAAAATTGAGTTCAATTAGTTTTTTGCAAAAAACACATTTCAATATGTAATTAACTTCTATTTAGGCCTTTTTATCCCAATAATAAGAGAAGAAATATTAAAATACAAAAATGAGATACCCTATCAAAAAATAATTATCACATTTTAAATAATTATCAAAACACATTAATATTATACAATAAATATAGTACACTAATAATATAATTACAAAAATACTAAAGAGTTTGGTGCACATCACATTTTTTGCCATTCTATTTTAGTATATAATAAACGTTTTTATACTACATAAGTTAATAAAGAACTAAAAAAAAATTCCATAAATTCTAACTCAATGGTCTTATCTTTTACCTACAAAAAGAAAAACAAAAAAGTTTATGTTAAAATAATAAAAATTATCTCAACATAATAAACTTAATAGGACTAGTTTTGTTATTTGAATCTAATAAACAACATAAAAAATACAAATAAAAAAATAAAACAGAAACATACCTTATCAAAATAATATCTATTAAAAACCTTCCTTTCTTACCAAAATAATACCTTACAATAATAAATAAATAAATAAATAATTTAATCAAAATCTAAATGAATCAAAAACATTTCTAAAATAACATGGTTAAACAAAAAAATAACATTTCTAACCCATAAATAAAAAAATTCACTAAACTAACAAATAATATATAAATACTAAAAAAATACCTCTTTTGAATTTTTTAAACCCTAAACCCTTATAACCCCCAAACAAAACCCTTTAATCTCTTTTTTTCCAAACCTTAAACAAAACCACTAGTCTTTTTTTCAAACCCCAAACTAAATCCTAAACTTAACTCCTTAAACCCCAAATATTTTTCCCTTTCTTCTTTCCTTCTCTTCTATTCTTTTTTACCCCATTCTACTTCTTTTATTTCTTTCTCTTCTATTATTTTTTTTCCCTTTTTCCTTCTCTTCTCTTCTATATTCTATATTCTATATTATACTAGTATCTTTTTATTTCTTTTTTCCCTTCCCGTTCTCTTCTTCTTCTTCTTCTTCTTCTTCTTCTTGTTCTTCTTCTTCTTATTCTTCTGTTTTGTTTTATTTTGTTTTTCATATTAGGGAACCATTATAAGGTCCCCAAAAATTATTTTTCACGAGACCCTTAAAAGGTTTCGTCCCATCGTGCACAGAGAATCAAAAGAGACAGAAGTAGTTGCCCAATACCGCCTATGGGGTGCCATTCACCAATCCCACGTCCCATCGCACAGAAAAGCACCAGGCCCGTGCTGCCTATGGGGTACCCTTAACCAGCCCTACTTGTTAGCTAGCCTCCTAGGGTTCCACTTTGGTAGTATTCGAGTTGGGGGTTGGTTGTATTCGGGTTGGGTAATAATACTTTGGTGTCACTTATCAAGAAGGCTGCACCATTAAAAATTTATTTTTTAAAATTTTTTTAGTTGAAAGTGATGGGTGTCAAAAAATAGGGGTGGTGCTGTCTATGCATCACCCTCCACCACCCTTGGTATACCATTTTTGTAAATAAGTAAGTTGGTATACTGTTTTCAATTTTTTTAATTTTTTTATATTATTTAAGTTAAATTATCTGATTATGAAGAAAAACTCATCTTTTCTCGTCAAGAGGTTGAGTATTGGGGATCTCCAAACTTAATACCTAGGAATGATGTCACTTGCTCAAGTACACCACTGTTGTTGCTTCATAGTGATATATTATCCGCCTACAAGAGGTAAGATTTTCTACTTAAATGATAATTTTTCCATTTGATTATTAGTTATTTCTTATTTAAATGGAGTGTACTTATGATGCAATGACTTCTTGGCTTTCATGAAGAGCAATTATCGTGGCACTAGAACCACTCAAAATTTAGAGTATAAATCGATAGTTAAGAAATAAGCAAGTTGGTTGTTAATCATATTAATATAGAATTTAGTAAAATGTCTCTTATTTGCCATTGATGTTCTGTAGATTCCATAGTTGGTGAATGATAATGCACCTTCAAAAGTAATTGCTCTTGCCTGTGGCCCTAGTGACAAAATTGAGTGTTTCGATAGATATATTGTTAATGGGTTTTAGTTCCACACGGCTAAACGTGAAAAATTTTACACTGCTCAAAATAGTGCCATCATGGTTGTAGCAAATGGCCGAAGTTACTATGGAGTTGCAACTCGCATGTTTGATTCTGATTATTAAAGATGTTTTAAAGTAACTCTCATAGAATGTGATTGAGTTTATGTACATTCTTCAAAGGGTCTTATACAAGATGAGAATGGATTCAATTTGCTGAACTTCTCCAAGTTGATCTACACAGGAGTGTTGCTAACGGATAACCCATTCATATTTCTTTCTTAAGCAACAAAAGCTTTTTATATCTAAGAAGGGAAGAGCAAGGGATGGTTTCATGCAATATTAACCAAGCCAAGAAACCTATATGAATCAATTTCAACAAAAATTACAGATAATGAAGATGATAAAAGAGCAAGGGATGGTTTCATGCAATATTAACCAAGCCAAGAAACCTATATGAATCAATTTCAACAAAAATTACAGATAATGAAGATGATAATTCTTATACATATGATATATGATGAAAGCTGACATGCTTTATATTCAACTTCTAATTATGTGTAAAAGGGTATATTGTAATAGATTCTTTGTTGTTTTAAATCGATTCATTATTTTTTAAATTGATTCTTTGTTATTTAACTCAATTCAAACTCCAATATAAATTCACTGTTGATATTCATTTGGTCCCTTATACTTGCACAACATTTGTCCCTTATCAAGACTGACTTACACCGGTGAAAGTAAGTTCTTTCTTTCTCAAGCATCCTGTTGAACGTGCCAAGCAAAGGAAGGTTTCCTCAATATTTTGTTAAGGAAAAATACGTAAATACACCGTATAAATTGATTGTTTGTTGTGAAATATATACTCATTTCCTTTTATTCTTTACTTCTTTGAATCAATTGTTTGTTGTTTTGAATCGATTGTTTATTGTTTTAAATCGATTTTTTTCTTCTTGAATCGATTTTTGCTTCTTTGAATTGATTCATTATTGTTTTTTTAAATCGATTGTTTGTTTCTTTGAATTAATTTATTGTTGTTGATTTAAATAGATTATTTGATGTTTAACTCGATTCAAACTCCAACATAAATTCACTGTTGATATTCATTTAGTCCCTTATCAATACTTGCACAACATTTGTCCCTTATCAAGACAAACTTACACCGGTGTAATAAGCCGACTCTTATTTAAGCGTTGCCTTAGGCATGTATATCCTAACACTTATACTAAGCTTTTGAAGGCTTACTCTGTGTGTTTTTCAACTGTTTTATAGATATCTAAGCTACTGGGAGCTCAGGGATCGTCGAGGATCGTCACCACACTATTGAACCTTATTTTGGTACCTTTTGATATTGTGAATATAAAAGTATGACATGTATAGGCTAGAAGTATTAGGATATGTTTTGTAATGTATATACCATGTCATGTGATATGATTAGTTTATGTTTGAACTTATGGTTTGATTATGATATATGATATGTGATGCAAGTGTGTCATTATGTTGTGCATTTGGTTGGCCAAAAGAAATGGTCAATTTGGTAAGTTTTGGTATGTGTATATTTTATAATTGGGTAAGAATTTGGTAAGAGAATGAATGGAATGTGTCAAGGTTATAAACCATATGTTTTGGTAGGTTTTTGGCATATGGAATGACATGAATTGGTATGTGTTATGAACATGAGATTGGTTGATAATGATAAGACATGAATGTTGAATGTTTTGATTATGAAATTGTTGAAATTTGATGTGCAATTGGTGCCTATTTGATGCTTGTAGGGAGGACCCTTAATGGGTGGCAATTTATCCTTGCAAATGGCCTATTTTTGCCCACACGGGAAGAGACATGGGCATGTGTTTCAACCATGTTGCTTGAGGGCCATTTCGAAATGAGCCTGGGCAGATTACATGGTCAAGTTAGTTTCGACCACGGGCTAGACAAATGGGAGTGTGGTCAGCTGTGTGGCCAGGTCAGTAGCCTCTCTAATTTTTGCACGGCCTGGGCACACGAGCGTGTCTTGTGGCCGTGTGGACAAGTCAGTATGTATGCTCTGTTTTACCACGACCTAGACACACGGGCTTGTCTAATGTCATGTGAGGCACACAGCCTATTCACACAGACGTGTGACCTGTACAACTTTGAAAAAAATGTTTAAGTTTTAAAAAATTTTGTATGAGCTCGATTTAGTCCTGACCCCTTTCAAATGCACGCTTAAGGTCTCGATGACCTATATAAAGGACTCTATGATAATGTTTGACTATGAATATGGATGATGTATTTGAATTGTTTATAAAATGTTTTGATTTTTCTGGTAACGCCTTTAACCCTAGTCCGGCGACGGATACAGGTTAGGGGTGTTACATTTGGTTGGTATCAAACTACAGTTTAGTCGATTCTAGAACTAACGTAGTGTATGTGAGTCAAGCTATACATGCCATATTTATGAACTGCGATAGTGTGATGAATCCTGACAATGAAAATGTGTTTTTATATAGAAAATAGATCCCGAACGAGCCGTAGCTGATGATGTCGAAAGTAATGTGCCTACTCCCATACAAGGGACAGCGCAATCCGACTCTAGACCGGCTACGAGTAGCCATAATGGGGAGGCGAGACAAGCCTTCTATCAGATGATGAATGATTGGTTCACCCATTATATTCGAATTAATCCGGTTGTTCAATAACCCCCAACCCCGACTAATCCTCTGCAAGTCCCTGCTATGCCACAAGTTAATCTGATTTAGCCAAGTAAGCCTTCGATTGATAAAATTAGGAAATATGGGGCTGAAGAGTTCCAAGCTACCACTAGTAATGATGCTGAGAGAGCCGAGTTCTGGTTAGAAAATACAGTACGAGTACTCGATGAATTGTCATTGACTCCCGTTGAAGGTTTAAAGTGTGTCGTTTCGCTTCTGAGAAATACGGCGTCTCACTGGTGGAAAATATTAATATCTGTGGTTCCTAAGAATCGAGTCAACTGGGATTTTTTCAAGCTAAATTCCGAAAGAAATACATCAATCAGAGATTTATCAACCAGAAACGTAAAGATTTTCTTAAGCTTAAACAAGGCCATTTGTCTGTTACAGAATACGAGTGAGAATTTGTAAGACTGAGTCAATATGCACGAGAATGTGTATCTACTGAGGCAATAATGTGCAAAAGATTTGAAGATGGTCTGAATGAAGATATTCGTTTGTTAGTCGAGATTCTTGAGATCAAATAATTTGTAGTACTTGTTGAACGAGCGTGTAAAGTTGAAGAGCTCAGGAAAGAGAAAAGAAAAGTTGATTCTGAAGCTAGAGATGTGAGAAATAGATCTACAAGTAAATCATTTCAGTCTGTGTTAAAGAAATTCTGAGATGATTTTAGCCGTTCAAAGGTTAATATGGGGCATTCGAGTAGAGATCGTACAAGATCACATTCGAGCTTCAGAGCTGCAGCTACGTCTGTTGCTAGTTTTGGAAATGTCTGATCTGATCGACCTGAGTGTAAACTTTATGTTAAAAGACATCCCGGTAATTGTAGACTATATGATTAGGCTTGTTTCAAATGTGGATCTTTAGATCACTTTATTCGAGACTGTCTCGAGTCTATTGAACACGAGATAGCACAAAATTCGAGATCAAGTAACACCTCAACTCGTGGTAGACCTCTCAAAAATATGAGAAATATAAGTGGTAGTCAAAGAGGGACTCAAGACACCGCTGTTCTAGCCGAGGCTAGAGCACCTGCCAAAGCTTATGCCATTCGAGCACGTGAGTAAGCTTCGTCTCCTGATGTGATAACTGGTACTTTTACTCTTTACGATACTTCTATGATTGTTTTGATAGATTTTGGGTCAACGCATTAGTATATATGCATGAATTTAGTATCTAGTAAGACTTTGCCTGTAGAGTCTATTGAATTTGTGATTAAAGTATTGAACCCCCTAGGTAGGAGTGTTTTAGTTGATAAAGTCTGCAAGAATTGTCTGTTAATGATTCGAGACATCTGTTTTCCAGCCAATTTGATGTTATTACCCTTTGATGAATTTGATATAATTCTGGGTATGGATTGGCTAACTTTGCACGATGCTATTGTGAACTGCAAACGGAAAACTATTGATTTGATATGCAAGAATGATGAAATAGTCCGAATTGAATCTAGTGATTTGAATAGATTACCGGCTGTGATATCTTCAATGAAAACTATGAGTATTGTGAAAAAGGGTTGTAAAGCTTATTTTGCTTATGTGATTGATTCGAAAGTATCAGAAAAGAAAGTCGAATCAGTGTCTGTTGTCTGCGAATTCCCTGATGTTTTTCCTGAAGAACTTCCGGGATTACCTCCTATTCGAGAAATAGAATTTGGAATTGAGTTAGTACCAAGAACTACTCTGATTTCGATAGCTACATATAGAATGGCTCCGACCGAACTAAAAGAATTAACGTCTCAGGTACAAGAGTTGACCGATAAAGGGTTTGCAAGATCAAGTTTCTCACCTTGGGGTGTACCAGTTTTGTTTATGAAAAAGAAAGAAGGTACATTGAGAATGTGCATTGATTATCGTCAGTTGAAGTAATTATCAAGAACAAATACCATCTACCCCGAATTGATGATTTGTTTGATTAGTTGAAAGGAGTTACCGTGTTTTCGAAGATAGATTTGACATCAAGCTATTATAAGTTGTGAGTAAAAGATTCAGACGTTTTGAAAATTGCATTCAGAACGAGGTACGACCACTATGAGTTCTTAGTTACCTTTCGGAATAACTAATGCACCTGCTATCTTTATGGATTTGATGAACAGTATTTTCAGACCGTATTTAAATCGATTTGTTGTCGTATTCATTGATGACATATTCATTTTTTCGCATGATGAATCCGAGCATGCCGAGCATCTGAGAATAATACTACAAACTTTGTGTGATAAGCAATTGTATGCGAAGTTTAGAAAATGTGAGTTCTGGTTGCGCGAAGTTGGTTTTCTGGGCCATATTGTGTCAACATCTGGTATTCGAGTTGATCCAAGTAATATTTTAGCTATTTTGGATTGGAAGCCTCCGAGAAATGTTTCTGAAGTCTGTAGTTTTCTGGGACTTGCTGGTTATTATAGACGGTTCGTAAAAGGCTTTTATATGATTGCAACTCTATTAACGAAACTGCTTCAAAAAGGTGTGAAATTTGAACGGTCTGAAAAGTGTCAGAAAAGCTTTGATCAGTTGAAAGCCCTATTAACTGAAGCTCTAGTATTAGTACAACCCGAATCGGGTAAAGAATTTGTGATCTATAGTGATGCTTTATTAAACAGTCCGGGATGTGCTTTGATGCAGGAAGGCAAAGTCATTGCTCATGCTTCGAGACAGTTAAAGCCGCACGAAAAGAATTATCCGATGCACGATATGGAATTAGCTGCAATTATGTTTACTTTGAAAATTTGGCGTCACTATCTGTTCTGTAAGAAATGTCATGTTTATTTCGATCATAAGTGTTGGAAATATCTGATGACTCAGAAAGATTTGAATCTGCGATACAGAAGATGGCTAGAGTTACTGAAAGACTACGAGCTTGTTATTGATTATCATCTGAGAAAGGCTATTGTTGTAGTTGATGCTTTGAGTCGAAAATCGTTGTTTACATTACGTGCCATGAATACTCATTTAGCTTTGTCTAATGATGGTTTGGTTTTAGCCGAATTGAAAGTGAGACCGCTGTTTTTACAACAGATTATTAATGCTCAGAAAATTGATAATGAGATAATAGCAAAATGAGCTTAGTGTGATTTGAATTCTGATTCTGAATTTCGAGTAAATAATGATATTGTTTGCGATTCTGAGATCAAATTTGTGTTTTGAGAAATCCAGAGTTGATTCAGATGATTTTAAACGAAGCTCACAATAATCGTTTATCTATGCATCCGGGTAGTACGAAAATGTATAGTGATTTGAATTATCATTACTGTGGTCTGGAATGAAAAGAGATATCTCCGACTTTGTTTCTAAATGTTTAATCAGTCAACAAGTTAAAGCTGAACATCAGGTGTCATCCGGTTTGTTACAACCGATTATGATTCCGAAATGGAAATGGGATAGAGTGACAAAGGATTTTGTTTCGAGTTTACCCCTATCTCTGAGAAAGAAAGATGTAATCTGGGTTGTGGTTGATAGATTGATGAAATCAACCCATTTTATTCCGATACGATCCGATTACTCGCTTAATAAGTTAGTTGAGTTATACATTTTCGATATTCTGAGATTGCATGGTGTACCATTATCTATTTTTTCAGACAGAGATCCGAGATTCACGTCACGATTTTGGAAGAAATTGCAAGATGCTTTAGGTACGAAATTGCACTTCAGTACTGCTTTTCACCGGCAAACAGATGGTCAATCCAAGCGGATTGTTTAGATACTTGAGGATATGTTAAGATGTTGCATTCTTGAGTTTGAAGGTACATGGGAACAATATTTACCATTGATTGAATTCGCTTATAACAATAGTTTTCAATCGAGCATTACAATGGCATCGTACGAAGCCTTATACGGTCGTAAATGTCGTACACCTTTGTATTGGACTGAGCTCAGTGAGAATAAGAAACATGAAGTTAACTTGATAAAAGAGACTGAACAAAAAGTAAAAACAATCCGAGATAGTCTGAAAGCTGCTTCTGATCGTCAGAAATCATATGCAGATTTGAAACGAAAAGATATTGAATTTGAGATCGATGATAAAGTGTTTCTGAAAGTATCTCCATGGAAGAGAGTACTCTGATTCTGCAGAAATGGCAAATTGAGTCCAAGGTTCATTGGGTCGTATGAGATTATCGAGCGTATCGGACCTGTTGCTTATCAATTGTTGTTACCACCAAAGCTAGAAATGATTCATAATGTATTTCACGTATCAATGCTTTGATGGTATAGATCTAACCCATCACATGTGATTTCTCCGTCTGAGATTGAGATTCAGTCCGATATGACTTATGAAGAAGAACCGATCCGTATCTTAGCTCGTGAGATTAAAGAATTAAGAAATAAGAAAATTTTGTTAGTAAAAGTATTGTGGCATCGACATGGTGTTGAAGAGGCTACGTGGGAGCCTGAAGATGCTATGAGATAGCAATATCTGAATCTGTTCAATGGTACGATTTTCGGGGAAGAAAATCCCTAAGGGGAGAGAGTTGTAACAGTCCGGTTTAGACCCTAGTCAGAATAGTAGTTTCGGGACCACAAATTCAAGTCAAAAAAATATTTTAATATTATTTTTTGTGTTTATAATATGTGAATTAGCATGTGTGAAAGTTTTGTATGAAAATGATCATTTGTGTGCTTAATTTGTGAAAAGCACCTAATCGCGTAAAATGTAAAAGTAGTCTTCTATTTTTAAAGTGCCTAATTACTATATCTTTTTAAATGAGAGGTCCTTATGATGCAAATAGACCATTGATAAGGTTAATGGACATTAATGACCATCCAATATGTGTTTATTTTATGATTAATAATATGGTTAAATTGGTAAAATGCATATTAATGTTATATTAATTAAAAACAAAGCTAAATTTTAGCTTATTTCTTTCATCCATTGCCAAAAATACAAGAAGAAAGAAAAGGGAAAAATATTTCTAGGGTTCAGCCATTGTTTTGTTTGATTGAGGTATGTGTTTTGATCCGTTTTCGATAATGTCTACGTTTTTGTGATCGTTGCCTAGAGTTCTATCAAGCCCATGTTTGAATTTTTGAAATTATTAATGATTTTGAGTTATGCCATTGTTGATAATGTGAGCTTTATGAAGTTTGATGATAGTAAATTAAAGTTATGTATTAGATTACTAAGTTTTGTTTTTGAATTTTTGATGAATTTGAGTAATTTGGACTAAATTCAGCAATTCATAAATTTAGGGACTTAAATGTAAAATAAATGAAACATATGGGATTATATGAATACTATGAGAATTCGGCTTAACATGGGTATATGGAAATTATGTGTATTTTGTGATTTTGTGAATTAAGGACTAAAGTGTTAAAATGTAAAAATGTGAGGGTTAGTTTTTAAATTGCCCTAAATTTGTTTTTTTGGATTGATTTGAATGATTTGGTGAATAAAAGAGTTAAATTTGAATTGATTTAGATCAAGAACCAAAGAAAACAGAATTAGATCGGGGAAAGTCGAAAGTCGTCAAGTAGTCAATTTCATCCATTCGAAATCGTACGAGGTAAGTATATATACAAATAAATGTATTTGAAATGGTTTATTTATGCTTATATTCTATTGAAAAATGTTTAATGGCTTTATGCCTTGAATATAAGATATCCGAGAAAATATCGACAAAGTTCTGATGTCCGAAAAGCCCTATACGAATCATAGGAATAGTTAGGATACATATGTCATGATATAGGATCCGATATGTGTTTTCATGTAAGACTAGGTCTAGGACGTTGGCATCGACTTATGATTTACATGTAAGATCATGTCTGGGACATTGGCATCGTATTTGATTTTGTGTAAGACACTGTCTGGGACAGTGGCATAGACAGTGGCATCGATATTTGATCACATGTAAGAGGACATCTGGGACGTTGGCATTGTATGAGCTTTCCGAGCTATCCGCGTATTCTTAAGATTCTGAACGGTTCAACAGGCATTCCGAGAAATGAATGATTATATGAGATATGTATCTGATTCAGGTACGTTCGAAATGTATACTATGTTTGAGAATAAAAGGTAAGTATATGTACAAGTGATGTTATGTGTTATAAGTATGAGAAAATATGTTATATGTGTAAATGAATTGGGAATATGTGAAATGTATATGAACTATGTGGTTTGAGATAGTATTTGGCCATAGAGTATATGTAATTTGATGATGCTTTCGTGTTTTGAATAATAAGTTTATTTGTATATGGCTTACTAAGCTTTTGAAAGCTTACTTTGTGTGTTTCTCAACTGTTTTATAGATATCGAAGCTACCGAGAGCTCAGGGATTGTCAAGGATCGTCACCACACTATCGAACATTATTTTGGTACCTTTTGATGTTGTGAATGTAAAAGTATGGCATGTATAGGCTAGAAGTATTAGGATATGTTTTGTAATGTATATACTATGCCATGTGATATGATTAGTTTGTGTTTGAACTTATGGTTTGATTATGATATATGATATGTGATGCAAGTGTGTCATTATGTTGTGCATTTGGTTGGCCAAAAGAAATGGTCAATTTGGTAAGTTTTAGTATGTGCATATTTTAGAATTGGGTAAGAATTTGGTATGAGAATGAATGGAATGTATCAAGGTTATAAACCATATATTTTGGTATGTTTTGGCATATGGAATAACATGAGTTTGTATATGTTATGAACATGAGATTGGTTGATAATGATAAGACATGAATGTTGAATGTTTTGATTATGAAATGGTTGAAATTTGATGTGCAATTGGTGCCTATTTGATACTTGTAGGGAGGACCCTTAATGGGTGGCAATTTGGCCTTGTAAATGGTCTATTTTTGCCCACACAGGTAGAAACACGGGCGTGTGTCTTAGCCATGTTGCTCGAAGGCCATTTCAAAATGAGCCTGGGCAGGCCACACGGTCGCACACACGAGATTGTGCTAAGCCGTGTGGCCAAGTCAGTTTCGACCACGGGCTAGACACACGAGCGTGTGGTCAACCATGTGGCCAGGTTAGTAGCCTCCTTAATTTTCACTCAACGTGGCACACGGGCGTGTCTTGTGGCGTGTGGATAAGTAAGTATGTATGCCCTGTTTTACCATGGCTTAGACACGCGGGCGTGTCTAATGCCGTGTGAGGCACACGGCCTATTCACATGGGCTTGTGACCTGTATAACTTTGAAAAAATGTTTAAGTTTTGAAAAATTTTGTATGAGCTTGGTTTAGTCTCGACTCCTTTCTAATGCATGCTTAAGGTCTCGATGACCTATATAAGGGACTTTATGATAATGTTTGACTATAAATGTGAATGATGTATTTGAATTGTTTATAAAATGTTCTGATTTGTCCGGTAATGCCTTTAACCCTAGTCCGGCAACGGACACGGGTTAGGGGTGTTATAGAAAGGAAACCCTGCCATATGATAGGAAGAGTTCAAAGATTTCTTCGACCTCAAGTCAATGAGGCTCTGGGTGCCAATTTGCTTTGGTTTAACCGATAAGGCACTGGGTGTCAATTTATATAGCGCTGGGCACAGTTATTACTTCGGATTTATCCGATGAGGCACTGAGTGCCAAACTGGTGTGTTGGTTGGATCCGTGTATCTGTTCGAGTTCGAGTCGTGTTAATAGGGTAAATAAATATTAAATTTCTATATTTGATATTGAAATGGCATGGTATGTGAAATGGAAATGAGATAATGGATTGAAAAATGAAATGTGAAATATGTTGTGAACAAATGAAATATATGAGTTATATGCTCATGAATTGAATATGGAATGAGTTGTACCATTATATAAATGCAATGTTGATTGATATATGGAAAGCTATTTATATAGCAAGTGATGTGAATTGAGATATTTCTTAAAGCCAAATCAAGCATGAAATCATGTGAAAAATTGAGTACAACATGAAATGATGTATTAATATGCATAAACTTGAAATGATGATATAATGTAATGGTATGCTTAGTTAATAGTGTAATTGAATAATTTAATTTGAGCATTCATGTATTATTGTGACTTTAAATGTTCGGATTATAGAAATATCACTGAGTTTTACTCAACGTACAGTTTTGTTTCCTGTGCGCAGGCTAGGTACCTCTCTTTTGATCGCTGAATTGGCATCCAACAATGATCCCGACCTCAAATGTGGTGATGTTTACCTTTTGTGGTGGCATGTACCTAGGATGTCTTAGTTTATAGTTATTTTGTGGATGGATTGTAAATGAAATTATAAGTAAACTGTTGTTTTGAGTATATAAGTATATGTTGTGATTGGAGCAATAATTTGGCATATTGTTTTGAACCAATGTTTGCTAGGTGTATGCAAACTAAGCTAGATGTTTTAGGTAGTTATAATCTAGGCTAAATTTAGTGATTTTGGCATGTTTTAACCTTTGATTTGAATGATGCATTATTGATATTTTTTGACGATATAAATGTGGTACCAATGAGGGTACATTGATTAAACACCTAAGATGATTATTTTGGCATGTTTGGAGTCTGTTTGATTGTATTTTGGATAGGTTAAATGATTAGTTTTTGAATTGCTTAGTGCCCAAGCATGTAGGAAATGGTAAACTTGTTGTTTAAGGTACATTTTAGGTCCACGCGGCCAAGTCACACAGGTGTGTGACTTGGCCGTGTGAGACATGCAGTTGGGCAAACACGGCTGTGTGTCACCTGATGAGTGTTTAGGGAGTAAGTCAGCTAGCATATGGCCTGGCACACGGGCGTGTTAAGCCGTTTCGAGAGTTACACGACTTGTCACACTAGCGTGTAGCTAAGCTGTGTGACTCAAGTTAGAGAGTTACACGAGCACGAACACGTGCTGGGAAACAGCCGTCAGTCCTTATTTCGAATGTTACACGGCCTGAGACACAGGCGTGTGTCCTAGCCCTGTGACCCCTGCAATTGAATTTTTCTAAATTTTTCCTCAATGTTTCAAATGTTTCCAATTTAGTCCCAAAACACTCATAAAGTGATTTTAAAACCTCAAGGGCTCGAATAAGGGAGGATACGCTTGTATAATATTGGGTTATGTTATGATTATTCAAATGTTTTAAAATGAATGATTTGGGTTATGTTTATTCGGTAATGCTCTGAAACCCTATTCTAGTGACAGATATGGGTTAAGGGTGTTGCAGCTGAAGAGTGACAACTATTTTCCAATAGAGGACGAACAACTCAAACAAATATTCAGGAAATTTCTGAAAGGTGTTTATGAAGATCAATGAAAATGCTTAAGTGAGAAGTGGAGGGGTTGTTGACATGATGTAAGTAATTAATAGATTAAGGTTATTTGTTAAGATGTTCACTAAATGTTTGTGCATTAAATGAGAATGACCAGTAAGTATATGTTGAATGTGACAGATTAAATGATAGAGATTAAGTATAGTTGCTATGTTGATAGGCTGAATTTTGTTAAGATGTTAGCTACCTGGTTAGCGACATGTTTTTACATTAAATGCATATTTGTGTTCTTACGCATATATACATACATATATATACATTATTTCCTACTTTGAATGTTGACAGAGACTATGGAAGATTGGAGCATCATCACGTACCCATCTAAAATTTGTTCATACTATGGGGCCAATTTCTTTTGCTGAACAAAACCAGATATGTGTAAGTCTTTCTTACTTCTTAATAAATAATTATATATTTCTTTACGATAAATTTATATTTATACATTATTTTTTGGTAATGATTTGCTAGGAGGAAGAGAAGCATAGAGAACTTTCTCAACTTGAACACTTTCACTATCAACACTACAAGGATGATGGGACATTCATAAATGAGCAAGCCGAGAAACTCTTTGTATGTATAAGTGACCTAGACACCTTGCATTGTCTGAATTATGCTCTTTTTTTACAAAGATATAATAATTTGATATAATATGTTGGTTTATACTACTTGATAGCAAGAGGCATTGATTAAACTAGAGAAAATTGTTTCAGAAATAGAGGAACCCATGACACAGGAAAAGAGGACAGCCCTCGAAAATGAATTTTATAAAATGTGATGGGTCCTAACTTGTATGGAAGACAAGAGGATACGACCTTGGTGTAACCCCAATGATTTTTCAAAACTCACAAAACACAGAAATGATAGGAACAACATCAAGGGGCCAAGTGATTAATGAATAGCAGGAAAAGCATGTAGAGGAATTAGTTGCAATACGAGCTAAAATGATAAGTTAAAACACAAATTTGGATATATGTAGACCGAAAATGACAAGAGATATGTTGATCTTCAAGCCAAACTTTAAGCTCGAGATGCAAAGATTAATTCAATCATTGATTCCATGCAACGAATTAATAGAAGTAAGTACTATTTTACATAATTTTACATAATTCATGTGATTTCTAACATTCAATGTGATTACTACTACTTGATCACATATTTTCTCTCATCTGATGATCCTTTGATGCAATGCTCGAATGATATTAGAATAGACTATGGAGATAAGATGTTACACTTGACGACTACTATAGGTTGGTGAGGACAATAGAAACTTCCTAGTGCTTTTATATATGCTTGAGTTGGAATGGAGCTAAAAAAAACAATCACCTACTCTCTGTTTGTTATTTTTATTATTATGATTGACATCTTGTGGACATGTAATGTTAGATTTTGGTGCTTGACTTGTAAGAAAGCTACATTTGGAAACTTGATATATCAAGTTAATTTAGTTATTTGGTTCTTATAGTTTTTTTAGTGATTTATTTGTATTATTAATCATTGATTAGTAATATGGACTCAAGCCCCACCAAACATTGTACTAGAGGCAATAGAAATGCAAACCACGTCTCTTTGCAAACCGTGTTATAAAGGTGCACTGTGTCTCCACTAACTAAAGGTAGAGACACGAAGAATGTGTATTCTCTAAAAGGTTTATAAAGATGCAAACAACGCATCTCTATAGACTGAATTATAGAGATGCATATCTGCATCTCCGTTGACTAGAAGTAAAGACACGAATAATGCATCTCCTTTGACAATGTTATAGCATCGCGCCCATGCGTCTCCACTGATACGCCTATGGAGATGCACGCCTCGTTTCTCCATATACTGAGCTATAGCGTCGCCCATATGTGTTTCCACTAAATAAAGGTAGAGACACAATGGATGCATCTCCACTGACTGAGCTATAGAAATGCATGAGTTTTTGCATCGCCAACCCTAAGAAGACATACCTAGTGGTGACGCATGCGGATGTGTCACCAAATTCTATAGCGATGTCATTTTGCAACTCCTTAGAGTTCTCGACACGCCATTGACCTGTCTTGCTGTAGTGCAAACATATTTTCATATTTTTATTATTAAAAACAACTATTTATTTCATTTATCAAATGTATTTTTCAATTTTCAAAAAATAAAAATTATCTTTAAAAATAAAATAGAAAATATTTCCAAAAATTAAATATAAACTCTCTTTTTTATTCAATATGCAGTTAATTCAACTAGACATACTAAAACTATCAATCAAATTATAATCTCAAATGCATAATTATATGTCCTAATATTATATTTCAAATTAATATTTCCCTTTATTTTTAATATTATAATTTAAATTAATATTTTAATAAATATATTAAATTAAAATAATCTAATTAAAATTTTAATGATATTTTTCTTTTTTAAAATAAAAAAATATTGATTCATAGTTAATGTGACAAAAAATTTGTGTTCAAGTGATCACAACCTCATACTATTTATTTATTTTAATTTTTATTTAATTATAAGAAAAATAATAAAATAATAATGAAAAGATAAAAAGATAATATATCAATATAGAATTTCTTAGCAACTCATATAATAAGTGATTACAACCTCTAACATTCACTAAAGGTTAGACTCCTCACTTTGGTAACTAAGATCTAGATAACTCTCCTCTAAATTTCCCCTGAAAACTTAGGACAATAACCAAGTAACAAACTTGATGTTGCATTCAATGCACTTACAAGAAATGCTCTTCAATGAATAAGAATTAACTGCTCTCTAATTAGTATATAACCTTTACAAGTCTCCTTAATTTAGATGGAATTGAGACTTGCTAACATACTTTATCAATTATAATCAATTTTCCCATAAAACCATAAAGATAACAAGCATAAAGTATATCTTCAATGAGCTCTGGATAAGGCCTGAATCTTCAAGATACACTTTCAAGTTTTACTTGATTCAATCCAATCTTACCAATATTAAGAAGTCGATTTCCTTCACCAAATTCAAACCAATCTCCAAGATATATTGTTATAGATAGTTTGGATATCATACATGGGCTTGCAACCATCCAAAGTATCAAAAAGAATCAAAGCCCAAAGATTTTGTTACCAAAATTTGCTAAGATTAAAATGACAAGTTTCTTAGCTAAGTAGTGTTTTAATTGACACAACTTGAAACTGCCCAACACGATTTTTCAGTAATTGCCCAACTGAGTTGGGACACAATTGAAGGGTGACACCAACTCGGCAAACCTTTTAAATATAGTAAAGATAGATAAGTTGTAACACCCCTCACCCTATCCGGTTGTTAGACCTGAGCTATAGGATGCTACAACAATTAACAGAGTGAATTACATACAATTCCAGCTTTAAAATTCAATTAAACAGTTAAAAAAATTACACAATCCATGCACAATATGATTTACAAACTAATCAGAGTCCCAATTGATCTTATGAAAGCTTTTAAGTTGACTTGAGAACAAAAAAGAATTAAATTGTAACATTTTCAAAAGATAAAAGAAAACATGTAAAATAGGGGTCACACGGTCGTGTGTTTGGACCGTGTAACTCTTTAAATCCGTGTGAATGAAAGAACAAAAATTCTATAAAAGTCACACACCCATGTGACTGGGCTGCATAGCAAATTGTAACTATGTAGAACTAGAGTCACACAGCTGTGTATAGACCGTGTAACTCATTGTGACTGTGTCGGTCAAATTGCAAATATTCAACAAAAGTCACACAACCATGTGGATGGGCCATGTAACAAACTGAAACCGTGTGAAAAACTAAATAACCAAATCTACAGTACTCACACGAGCGTGTGGCCAACCCATGTGACAATCGAAAACCGCATGGTAAGAATGGTTCATAATTTACAGTGATCGCACGGTCGTATCACTTGCTTGTATGTGACACACAATCGTTGTCAGCTCGTGTGGTGCAAAAATAGGTCATTTGATGCATGATACAATCCAACCCTTAAACATAACCTAAAATGCATTTTTTGTAGTTGAAATCCTGCCCAAAAACATGCGATCCAACACACCCCTAATTAGCTAACCAATATGCCACAAAGTGGCACCATTTCACAAACAAAACACAGCCAATTCCATTTCTCAAGGTAAAAACATAAATTCCATAACCACATATCATGAACATTAAACATTCAGCATTTCATTTACTTCTTTCAACTAAACATAATACTACATAAACTAAATGTTTACCACTCACTAAAACGCATACTAACAAATTCAAACATACATAGACAACATAGATTCCAAAATGACATCCCTAAGTATGTGCCAAATTATATAGAAAAAGGAGCACAAACTTTAAGGACTTTGGGACCTCGGTTAGATACTGAAGTAAAACTCAAACGTAGTTATAAACCTATCCTGCATACAGAAATTGAATTACACGACGAGAAAGTAATTCAATGTACTTTTTTTTTTAAATCAAGAAAGTATAGAGAAATTAACTTAATCCACATTTACTTGAATTAATGTTTAAAATTCATGCTATTAAGTTTCAACATGAATCTTTTGTCACCAATTATTCACTTCCATATTTAGGAACATCATTCTATATTATGCTACCACTGGAATTCCAAACTCATGAACTCTTTTTAACTCATTTTAATTTGTCATCTTGGATTGCCCGGGAACAATGACTAGCTAGCCTGGATTGCCTGACGACGATGGCTTACCATCCTGGATTGCCCGACAATGATGGTTTATCAAGTCTAGTCCACTGGCACATCGATCACCTCCATATCTTATCGTATGGCGAAAAGTAATACGTCTTATTCTCAATTAATATACTCAAAATGCTTCTGTACAACTTCATACCCAATAGCAAATATAATTCAACCTTATAATTACAAATCTATTCATTTATGTACCTGTCTTGTTATTCAATTTCAAATATTCCAAATCCTTTCAACTCACCACAAAAAGTTTATTGTAGTTCAGAGCAATGTATAATATCATAGAAATATAGAAATTAAATAAATGTTAAATCATAGGAACACTTATCAAAACTTAAATTATTTGTCGTCAGTTCTTGCTTCCCCTTTCCTTTTGAGGTTCCCGCATCGTCTTTAGCTACAAATATTAATACAACAATGCATAAAATTAAATTCCAGCTCAATTCACAGTCATTCGCAACGTCACATGAATTTTGCAATTTATTCAGTTTAGTCCCTAAAATCGAAATCAATATAACTTTTAAATTAGAACTCCAAATTTCAATCCATTTTCACTGTAGTCCATTAGGGACCAGTTATTTCTCATTTCCACATCAAATTTTATAGTTTATGCATTTTAGTCCCTATTGTACAAAACTATAAATTAACTTCACAAATTAGTCATTTTTCATATCTAAGCTTAAAATCTATCAATTTAATACTTAAAACTTCAAGAATCCATCAATGATAACTTTCTAACACTTTAAAAGTTTCAAAATTAACACACGGGTCAGTTAGATTGAGCTCCTGAGATTTCAAAAATATAAAAGTTACAAAAAAGGACTAAATTACACTAACCAATCAAGCTTCAAAGTCACAAACCCCTTTGGCCAAAGTTTTCTTCTCCTTAGCTATGGAGAATGAGTTTTGTAGAGAAGATGAGAATCAGAGGCGAAGCTAAGGAGCTGGAGGGGCCCCGACCCCTCCTAAAACGAAAAATTATTATTTAGGCCTTTTAAAAATTTTAAAAATTTTAAATTAGTAAAAGGTAAAATTACACTTTGACCCCTAAAATTATAAAAATTTGATTTAATCCTTTAAAAATTATAAAGATATAAACTATAAAAAATTAAAATTTTATTCAGCCCCTAAAATTTTTTTTTGGCTTTGCCCCTTATGAGAATAGCTTTTTTTTCTTTCCACTCTCTTCTTTTATTTTTTACTTTGTTTTATTTTATTACAAATTTTAACTAATAAAAATTAAACGTTGAAATGGAATTTTAATGCCTCCTCACACCGTCCATTATTATTAAGGTGATATAATCACTATTTTGGTTATTGGTTAAATCACTAAATAAGTCCTCCAACCCTTTTACTAACTAAAATTCCATAGTAGTGAATCTCTATAATTTAGTCCCTCTAATTAAATTAATCACTAATTCGACAAAATTATCTATCCAAAATTAAATTCACTTATATGATATCCCCGCAAATGTTTAATAAAAATATTAACAGGCTCGATTCATGAAAGCAGGATCTCAAAATCGCATTTTTCTGACACCATTGACTTTCATGTCGTTACATAAGTTGAGATCCATTTTCTCTAGTAGAAATCTAAATTTGTTTTGTAAACTTGCTAAAAAAAATCAATCGATTGATTTATTAATATAATTGTCTTCATCGAACATGTAAAATTCAAAGTTGATCCGATATTTAAATTCTACCAACCATGAATATTATTTCTTTAAATATATATTTATCTAGTGGTTGAAATTTTTTTTCATCACACAAATTATTAGATTAAATTTAATAAAAATTTGATATGGATGATCTATGTGAATTCAAATAATTAAATTTGACAATGAGATTATTAAAATACAAATATTTTAAAGGCTTGATGGTTTGAAAGATCCTCAAATTTTTTTTGAAAAAAATCAATTAAGCTCCTACAACCATTTTGCACCCAATTAAGCCCCTAAACTAACAAAACTAGTCAAATAGGCTCTTAGGCTAACGTTGCCATGTCAGTAAAAAAATTGATTTCTTTTTAAAATAAAATAACTAAAAGGAAATTTTAATTTTTTTACTGGATGAACCTAGAAGTATGGTTGTCCAAGTTTAGTTTCTTTAATATTTATTTAGTATCAATTTTCATAAAATTATGATAATTTTTTTACAATTCTTACTTTTTATTACAATTTATATATGGGTAAAACCATTAATCACTAAACTATGAGTAGATTTTCATTTTGGTCACTTAACTAAAAAAGGTTACAATTTGGTCACTAACATTACAATTATTCCTTTTGGTCCCCTAACTTTTAAGTGGCACTTTTTTAGTTGGCACAGTAATAATTTTAGTCCTAAGTTTTCGTACTTATTGTCAAATTGATCCTGGTTATATATAAAATTATAAGAAATTGAAATTCTTTTTAAAAATTTAGAAAATTCTAAAAATTAAAATAAAAGTAACAAAAATCAAAAATAGATAAAGTGAGAAAAAATGAGGGAAACTTGTTTTTAAACCCTCCAAAATTTCTCTTTGAATTATCTGTATAGAAATATTTAATACCCATTCTTTAAAAAAACATAGAAAATAATTAAACAAAATTATTTGTTCTTTGTTTCTTACCTCTTCTAATCCTTGAAATAGCTTTTTTGTTATAAGAAAAATTCAAACTATAATAGCTTTTTTGTTATAAGAAAAATTTAAACTATAATTTTTTTTACAAATAAAATTTTAAAAAATAATTTAAATGAATTGAAGTTTTTAATTGAGTTTGAAAAGGAAAAATTTTGTGATATATTTTATATTTTAATTTACTAAAAAAAGGCATCGGAATCGATTCACAAGCCTTGTAATATTAGTTCTGGATGCTCTTCAGGGGCACGAAACTGACTTGAAGATATTACTAATTTGGTTTTGAGAAATACTAACAAAAAATGTAATTATCGAACTTTCTTTTGGTTTTTTTCTGCTTCTAAATTGTTATTGGATTTTGCTAAATGATAATTTTATTTATTTCTCATACATATTAGTTCTTCAACAACAACATTTTTGAGATTTTATTTTTCTATGATTTTTAAATAGATTCTCTTTTTAAATAATTTTGAGTATTTTTTTATATAGAATCAAGGTCAAATTGATGAAAAATATAAAAACAGAGGACTAAAAATGTTACTATACTAAATAAAAAAGTGCCACTTAATAGTCAGTGACCAAAAAGAACAAATTCAGAATATTTAGTGACCAAATCGTAACTTTTTTTAGTTAAGTGACCAAAATAAAAACTTACCTATAGTTTAGTAACTAATAGTGTAACTTATCCTCTATATATTAATAAGTAAATATATGTGGTTGAAATAAATTTATAATTCATAATTATAATAATTTAAGAAAAATTATTGTAACACCAACCATACTTATAGTTATAATCATAATTAATATATTAATAAATAAATTATTAATAACTAAATATATGAGGTTGAAATATATATATTTTTGTTAAAATAGTATTTTTTTAATAAAAGTTTGGACATTAAAGACAAACTTAGGTAGTAAATTGGAATAAAAAAGGATTTAGATTTTAATGTTTAACATTAAAATCTAAATCCTTTTTTATTCCAATTTACTACCTAAGTTTGTCTTTAATGTCCAAATTTTTGAAAATCAAAATCAAAATCAAATTGAACATTAAAATCAAAATCAAGTACAAAATATTATATTAAATCTAACCATAATACTAACATTTTTGAAAATCTATTTACAACTAATGGGGCATTTGGTTCACCGAATAAATGTTACGACCCGTAATGGGCCGTTTTAAACTATTTTGGAACATTGTAATCAAAATTAAGTACAAAATACTATATTAATTCTAACCATAATACTAATATTTTTGAAAATTTATTTATAGCTAATGAAATATTTGGTTCACCGAATGTAATGTTATGACGTTAATGGGCGTTTTGGAACTATTTTTAAATTTAAAGAAGAAAAAAATAAAGTTGCACGTTATACATGTAAAACCACACATGTAAATGTAAAATGTAAAATTGAAATACTGAAAAGAGAGAGAGAGGGAGGTGGTCTGAGTTTGCAGGCCCCATAGGGAATGGGCTCTAAACCGACTTTGTCTGTCTGTAAACACAAAATACAGATGTTGAGAGTGGGATTTGAACCCACGCCCTTTCGGACCAGAACCTTAATCTGGCGCCTTAGACCAACTCGGCCATCTCAACACTTCGATGCTACTGTTACACTAACTTATTCTTATCGTAAAGCTTATTGAACCAAGCACTTAAGTTATGCAGATTCATCATCATTCTAAATATGCATATATTAATATAATGCTACAAGTAAGATCATTTCCTATAAATAAAACGAGAACAAAGTTACAACTTTCAAATAAATAATTAAAATATTTATATATATACCGAAACTAAAAACCTTTGACAATATGTGTTTAACTATACTCAACAAATGTAGAGTTATAAAATATTTACTATTCAATTCCTTCACAATGGATCAAGTTATTAACCTTATTTAACATTGATTCATCAATTTTTACTATTAATAAATGCATATTTAGTTAGAAGGATGAATCTGCATAACTTAAATGGTTACTTGGTCTCAATTTTTCAGTTAGATTATATAGATAGATTAAATTATTGCGCAATCAGTAGCGAAAGGTTGAGATGGCCGAGTTGGTCTAAGGCGCCAGATTAAGGTTCTGGTCCGAAAGGGCGTGGGTTCAAATCCCACTCTCAACATTTGGTTTTGTTGTATTTTTAGAATCAGACAAATAAGAGCATAACAAAGCCCATTCCTTATTAGGGGCTTAGGCCTGCAAACTTAGCCCAATCCCGGCTCTATTAATTTCTCTCCGTACATAATGCTTTTATTTTTATTTTTCTATGCAAAAATATATTGGCGTCTTACGTTTTGCCTTTTGCTTTTTGCTTTTCTTTTTTCAACACCGCTGTATATACGAATTTTATATGTGAATTTGATTTTATGTATAGTGCTAGGAAGATAGTCTAATTAAACTTAAATTCTAAAAAGATAAATACATTTAATTAAAGATAAATAAAGATAATTAAAATAAAATCCTAAAATTTAAATAATCCTAATAATTATCTTAATATTTAATTATCCTAATATAAATAAAATGGAATCTTATAAAATAAAATCTCGTCTTTTTGCGTTTTCAGTCCTTATATCTCCCATGCTTGCACTTTTGGCACAATCTTTTCCTTGTGTCGCATATCAGCCTAATGTGTCTCTAAATTCGCACTTTTGTCCTTTAATTTTGCTTTTGCCTCCAAATCAGTCCCTAAAAGATAAAAAGACATAAATAGCTTAAATTAGTAGGATCAAGCTCAGAATAAACACATGATTAATACATAAAAATACGTTATTCTAAAGCATTATCATACCTATAACAGCCGTTTTTCAGTGGTGTTGGAAACAGTGATTTCGAGGCCACCAAATCTGACGAGTAAGTTCATAAATATTATATTTAGTATTTACGAGTTAATTGTGACTTTGAAAAGATTTTTGATATAGTGATTTTTGTTTTATAAGCGATTTATTAAGTTCAAGTGGTAAGACCCTAAGGTCAAGTGGTTTTAGAAAATAAGGTATCGGGAACTCGTTTCTATAAACCGAGCCGTAAATATTTTATAAACATTTATGGAGTGTAATTAAGGTGGTATTAAATTTTCGTTTTTCGTTGAAAAATTTTAATGTTTCGATAGTTATTAAGAGAAAAAGACTAAATCGTAAAAGTTAAAAAAATCAATTGCTATTAGTTTAAAGGTGTTAATTGATTAAAATTTGAAATTGGATGGTTTTATTGAGTAAATTATCCATCCTAAAGATAATGGGACAGTTGGATGCTTAAATTTCTTTTTACTATAATGTTTTATATGTTATTATTATAAGAGGTTAATAAAATTAAAACAGAAGCCATCATCTTCTTTAACATCGAATGGGCGTGGAAAGAAAGAAATGGAGAAGCTTCAAGCTTCGGCCTAGCTTTAGACCATGCATGTAAGTCCATTTTAGCTTATTTTTAATAATTTTTATGTTTTTTTATATAGCAATCTGTTTTTCAGTAGTGTCGAAAATAGTAGTTTTGGGGCCACTAAATCCGACGAGTAAATTCGTAAATATTATTATTTAATATTTACGAGATAAGTGTGATTTTTAAAAAGGTATTTGATTTGATAATTTATGTTATATAAGTGATTTATTAAGTTCAAGTGGTTTTAGAAAATGAGGTATCGGGACCTTATTTTTAACTAAACCGTAAATATTTATAAAAGTATTTACGGAATGTCATTAAGGTGGTATTAAAGTTTCGTTGAAAAATTTGAACGTTTTGATAGTTAATTAATTAAAAAGGACCAAATTGAAAGAAAAAAGTGCATTCTCGGGACTCCGTTCCCGTAAATCGGACTTGTAAATATTTATTATAAATATTTACGAAGCTAGTTGTGTAGTTAATTAGATTTCAATTAAGTGAATTTGCATAAATTAAAAGTAATTAGGTATAATGACTAAATTGCATATAGGGTGAAAGTTGAATTATAAATTGAAAAATAATTAAAGGGACTAAAGAAGAAATTTTACCATTATTTCTTTAGTGGGAGATCTTTGTAAATTTATTATTATATATATTATAATAAAAAAACCAATAGGAAAATAAGTAAAAGAAAAAGATAAAAGCAAAATCAAAACAAGAAAGAAAAGAAAGAAAGAAAAAGAGAAAGAAGCAGACGCACGGACTAAGGGCTTCAAAAATTTTCAAGTTAAATTGATTAGTTAAATTAGTCCATTTTTCTTGTAATTTGTATGTTTTTAGAATTTCGGTGTTAAGTATTACCCGACCCATGTTGAAATTTTAGCATTGATTAAGTTTTTAAATGTTGTTAATGTTGAATAATTTTAGTATTAGGGATTAAATTGATAGATTTTTAAGCTAGAAATGAAAAAGGATTAAATTGTAGAATAAATTGTAAAGTTTGATTAAATTGTAGAATAAATTGTAAAATTTGAGTAATAGGGACTAAATTATGAAAAATTCAAAATTTAGGGGTTTAAGTGAAAATAAGGAGTTAAATTTAGTTAAAGTGGAATTTGTATGAAAATATAAAATTAAATGTGAAGAATAAAAATTAGTCTCGATTTAGGGACTAAATTGAAATTTAGACAAATATTGAGTAAAAAACCGAAATATTCAATATGAAATTGAATTGTGTTATATTGATAAATTTTAATTGTTTTAATTCCGTAGCCATCGTTGTACCGGAATCCTAGACTAAAAAAGGGAAAGATAAAATCGACGTCGAATAGCTTGGAATTTCTGGTTTGTATTTTTATAATCCGAAACTAGTTATTAATTGTTATTTTTTATTTAATGCATATGGTAAGTGTTGAGGTGATTATTTGGCATTTTGACATTGAATTGAATTAAAGTTGATTGAATGGATTGAATTGATATATATATATATATGAATATATTGATTATTTGAATTGAAATGAATATATATGTCCAAATATGATAATTGAATATTGGTTGTATTTGGAAAGTGAAATTAAACTCTATTAACTATATCTGTAACACCCCTTAACCCCAAACCATTGCCGAAACAGGGTTACGGAGCATTACCGAACCTATCGGATAATTTACAATTAATTCAAAATAAATGACATACATATCTTGATTTAATCATAAAGTCCCTATAATGGCCCTCGAGGTCCAAATCACACGTTAAAATCGAATCGGGACTTGTTCGGGTACTCCGGAAATTATTACTATTATTATTATTTTTGTGCGAACTCAATATAATCCCTTTATAAATATCTAACAGTCCCTGTAAACTCAAATAGAGAGCAATCCAAACAAAAATCACAACCAATCCAATTCACCTTTAAATACACCTAAATTATACTTAAAACATTAACTTAATATTTTAATTAAATAAACATTCATAATATCTTTCAAAATTTTACTAGCTAGCTTTATTCCATTTTTCTTTCCAAGTTTAATACCAAACTTACCAAATTTGTTAAACCATTTCATTTAATTTAGTACCGAAACACCAAATATCATTTATTACAACTAAAATCATAAAACATTACGTGCCACTTTTACCAAAAGAAGAATACATCACCAAAGTTTGATGCTGGAGTCGAGATCGTTCTGGATGCTGGACCGGGACTTTGGACTCCTATCAACCTGTGCATGGAAACAACCATACGCTGAGTATTTCATACTAAGTGGTATTACCATAATTCAAATTAGAATAACAATAATAGAATATAATTATCAAGCATGTAACGATTAAAATTTTCAAATATCAATTCATTCTTAAACTTTCATTTATGAACAATAATAATACAATTTTTTTTTTAGCTATTCTTCAATTTCATTCACATATCATATGCCTCAATTTCAATCACTACATGAACATTTTGTTCATGCCTTTCACTTCCAATCTCAATTTCAATTCACAATTCAACTTTCTCATTTCTTTCAATATTTTCAATAGTATAATTAATCAATTTATTTTAAATTTCTCATTTCAATTGTTCTCCCTATTAACAAACCCAGACTTTGGTAGATACACGGATTCCAATCCAAACACACAAATACGGCACATTGTGCCTAAAACGGTACTTAGTACCTGATCAATATATCATAAGCAGTATACGACACATAAAGTGCCTAAAATGACACACGAGGTGTCTGATACGACACATTAAGTTCCTGATCGGTAAAGTCAATAAATCTTGTACTCTTCCAATCCTATGACATGCCAACTATACCAGACTCAGCCCGACTAGTTAATAGGGTATGCAAATAATTTCTCAATTTCAATTTCACTTTCAATGTACAATTCAGTTCGATACAATTTTCCACTTTCCAATAATATACTATCAAATATTCATACATAATCATACTTCATCTCAATTTCATTCAATTCAATATTGATACTTACCTTATAATTTTACTACCATACACATAAATTTAAATATAACATTTAATAAATAGTAGTTTGAATTATAGTAATACAAACCGTAAATTTCTCGTTTTAGTCCTCGATAGTTTTCTCCTTTCCTTTGTGTGCTGATGCCTCGAATTCCTTGTTAGCTACGAAAATAATAATTTACACTACTAATTACAGCGGTAATTAATAATAATAATTGAATTTCTATCCAATTTATACCCTAATTCCAATTTAATCCCAATTAATTCATTTACTTTTCTAACTCAATTCATACTTTATTTCTATGCAATCTCCTTCCATATTCTACTTAACTATCTAATGTTCATAATAAAACCCTAATTTAAAACTTCTTTCAATTTAATCCCTACAACACAAAACTTATAGCCTAGTTTACAATTTAATCCTTTAATCAATTCTAACTTAAAATTCATTTAACTAAACCCCTAATTCATTATTTTGTTCAACATGAACTATGTTCAAAAACCTAAAAACTTCCAAAACCTCAACTTAATTTCAACAAAACTTTATTCTAAAGCTTCTAAAACATCAAATTTAAGTAAAAAGGACTTAATTGACTTACCAATTAAAGCTTAAAGCATCCAAACCCTAATTTTTCTTTTTTCTTTCTTTTCTTCTTCTTCCCCTGATCTGTTTTGGTTTCCTTCTTTGTTTTATTTTCTTTTATTTTGTGCTTTATTTGTTTAATAATAATATAATAACTTAATAAATATCTATTTAATAATCAATGTATTTATTACAAGTGTAATATTACTTATATTTACACATTTACTATATTATCATACATTTGTCATGTTTTAATTTATTATCACATAAAAATCTTATAATATAATTATTTAATTAATAAATATCTTTTACTTAATAATAAATAATAAATATCTATTTACTTAAATAATAAGTAATTTAAATCCATAAATTACAATTGTATGCTTATTTTTATTACAAATGTATATTTTATTACCACACATTTGGCTTTAATTTATATATATTTCATTAATTTAATAATTTAATATCAAGTAAATAATAATTTATACTATTATATTCTAATATTAATTAATAATAACTTAAAGCATTAAAAATCTTTAGATTTTTCTCATTGTTTTGCTGCCACAACTATTACTTAATGGCATATTTATCATTTTGGTCCTTTATATTTTCTTTTAATCTATAATTCAATTTTTACCCATTATTCAATTTAGTCATTTTTATTATTTTCTCTAAATTGAGCTAATTTCACTTAATTAAAGCCTAATTAAACACACTACTAGACTCACAAATATTCTTAATAATTATTTACGAACTCAGTTTACTAAGACGGAGGCTCGATATTGTACTTTTCTGATGCCCGTGAATTTTGGATCATTACATTTCTCCCCCTTAATAAATTTCGTCTTCGAAATTTACCTGAGAAAAGATGAGGATACTGTACTCTCATCGTTTCTTCCAATTCCCAATTCGCTTCTTCTACATTATGATTTCTCCATAAAATTTTCACTAGAGGAACCTTTTTATTTCTTAATTTTTTCACTTCTCGTGCTAATATCTGAACTGGCTCTTCTTCATAAGTCAAATCAGATCGAATTTGAATGTCTTCAGTGGGAATAACATGGTAAGGATTCGATCTATATCTTCGAAGCATCGAAACATGGAAAACATCGTGAATCTTCTGTAACTCTCAAGGCAAAGCTAATCGGTAGGCAACCGGTCCAATTCTTTCCACTATTTCATACGGCCCAATAAAACATGGACTCAATCTACATTTCCAACCAAATCTCAAGACTTTCTTCCACGGAGAAACTTTAAGAAATACCTTGTCCCCGACTGAATATTCAATGTCTCGACGTTTTAAATCAGCATAAGACTTTTGTCTGTCAAAAGCTGCCTTAAATCTATCTTTGATCTTTTTAACCGTTTCCTCTATCTCTTAAATTAATTCCGGCCTAATCACTTTTCTTTCATTCAATTTTGTCCAACATATCGGCGATCTACACCTTCGACCATAGAAAGCTTCATATGGGGCCATTTGAATACTAGATTGGAAACTAATTATTGTAGACAAATTCAACTAATGGAAAATAACGTTCCCAACCTGATTCAAAATCAATGATGCAAGCTCGAAGCATGTCTTCTAATATCTAAATTACCCGTTCAGATTGTCCGTCAGTTTGCGGATGGAAAGCTGTACTGAAACTAAGTCGAGTACCCAATGATTCATATAGCTGCCTCCAAAATCTCGATGCCAATCGAAGATCCCGATCTGAAATTATTGATATCGAAATTCCATGCAATCTAAAAATTTCTCGAATGTACACCTCGGCAAGTTTCTGCAACGACCAATCGGTCCTGACTGCTATAAAGTAAGCAGATTTGGCAAGCCGATCAACTATAACCCAAATAGCATTCTTTTTGCTTGCTGAAAACGGTAATCTCGTAACAAAATCCATCGTGATTCGATCCTATTTCCATTAGGAAATATTAATAGGCTGAAGTAATCCAGTAGGAGCCTGATGTTCTGCCTTTACCCGCTGACAAGTCAAACATTTACTCACAAATTCTACTATATCTCTTTTCATTCCTAGCACCAATATAGTTCTCGTAAATTCTGGTACATCTTCGTGCCTTCGTGGTGCAAAGTGAATGGACTGTCGTGAGCTTATCGAAGAATCGAATCTTTTAATTCAGAATTAGTTGGAACACAAATTCGATCACGATATCTTAAACAACCATGATCATCAACACTAAGAATCTCTGTTGTACCATTCTGTATCATCTCTCTTTTCTTCAACAATTTGTCGTCTTTCAACTGTGCTGATCTGATCTGATAAAAAATTATCGGCTTTACTCTCAACTCGGCCAAAAGACTTCCATCATTAGTGATACTGAGCCCTTCAAACATTGCTCTCAATTCAATTACAATTTTTCTACTTAGTGCTTCAGCTAAAATATTAGCTTTTCCCGGATGGTAGTCTATAACATAGTCATAATCCTTTAGAACCTCTATCCACCGTCTTTGTCTCAAATTCAATTCTTTCTGAGAAAGAAGATACTTTAAACTTTTATATCAGTATAGATGTAGCATTTTTCACCATAAAGATGATGTCTCTAAATTTTTAAAGCAAAAATCACAGCTGTTAGCTCAAGATCATGAGTCAGATAATTCTTCTCGTATGGTTTCAATTGATGAGATGCATAAGCTATTACCTTTCCATCCTGCATCAGTACAAAAACCAGACTACTCAAAGAAGCATCACTGTACATTTTAAAATCTTTCTCTGACTCTGGTAATGTCAGAACTGATGCCTCTGTCAACATTTGTTTCAACATTTTAAAACTTCTCTGACACTGACTATCCCAAATAAAAGGAACATTCTTTTGTAGTAGCTTGGTCATCGGCAAAGCTATCTTCGAAAATCCATTTACAAATCTTCTGTAATACCCAGCTAAACCAAGAAAATTGCATACCTCAGATACATTCTTCGGTGCTTTCCACTGAACAATTGCTTCAATCTTTTTCGGATCAACTCTGATTCTATCTATCGACACCACATGTCCCAAAAATACAACTTTTGATAACCAAAACTCATATTTGCTGAGCTTTCCATACGACTGCTTCTCCTGTAATATCTGTAGTACAATCTTGAGATGCTGATCATACTCTGACTCTGATTTCGAATAAACCAAAATATCATCAATAAAAACTACTACAAACTGGTCTAAATATGGCTGAAAGATACGATTCATGAGATCCATAAAAGCAGCTGGGGCATTTGTCAACCCAAATGGCATTACTAAGAACTCATAGTGGCCATACCTAATACGGAAAGCTGTTTTCGGTACATCACTTTCTTTTACCTTCAACTGATAGTAACCTGACCTTAAGTCAATCTTAGAGAATACAGAAGCTTCTCTCAACTGATCAAACAAATCGTCAATGCAAGGTAATGAATATTTATTCTTAATTGTTACCTTATTCAACTGTTGGTAGTCAATACAAAGTCGCATTGAGGCATCTTTCTTCTTAACAAATAATACTGGAGCTCCCACAGTGATATGCTCAGTTGAAAACCACGATCTAATAAGTCTTTCAACTGTATCTTCAGCTCATTTAACTCTATAGGTGACATTCGATATAGGGGTATGGATATTGAAGTTGTACCCGGATAAATCTCTATTGCAAATTCAACCTCTCTATCAGGTGGTAAACTTGGTAATTCTTCAGGAAATACATCAAGAAACTCGCAAACTGTCAGAATTTTACTGCACTGGCTTCCAATAAATCTGAATTAATAACATATGCCAAATATACTGAACAACCCTGTTGAAGTAATTTATTAGCCTTTATTACTGAAATAATACGTGCTGGCCCATTAGTACGGATACCATTTACTTTAATCCGACCTCCACCTTCTGTTTGAATACTGAATTTCTTTTTATAGCAATCCAAAATCACTTCATATTCAGATAATCAATCTATCCCCAGTATTATATCAAAATCGCCAAACGGCATAATCAACAAGTCAACAGGGAAAGTTTTGTTTTGTATCAACGGGCATCTCGAACATACTTGATTTACTAACACTGTTTACCCTAATGGACTCGACACCTCTATAGACACTCTAGACATCTTAGATTTTAATTTCCCCAATTCAACTAGTTTTGAATTTATATAGGAATGTGAAGATCTTAGATCAATCAAAGCCTAAACAGGCCCAGAATACAATAAAAATATACCTATTACTACGTCGTGGGCATCGCCTTCTTCACGAGTTCTGACCACATAGACTCTGGCTGGTACTCTGGCCTCAGACTGTTGGGTAATAATGTCACTGCTCCTTCGAACACCTCCTCCTCTGGATACCGAACCACCTCAGCTCGAACCTCTACCTCAAGCAGTAGACACTGATCTCTGTGATGCGGCAGGAGTAACATTTTTATTCTTCGGATAATCTTTAACAAAATGCTCTGTCGACCCACCACGAAAATAGCCTCTAGTTACTTTCCAACAAGCACCCAAATGTTTCTTCCTGCAATATCCACATTCTGGAATTTCTACATCCCAGGGTAGACCTTTTACACTACCAGTAGATACCGCGTCTGAAATAGTAAGTTCATACCTGAAGTGTAGAATGATGAAAGGGTTTAAAGTTATTTAAAATCCTACTATGCTAAGGATGATATGAATAAGTGATGTTGTAGATTTATTCACTTTGTGAGTTGTTGAATATGGTTTCATAAATCTTACAGTATCGATATTGGATTACTCTTAATATGTATGCATTTCATATTTGAAATGGATTGATATGATTAAAGTTTATACAAGCGTACTAAGCATTCATTGCTTACGTAGTTGTTTTTCTTTACTTTACAGATTATCAGAAGCTCAATCGGGTTGAAAGCTAGTCAGAGATCCATCACATTATCCATCGGCTCTATCGGTAGTTTCGGATGTTTTGATTTTGGTTATAATGGCATGTATAGGCATTTTTGGCTAATGTTTGGCCTATGTGTTTTGGTTGTTGAAATAGCCATATGGTTTGGCTTATGTTATGGTATCTTGGTTGTGATTATGGTATTTTGAATGTTGACGAAGGTTTGGTTTTTGGCAATGTATATAAATGACCTTAAATTGGTTGATATCATAGCTTATTATGCTAAAAATGTTTAAGTTAGAATGATTAAGTATGCATATTATAAATGTCTTGTGGTTGGTAAGAATGTGGTAATTTGGTACATTTGCTATAAATGACATATGTGATCTTTGGTGCAAATTGTTGAATGGTATATTTGGTATGTTTTGTTAGGTAAAGTAAATGGTTTGTTGTTGTTGCAAGCTTAATCAAAAGTTGGTGGAATATTTTGGCTAATTTGAATATGTAATGGTACATGTTTAGATGATGAGTTTGAGGTGCCATTGGGCATATTGGTTATATGTTGTTATACCTTATTTGAATGGTTTGATTATGCATGGTTTTGGTGCATTTTGAAGGCTTGTAATATGTGCAAAAGTGCTAGTAGGTATATGCTAGGTTGGGTGAGAAAAATGACTTGGAAATGGCCTATTTTTGTCCACACAGAAAAAGATACAGACGTGTGTCTCAGTCGTGTGTGATACACCACTAGGCGACACGGCTGTGTGTCCCCTGTAGCTTTTAAAGGGTTGCAAGTTAGACTGTTACACGGCCTACCACACGGCCTAGCCACACGGCCGTGTGACCCCTGCAATTTGTAAATTTTCATCTTTTTCTGAAAAATGTTATATGTTTCCAACTTAGTCCCGACTTATTTCTAATGTGTTTTTAGGGCCTCGAGGGCTCGTATAAGGGACAATATGCATGTTATTGATTGGTTTTGCTATGATTAATGATATGAATTAAAATGTTTTAAATTTTTTGTTTGTTTTGAAATGTAAACACCGATAATGCTCCGTAACCTTATTCTGGTGACGGATACGGGTTAGGGGTGTTACAGTATCGCACCCCACCGCCCATCCAAACCCACTGTTAACAAAAAGGATACAAGAAAAACAAAACACTTACCTTACTTTTTCTATCAAGCACAACTATAGAAAGAAAAAATATATTTCCTATCTTTATATTTCTACCCCTCCAATTATTCACCTCCCTAATTTTCTTAATTATACAATGAATTACCCATCCATGGTGTAGTGTTATACTAGCGCATTATCGTTAAGTATAATAAAGATGTACCGAATTGCCTCCACTTCGTAAGAGTTAAAATGTCTACACAGCCCTTTACCATTTCTACTCTCTTCTCTTGTTGTCGATAAGTTGGAATCCATACTTGTAATGGAGGAATGGAAGAAGTCTAAAACTTTTCCAAGTTATACATCAATCATTGCAAATAAGTGTACCTCCCCCTATTCACTTACGAATTCTCATCATGAATTCATATTTTAAGCCTATTTTTCTTACGTTCAACTTGCTTTCTTTTTTTTTTTAAGTAATTTTATGTTGTACATAAATTTTTAGTTAGTTTTGCATTTCAGATGCATAAACTTCATATTTGCATTTTATGTTTCTTATCTTCTTCTTTTTTTAAAAAAATAGTTTTTTGAATAAGTATTTGCATGGTTTTTATGAAGTTCATGTTGCTCCAAAATGCCGATACATGGATGCTGTAAAGTGGAGTAAAGAAACAAAAAATTGGCTAGTGTAAGGGTGACAAGTCGCGATACCCATCCCGAGAGAGTTGCTGCACAGAAGGGTTCTCCAAATGCCTTATGTGCGCATTCATTTTTAATGTAGGCCGATTTGGTTTTTTCTCACGTAAATCAAGTCTTAATCTTGGAAAACCTTGTACAACACAAGGATGATAGTTTTTTTAACTAGTAGAGATTAATTTTTATTTTTATATTTTCTTCATTTTGATAGTTATTTTAATTAGAATAAATTAGTTGTTCATTTCTATTTCTTAATGACAGTGTTAATTAGTTAGTAGATTTAATATATGTTTGATATAGTAGTTAGTTGTATCTAGGATATATCCTCATAATACTTTTCTTAGGGAAGTTAATTTTATAGTAATTTATTGTTTGACAATAATTTTGTGTAATTGCGAGTAAATTATGGTAATTGATGAATTGATTGAGATATCAAATTTATTGAATATAATATTATTTTATTAACATCATTATCGATTTACCGTAACAACTTTTTTGTTTGCTTTTTAATCACTTCTTCATCCATAATCATAGATGTCATATTGTAATAATATTTTTGAAACCATCTGTAAAAAAACAAAGCTGAGATATTACCTATAGTCTCTAATTTCATTAACCATAATATAAATAAATTTAAATACATATTTTTTACTTTATAATATCATACCTAAAATAAATATTTCATCTATTTAACAATAATAATAAATATCATCAAAATTTTCAGAAAAATTTTTGAATTTCTTTTTCTTTTTCTACCTTTCTAGTCATGTGCCTGATGACACGTTCAATCATCTTATGAAGTTATAGCAACTATAGAAATTCGAAGGGTGAGATCAACTCTGAATTTTTGTATTTTAGAACTCACCCCTAGAATGCCTTGGTCAAGTCTCGCATAATAGACGGTTGAAACCGCGTACTACCATTATTACTACATCCTCATCCCAAAGCAAAATCCCCGGATTTTGAAAATATATTTTTATACTTCTAAAATTAAAAAGAAAATTGAATATTTTAGAAAATATTTTGAAACGAATAATTTGTTTCTCCAAAGTCCAATTTTTTTATTAGTATAAATTAAGTGAAAAATATGAATTTAGTATTTATATTTTAATTCTATCATCTTTAAATTTTTTACTTTTTAAATTGAATATCTATAATTTTTTAATATTAAAATAATAGTTTTGACCAAAAGATAGTAATTAAATTATGGTATTAGTATAATTTGTAAAAATTTATAGATTTAGTCGATATTTTTTAATTTAATCATTTCTAGTTTGTATTACATTTTGAAATTTGAAATTTAAAATTTAAGTTTGACATAATTAAAAAATATTAAAATGATCAACTGTCTCTTCTGTAAATAATTAATAAAAATAATAAAAATATGTTATTAGATAAAGACTATAAAAATAGCATAACTTGAACGGTGAGATTGAAATTCCAAAATTAAAAAGTATAAGGATTTAATTAAAATAAAAGGACTATATCCATAATTTTGTATAATGCAGGGATTAATAGAAAATATTACCCATTATTAATCGAAGCTATAACTAACGTAACCTTTTAAAACCCTAGAGGTATTTTAGTTGCATACAGGCGCATTCTTGACTGGCCGTCTCTTGATTCGCATGCGCTTTCTCATACCTCTCATTTCCTCATCCATTACCTCTGGTCACTATCGCATCACTTCACGCCTCTTAAGCGCCCACTTAACCAAACCCCAACTCTCAACCCTACATCCCTTTTTCAATTACCAACCGCCATCGATGGCCGCATCCGAGGAATCTCTCCGGAAAGCTCTGGCCGAAAAGCAGTCAGCTGTCGAAGCTCATGGGAACGCCGTGAGAGCTCTCAAAGCTGCCAAGGCCACCAAGCAGGAAATCGACGCTGCAATCGAAGCCTTGAACAGCTTGAAGTTGGAGAAATCGTCGATCGAGAAGCAGCTCCAGGCTGCTGTTAGTGGTAGCGATGGTGATGGCGCCCTTAGTAGGGAAGCCTTCCGTCAAGCTGCTGTGAATACTTTGGAACGGCGTTTGTTTTACATCCCGTCTTTCAAGATTTATCGTGGCGTTGCTGGGCTTTATGACTATGGGCCGCCCGGTTGCGCCGTTAAATCCAACGTTCTTGCTTTCTGGCGTCAGGTATGGCATACCATTTGCTCTTGCAATTATACAGATTTTTATTTACTTTTGACAGCAATTCTGAAGAATTAGGACGCATGCAGATGTTTATTGAGAACTTCATTAAAATCGAAGCTGTTTCAATTTCGATTATCCGAAAGTAAATTAGATCCACTTTGAACATATATGTTTGCTTAGTCGTGTTGATGGAAGTTCATGGTAGAGAATTGTATAATGAACTAAAAACAGTTCAATTTAGCTTGTTTAAATTGCCTTTTTTTCCCCCAGCATTTTGTCCTCGAAGAGAACATGTTGGAGGTTGACTGTCCCTGTGTGACACCTGAGGTTGTCCTTAAGGCATCTGGTCATGTGGATAAATTTACTGACCTTATGGTTAAGGATGAGAAAACTGGAACCTGCTATCGAGCTGATCACTTGCTGAAGGATTTCTGCAACGAGAAGCTTCAAAAAGACCTCACCATAAGTGCAGAGAAGGCTGCTGAGCTTAAGCATGTACTTGCTACATTGGATGATCTATCAGCTGAAGCACTAGGTGCAAAGATCAAAGAGTATGGTATTACTGCTCCAGATACAAAGAATCCTCTCTCCGATCCTTATCCATTCAACTTAATGTTCCAAACATCAATTGGTCCATCTGGTTTGAGCCCTGGGTAAGTGCTTTTGATTTAGTATGTTTTTGGCATGTAGTTTACTTATTTTGCTGGTGCTAGAGTTAGCTGATTCCATAATTTATTTGTTTGCTGTAATTATTCATCATAAATGTAGTTATATCTAAAGAATCATGTGTATTTTTCTCTACTGTAGGTATATGCGTCCTGAAACTGCACAAGGAATATTTGTCAATTTTAAAGATTTGTACTATTACAACGGGAACAAGCTTCCCTTTGCTGCTGCGCAAATTGGTCAGGCTTTCCGCAATGAGGTCTTAAAATCTGTCTTTGAATCTGGAAAAGTTTCAAATTAGTCTCTTGTTGAGTTTTTCTTTTTGTTGGGTGTGGGTGTCTCCTGTTACAAGCTGGTGTTTCTCAGATTATTGCTTTTTTGGCTGTTAAGATGCTTGTTCTCATTAATGCACATTTTATCATGTAACGGCAGAGAGATAAAATATATTGATAAAATTTCCATACGTACAGATATCCCCCCGCCAAGGGCTTTTGAGGGTTCGAGAATTCACCCTAGCTGAAATTGAGCACTTTGTTGATCCTGAAGACAAATCTCATCCAAAATACTCTCAAGTTGTGGACTTGGAGTTCCTGATGTTCCCAAGGGACGAGCAAATGTCTGGTCAATCCGCAAAGAAAATTCGTCTTGGTGATGCTGTTTCAAAGGTTGGCCGAAGCTTGACCATTTAACTTCTTCTCCTGTTAACTTCTCTCTTCCTACCCTTTTGTGATGACACTGTGCTACTTGCAGGGAACTGTCAACAATGAAACCCTTGGCTACTTTATTGGCAGAGTTTATCTCTTCCTAACTCGCCTTGGTATAGACAAAGACCGCTTACGGTTCAGGCAGCATCTTGCAAATGAAATGGCCCATTATGCTGCAGATTGTTGGGATGCTGAGATTGAATGTTCGTATGGTTGGATTGAATGTGTTGGTATTGCAGACAGATCTGCTTATGACTTGTGCGCTCACTCGGTAATATCTTGTTCTATGTCTTCATCTTTCTTTCTTTCCTTTGTTGAGGTTTTCATTTGTAAATTATCTTAATATCATAATTTATGAGGGTAAGTTTTTATTCATCTTGGTTATGTTTAGGAGCACCATGTTAAGAATGTGTTCGGTGAGGAACAGGAGAGGGTAACATTGATTTTATAGAAACAAATCTGGTTTTTATCCATCTTAATGTTGCGACTTATTAGCTATATTTATGATTAATCTAATCCCCAACCATGCTATCAAAAGCTAGATGAAACACAAAAAGGATGACTAATGTTATACTTTCTTTTTTTATGCAAAATTGCAAATATAGTACACTAAATGGATTTACTCAAGCGGCATCATCTTATTGTTTATGACAGGATAAAAGTGGTGTCCCGCTTGTGGCTGCTGAGAAGTTTTCAGAACCAAGAGAAGTGGAGGTATTTTTGTTGATTAACCTTATCATTGTCACATATTAGGCTAATATTAAGATCACATGACTTATAGATTTATAATGCAACAAAAGATCCTTAAAGTGCTATTGTGTGAAGTCATAAATAAATTGACACATTGTTCATATACGCAGAAACTGGTTATAGCTCCTGTGAAGAAAGAACTGGGTCTGGCATTCAAGGGAAGCCAAAAGAATGTTGTTGAAGCTTTGGAGGTAAATGATAAAATAGGTTTTTTTTGTCCGTTTAATATTTCATGCTATGCGTTGCCTGCCCATATCACTTTATGCATGAATTTCTTTTTTGATTAGGCAATGAATGAAAAAGAAGCTCTGGAAATGAAAGCTGCTTTGGAATCTAAAGGGGAGGTGGAATTCTATGTCTGCACTCTTGGGAAAAATGTGCCCATTAAAAAGAACATGGTCTCAATTTCAAAGGAGAAAAAGAAAGAACACCAGAGAGTATTTACACCATCTGTAATTGAACCATCCTTTGGAATTGGGCGGATAATTTATTGCCTGTTTGAGCACTCTTTCTACACAAGGCCAAGTAAAGCCGGGGATGAGCAGTTGAATGTTTTCCGGTTTCCTCCCCTTGTGGCACCTATTAAATGTACCGTATTTCCACTGGTTCAAAATCAACAATATGAGGATATTGCGAAAGTGATTTCAAAATCATTGACGACTGCTGGAATCTCACATAAGATAGACATTACAGGTATTTGATTAAGATGATCTTACTTGGTTGTTCCTACATATACGCTCTGAATTTTAAGCAGTCATATCATTTATATTCACTTGTTCATAAAATTTTTCCTCACCAGTAACTGTTCTCTTCTTAAAAGGGGTTCAGGGTGGATTCTGAAAAATTAAGCCACTAGTTATGTATTTGATTTCAACTTATGCACGCAACTATAACGAACCTCATCTCATCCTTTGATCCCTTCTGATATTTACAGGTACCTCAATAGGTAAAAGGTATGCTAGAACAGATGAACTTGGTGTGCCATTTGCCATAACTGTTGATTCAACAAAGGATGTGACAATTCGTGAGAGAGACAGCAAGCTTCAAGTCCGTGTCGGTGTGGAAGAGGCAGCCTTGGTGGTGAAGTCTGTGACTGATGGACTGAGAACATGGGAGGATGTGTGGGAAAAATATCCCCATCACACTTCTGGCTCAGCAGATGATTGAGCCATTAGAATTTGGAAGCACAGATTTGTTGACATAATAACAAAAAGTATATCCCAAGTCCTCTGAATGATTTGGATGGAGATTACGGTATTGAACATTTTGTATCCTAAGAATCTGTTGATGTTGTTTCTGAAATTGCTTTTTACATATCAGTTACGATACTATAGTAGTCATCACCTCGAAATTTGGTGTTCATTTTCTAGGTACTGTGTTGTAGGATTTTCCATTTGGACAGATGTCTATTGGTGGTTGACTTGAGGAAATGAGTTTGGTGATGGGAAGGTATGAGCATGTAATCGATTGGGTCTTGCAAGGCAGGAATGTTGGGCTTATCCGAATAAAATTAGAAAATCAAAATAAGGAGGTATAAAATGAGTTTGTGATTGAATTTGAATACGTATCGAATAGAACAAAATCCAAGTCTCTAGAGTGGGGGAACCGGAATCAAGTTCGCAAATAATCTGAACGGTAATTTATTGTTTTTGTCATAGAAACGAAATTAAAAAATTTCATTTTAATTATTCGATTGAAGAAGTAGCGGTCTTTTTTTGGTGTCAGAAACAGTAGGTAAAAGCTTTTATTTTACGGTTTTAATATTGCTTGAAAAAGAACCATAAATTTAGAAATTAAAATTGCTGAATAGATAAAATTGTGACGTAAGCCTGAAGTGGAGCGTGTGAAATAGGAAATTGGAATAGGTACAATATATACTACCGAGGTTACCCTTCCTCCTACCTTCTTACCCCTCAGCTAACCCACACCAAAATATCAACGCGAATTATGATGATATTATTATAGTATTTAAGTACTTACTTTAAAGAATTATGATGATATTCATTTAAAAATTTAAAAAATAAATTAACAAATCATATGGAGTTTTAAACCAGTTTATAATTTTTTTTTAAATTCTATTTTTTTAGTGGGAAAGGGAACTCAAAAAATGTATTACAAAATTAAGAGATTGTTCCATACTGTGGGGATAAACAACGAGGAGGTATACTACAAATACAGAATATAGCATGAAAATTAGCATTCGAGAGACATAAAATGGGGAAATTAATTTCCTATCGTGTTAAAGCATCCATACACTTATTCCTTTCATGAAATACATGTTTCAACATCCTAAAAATCATTGTAATTAAGAGTATCTTATACTCATCAATTATCGCCTTTTTATCATGGTAAAGCATCAACACACTTGTTCTCTTCATGAAGATATACTTTGGCCAAGGAGGGAGGCTAATAGTAAAATTATAGTTTGCCCCTCTCCAAAATACTATAATTTTGATTTAATCCTTTTAAAAACCTTGAAAATATAAGCCAACACAAGGGTGATATTCTATTTTAACACTCATAAAAATTTATATTTTAATCTCGACCTCTTTTAAAAAAAAATTTGGCTCAATGTCCTAAAATTTATAATAGTTAGAAGCATCCTATTCTCATCAATCAAATAGATAATATGTTGGCAAAAAAAAGAAGAAAGAAAGATAAAAAAACATGAGATTAGAAGTATTCTGTTTTGACATAAAGTTTTCATAATAGTTAGATCTACTTCTATCTCGAGGTTAACAATGTTCCTATCTCTTGCAAGCCTAACTTTACCTTGGAGGGCCCATACTTCGGCTTCTACAGTAGTCGTAAATAGGATATGCCAGAATGCTCCAATGATCCACTTCCCTTCATGGTCTAATATAATTGCACCCACTCTTGCTTTTCCCAAATTGCCTATAGAACATCCATCTGTGTTGAGTTTTGAACCATCATCTTTTTGGGGTTTCGAAGTAACTGGGACAAAGGTGGGTAAGGGTCTTCAAGTAACTAGGGAAGAAAGACCGAAAAATTCTCGCACTATTGTTATTACTTGTGTGACCACGTTGCTTTATTGTCTAGTACTTTCAAATGTTGTTGCATTCTTTTAAAGTTAAATTTCCCACAACATAAAAAGTAAGACAATATTCCAAGGGACTTAGGCCTAGTAAACAAAACTTTGGAATTTAGATTAGCGAACCACCAATTGCTCCAATTGTTAAAACTAGTTGCTATGTTGCTAGATTGCTTAAAAGCTAGCTGTCACTCATCTTAGAATTAAGTGACCCGAATCCTTATTTAAATAAAATACAATGGTAAAATAAAATAAAAATAAAATCCATATAGAACTACACTTCTTTTATTTTATTTTAGAATAAGGTTTTTTAAACTTTATTAAACTTTATCTATTTTATATTAATTAGAATAAGGTGTTTCAATCTTACTACACTTCTATTAGAATATTGCTTTACAAGCCTATAAATAGACATAGTCTATTCTGCTTGTAATTATTCGAATTCGACATAGTGAATTTTCTTCTTCTCTGCCCGTGGTTTTTTTCCTGAAAGGGTTTTCACGTAAAATCTGTGTGTTCTTTATTTTATTTTATTTTATTTTATTTTCACAAATTAGTATCCGAGTTTTCGGGTTGTTCATTTCAGTCACTATAATGGTGTCTTTGAAGTATGAAATTCCGCTGTTGGATCACAACACCAGATTTGCGTTGTGACAGATCAAGATGCAAGCATCTCTTGTGTAGATGGATCTAGAGGATGCCCTGCTAGGGATAGATAAGATGCCTTCGACATTAACAGATGAAGAGAAGAAGCGTAAGGATCGAAAAGTATTAACACAATTACATCTGTATTTGTACGACGAAATTTTGCAAGATGTGATGAAGGAGAAGACCGCCGCTGCATTATGAAAAAGGCTAGAACAAATATGTATATCGAAAACTATAACAAGCAAGTTACATATGAAGCAGCGTCTTTATGTTCATCGTTTAGAGAAAAGTGCGTCTGTACACGAACACTTAACAGTGTTTAAAGAAATTCTCTCAAACTTGGAGGCCATAGTATGATAAGGAAGATCTAGGGTTGATTCTACTTTATTCGTTGCCCTCGTTTTATTCAACCTTTAGAGACACGATTTTATATAGCCGCGAGCCTCTTACAGTTGATGAGGTTTATGATTCTTTGACCCCGTATGATAAGATGAAACATCTTGTGGTTAAACCCGACTCTCAAGGAGAGGGTCTCATTGTTCGTGGGAGACAAGATAGGAATGCTGATGATTATCGTGGAATGACACAGGAACGGAATCCTCACAGTAAATCTAATGGTAGATCGAAGTATTCAAACAGAGGTAAAACTTGTAATTTCTGTAAGAAGAAAGGACACATTAAATCTGAGTGCTATAAGCTACAGAACAAAATTAAAAGGGAGGCTGCGAATCAAAATGGAAAACAACTAGAAAATTCTAATGAAGCTGATGTTGTAGAAGACTACAGCGATGGTGAACTTCTAGTCACTTCTGTCAATAATTCTAAAGTGACCGAGGAATGGATACTTAATTCAGGCTGCACCTTCCACATGAGTCCCAATTGGGATTGGTTTACAACTTAAGAAACAGTGTCTAAAGGTGTTGTTTTGATAGGAAATAATGTTTCGTGTAAAATCGCAGGTGTTGGAACAATTAAAGTTAAGATGTTTGATGGAGTTGTCAAAACACTTAGTGACATACGACATGTTCTAGAATTGAAGAGAAATTTAATTTCGTTGAGTACTTTTGATTTAAAATGGTACAAATACATAGCTGAAAGTGGGGTTTTAAAGATTTTCAAAGGTTCCATTGTTGTGATGAAAGGGTAGAGAAAGACTGCCAAATTATATGTTTTGCAGTGTTCTACTATTACTAGTAATGTAGTTCTTCCTCTTCCTTGTCAGATGATGATATTACTAAAATTTGGCATATGCGCCTAGGGCATATGAGTGAGAAAGACATGGCAGAATTGAGCAAAAGAGAACTTTTTGATGGACAAGGAATTTGCAAACTGAAGTTCTGTGAGCACTGTGTTTTTGGGAAGCAAAAGAGAGTTTGATTCACTAGAGGAATCCATAACACAAAGGGAACGTTGGAGTATATTCATTCTGATCTGTAGGGGTCATCCAGAGTGCCTTCGAGAGGTGGAGCTAATTATATGCTAACTTTTATTAATGATTTATCCAAAAAAGTTTGGGATTTCTTCCTGAAGTAGAAAAGCGATGTGTTTTCAGCATTTAAGTTTTGGAAAATTATGATTGAAAAACAAACTGGAAAACAAATAAAATACCTCCAAACAGGCAATGGCTTAAAGTTCTGTTCTGATGAGTTTAATAGACTGTGCAAGTCAGAAGGGATTGTGAGACACTTGACAGTTCGCCATACTCCACAACAAAATGGCGTTGCAGAACGAATAAACAGAACGATCATGGAAAAGGTTCGATGCATGTTGTCAAATGTCAACTTATCAAAGTCGTTTTGGCAAAAGCAGCCTCTACTGCATGTTTTTTGATCAACTGATCTCCATCCGTTGCTATTGAGAAAAAGACACCACAAGAGGTATGGTCTAGTAATCCTACTAATTATTCTGATTTAAAGATCTTTGGGTGTCCTACGTATGCTTATGTTGATAATGGAAAATCAGAACCGAGATCCATTAAATGTGTTTTTCTTGGTTATAAAGCTGGTGTAAAAGGGTATAAGTTATGATGTCTTGAAAATAGAAAATTTGTGATTAGCAAAGATGTTGTTTTTGATGAAACTGCTGTGCTACCTAACTTATCTCTCAAAGACTCTTCCAATAAAGAAAATCAAAAACAGATGAAGCATCAGATTAATAGACTCGACTCCTCAAGCCAGTATAAAAATTGAGAATAGAGTTACTTCTTTACCACAATACTCTATCGCCAAAAATAGAACTAGAAGAGAAATTAAACCTCCAAAGAAGTATGCCAAGGCTGATCGAGTTGCTTATGCTTTAAATGTGGCAAAAGATATAGATGCAAACCAAAAGCCATCTAATTATTCTGAGGCGGTTAGCTGTGAAGACTCAGAAAAGTGGATGTTTACTATGCAAGAGAAGATGGAATCACTCCACAAAAATAGAACATGGGATCTTGTGAAACTTCCTATAGGTAAAAAGGTTGTTCGTTGTAAATGGGTGTTTAAAAAGAAAGAAGGAACTCCAAGAGTTGAAGAACCGAAATATAAAGTAAGGCTTGTTGCAAAGGATTATAATCAAATTCCAGGAATGGACTTCACAGATGTGTTCTCCCCAGTTGTGAAGCATAGTTCGATTCGAGCTTTGCTTGGTATTGTGGCCATTCATGATTTGGAGCTTGAGCAGTTAGATATAAAAACTGCATTTTTGCATGGAGAACTTGAAAAGGATATTTATATGCAACAACCAGAGGGGTTTAAAGTCTCAAAAAAAGAGGACTATGTTTGCTTGCTGAAAAAGTCCTTTTATGGTTTGAAATAGTCACCAAGACAGTGGTACAAGAGGTTTGATTCCTTTATGACTTCTCATGATTTCAAAAGAAGTAGTTTTGACAGCTGTGTTTACTTTAAGAAAAATACTGATGGTTTTTTTTGTGTATTTACATCTTTATGTTGATGACATGTTGATAGCGGTAAAAGATAAAGGAGGGATAAGAAAGGTCAAAGCACAACTAAGTGAAGAATTTGAGATGAAAGATTTGGGACCAGCAAAGAAGATACTTGGTATGGAGATTCTCAGATATAGAAAAGCAAGTAAATTGTACCTAAGTCAGAAGGGGTACATTGAGAAAGTTCTTTGCAGGTTCAATATGCAGAGTGCTAAGCCTATTAGTACTCCTTTAGTAGCCAATTTCAAATTTTCATCGGCTTTGTCTCCATAATCAGATGATGAGATTGAGTACATGTCACATGTTCCATACTCTAGTGTAGTGGGATCTCTCATGTATGCTATGGTTTGTTCACATCTAGATTTATCATATGCAGACAGTGCAATTAGTAGATAAATAGCGAATCCTAGTAAAGAACATTGGAAAGTAGTTTAGTGGATTTTAAGATACTTACAAGGTACTACTGATGTTTGCTTACAATTTGGAAGAACTAGAGATGGAGTCATTGGGTATGTTGATGCTGATTTTGTTGGAGACCTTGATAGAAGAAGATCTCTCATAGGTTATGTCTTTACAATTGGAGGTTGTACAATCAGTTGGAAAGCCACTTAACAAACTACAGTCGCTTTGTCTACCACTGAAGCTAAGTACATGGCGATTACTGAGGCTTGTAAAGAAGCTATTTGGTTGAAGGGACTCTTTAGTGAACTCAATGAAGACTTTCAAATTAGTAAAGTATTTTGTGACAGTCAAAGTGCAATCTTCTTTACAAAAGGTCAAATGTTTCATAAGAGAACAAAACATATTGATGTTCGGTATCATTTTGTTCGTGATATTATTGCTCGTGGTGATATTGTTGTGAGCAAAATTAGTACTCATGAAAATCCTGCAGATATGATGACTAAGTCACTTCTTATAACCAAGTTTGAGCATTGCTTAGACTTGGTTGGTGTTCATTGTTGAAGTTAAACCCTTAAGAGGTTTTATGAAAAAGGTGGAGAACTTGTTCGTTGAGAGTTTACGATGAAGAACTTGTTCATTGAAAATTCGTGTCAAGGTGGAGATTGTTAGAATTAAGTGACCCGAATCTTTATTTAAATAAAATACAGTGGTAAAATAAAATAAAAGTAAAATCCATATAGAACTACACTTCTTTTATTTTATTATAGGATAAGGTTTTTTAAACCTTATTAAACTTCATCTATTTTATATTGATTAGAATAAGGTGTTTCAATCTTACTACACTTCTATTAGAATATGGTTTTACAAGCCTATAAATAGACATAGTCTATTCCTCTTGTAATTATTTGAATTCGACATAGTAAATTTTCTTCTCCTCTGCCCGTGATTTTTTTCCCGAAAGGGTTTCCACATAAAATCTATGTGTTCTTTATTTTATTTTATTTTATTTTCACGCTTTTAGTATAGGAAATTCTAAAAACAAATGCTTTAAAATTTCTTTGTGGTTTGTGTAGAAGGGGCATTGATCTACCATCTCTATTCCTCTCCCTCTTAGAAAGTATTTTCTTGGCATTTCTTTGTGCTTGCATTTCCAGAGAAAAAAACTTAATTTTATAAGGTATTTTACTCTTCTAAATGGTCTCTTGTAGGGCCTTGTCAGCAGAAATTTCCTTTATATAGATACTTGATGCAATATAACAAGTGTTGTTAAGTGAAAATATCCCTTTATTTGAGGGAACCCGACAAATAATATCCTCATGGTCATCTTTATTAATAAATGGGGTGTTGATGAAAGTTTCTTCTACCTCTGTTGGTAGTTTGAAAGACAAGCTTGTTAGCCCTTGTTCCTTCTATTTCGTGTGGACATGTTGGAATGTTATTAGACTTTCATCCTTGGGGACATGTCCCTCAACAAAAGTTCATAGCATTCTTTTTCTTGACTAACCATCACTTTAAAAGCTCATTGTTTGGTCATTATGCACAACCTATCTTATACCTTGCTCAATAAGGGGACTCACCTTTCTAAGTGCACTCAAATTTAAGGAGACATATGGTTTAATATGGGGATTTTGCGAGTCTCTCACATATTTAGTGAAGAGGATTTGAGCCCATTTCTCACGTTCATGGATAAGTTGCTACCCTAAGTTTATTAACTAGGTTTAATTGATTGGTTTAGCCATTTTCAACCTCGAGCTACCTCTCTTATTAGAAAAGTTGATTTTCTTCTAATTTATGAGATGAAGCTTTTTTCCCTCCTCACTCTCTTCATAGGAAATTCTTATTGATATGATCCAAATGATTCAAAACACTAGTAGGGAGTAACTGACATTGCATATAGTGATTTGGTATCACCATCGTGGTGGGCTGAATCAAGGTTAGTCTTCTAGCCGACTAAAGGAACTTAGCCTTCTAAGAACTATGTTTGCTCTGAACTTTCTTGAGAATAAAGCTGCAATCACTTTAAGCAACTTTTCTAGAATGAATGGGGAGTCCTAGGTTTTTTTTAGATTAGTTGCTTCTATTATTTTAAGATAGTTAGTAACCCTTAAGCGGGGACACAACTATCAAGTTTTGAAAATAGATGCTTTGTCCTAATTCTTGCATAAAAAGTTCTAGTGTTTACTTAATGGTCTTAGTGGTTTTCTTATCTATTTTTACAAATAAGATCGCATCATCAACAAAGAAAGGTGGGAGATTTGTGGACCACTTTTGAGGTACAAATAGGTTGCCATGACTTGCCTTTCACTATTAAAAGGATATGAAGGTTATAAACTCCATGCACAAGATAAAAATATAAGGGGAGAGAGAGAGAGAGAGAGAGAGAGAGAGAGAGAGAGAGAGAGAGAGAGAGAGAGAGAGAGAGAGAGAGAGTGTGTGTGTGTGTGTGTGTGTGTGTAACGACTCAATTTCTAGTGGAGTTGAAAAATGTAGTTTCAAGATCCCATTTTTGTAAACCGAGCATGTAAATATTAAATAAAAATATTTATAGAGTTATTATATAGGTAAATTAAATTTTGGATAAGTAATTTATTTGAATTAAGGCTTAATTAAGGTTCATTTGTAAAACCCTAGGCAAATACCACATTGATAAAGTACGAGAGAGACCTGAGCTATATAAAAGAATAACAACACTTAAGTGGTAAGAGACCTTTTGAGGGTGTATGGGCTTTCCCAAGAATAAAGCCGTAAAGGCCATGTGAGCTCAGAGCGGACAATATCTTATCGGGCTAGGTGTTGGTTATGACATTTAGTGATATTAGAGCCACTCACCATGCCTCTTGAGCGATGGTGGGGCAAACCTCAACGAGGATGCTGAGCCCCTAAGGATGGGTGAATGTAACACCCTAGGCAAATCCCACATTGGCAAAGCACGAAAGAGACTTGAGCTATATAAAGGGATAACAAAACTTAAACGGTAAAAGGCCTTTTGGAGGTATATGGACGCTCCCAAGAACAAAGTCGTAAGGGCTATGTGCTCCTAAAGCAAATAATATCTTATCAGGCTGAGTGTTGGCTATGATATCAAGGACTACACCATAAAGTCTAATTACTATAGATTTTTAATTAGAAAAAGACTTGAGGACTTAAATTGTAATTAACCAAATGTCCAAAATAACAATTGGAACATAATTAAACATTAAGAAGATGACGGTTTAAGCCTTTGACTATTAAATTAATTAAACTAAGTGTTATGTATATTAAAGTAAGACTAATTTACTTAATTAACATGTTAATATCATTATAAATAACAAAGTTCAGTGGAAGAAGAGAAAACTTCATCTTCTCCACCAAATTGAAAAAAAAAGAGAAAGGGTTTGATGCCATCAAAGGGTTTTGAAGCTTTAATCAATAAATTGGTTAATGCAATTTAGTTTTTTTTTCTTGTAATTTTTACATTTTTGAGGTCATAGGAGCTTGATTTAGGTAGCCCATGTACAAATTTATAAAATTGTTAGTTTTGAAAGATGCCATTGTTGAGAATTGGAAGTTTGAGGTGTTTTTAAAGCTAAATTAATAATTTGGTAACCGCTTTAGATTTTTAATTAGAAAAGGGCTTGAGGGCTTAAATTGTAATTAACAAAAGGTCCAAAACAACAATTAGACCATGATTAAACATTAAAAAGAGGAACATTTAAGCATGTGACTATTAAATTAATTAAAATAAGTATTATGTATATTAAAGTAAGATTAATTTACTTAATTAACATGTTAATATCATTATAAATAACAAAGTTCTGTGGGAGGAGAGAGAACTTCATCTTCTTTGCTAAATTGAAAAAAAAAGAAAAGAGAAAGGGTTTGACACCATCAAAGGGTTTTGAAAATTTAATAAATAAATTGGTTAGTGTAATTTAGTCTTTTTTTTTATAATTTTTATGTTTTTGAGGTCATGGGTGCTTGATTTAGCTAGCCCATGTACAAATTTGTAAAATTGTTAAATTTTTAAAAGATTTCATTGTTGAGAATTGAAAGTTTGAGGTGTTAAATTGTTAGATTTTAAGCTTAGATGTGAAAAAGGACTAATTTGTAAAGCTAAATTGATAATTTGGTATATTAGAGATTAAAGTTAAAATATAAAAATAAATTTATAAATAAGAAATAGGAGGTCTCTAATGGGTATTAGTGAAATCGAAATTCAATTTGAAGCTTTAAATCGAAAGCTAGGTTAGTCCCAATTTTAGAGACTAAATTGAATAAATTGTAAACTATATGTGACTTTGTAATTGATTGTGAATTGAGCTGGAATTTAATATTATGTATTATCGGATTAATATTTGTAGATAAAGATGACACGAGAATGTCATGAGGGAGAGGAAAGACGAAAATCGACGATGAGTAATTTGAGTGTTCGATTTGTATTCCTATAATTCGAATTATTTTAATTGTTGCATATTTATTCTATTTTGCATGGAAATATTATGAGGTGAGTTGAAATTGATTGATCAAATTGAATTTATATGATTTTGATTGATTATTAAGATAGAGGACTAAATTGAATAGAATTAAAAATATTGTAAATTGATGAAAATATGAAATTAACTTTGAATTGGATTGATTCATGTTATGATACATATGAATTGATGATTTGGTTGATGAATTAAAAATGATGAATTGTGAAATTGAGTTATATTCGTAATTGGATAATTGGTTACCATATTAATTGTTCGGGCAGAGTCAGATATAATTGGCATGACATAGGATAGATTGAGTACGAGTTACTTTGATTATGTGTCAATGAGTTTTGGGCACAACTTTTACTTCAGTTAGACCGATGAGTGCTGGTCGCAATCTATTTACTTCGAATTGTCCGATGAAGTGTGTTGGTTGGATCCGTGTATTCGTTCGAGTATGAGGCAGATTAATAGAGAATTAAAATCCAAATGTGACAATGAAATATAAATTTAATTACTTTTGTGAAAAAGCATTTGAACCAAAATTATAAGTCTGGAGAATTTTTGTGAAAATAGGATGATAATCAATTCGATTCGGAAGAATGACATGCTAATATGATGTATCCTATGTTAGTCAATTAAACAAGTATAAAAATGAATTGTATAGTATGATGACACATTATAACATGATATTTAGTACTCATTTTGAATTGTATATTGATTACATGTTTTCTATTAACTTAACTTGTATTTTATCAATTGAATTATAAAAATACCACTGAGCTTCATTGCACAGCGTACGATTTTTTTTCCAACCGCAGGTTAGGTACAATTCGAGATCCCAGGCATCGGCTTCAGTATCCAGTTAGAATCCCAGACATAACAAAGTTGGTGAATCTTTTTTGTTAGTTAAATGGCATGTACCTAGCTGAGTCAAGTTTTGGTTTACTTTCTAAGTCCATGCTTATTTTGGAATTAGTACCTTATGGTGAATATTTGGCTAAATGGTTGAAGGTGTTTATGAAATCTTTGCTTATATGTTTTTAAACGTTATAAATGACAGTAATATGAATGCGGTGAGATGGAATGGTATGTTTGCATAAAACCTAAGTGTAGTTTATCATAAATGTTTAGTTTATAGGTGTTAAATTCTTAGTGTGTAGTTATGTATAGAATTGAAATATATAAATTGATTGTTTAAGGTTTATTTAGGTAATAGGGATATTGGAATATGTATGCATTTTTAATGAAATGGATATTACAGGTTGTTGTGCATAATTTGCAAAAATAGCATGTAACGCCGCAACATTGTCGTCGTAACGAGAAATGACCTATAAGGTCATAGTGCGACGAGGAATTTGATGTCCTGATGAGGCCAACATAGTAAGTGACATCGCAACGTTGAGTGGTCTGATGCCATGACGTGACAAACTAATTGGCGATGTCATGATGTCAACCCTGTGTTTTGAATTCTTTATAATTAAGTCCTATTTCTACCTCAGGTTAGGTTTAGGGCTTTCGTAAGCTTGTGTAAGACCTGGTAATGATATTATTTTGTAATTAAATGTATATTTTCATTGAATTTAAACATTAATGGTATAAATTAATTTTGATTGATCGTAGTTGCTTCGGCAACGAATGTGACATCTCATAACTCAGATCGATGATCAGGTTGGGTATTAGGGTGTTACACACACAACACACACAGGTCTCCCTATCTAATGCCACAAGAGGGTTGAAAGCTTTGAGTTTTAAACCATTCAAGAGGATGTGGTAATGGTAGTAGAGATGGAATTCATGGTTAAGGTAATCCAACATTCTTAAAAACATTAAAACCTTTATCTTAAAGCTCCATTCAAGTTTATTATACACTTTCTCCAAAACCAATTTGATGACTATTGATCCTTTTTTCCCTTCATAGATCTAGGGTTGTATGATCTCTTGCACCATGATTACATTGTTAGAGGTTTACCTTCTAGGGACAAAACTTCCTTGAATGAAGAAACGATTTTCTATATGAGGGGTCTCGTCCTCATCACTATAATTTTGGTGACAATTTTATAGACATTGGTTATACAAACTAATAGGCCTAATTTGTTTTATGAAAGTCGCCTTTTGGATTTGGAATAAGGGTAATTAGTGTATCATTTAATCTTTTTGATAGTTTTTCACTTTTGAAGATTTCAAGCACCATTCGGATACTTTCTCCTTGACTTTAGGACAACACCTTTAAAAGAGAAAAGAAAAAAAGGGTGTAGTTCATTTCAATCTAGGGCATTCATTGGGTTAAATGACCATACTGCTTTTACAATGTCCACCTTAGTGATATCAACACACAACAACTACCAATTACTTTTTAGATAGTTTGAGGTAACTGGAAGATAGATCATTGGGCTTCTAAATTGTGGACTCACTTAAGGATTGGAAAATATTAGTGAAATATTCTTGGACTATTTTCTCAATTCCTATTTAATCTGTGATCCAGCTCCCGATCGAATCCCTGAGTCCAATTGTTTCATTGTGGTTTTATCTCACCATCATGGTAAAGTGAAAAAAAATATTGTACTCCATTCTCCTTCTACAATCTAGTTAACTCATGAATTTAGTGCCGAGATGGTTTCTTCTTATTTTAGTAATTTCTGATATTTCGCTACTTAAGTTTGTGAAGACTCAATAGATAATCACTTGGTGTTGAGGCCGTTGCTCTTTTAGCTCAAGAAATTATTGTTAACAATTTCCCAAAAGTAGTTTTGTTCCATTCTCTAAAGAATCTCATGAAGGTCTCAATAGTATCAACCAACGAGAGATCAAAACCTTTCTAGAAACTATCCAAGTCATTAGAGAACTCGGATGATCAAGTCACATTTGTTGGAATAAAAATAGGCTTATCTTATGTTGCCATAAATTGTTTTCTAAGTCGATTAAGATAGCTCAATGGTTAGAGCGAATATAAGGAAATGAAAAACTTGTGTACAGAAAGAGTCTCGAGTTCGGATTAGCAAAAACATAATTTGCCATAATTTGTTTTCTAAGTTAATTAAGATACGACCTTGTTGTTCATTATCATCATCATCTTCTATCTCGACCATATCATTTTCCTGAAAGAACTACTCATAGTTCCCAAATTCCTCTCCTAAGAATATGTCCTTGTATGACACCATCTTCCTTGCATTACCTTTTTGGTAAGGGCTCGCTTGCTTGACCTTTTTCGTACTCTTGAAGAGTTATTTTTCTTCAACCGAGAGTGCAGCGTTCTCCATTTTCATTGTCTCTAATTGTTACCAAATACTATGACTCTTCCCTTCACCAAAGCGACAAAGAGTACTCGATGACCTAAATTTTATACTAAACCCATAATTTTGACCGTTCCATTCTACTATTCATGTATCGATAATAATTTTATTTTAAATATGATTATAGCACATAAAAAATTTACTTAACATATAATAATATTACTATTATATGTTAGGTAAGGTGCGCTTCTTTACAACAACCCTCCAACCCCACCTCGTATATATCTAAAAATCCAACGCCACCCTCCTTCCGGTTCTGGTTTCAGCATCGATTACTTTTTATTTTTTTCAGAGCCTCCTTCACCAACCTCCGCTCTGTTCAGCCCGTGATCTTTTGATCTTTCTCCATGGCTACCATTTCCAAGCTCGCTAACCCCAACCCAGTCGCTTCTCTTTCATTATCTTTCAAACCCAGATCTTCTTCATCGCTTAAATGCTTCGTTGGGTTCCCTACCAGGCCTGCTTTCAGCTCTAAGCTGGTTTCATCTTCTAGCTTGTCCTCGATAAACACCCACCCTTTCAGGGGCTCCTTGGTGTAAGTTTTTTTTTTTTGCTTTATGTCAACGCCCTTTCTCAGTTTGATTTCCGGGTTTTCTTTCTTCTCTCTCTTGCCTGATGTAAACAGTGCTTGTTTTGGTTTGTTTTTTTATGCAAGCGGCTATTTTGATTCCATTTCCTGATTTGATTAAGAAATGAGTTTTGCTTTGATTCTTATTTATCAATTTACCATCACCATTGTGCATTCCTGTTCATTTTTGTTGCTTGCATGCTACTTTGCCCTATTAGTTTTGTCAATTCTTTGATTCCAACTGGGTTTTCTTATGGCAGTGTCAGGTGTTCTCTTGCTGATGGAAACGGTAGTTCAGTGAAGACGACTACTTTGCATGATCTGTATGAAAAAGAAGGGCAGAGTCCATGGTATGACAACCTTTGCAGGCCAGTGACCGATTTGCTGCCACTGATTGCAAGTGGGGTTAGAGGTGTAACTAGCAACCCAGCGGTAAGTACCCTAACTATGTTTCTTTTTCTCTGTAGTTTTACTTTGTGATATTTGTCTATTTTAGTCCCCTATAACAATTTTGATTGTGTTATTGCAGATTTTCCAGAAAGCTATATCTTCATCAAATGCTTACAATGATCAATTCAGGTATTCTTATTGACTCCATTGTTTTAATTGTTACGGTGAGTAGCATAGATCATGGTATACCCTAAATACATTTCCACAGCTCAAAGAAAACTGAAAATATAAACTAGAGAAAAACTAAGGCATGATCATCTGAGTTGGTTGGTTATTGTAATCTCTTGATGTTTGAGACTTGTGTTCTCTGGTCTTTTGAATACTCATGTCTTTTGAAAATACTGGAATTTGCAGGGAACTTGTGCAATCAGGAAAAGATATCGAAAGTGCTTATTGGGAGTTAGTGGTGAAGGACATCCAAGATGCCTGCAAACTTTTTGAGCCAATCTATGACCAAACAGATGGAGGTGATGGTTATGTTTCTGTTGAGGTTTCTCCCAGACTTGCTGATGATACTAATGGGACCATTGAGGCAGCCAAATATCTTCATAAAGTGGTTGATCGTCCCAATGTGTACATTAAGATCCCTGCAACAGCACCATGCATTCCTTCAATCAAGGAAGTTATTGCGAATGGCATAAGTGTGAATGTCACTGTATGTTATTTCTGATTTCCTGGCTTAACTTGGAGTAGAAGATATGGTCTTTTGCTACACTCATTTGTTTCTTAAACGTTCTTATGAGTTTTTACTGTTAATACTTGTTTTAGCAATTACTGCTTTTGATGAGCCATTGGCTATAACTCAAGAACCATTTTTACCCAATCAGCAAAGTTTTTGAGTGGGTTATTATAGTTCTGGGCTTGTTCCACTGAAGTTGTAGATAATGGTAGTGATATATTGCATTTACACCGTACTATATATGTTTCTTTTTATGTTCTAATCTTAACTTTCATTTCTTATGTGTATGTACAGCTCATATTTTCGCTTGCTAGATACGAGGCTGTTATTGATGCTTACTTGGACGGCCTTGAGGCTTCTGGGTTGAGTGATCTCTCCAGGGTTACTAGTGTAGCTTCCTTCTTTGTCAGTAGGGTAGATACCCTCATTGACAAAATGCTTGAAATGATTGGAACACCAGAAGCCCTTGATCTCCGAGGAAAGGTTACTAAACTGCAATACACATTCGTACATTCAAATATTTACTGAATTACCTGTCAAAATTTGCTTACACCATGATATGTTTACTATTTTTTAGGCTGCTGTAGCTCAAGCAGCCCTGGCATATAGGCTCTACCAGAAGAAATTCTCCGGTCCAAGATGGGAAGCTTTGGTGAAGAAGGGTGCCAAGAAACAGAGGTTGCTCTGGGCCTCAACTAGTGTCAAGAACCCTGCCTACCCTGACACCCTATATGTTGCTCCTCTCATTGGACCTGACACGGTGAGCTATCTTCTTTCTGAATAAAGTTTTCAAAATGAGTTAATGAATAATCCCATAATCTTTTCTGTCATTTTGGTGCTGTTTGCAGGTCTCAACCATGCCTGACCAAGCACTCCAAGCCTTTATAGACCACGGCACAGTTTCAAGGACGATTGACGCAAACGTGTCTGAAGCTGAAGGCATCTATAGTGCACTTGAGAAGTTGGGGATTGACTGGGGCAAAGTCGGTTCACAGCTGGAAGACGAGGGAGTGGAGTCTTTCAAGAAGAGCTTTGACAGCCTTCTCGACACATTGCAAGAGAAGGCAAACACTCTTAAATTTGTGATTTCTTAGATTTGCTGTCACTGCAAACACAATAAAAACAAGCGGGTGTTGGTTCCTGCTGTAAAAGAAAGTTGGTGAGCGAGCGTTATGTGAGACGTTGAATATTATGTAATATGAAGCAGCGAGTGTTTGTTTAATGGAACTTTTGTTTTGTGCTTTGTTTTATGGCTCCTGCTGATCAATGTAGTTGCAGATGTGGTTCTAAAGCAACAGGAAACCTTAAAAAGGATAAGGTAATAGAAATCTTGGGTGTGAAAATCAATCGCAATCAAACTTGCCAAAATATTTGTGATATTTTGGTCAACTCCTATCGTTTATGGTCAAATGTTTTTCTTTTCCTTGGTGAAGTTTTTCCAAAAAGAAAAAAGAAAAAAAGAATAAATGGAGAATATGTTACCGTACTATTTTTGTTTTTGTTTATTCCAATGGTTGACCTATATAAAAATTATTTTCTTTTTTGGTATTTTGAAAATTTAATTATAAAAATGGGTTAATTTTACTGACATCATTTTTATAACCAAGTGAGTTGTTTTGTTAGTATACTTATTAGTTTAGACGTTATAGACGTTAACTGTGAGCTCAAAATTGATGCAAAATATATTTAAAACTTGAAATTCGCGAATCCAGTTATAAACACTTGTACTTAATCATGTGGGTAACTTAAATTTGGCTTGTTAAGAAAATAATTTTTTTAAGGTTAATTTTTCGTCCGTTTTTTCATATATTAAATTCAAATTATTCATGTAGATATTAACATGTTTATAATTTAATTTATGTGTTTTAAATATACTTCTAATCAAATATAAACTATTATTTAATATTTAGGGTGAATTTGAATGAGTAGTGCGTTTAGTAGTTGTTAGTGTAAAAACATTAATAGTGGTGAGATTAAATATTATAGCGTGAGATCAAAAGTAAGCTAAACGAACTGCACCGCCTATTCAAACCTACCTTTAAATTGACAATTAAGTTGATGGAAAGACTTGATAAAATATAATTTTGATATTTTAAGGACTCAACTAGAATCATTTGAAGTTTAAGACCAATTTAGCATAGATGATAATGAGTAAAAGAATTCCACAAATGAATTTAAAATTAGGGGTGAATTGAATTGAATTTGGTTGAAATTTTTAATTTTTTTTAAACCGTTTATGATAATTCGCTTCGATTCTTGATGTTTATAATAAATTTAGGATTTAGATTTTTTTTAAAAAATCAATAACTTTTATATAACATTTTTAAAAAAATATTATATTTTTAATGTGGATAACCATGATATTTTAATTTGGATTTTATAAATGTTGTTTGATTTTCGATTTTGATGGCCGAAAAAAAAAAAGAACCTGACAGCATGCTAAAACAATTTGAAACCGGTGGCGGCCCAGCCCAGTGTCCCATAAAATCCAAAGGATAAATATTATGAGAGCGGGCATACAGCCGTAGAAGGAATGTCACAAAAAGCTGAGGCCGTTATCTTCCCGCGTACAAAGTAGACGCACTTTCTTTCTTTCTCCGTCAAAGTCTCACCGCCTTTTCTTTCCTGCTTTCGTCACGGAATTGAATACTTAGTTTGATGGCGTCGATTTCAGCAACTGGATTTCTGCCCCAATCCCTTACCTTATCCTCTGCAACTGCAAGAGCTTCTACTAGGGTACGTCATCTCCTCCCTCAATTTCCTCGTAATTAATTTCTTCTATTGACCACCCAATCCAACCCCAACCGTAATGTATCTTCTTTGATTTCAGAGACCAATAGCATGCCTTTCTGCGCAACTCCAGCAGCAGCAGCCACCATCTCAGCGGATCGAGCGAAGGAAAATTATGGTAATTGGAGCGGTTGGATTAGTCGCTCCTGCTCTCTGGGATTCTTCCAACGGAGAAATTGAGATGGCAATGGCTGCCTCTTCTGGATTTACTGATAGTACTTTTCTTTTTCTTTTAGCTTAGGGATTCATTCCATTTTATTTTTAATTTTATGCATTTCATTTGCTAATCCAAATTGTTGGAATTTGGAGCACAGTGCCAGCACTTAGGGGAAAGGATTATGGGAAGACCAAAATGCGGTATCCAGATTACACTGAAACAGTATCAGGTCTTCAGTACAAGGTCATTTTGCTACGGAAACAATCCCATTCAATGTTAATTTTAGTTTTTAATTGGTGTATATGTTCTTATCTTGATAAAAATTCCAATGAGAATGTAGGACTTGCGGGTCGGGAATGGCCCTACACCGAAGATGGGAGATACAGTAGTGGTAAGCATCAATTTTCAAATGTTTATGTCAAAACTTAATACCTTCAAATTTAGTGCGCAACTATTATTGTTTTTGTTATTTTTGCCTAAGCTATTTCAAGCAGTTTATGGGCTACGAACTATATACTGTAGGTTGATTGGGATGGTTACACTATAGGGTATTATGGCCGCATATTTGAAGCTCGAAACAAGACCAAAGGCGGTTCCTTTGTTGTACATAACGCTTCCCGTCCTAATTCTGCATGTCATTTTAAATTAGTTGATTATTTCATGATATTATCTGGGTTTAAAACATGCAGGGAGATGACAAAGACTTCTTCAAATTTAGACTTGAATCCCAAGAAGTGAGTAGTTGGTTTTGCTGAATCAGATAATAGTGTTCTCCATACAACTCATGAATGTTAAAGATAATATAGTTCTAACTCACCTTTTTCTTGTTTTTGTGATCTAAGCTAATAATTTAGTTTTAAGGATTTATGATTGTCTAAGGTCTCTCAATTAGTACTTTTTCTTCCTTTTTAAATTTATAAGCCACATCCAAAGTACAATATTATATTGAGATACAAATATAAAGATGAAACCTTCAAAATAAGATTTTCTCCTTATCAATTATTCAGGTGATTCCAGCATTCGAAGAAGCAATTACAGGAATGGCTCTGGGTGGTGTTAGAAGGTGCTTGTTCTGCTTTTCTAATGCATATAATCTTGTTTACTGTATTCACACATTGCGTACTCCACTTTGTAATCTTGTGTCCTGTGGCTACCAACATTAAGTGTGTCAAATAAAAGATGGGCTATTGATCAATGGTTTCAAGTGCATTTCGCTCCTTTTACTAAATCGAGCTAAATATTTTTGCGGTCTGAGCTATAAAACTTCTTTAACTTGTTGATGCAGATGCATGATACTTTTTTATCATGAAAAGAAAACAAGGATTAAGTAATTTCTTTTCTGCGATAATATTGTATGCAAATTTCACAGTTTACTTCACAGTGATGCAGGATCATAGTTCCACCAGAATTGGGATATCCCGACAATGACTACAACAAAAGTGGCCCCAAACCAACAACCTTCTCTGTAAAATTCAAGTCTTTGATCCATTATGTTGTATTCTTTTGTTCATATGATGACTGTTTTCGGTGCCTTCCGCAGGGTCAACGAGCTTTGGATTTTGTGCTAAGGAACCAAGGGCTTATAGATAAGACCCTACTGTTTGATATTGAACTCCTCAAAATCATTCCAAATTGATTTCGGCTCAAAGATCATAATGGTCTAAACATTTAGAGACTGAAATTATGTTGAGGTTAGATTTCGTGGATATTTTATGCTTTTGAGCTGGTCATAGGTTCATTATCATACAATGGATCACGAATCACGTTTTTGTTCCAGGGAAGTTTTCTCATGCTGTTAAAACTACTGGGAATTGAAGTCAGCCATGGAGTGAAAATATTGGATAACATTGAGCAAAGAATGTGAAGGATCTGTTCAAAGAAAGCAGTGTGGCCATGTCTCATTCATTAAATTCTAGCTATTCTTGAAATAAAGAATTAGTCTGCAAATTGTTTTTTTTTTCGTTTTTATATCTTCCCAGCTGAACCACGATGGTGTGGAAAAAGATGAGGTTGTCCACTCTGTTCAAAATTTGTTATGATCCAAATCCTCATTTTAGTGTAAAAAAGTTTTTGTAGCCTTCGTGTATTGTAACATGGATTTATATTGTTCCTTTTGCTGGTAATTAAAAGTTCTTGTGCTCTCTACAGATGTCGGAGATAAATTGTTATTCCTATATTTTTTTTGTCTTCTCACATGAAACTAGGCAAGGCTCCGGCACAGCTTGTTGGACCAGGTTCAGTCTTAGACTGGCTGAGGCTATTCCTAACAGAAGGCAGGGGTTTGCTTGTTCATTTGCCAAGGCCTATGGCTGATCTAGGTGCATACTGGTTGTTGATCAGTACAACTGAAGTATTTCCCATGGTTTGCATACTGGAATTTCTCTAGGAGGAAGCTCCAGAGCTAGATGCGATGAAGAGTAGGTCACTTGGCTTGTTTCCTTTCCGGGACAATATACATACTGTAGCATCAAATCTATTACAAGGAACCGGTTAATAGTCTACAATCATGGCCATCTTAACAGGCATATAGGAATACGGTACAATTAGAGGTAAAAGCAGACTTCTAAGGTCAAGCAGACATCCCAACTGAGGGAGGATAGCTGAATAAAGATACAGAATTTGCTTTGCATGTTCATCCTTCATTTCTCTTTTCATTCGAATCTTTGTTTATTTATAAGCTTGTTTATATTGGATTTGTGTTCGTCAAAAATTTCAAAATTATGGTTATATTCTTTCATTTGAAATTATACATGTCTTGATCATTCAAATTAAATGAACATGTTTAAAAATAATTAAAAATCAATTCGTGAACAATAAGCAAATAAATTTAAACAAACCAGAAACTCATTTATTATTTTAAGATATAAAATAATTAATATATATATATAAATAATTATATTCATGAATGATATATTAAATAATACACGCAAATTGGGAGGCGACAGCATCATACCTTAAACCTACCTAGGTTGGGTTGGTTGGTTGCCATTGCCACATGCTCCCTGCGTGCGTACAAATCAACAGACAAGTTGGTCCGCTCTTTGTCCAATCTAATTAGGTAAAAGTCCAGAGTCGTTCAATATGTGAGGAGAGATGGAGCAACGAAAGGTCTCATCTCATAAACCCCATTTCCTATTACTATGTACCAACTGTAATGAAATTAAAGTCTTACAGTGTTCAAGATAATCTTGTGAAATGTGATCTCTGCTCCTAGCAGTTGCCACGACATGAACAACAGCTCAAATGTGGAATCTAAATTGGGTACAAGTTGGTAAAGCACCACTATTATTGTACTTGGGTTGCTAAATGAATGGTGGGTACATAATCAACTTCCCTCAAATTCAAGCTCAAAGTCCTCGGGATTTATTTAAATATGAATATTGGATAATCCTAAACCACTATCCAACTTATTACATAAATCTGTCTAAAACACAACCCTCGGATTAGTAGACAAAAACTCTTACATCTAATTTTATCCATTCATTTATATGCACAAAATCAACCATGTCCGTTGGCTCAAAGACTCAAAATCAACATCATGTGAAACTTGAACATAATGATTTTCATCATCAGAACAAGAAGAAGTTTAAACTCTTTATTCTATCCCGAGACTACTGCTTGTACTTTTGTAACGTTAGCGTATTTGGCGTAGTAGGTAACAAAGTCCAGCTCATATTTATTGTTACACATCATCAAGTTGATTCCACGTATTATAACTTTCACACAAATTATTATATTAGCTTTTTACATCGAAGGTAACGTCATGATCATTCGAGTCCGAGTAGGAAGAAATTACCAGGTAGTACTACTAGTGATGGATAAAGAACAAACTCTTATATACACGATGTGCCTCTTCAATAAAGATCAGAGAGCTTATACATACTGATAATACCTGCCGCTCTATATGTATTTGCTCCATTGCATTGAATCAAGATGCAACCAGACCTTAGGGGCTTTCACAGAACTCCATCTCCTGCCCCGCAAAAGAAACGACACTTAAAATCAGATGCACCCCAAAGGTTCTGGAATAGAAATGACACTGTATGTTTAACTAAGTTGCTTGCTTTCTATTTTCTAAAACCAACAGACAAAACCAATCGACAATCTTGGTAGTTATTATCATTCACAATATTACGGAATTTACCCCAGTACCCCATTGGACTAAACCATACAACAGAGACTACACTTATCTACATTTTAGATGGAGTAATTTGGCCTACTATACATACCTTGCCACATATTGGACAACTTTCACTCCTTTCCAACCATTCATAAATACAACCAAGATGAAAATGGTGTGAGCAGTGAGCTGTGATTTTAGGATTTTCTGGGGTATATTCTGCAAGAAAATAAGCACTCATATGAATATAAGCATAACTTAAAAATGCTAAAAGAAGTTCCTTTTTCAATCAAATCATCACCACATGCCTATCTTGAAAAATAACAAGCATATCATTAAAATTTAAAACTACAAAACAGATTTCTTCTTTAAAGACATATAGATGCAAAATTACCATCAAGACAAGTAGGGCAGACATCTTCTTCTTCTGCTGAAGGCTGTATATAGTTAGGTCCTTGTGCAACTTTTGGTGCCAAACTCCTCTCTGATAGCTCAAGATGGGCAATCTTAGAGTCTTCTTCTGACTCGACTCCATTCCATTTCCTCCCAATACCCAATAATTCTCCATCAGAACTGCTTATATTTCTTCTTAGTGGTTGAGTTTCTTCTTGAAAATGAGTCACAGACTTATCACGCCTAGAGACCAAGCCATCACGCTGCAAACGAGAGTACCTCTGCTCAGCATCGTAAGGGACTGGTCTGGACATTGTAACATGAGTTTCAATGGCTGAATTATCTGATATTGCAGTAACAGTTGTTGTTGATGACAGAGAAGCTCCTTGGATCTGGGATGCAGGTCGCCCATCCAATCTGTGAAACAGAGCACCGTACTGCAGATCAAAGAAGAAATGGAAAATTACGAAAGTGTTTAATGTTCATTAAACTAAACCTAGGTATAAAATGGGTTATATGACATTGTGAAAGCAACTCAACTAATGTACTTACCTTTCAAGAGAAACACAGTATGCAGACAACCTTTATAAGGCTAATTTAAGTACTTAACATATAAAGAACTTCTGAATTTCAGAGATCCTCTCAAGGAGTATTAATAAGGTTTCTAGATTTCATTCTTAAAAAAAGATCAATTTCATGCAAATTGAGGTTCAGAGAAATTAACAAAATGACATCAATCTGCTTTATAACATACCTTCAGTATTAACAAATTTAATTGCATGTATTAGCAGCATAAAAATGAAAATAGGTTGCTTTTGTGCAGATAACCACAAGATAAGAAGAGACATACCCCAGTGAATAGCTGATAGAAGAAGAACCTTAGGCAGATGCAGTGCCTATATATTGAATTGCTAGGATAAGCATATTCTTCACAGTCATCACCACATGAACAGCAGCAAAAAGCACCCATTTCTGCCTAGAATGTATATATTTCCGATTACACAATTCTGAAAAAGCTTTCAGAGCTTGCAGAAAAGGTCATAAAAGAATTGTTCACCTTCCTTCCAAATACAAGACAATTCCTATGGGATTAGGGGGAAAAAAGGGAAAAAAAATATTATAACATGAGTCAGGAAAACAACTTTTTGAAATGAACAACAGATTCAGCCTGCTCAAGGGAGAAATAAGAACCTCACTAAACCTTTCGTCACAAAAGAAGCTCAGTTCATCAGTTTTATGACTGTCTCAATTTCAACTCTTTGGACAAAAGTAATCTGATATATAGACAACAAGAAAAAAAATTTAGGATAATGCTAAACAGCAAGAGAACAACAAGTCACCTTCTTCATTAGGAGCTTGATGAATGATATACAATTTGGGTTTTTCATGATAAACAGAATCCTAAAACCACTCCATTTTGTTTTACCATAACCATAAAGTTCCTTTCCAACAATGAGTTAACTTACAATATTGCAAATAAATTCACAAGTTAAAACAAACACATTGAACATTCATTGTCCTTCAGAATGGTGATAAATAAAACAACTCAAATAATCAGCACTGACCGTTCTTCATTACAGACATAAAATCCCACAACGAAATTACAATCTCCTACACTAAAAAAGCACTTTCAAGAAATTTGTTAAGTTCAGAGTCGATAACCATACTTATAAACAAGAGAAACAGGCAATCAGCTATCTTATTTTAGAAGCTATTTCAGCGCAAAGACAGAAACTTTAACAAAAAAAAAAGAAAAGAACATCAATCTGTTTCTCATCGCATTAACAAAAAAAAAACACCAAACAAAAATTAAAGTAATGAAACAATAGTTACCCATCATCGACTATAAGACCACCATTTTCACGACCGTAAGTTTTCTTAGAAAAAAAAAGAATCAGGAAAGTTAGGGTTCCTGTAAAAGAAACAAAGAAAGAGAAAAAGGGAGAGATAGATAAGGGGGGACGTTCCTACTTCTATATTGAAGCAGACGAAAATAGATCCCAAGAGTAAGACAATCTAAGGAGCGGCCTGGGCGGAAGACAAAGATTAAATTTTTAATCTTTTTTCCTGATAATTTAGGGGGAAAAAATAGGCAAAAACCGCGTGGACGGAAAAGAGGTGCTTTGATTGCAGTAGGTAACTAGAAAGAAACGGATTTGGTAAAGGGGTAGAGAATGGAGTGGACCAGCTTATCATTAAGATAATAATGTTAAATCTGTCCAACTGACTCATTGTTTTGCTTTCCATCTTGAATTTGTTAATTGCCGACAGCTTCATGTTGATTGAAATTTATGCTTTAACTCATTGTTGTATTAACTATAATATAAATTAACATAATAAAATGGGTTAATTCAGCACAAGTCTTCAATGTATTAATTGTGCGTTAAAGACTTAGGGTGGATTTGGGATGGTGGTGCGGTGCGGTGCGATGCAGTGTGTTTAGTTTACTTTTTGTCTCATGCTACAATATCGTTACAGTATCTAATCTTATCGTCACCGCTATTTTTATTCTAACTGCAGATAAACGCACTGCTCATCCAAACTTACCTTTAAAATAAAATATTTTAAAGTTTTGAGAAATAAAAATTTCAGTCGAATGTCTTCCAAAATTTGTATAATTTTGCATTATGACCTACAATACCACTAACTAGTTGATGTTAATTCATATTTTGTGTAATTGTCGCTTCCACATCGGAGTTGGATGTAGTGATCAATAACTTACTTGATCTTGCCAGGAAAACAAATAAGATTCTTAGAATCTCGATTCATCAATTATTTTAACAATGTATCGTGTTGTTAGTAATTTTTTACTTAATCAAGTTTCGAAATTCACCTCAAATATTTGGTAGCCAATTAAAATTAATTTATCTCTTAAAAAATTTTATTAGATTATAAAAAATAGTATTTACTTTAGAAGTTGAACTGTAAAATTTGAGGGATTATTTTGAAGAGTACTTAAGTTGAAGATTATATTGGAGGGTTTGATTGGATTAAAACTTTGACTATTTGGGAGGGTAGTTCCAACTTCCATGGGAGAGCAGTTATTTTTTATTTTTTACGAGTCGATTTTAACGATGTAAAAAGGTGTGTGTAATTTTGAGGCTGCAATTATCCTTGGAATGAGTTTATATAATGGATTTATTCTCACCATAGAGGTAGATTGTTGAACTAAGCTGTGTAATTAATCTTGTGTGATTTGTACTTTTTTATTATTTTGGTTATTTTATTCAATTCTCACCATTTATTGTTATAAATATTGTAGAGGTAGTAGAGTATTGTCTAGTATCTTTAATTTTTTTTTGTCTATTAGGGGTGAGTAAAATTTAATTTGATTTAAAAAAATCGAAAAAAATTTTAAATTTCAAGTTGATTGAATTGAATTATTTGAATTATTCGAGTCAACTTGAATAACTCGATTCAGGTTTCGAGTTCGAATTGAGTTAAATTTCACAATTTAAATAAAAATAATTCGAATAACAGATTGGTGTAAATACCTTTTTAGATATTGTCAACTTTGAAAATAAGTAAATTGGTCACTCTCTTAACAAAAACTTTAAAATATTTATAAAAATTTCAAAATTTATATTTTTAAAAAATATATAAAAATTTTAAAAAATATATAAAAAAAGTTTAAAATTTTAAATAAGTTTTAAAATCAAATGATTCAAATTTATCATACTTAAGTATCTTATTTTTTTTATTATTTTGCTCCTCGATTCGGTTCGAAATTTTAACGCACTCGAACACACGTCCTTTTATACTGACAATAATGCCAATATCAATCAAATTAAGAATTGGGCTTAATTTATTAGGATTAGAAGCAAACTGTTATTGAGACTAGGAGTCCTATCCACAACAGCGGAACAAAGTTCTAGGTTCAGTCACCAACTGAATTTATTTTCCTTACATGCATCACATACTCTTGTTTAGTTTCCATTTCAATATCTTATAACCAGGAAGTTGTTGGCTAAAATACCTTCCCACCACCCTTGAATTCAATATCTTCAAAGCTTCCTCAAGTTTGATGCATCGAGGTGTGTTGTATTGGCTAACAGAAAACCCTTTCGATACACTGAATTCCATCAATGCATCAAATGTTCCATGCTTTACCACTCTTATCTCCAGGGGCCCTATCGAATTGCCCATCCTGCTAGCTCTACACACAAAATTCAATGACTGTTCCACAATGTAGCAGCATTCTTCTATTATACTAGGCCTCAGCTCTGGTGATTTACTACTTTCTTCCATCTTAAGCTCCCAAAATAATATGTAGTGCCCTGGGATTAAGGATATGTCAACAGCACTAGTGTAGTCGACCAACTGTAATTGGAACTGTCCAACGAAGAGCTTTGCCTGTAGTATCCCCTCTGCCAATTCATCTTCAGCGGTTTTCTCTGAATCAATGCTTAGAAATGCATCTTTCCGTCTTACAAATTGGAACTGAGGGGCATTGTTATGATAACCAGTTACCTTGAGTATGTCCCCCACTTTGTATCTATATAATCCTATTATTGATTTACATAAGAAAACATTATGATGCTTGGTTAATCACAATGAATTCTTTCTCTGTAGAACAAATTAAGGGTATATTGAAAGAGAAGAACAAAAAAACATTACCTATAAAAGTTGTGACAACAAGCTCATAACACTGGCCAAGCTTCACATTCACAAGGTCAACAACTTCAATTACTTCTTTCTTGCTCCTCTCTTCTTCATTGTTTTCATGTACAGGGAGAAACTCAAAGTAAGCCATATTGGGAACAAGGGTGTAACATGTATCACATGGCTTGCTTAAAGGTTTAAGATTGATCCCCAAGAGGCCTTCAGAGGAAGCATAACACTTTGAAACCAAAGGGATACCCCCACAGTCGAACTCAAGCATTGGGATATATTGAGCCATCGAGCCTGTAACAATAGCATCGATACATTTTGTCCCTGGGCAAAGTTTTTTAATTATTCCTTCCCATGATTTTGCGTTGCATATATCTTCTATCAAATCAGCCAGCTCTGGATTTGGTTTGTTGAGGATCATCGACTAAGAGTTTATGCAGCCAGCATCAGAAATCCAGGCACTAGGTTGACCTCTTCTTATGTTAGAACATAGCTCTTTCCAGTAATCTTCAAAGAACCTGATAGCTTGGACGTGTAGATCCGAAAACCAAACCAACGCATACAACCTCGTTCCTTTGTAGTAGAGCGCAAAGCATTTGGCAATACATGCTTTGTTTGCTGTCTGAGCACAAAATTGTTGCAATGGGACTAGTATGAAGACTGGATTCATGCTTTTCGAAATTTTTGCAAATCAGATAGCTTGTGAGGATAGATCTCGTTGGCAAACCAGATGGGGCCTTAATCTCGGGTCTTACAAATAATAGCTGCATCCTTTTCCCTTGGTCTAATCCATCCACAAATCAGTACTTTTAAATAACCAACTGCTTTAATCTATTACCATATCCGCAGTATGTATTGCCAAGACAAAATTGGAGATACCTACTTGTTTATGACAGACGAAATAAGGCATCTACCGTATGTTCTTCGGTCCAGTTCACTATCTGTTAAAGGCATCAGCTTTGGCCGTCCCGCAGAGGTGCCAGAGCTGGATCAAAGATAAGGCAGTTAACTAACTTCATTTAAATAAGACCAACAACGAAAAGGAAACAGAGTTCATACCTTCTAGTAAGTGCAGTGACAGTTTCAGCTAAAATGATATTTGATGGCTCTTCATTGGCAATTCGCTCCATGTAAGGTTTGATATCTTCATAATCCACAACTGGTACTTTGGTTTTGAAATGTTCCTTATCAGAATGCCCATTGAGGAACTGGCTAAGATATTCAGTGTGTAAATTCTGTGTCAGAATCTCTTCCAACACCTGCTGCTGTGTTTGATAAGCATTTATGGTCATACCCTCTAAGATCTTCCACCCAGATCCAATGCTAATTGTTGGTTCCATCAGATCTTCCGGTTGCTTCACAATTTAATAAGCTGACTGTAAACCCAGTTACAAAGGCATGCAGTTGCTAATAAGAGTAACAAAAAACAGAGCATACAATCAACCTGAAAGAAAGAAACCCAAAGAAGAAAAATCTTCCAGACTTGGAAAATTGATGACTACAAACACAAATAAATAAATAAATCAACCATATCACATCCCAGTTCTACACATGCTAAACGTCTTTTTAACAGCAATCTCTGTCGTTTTAGAAACTAACCTGTCCAGAAAACACAAGCCAAAGTGACAAAAGATTAGACAGGAAAAGGAAAGTAAACTAAAACTAAAGAAACTCTTAAACCGCAAGAAAATAAAAAGATGAACTTCCAGAAACATAATAACCAAATCCAAGAACTTGATCCATGTCGTGATAGATTTTTGCTTTTCTTAATTTCTTTTTTTGAGATGGAGTAGACGAAGCTCTGGAAATTGTGAGATATAAACTGGATATTTTTAGGTTCAAAAACATTTTCAAAAGCACTTCTCACTTTAAAAATTATGCACTTCTAACTCAAAAATTATTTGTTTAGCATTATTTCTTGGTTTTTGAAAATAAAGGCTAAACAAAGCCTTACTCAGCTGACAGAGAAGATAATGCATTTGATCTAGAGCTCATCTCTTTACTTGAATTAATAGAGTTTCTGCATATTTTACAAAGCAAAACCCTTTCTGCTAATGTATTTTATGCTTTTAATTATTATTTTATGTAAAATTATAATTATAATTATAATTATACTTTTAGGTAAAGTTAAGGCCATTTTACCAAAAAGGCCTTTTTTTTAATTTAATTACAGAAATAGGCCGTTTATTGGGTTATTTATCGGATTAGACCGTTTTCCACGAAAACGCGTTCACGTCAGCGCGCTTTAGTGTCCACGTCAGCAAAAAGTTTTCATAGGGGAGCGTTTTGCCAGTGTAACGGTCAAAAAGTTGACTATTGGCTTCCAACGGTCTAAAAAAATATAAAAAAGCCTCCATAAATCATTTTTTCACACAAATCTCTCACAATTTCTATAATTCTCTTAAAATTCATTTCCCTTCATTTATTTTTCACACAATTCTCTCATAATTCTCAACATTCTTTCAATATTCCCTTCAAAAATCTATCAAATTTCATTGAAATTTTCTCAAAATTCTATCAAAATTCTATCAAAATTCTTTGTTTAAATTTTTTTTGAATTTCATTTTTTTAAATTAAAAAAATCCGATCATGTTAGCAATGGCCGAAGAATTAATCCGTCTCGATAATAAGCACATCTCCATTGATCAAATGACAATGGTAAGTGATAATTTTAAATTTTCAATACTATTCGATATTTTTTTAATTTATGCAAATTTAATTAAATTTACAATACTATTTGATATTTTATTCATTTATGCAATTATAATTAAAATTTCAATACTGCTTTATTTTTTTTCATTTATGATGTTTGCATTAATTAATTTATGCAATTTTAATTAATTTTTGTTTTATAAATTTTTATAATAGTCTGTAGATCGGGTGTTGCAATGCTACATCCGTAATATGTTTGGTCTTCCATCGCCATTGATCGAGAATTTCTTGCGGGAAGCGGGATTTTGGCACGTGGCCACAATAGGCCGGGGGTGCAAGTTGGACCCGAAACTAATCAATGCATTGATAGAGAGGTGAAGACCCGAGATGCACACTTTTCATTTTCCATGCGGAGAGTATATTATCACTCTGGAAGACGTGCATTTGTAATTGGGATTGTTGGTGGATGGGTACGCAGTCATTGGGTCCGCATCATCTACTGATTGGGGAGCCGTATGCTACGAGCTTTTGGGTGCTATACCGGACAATATTAATAGAGGTCGGATCAAGATGGGCTGGTTATGAGATACATTCCCAGAGTCGGATAATGATTCAACTGAACTCGAAAGAATACGATATGCTCGGGCATACATTCTTGAGATGATTGGAGGTTATCTGATGCCAGACTTGTCACGAAACCTCGTACATCTGAGATGATAGCTAAAACTCGTAGATTTTAGAGCAGCCGGTGAATTGAGTTGGGGGTTTGCCGTGTTGGAAACATTGTACAAGGAAATGTGAGGGGTGACGCGACCGAACAAAGCCAAAATAGGTGGTTGCCTATCACTACTGCAATTATGGGCACAGTTTCGTTTTCTATTTTTTCGTCTTCGAGTGGACCATCCATATACATTTCCACTCATAACGAGGTAAATTTTATATTAGATTTTACAATTATTATGTAGATTTAGAATATAATTGTATGCTAAAAATTTATTTAATTAGGTGGAACCATTCGGCAAGTTATGTCGGAATACCTACCTCTCTCGAAGATATACGACTTCTATTAGACCAATGATCGAAAGCAGAAGTAAGTATTAAATAAAATATATATACATAATAAAATAGTCGTTTCGTATTTAATATTTAGTATTTAGTATTTAGTATTATGTATTATGTATATAAGTAATATTTTTATCATGTTCATATAGTTTCAATGGACACTATACGAGGATCTGGCAATTCGGGCAGTAATTCTGGATGAATTCCTTCAAAATCCAAACGTTTGACATGTGAAGGTCCTATTGGTGAACTATGCTACCGTGGAGATGCACCAGTCAGATAGAGTATTGCGGCAATTTGGATTTCGACAACCGATTCTCGTGGCACCCGAGGTGTTTGATAATGAGCACAAAGTCAACTTACGACAACTTCATATGGATTGGCCAAGATTCTTGTCACACTATATCGAAATGTGGGAAAATTAGTATGATTATATACCTACTCGGGAACCGATCATAGTTCCAAAGTTAGCGTGCGTACCGAAATACATGCCATGGTTTAGGATTCATGGCAAACCATATTTATTGTCAGAAGAGGAAAGGCGACGACAAATTAGTGCCCAAAGGGAACGACGGGGCCCTTTAAATCTAAGAAGAAGGGACGACGACGCAGGTCTATCAACAGCGCCCATACAATTACCAGACCCAACAATTCAACCGACGACACCCACATTACAGCCTTTTCAGATTATGCAAGGTGTGTATCCTAGCCCTTATATGTATCCTAAACCTTATATGTTTCCTTTTCCTAGTCCTATGACAGGTTGGAATCCATGGGACGGTTCATTTCCATTCTCGATTACTCTGAGTCAACCGCCGATCTATAAGCCGCCGTCACATGAGGGATCACACGAGGCGCCATTGGGGAGCTCTTCTTTCTACCAATCCCCATTACCTTACGGGATTCAAACACCTCAGCCATGGGTGATGCAAACACCGCCGCAGTCATTATTCTATCAAGTTGGGTCACCCTCCTAACACCCACAACCAGATCCCCTATCGGAGGAACCACAACCCCCACCGGAAGCTGATCCAAGGAGGAATCCAGCACGTACCCGTCGACAACCGTCATGTGGCACTGATTCTGACCGCCACGGACATTGATTGTTTTTTAATATATTTGTGCAAACTTTTTTATATTGTTTCATTTAATAAAATAAAAGTTCTTTTGAATAAGACAATTGTAATACAGCATAGTTTCATTTAATAAAATATATATAATACAACATAGTTTTTTACGACAACTATCAACTTCGATTTGGACATGATCTATTTGTATGGCCTAGGTTCCTACACCAACTACACAACTTTTGTTGATTGTTTGTTTCTCGGATATCCATATTGGTAAGTATTCTAGTTGAGCAAGGTCTACCTTTTGGTTTGCGACGCAATTCTCTATCCGGTAACAGCTTAAAAGGAGCAAGCAATACAGACGGCCATTTACGTTCATTTGTGACAGGTGGGAATACGTGTCTCCACACGTTGTACATGGTTTCTACTTTGTACACTTTTTCGACGTAGCTCATAGGATCTAGACGGAGATTCTGACAATCTGCAATTACATGAGCGCATAGATAACAAAGTGCGTCAAAGCTCCCACAGTCGCAAGTCCTAATTCTCAAGTGTACAAGATATTGCCCGCCAATAATACCTTCGTGTGGTCTGTCAAAATTCATCACACGAAACCATAGGTTGTCTCGATCGTGACAGACTGTGTACATGGTGTTCGCCTGCTCCTTCGCCTTGTTAATTTCTTGCAATACCTTTGTTCACCATACACGACCTTTTTACATTTGGCCTTTATAACTCACTGCTCGCTTCATAAATAGTACCGTTAAATAAAATATATCTTTTGAACAACTGATATTATCGGCAAATGATGTGTTCCTTTTAGAATAGAATTTACGCATTCATCTAGGTTTAAGGTCATGTGACTATATCGTAGGCCGCCGTTGTATGCTTGGTCCACTATTCGAAAAGTATGTTACAGAGGTAGTCTGTGCCTTCTTCGTTAACTGAACGCAAAACCACCAACATATCATGAAAACAGTCCTTATCTCATACTCTACCAATATAAGTTGATAGCAAAAATTACATACCACTTTTTCATTTAAAATAAATTCAATATTACAAATGAAATTATATTAATAGATATTAAATACCCATGTTGGTCACTTATTGTTTTTCACTTGTAAATTGAAATTGCCCGTAGTAGTTGGACGCAACGTGCCTTAGGTAATACCGATGGTGTATGCGATGCCACAGGCTTCCCTGTCGCTCAATTATGGCTAGTATTCTAGTGCCCCAATCCGATATGACGTAGATATTAGGTTGGGGGCAGACATGCCTCCTTAACTTAGAAAGAAAGAACTCCCAGTCATCAGCTGACTCCCCCGGTGTTATTGCAAATGCAATTGGAAGGATTTTCCCACTGTCATCCTGTGTCACAGCTAGCAATAGCCGATGGGTATATCTACCGTACATAAAGGTACCATGAATTTGTACCAATGGCTTGCAATATAAAAATGCGTCTCAGAATTACTTAAAGCTCTAGAACAGACACTTAAATACTTGGCATCTACGGAGCAATTGGTCGTTGTAGTACCCATGTTTCGTTTCAAGGTCTGTTACGCAACATGAGACATATCTCTCCAGCACCTGACACCACTGCACACTTCATTATATGAAGCGTCCCACCCACTATGAATCTTTTCCAACGCCTTTTACTTAGCTATCCAAGCCTTGCGGTAAGAGGGTGTGTGCCTCAACTAGCTACGAATATTGGTAATTAAGACCGGCACTGAAGTTCTGGGACCTGCCTTCACTATCGGTAGTATTAAGGTAGCTAACATATCTGAATCCATTTTGGGATGATCTTCCGAAACACCTGTCAACCAAGTACGTTAAAAAATGCAACAATACATAATAACAGTACTATTAAAAAACTCTAAACAGTTAGTGATACTGTACCGGCAACATATGCATGTGGACCTTTGTACTTTTTTATCTCCCACAAGCCTGTCTTTTTCCTCAACGAGGCCATGATTTTTCATGAACATGTACCATCTTGCACTGTACACTTGGCTTCAAACTTATCAGATTTGGATTTAACTACGTTTTAGTTAACCCCGTTCATGATGCTATGTTGTTTTAATGTACCAAGAAAACTATCTTTATTGGAAAACTCCTTACCAACTTCCAATTCACCCGAATCCAATAAGGAACTTGGACGGTCACGCCTTCTATGTGGTAGATCTGGAAACTCCAACGCATCATCTTGATATAGATCAACATTATGCATGTGGGCTAGAGGCAAGTACGCCCTGAATCGCGGATCTTCTTCTTCATCATCTGAACCCCCTTCAACATCTTCAAGTATGGTTGGAACAGGCTCTGGTTCAGAAAGTAATGCAACTTCTGCACCATCGGGGTTGACCTCTCGAGGTGGATTCGCATCGGACTCATCATCTGACTCATCATTATGTGCAATGTAGAAGGTCCCCTCGCTAGTGGACGTCGTAGGGAGTACATCATCCCTCCTTATGGACTTTTCACAATGTCTGCAATCATATGTGGATTGCCAACCACTAGAAGTTGATGTCATTCCCCAGTACGTATTTCCAGCATCAAACATCGACCCACTGAGGTGCATGTCCCTTCCACTAACAGAGTGTCGTGCAGGGGTTAGGTATTCCATACTGCTACTAAACACGGGTGCTTCTGTGTTTTGCCACCCACTAACGGAGTGTCGGCAGGGGTCGCGTATTCCTCTTGACCAACAGTAAATGTTGAAGCTGCAAATGCATCATTTGGCGATAAAAATTGTACATATAACTCAAGATAGGGTGATCCACTAGTGAGATGAGTCTGCACCATTGCCTCCAAGCTACGAGCTCCTTTGATGTCGAATAAGTCATATGTCACAAGATCAACTGCGATACTTAATAGACAAAACTTTCATTGGCGTCGTTCCGAAGATTTTACGCCTAATTCTTTTACGAAGTTCTGTCAAATCTATGTTCTGGTTAAAAAACCAGTCTCGCTGTGTTCTCCGATAAAAAAACAACATTGTTGTAGGTGTTACAGACCTCACCATCATAGTAAATAACAGTACTAATATGTTCACTCATCTTCAATTTCTTTTCTTCATAGCCTCTCTAATTTTTTTTGCTGTAAGTTATGCAACTTGAGAATAAAATTTGGCTCATTTATAGCCTCATTTTTCTACGAACTATTGTAGCAAAAGAGCGTCCACGTGGGAACTTTTTCATAAATTTTGCTGACAGTGCATCCTGCTTGAACTGTTTTCGACAATATTTGTTCAGAAACGTCTACTCAGAATTATTTTTCTACGAACTACTGTAGCAAAATAGCATTCACATGAGAGCTTTTTTCAAAAATTTTGCTGACAGTGTATCATACTTGAAGCGTTTTCGACACTATTTGTTTAGAAATATCTACTCAGAATTATTTTTCTACGAACTACTATACTAAAAGAACATCCACGTGGGAGCTTTTTTCAGAAATTTTGCTAACAGTGCATCCTGCTTGAAGCGTTTTCGACACTATTTGTTCAGAAATGTCTACTCAAAATTATTCTTACAGAAACCCTAAACCCTAAGACAAAAAAATTTATATTGCTTATATGTTTTTTTCTAATACCCTAAACACAAATTTATTTAAAAAAAACTAAACCCTAATTTAATCAATTAACCCTAATACCCTAAATTCTAATTTAGTATTTAGTATTTAAAATTAATAGTTAATTTAATGAATTAACCTTAAAACCCTAAACCCTAAACCTTAATTTAATTATTTTTTTTCGAAACCCTAAACTTAGCATAGCGCCAGTATGTATATATGCTGCAATCATGTTATCTTTGAGATTTTTTTTTTGTGTATGTATATTGGAAATTAATAATTAAAAAAAATCAGAAATGAGGTTGTTACAAGGTAAAAGAAACTTAGCCGGTGGATCAAAAATAAAATGATCTAAGCCATTGATAAGGGAAAAAAACCTAAACGCTGAAGTAATCGAATTACCAAGTTGTTGTTTACATGTTAAGAGTTTTTTAATGGTTTTTTACTAAAATATTATAAGAAATAAAATATTAAAATAGTATGTTTAAACGATTATGTATCAATTAACCCTAAATTAATCAATTAACCCTAATTTAATCAATCACTAATTTAATCAATTAACCCTAATACCCTAACTCTAATTTAGTATTTAGTATTTAAAATTAATAGTTAATTTAAACCCTAAAACCCTTAAATTTTAAACCCTAAAAACCATAACCTTAAATCCTAAAAACCCTAACCTTAAATCAATTAAACCTTAAAAAACCCTAACCCTAAAAAAGGGGCAAAACGCTTCCTTGGGGGAGCATTTTGTCCAATCAGCAAAGCGCGCCATCAAGGAAGCGTTTTCTACTGACGTGGACAAAACGCTCCCCCAGGGAAGCGTTTTGTTGACACGTACTCTGAAAACACGCTAACGTAGACGTGTTTTTGTGAGAAATGGCCTAATCTAGTAAATAACCCAAAAAACGACCCATTTCCTTAATTAAATTTAGAAAAGGGCCTTTTTAGGTAAAATGGCCTAAAGTTAATCTGTCTCCAACTTTAAAATAGGATAATATTATCTCATTATCTAAGAAAATTTGACCCAAAGTTCAACTAAATCAAAATTATAATCCAGTTTAAGTAATGACCAACAAAAGGGATTTTTTCTGTTTGTGTCTTTTTCTATTAACCTCGATTGCTATAATCGTTTAGGGAAATTTTTCTTCTTCTTAATTTTGTTAGGTTTTTATCTTTTGGATTTATTTGCCTCAATCCTTTTTCTTATAGGTGGAATTTACACATAAATTAAACATAATTATTTTCATTTATTATTCATACATGGCGCCATATCATATATTTACGATAAGTTAAAAATTTTCATCCATTTTGACTAAAATAATAGTCACGGTAATCTGAAGGGTTAAAAATAGTCAAAAAAATTTAAGAGCTAAAATGATTTTTTATTTTAAAGTTGAAGGTCTAAATAAGTTCATCATGCTATATTAATGCTTAAAAATTCGTCGGTATATCTATACTCACATTTTTTACCAATGGTTAGCAACGTTGATATATGTTCAGAAACTTAGTTGGTAATTACCCCTATACATACTCTTTACCAACGGTTAGTGATGTTGCTATATGTTTGATAATTTAGTTGATAATTACTCCATGTACCAAGGGAACGAACTCTTGGGTTTACTTATATTGAAGGTTAAGATCAATTACTATAGGTATGAGTGAATTAATTATTGTAGACAATACCTACATCGACAATTATAATAATAATGACATCTAAAACTGATGCTATAAGTAGAGGTGTATCTAGAAGGGGTAAGAAGGAACCTAGGGTCCCTTTGGATAAATGGAATAATAACAAATTTGGTCCCTCTTAATTAAAAGTAGTTGAATGAAAAGTTATGTTAAACAATATAGGTCAGCGAAATTTGTTTAAGTTTTTTTTTTGGTCAACTATTAAGCTCAACATACACCAAGAAGAGGGGTGAATTGGTGTTTTAAAAAATTAATACAAATATGGCAACAAAAAAGGACACAATAGTTTATAATGGCTCGACCCCAATTGCATACCTCCATTACTTTAGCTTACCATAATTAAGGATTTTTCCAAATTTACTAATTTAAACCTTTTAAGGAAACGTTTTAACCTTCACACTCTTTATCTTTTTAAAAAGCAATATAAAGTTAATGCCCTTAAGGTTTTCTACCCAAAACCTTAAGTAAAAACTCACAAAAAAAAGAGAAATAAAATTGAGAACAGATTATCACTTCTAGAAGGTAGATATACAACAATTAAACACTTTCACAATACAATACAAAACTTGAAAGAACAAATCACAACTAACCCCACAAGTATGTACAACTGAAAATAAGAATAATAATGAGAAATGATTGGATTTTAGCTCTTAATCTTTGTAAACTTGTTTCTTGTCTTCATATGAGTGTCCTTGAATGATATTTATACCCTCTTATTGAATTATGGATGTTTGGAGCCATTAGAGGGAGTTTCTAGCCATTGAGAGCATTTATTTCACGCATTTAATGCAACCTGCAATATTGTATCTTGAGGCAAGAAAAACAAATGCAACACCCCTTGCTCGACCTGATTATCGGGTTCAAGTTATAGGATCCTACAATCGTTGCCGGAGCAGTTACGAATAGTTAATATTCTAAACATAAATCATACGATCATAGCAATTTTAGTTCATAATCACTAAATACAACATTTCTCGAGTCTTATACAAACCTACATATGCTCTAGAATGAACCCAGAATTGAATAAGGACCAATTTGCAATGTTTTCAAAATTTCAGCTTGAAGCCACGACGTGAGGGGGTTCCTCACCACAACATGAGTCACTAACTTGGTCGAATGGCTTCCTTGTCACGACGATGGAGTTCTTCGTCGTGTTGAGACCTAGAGTTCACTTGACGTTGCGACGTGGACTCTATTTTTGGCACAAAATAGGCCTTTTGTTACCTATTTCAAGTTATTTCAACCATTTGCACTTTTGGTACATTTGCGCAGTTCCAGACCTGTATAAAACAAGTTCAAACACATTCTAAACAATACATTTTAGCCAATTCAATTCAACCAATCCAATATGCCACAATTTGGCACTAAAAATATCAATTCAACCTATTCAAACTTTGCCTATACAATCATGCTTTTAAACTATTTCATATAATCATTTTACTGTAATAGCCCGTTTTTAGGTCAAATCTGAATAGTGGTTTGGGACCACAAATTCAAAGTCAAAATATTTATTTTATCATTTTAATAAGGTTTACAGCATGATATATTAATTATGTGAAAGTTTCGTAAAGAAATTTTACCGTTTAAATGCTTAATTAGGTAAAATAGACTAAATAGCATAATGCGTAAAAGTTTAGTTCTATCGTTTAAAAGTATTAAATAGCTATAGTTTATTAATATGGAAGTCCTTATTAAATAATTTGTCCATTTATAATGCAAGTGGACATTATTGGACATTGTTTAAATGATGTTTAAGTTATATTAATAAGGTTAAAATGGTAATTTAGTTATTAAAGGTAAAATAAAATAAAACAAAACCAAAAATCATGTTATTTCATTCATCTTTAGCTGAAAATTTTAGGAAGAAGAAACAAAAATAGGTTTTTACATTCGGCAAGCATAAATTCTTCAATTAGGTATGTAATTTGACTCGGTTTTTAATAATTTTTACATTTTTGAGATCGTTGCTTCGTACTCTAGCTAGCCCATGTCTTAATTTTTGAATTTGTTCATAATTTTGTGATGTACCATTGTTGAATAATTGAGTTATTTGATGTTTGATGATGAATTTTGAATATTTGTTAATAGTTAAACTAGTTTTGTAAAGTGATTTTTGACAAAAAATGTTAAATATGGATTAAATTGTAAAAATGTAAAATGTGGTAGTTAAAAGTGTGAAATAATGAAAGATATGGGCTGCTAGTAGTATATAGTAAATTTGGCTAGACATGGGTTGGTATTAAATTGCATGAATTTGCAATTTTATGTGATAATGACTAAATTATAAAAATTGAAAAGTATTGGGGCAAATGTGTAAATTTCCAAAATATGAATTATGGACTAAAGTGAATAGATTGAATGCTGAATATATTTAATTTGATAAAATATAGATAAAGATAAGCCGAGATCGAGTTTAGATCGAGGAAAAGGAAAGATCGATGAATAGCCGATAGTTTTATCCGAGGATACGAAGTAAGTTCGTATAATTAGAATCGAACTTTTCTATACTTGTAACTATTGAAATGCATATGTATAATTGAAATACTTGAAGTATGAATACTTTATTGATATAATGAATATGTCACCGAGCCCTGTTCGTACCATACGAATTCATTGGATATGAGTGACATGATACTGAGATAACCGTTATGGTCGAGCTCCTGCATTTGTTGCAGACTCACTATAGATCATATGAGCTTATCGATATATCAGCTCGTAAGAGCTTACTGTTTTTAGCTCATTGGAGCTTACCAATTCAGCTCGTAAGAGCTTATTGTTCAGCTCAATAGAGCTTACTGTTTCAGCTCAATAAAGTTTACTGTTCATCAGTTCAGGAGGAGCTTACTGATCATGGCTCGAAAGAGCATATATGATAATGAATTGATGGATTACTGATGATGCTCACTCGAGTATCCTTTGAATTTTTAATAGGTTCAACGGGCCTAAATAATGTTTTATGGATGAGTACGGTTTATAAATGTTACTAATGTTATACATGGTATATGAATTTGGAATGATGATAAGCATTATATTAATGGATGGTTTCATGTATTTTTACAATGACTAACATGTAACAAAACTTGTGATTAGGTGTTGATTAATTGAATTGGTTACATTTTTAATGTTGCTTTGATTATGTATAATTGGTAAGTTTAATTCTGAATTATACGGGCTTACTAAGCTTTAAAGCTTACTCTATTTTTTTTCAATGTTTTATAGAGGTTTGTTAGCTCGCTCGTTCCGGACAAGTCGGAGTTGCACATCACACTATCCAATTTCCGATTGGTACTTTTGAACTTGTGAATTTGTAAATATGGCATGTATAGGCTAGTTTGAAAGATGATATTTATGTTATTTGATATCATGACTTTAGTATATTTTGTGTATAAGTAAGCCATGTGATTTGGCTTATTTTGATGTTATGTTTTGGTTGAATTGAAATGCTCAATTATGGTGTGTTTTGGGCAAGGAATGATTGAATGAAATTATATAAGTAAAGTCTTAATATGTGTTTGTTTAATGAATTGATTATGCATGTTGTTAGATAGGTAATTGGATATGTAATTGGTAAGTTTGATATGGCTTATAATGTGTATTGAAATGAGTATTTAGCTGCCTATTGAGCTGTGAAATGTGGTCAATTATGCTTGTAAATGCTTGTGTTTTTAGGGTGGCAAAATGGCTTTGCAAATAGCCTATTTTTGTCCACACGGGCAACGACACAAGCGTGTGTCTCAGCAGTGTGCGACACATGGTCACGCTACACGGCCATGTGTCCCTTGAGGTACCTTTTCGAATTAAAGTCAGTATACTCTACAGGTCTGACATGGCGTAGACACACAAGTATGTCTACTAGCCGTGTGTGATACACGGGCTGGCACATGGGCGTGTGGCTTGCTGTGTGATCCAAGTCAGTAACCTCCCTAATTTTCCCACGGTCTGGCACACGGGTGTGCCCTCGGCTGTGTGGTAGAAGTCAGTATGTATGTTCTGTTTCCGTGCTGCCTGTGACACGGCTTGTTCACACGGGCGTGCGACACTTGAAATGTGAAAATTTTTCTAAGTTTCTAAAATTTTTAATATGTTACGATTTAGTCCTGAATGTATGTTCAGAGCTTTGTATGCTCGATTTAATGACATATGGAATATGAATGAATGATATGGACAGAAATAAAATTTTATTTGATTTATAATTGTTTTGAATTGAATTACAAGCCCGGTAATGCTTCTTAACATATCCCAGTGACGGTTACGGGTTAGGGGTGTTACATTTGTTGGTATCAGAGTTACGGTTTAGTCGATTCTAGGACTAACATAGCGTGTGTGAGTCTAGCTATACATGTCATATATAAAACTGTGACAGTGTGATGACTCTTGACATTTTCAAATGTGTTTTTATATCGTAATGGATCCCGAACGAGCTACAGCAGATGACGTAGAAAGCAACACGCTAGCTCCCGCTCAAGGGACAAGGCCTACGGAATTTTGACTCATGACGAGTAGTCACGGGGATGAGGCTAAAGAAGCCTCTTTTCAGATATTGAATGAGTGGTTCACACAATACATTAGTACGAACCTGGCTATTCTGCAACCTCCACCCCCAGTTGTTCCCCAACCGATCCCTGTAGTTCTTCAAGGTGTTAATCCTCTGCGATTAAATTAACCACCTGTTGATAAGATATGAAAACACAGAGCTAAGAAATTCAAAGCCACTATTAATGATGACCCTAAGAGAGCTGAATTTTGGCTTTAAAACATGATTCGAGTATTCGATGAATTATCTTGCATGCCTGAATAGTGTTTAAAGTGTGTCGTATCGTTGCTAAGGGACACTGCGTATCAGTGGTGGAATACCTTGATATCCTAGTTCTGCAAGAACGAGTCACTTGAGATTTCTTTCAAGTTGAATTTAGAAAGAAATATATCAACCAAAGGTTTATCTATCAGAAGAGGAAAGAATTCCTTAAATTGAAGTAGGGCTATATGTCAGTTACAGAATATGAGAAAGAGTTTGTACTACTTAGCAAATATGCCCGTGAATGCATCTCTTCTGAAGCTATAATGTGTAAAATATTTGATGATTGATTGAATGAAGAAATCGAGGTTTTAGTCAGAATTCTTGAGCTAAAAGAGTTTGTTGTTTTGTTTGATCGAGCTTGTAAAGTCGAAGAGCTTTGTAAAGAGAAAAGAAAAGTCGATTCTCTGGCTAGAGATTCTAAAAAGATATTTACGGGCAAATCACATCAGTCGGCATCAAAAAAATTTAGAGACTATCATCCTCATCCTAAGGCTTCTACGGGAATTTCGATTAGGGACAGAGATGTGAGACATTTTAGTTCTAAACCTCAGGTGACATTCGTTGTTAGTGCGGGAAGTGTTAGAAATGCTGGACTAGAATGTAAACATTGCAATAAGAGACATTATGGTAAATGTAGACTGGTGAGTGGAGCTTGCTTTAAATGTGGATCTTTTGATTATTTTCTCCGTGACTGTCCAGAAAAGTTTACAGCTGAAAGAGATCAACCGGTGAAGGCAAGTAACAAGACTACTATAGGGAGACCGCCTCGAAACACTGGAAATGTGAGTGGTAATCGAGGTACTACGAGAGATTCGACTTTGAAATCTGAGGCACGACCTGCCAGAGCTTATGGTATTTATGCACGAGAGGAGGCATCATCGCTAGATGTTATTACTTGTACTTTTCTCTTTTTGATACTGATATAGTTACGTTGATAGATCCTGGATCAACCCATTCATGTATCTGTATGAATTTAGTATTTTAAAAGAGTTTGCATGTCGAGTCCACAGAGTTTGTAATTAAAGTATCGAACCTCTTAGGTAAATCTATTTTAGTTGATAAAATTTTTAAGAATTGTCTTCTGATGTTCCGGGGTTACTATTTTTGGGCTGACTTGATGCTTCTACCATTTGATGAGTTTGATGTGATTTTGGGTATGGACTACCTGACTATGCACGATACAGTTGTGAATTGTAGACAGAAGACTATCAAATTGAAATGCCAAGATGGTGAGATTCTTCGGATTGAATCTAATGATTCGTGTGAATTACTGGTTGCGACATCATCTATTTTAGCTCAGAAATACTTAAAAAAGGGCTATAACGCATACCTTGCATATGTATTGGATACAAAGGTGTCTGAACCAAAGATTGAATCCGTACCTATTGTTTGTGAGTTTTCGGATGTATTTCTAGAAGAATTACCGGGTTTGCCTCCAATCAAAGAAGTTGAATTTGGTATTGAATTAGTACCGGGAACAATGCCGATATCAATAGCTCCGTATAGAATGGCTCCCACAGAATTAAAAGAGTTGAAAGCTCAGTTACAAGAATTGACAGATAGAGGATTTGTACAACCGAGTTTTTCTGCCTAGGGTACACCGGTATTGTTCGTGAAAAAGAAAGATGGCACTATGAGAATGTGTATCGATTACAGACAGTTGAATAAAGTGACTATAAAGAACAAATACCCTTTACCGCTGATTGACAATTTATTTGATCAGTTGAAAAGGGCTACAGTATTTTCAAAGATTGATCTGAGATCAGGTTATTATCAGCTACGAGTCAAAGAGTCGGATGTGTCGAAAACTGCATTCAGAACAAGTTATGGACATTATGAATTCCTTGTCATGCCTTTCGGTTTAACTAATGCTCTTGCCATTTTTATGAACTTGATGAATCGAATATTCGGACTGTATTTAGACAGATTTGTTGTTGTATTTATTGATGATATTTTGATCTACTCACGAGATGAATCTGAGCATACCGAGCATTTGAGAGTTGTGTTACAAACTCTACATGATAAGCAGTTATTCAAAAAGTTCAGTAAATGAAAGTTCTGGCTCAAAGAGGTTGGATTTTTGGGGCACATTGTTTCAGTCGATGCTATTAGAGTTGATCCGAGTAAGATTTCTACTATTATTGATTGGAAACCTCCGAGAAACGTATCTGAAGTCCGTAGTTTTCTGGGCTTAGTGGGTTATTACCGAAGATTCGTGAAAGGATTCTCAATGATTGCGACACCAATGACTCAACTGATACAAAAAGGTGCAAAGTTTGAATGGTCAGAAAAAAGTCAGTAGAGTTTCGAGCAATTGAAAGTATTGTTAATTGAAGCACCAGTTTTGGCTCAACCGGAATCGAGAAAAGAATATGTGATTTATAGCGATGCATCATTAAATGGTCTGGGAAGTGTTTTAATGCAAGAAGGACAAGTTATAGCTTATGCTTCTCGACAGTTGAAACCGCACGAAAAGAATTATCCGATGCATGATTTAGAGCTGACAACAATTGTATTCACATTGAAGATTTGGTGACACTACTTATAAGGTGTGAAATATCACATTTATACGGATCACAAAAGCTTGAAATACCTGATGTCACAGAAGGATTTGAATTTGTGGCAATGAAGATGGCTCGAGTTATTGAAAGATTATGAATTTGTGATTGACTATCATCCGGGAAAAGCTAATGTAGTTGCAGATGCCTTGAGCCGAAAAGTATTGTTTGTGTTACAAACAATGAACACCCAGTTGATGATATGTGATGATGGGTCTATTTTAGCTGAATTAAGAGCTAAACTAGTATTTCTTCAACAAATTTGTGAAGCTCAAAAAGATGATTGTGAACTACAAGCTAAACGAATTAGTGAGTCTAATTCTGATTCAGAATTTCATATTGGAGTTGATGAATGTTTAATGTTCTGAAATAGAATTTGTATACCGAAAAATACAGAGGTTATTCAAAAAATCCTATATGAAGCACACAGTAGTTGTTTTTCTGTTATCCGGGTAGTACCAAGATGTATAACAATTTGAAACAGCTGTACTGGTGGTCGGGTATGAAATAGGATATATCAGAGTTTGTATCGAAATGTCTGATTTGTCAACAAGTTAAAGCTGAAATCAAGTAGCATCGGGTTTACTACAACCTGTGATGATCCCTGAGTGGAAATGGGATAGAGTTACAATGGATTTTGTTTCGGGATTGCCTCTAACTCCGAAGAAGAAAGATGCTATCTGGGTTATCGTTGATCAACTAACGGAATTTTCTCATTTTATACTGATACGTACAGACTACTCACTTGATAGATTAGCAGAATTGTACATTTTTGAGATTGTTCGATTACACGATGTGCCAATATCCATTATTTCTGATAGAGATCCGAGATTTACGTTGTGATTCTGGAAGAAATTGTAAGAGGCTCTGGGAACAAAGTTGAATTTTAGTACTGCTTTTTATCCTCAGACTGATGGTTAGACTTAGAGAGTTATTCAAATTCTTAAAGATATGCTACGATGTTGTATTTTGGAGTTTGAAGGCAGTTGGGAAAAATACTTACCGTTGATTGAATTTGCATACAACAATAGTTTTTAAACGAGTATAAAGATGGCACTGTACGAAGCTTTGTATGGCCGCAAGTGTCGAATGCCACTATATTGGACTGAATTGAGTGAGAAAAAGGTTCACGGGGTTGAATTAATCAGAGAAACTGAAGAAAAAGTGAAAAAATTTGAGATAGTTTAAAAGCAGCTTCAGATCGACAGAAATCCTATATAGATTTGAAACGTAGAGAGATTGAATTTCAAGTTAGGGACCGAGTGGTTTTAAAAGTGTCACCGTGGAAAAAGGTTCTTTGATTTGGCCGTAAAGGAAAGTTGAGTCCGCGTTTCATCGAGCCGTATGAGATTATTGAAATAATAGGGCTTGTAACATATCGACTAGTTTTACCATCAGAACTTGAAAAGATCCATAATGTCTTTCATGTTTCTATGTTATGTCGATACAGATATGATCTGTCACATGTGATCTCGTGATAGATTTTGAAATACAAACTGATTTGACGTATAACGAAGAACCGATCAAAATTCTGGCTCGTGAGATTAAAGAGTTGAGAAATAAACGTATAGATCTAGTGAAGGTTCTTTGGCATAAACATGGAATCGAGGAAGCTATGTGGGAACTAAAGAAGCTATGCAAAAACAATACCTTAACCTCTTTACCGGTAAGATGTTCGGGGACGAAAATCCCTAAGAGGGGAGAGTTGTAACAGCTAGTTTTTAGGTCAAATCAGAATAATAGTTTCGGGACCACAAATTTGAAGTAAAAATATTTATTTTATTATTTGAATAAGGTTTACAGCATGATAGATTAATTATGTGAAAGTTTCATAAAAAAAATTTACCGTTTAAATGCTCAATTAGGTAAAAGGACTAAATCGCATAATGCGAAAAAGTTGAGTTCTGTTGTGTAAAAGTATTAAATAGCTATGGATTATTAATATGGAAGTCCTTATTAAGTAATTAGTTCATTTATAATGTAAGTGGACATTGTTTAAATGATGTTTAAGTTATATTAACAAGGTTAAAATGGTAATTTAGTTATTAAAGGTTAAATAAAATAAAACAAAAGAAAAAATCATGTTATTTCATTCATCTTTAGCCGAAAATTTGAGGAAGAAGAAACAAAAATAGGGTTTTACATTCGGCAAGCATAAATTCTTCAATTAGGTATGTAAATTGACTCGGTTTTTAATGATTGTTACGTTTTTTAGATCGTTGCTTCGTCTCTAACTAGCCCATGCGTTAATTTTTGAATTTTTTCCTGATTTAGTGTAATTGATTTATTTGATGTTTGATGATGAATTTTGAATATTTGTTAATAGTTAAACTAGTTTTGTAAAGTTATTTTTGACAAAAATGTCAAATAGTGATTAAATTGTAAAAATGTAAAATATGGTAGTTAAAAGTATGAAATAATGAAAGATATGGGCTGCTAGTAGTATATAATAAATTTGGCTAGACATGGGTTGTTATTAAATTGCATGAATTTGCAATTTTATGTGATAAGGACTAAATTGTAAAAATTGAAAAGTATTGCGACAAATGTGTAAATTGCCAAAATAGGAATTATGGACTAAAGTGAATAGATTGAATGCTGAATATATTTAATTTGAAAAAATATAGATCAGGATAAGCCGAGATCGAGTTTAGATCGGGGAAAAGGAAAGATCGATGAATAGCTGATCGTTTTATCCGAGGATACGAGGTAAGTTCGTATAATTAGAATCGAACTTTTCTATACTTGTAACTATTGAAATGCATATGTATAATTGAAATACTTGAAGTATAAATACTTTATTGATATAATGCATATGTCACTGAGCCCTGTTCGAACTATATGAATTCATTGGATACGAGTGACATGATACTGAGATTACCGTTATGGTTGAGCTCCTGCATTTGTTGCAGACTCACCATAGCTCCTATGAGCTTACTGATATATCAGCTCGTAAGAGCTTACTGTTTCAGCTCATTGATGCTTATCGATTCAGCTTAATAGAGCTTACCGTTTCAGCTCAAGAGGAGCTTACCGATCATGGCTCGAAAGAGCATATATGGTAATGAATTGATGGATTACTGATGATGTTCACTCGAGTATCCTTTGAATTTTTAATAGGTTCAACAGCCCTAAATAATATTATATGGATGAGTACGGTTTATAAATGTTACTAATGTTATACATGTTATATGAATTTGGAATGATGATAAGCATTGTATTAATGGATGGTTTCATGTATTTTTATAATGACTAACATGTGATAAATACTTGTGATTAGGTGTTGATTAATTGAACTGGTTGCATTTTTAATGTTGCTTTGATGATGTATAGTTGGTAAGTTTAATTCTGAATTATACGGGCTTACTAAGCTTTAAAGCTTACTCTATTTCTTTTTTTTTATGTTTTATAAAGGTTTGTTAGCTTGCTCCTTCCGGACAAGTCGGAGTTGCACATCATACTATCCAATTTCCGATTGGTACTTTTGAACTTGTGAATTTGTAAATATGCCATGTATAGGCTAGTTTGAAAGATGATAGTTATGTTATTTGATATCATGACTTTGGTATATTTTGTGTATAAGTAAGCGATGTGATTTGGATTATTTTGATGTTATGTTTTTATTGAATTGACGTGCTCAATTATGGTATGTTTTAGGCAAAGAATGACTGAATGAAATTATATAAGTAAAGTCCTAATATGTGTTTGTTTAATGAATGGATTGTGCATGTTGTTAGATAGGTAATTGGATATGTAATTGGTAGGTTTGATATGGCTTATAATGTGTATTGAAATGTGTATTTGGTTGCCTATTGAGCTGTGAAATGTGGTCAATTATGCTTATAAATGCTTGTGTTTTTAGGGTGGCAAAATGGCTTTGCAAATAGCCTATTTTTGTCCACACGGGCAGGGACACGAGCGTGTGTCTCAGCAATGTATGACACACGGTCACGCTACACGACCGTGTGTCCCCTGTGGTACCCTTTCTAATTAAAGTCAGTATACTCCACAAGTTCCACACGGCCTAGACACACGGGCGTGTCTACTAGCCGTGTGTGATACACGGGCTGGCACATGGGCGTGTGGCCAGCTGTGTGATCCAAGTCAGTAACCTCCCTAATTTTCCCACGGCCTGGCACACGGGCGTGTCCTTAACCGTATGGTACAAGTCAGTATGTATGGTCTGTTTCCACATGGCCTGTGACAAGGGCGTGTCTGGTAGCTGTGTGAGGCACACGGCCTGTTCACACGGGCATGTGACCCTTGAAATGTGAAAATTTTTCAAAGTTTCTAAAATTTTTAATTTGTTACTATTTAGTCTCGAATGTATGTTTAGAGCTTTGTATGCTCGATTTAATGACATATGGAATATGAATGAATGATATGGACTGAAATAAGATGTTATTTGATTTATAATTATTCTAAATTGAATTACAAGTCCAGTAATGCCTCTTAACCTATTCCAGCGACAGTTATGGTTTAGGGGTGTTACATTTACCATATCATTTCATACTCAATTATGCAATTATAAGTACCATTCACACATAACCTATTACCAAAATTACATATACAAATAGGCATGAACTAAAGTTTAAATAAAAAAAATTATTTTAAGGTAACAAATCGACACCTATGTACATGCTGCCGCAAAACTGAACTTTAAACGATCGAAATGCTACCGAATTGAAAATGGGATAGTGTGAGCTTCTAGATGATTTGCAAGTTGAAAGTCTACAAGGGAAGAGATAATAATGGGGTAAGCATTTCAATTGATTAATAAGTTCATAGGTATTTTAAATGAGAAACTTACCTCCATTTACAATTAAAACATATTAAACTAATTAACTTGTTATAGTTTACCTAACATTGGAAATCACAACATCAAGGTGAGATTTAATACATAATTAATCATATAATGTACCAAATTTATAACATATAAATACATATCAATTAAGTAACCGTCTCAATCTAATGTTAATTAATAATAAAGTTATGATACATGTATACCAAGGCTTTATGTAACACCTTATACCTAGTTCGATCACCGACCCGAAGTATAAGATGTTACGACAATTAACAACATTTTACCAACATGAATTTGTCTTAAAGATACAAATAAACATTCATGCATTCAATATCATAATTAAAATATTATTCACAATCAAAATCGAGCCTCAATCAAGCTTACGAGGCTCTTAAACTGACTCGGAAACAATTCAAGACTAATCTAAAACTTTTACAAAAATTTAGGCAAAAAGGGTAAACAGGAGTAAGACGACCATGCAACAGACTGTGGTTATGTGTACCTAAAATCACCAAAATCAAACAGAGCACACGATCATGTCACTTACCCATGTGTGACGCACGGTTGTGTAATAGCCCATGTGATAACCCCTATGTGTCTTAATGTACCTTAAATTACAAGTTACACATCCATTTGCTATCTTAAGCCACAAGAAAACCAAATACCATTCATTTACTCTATTCAAGACACATCAGAACATACCAGAACAAAATTTAAAACACCATCCTATGTGCCAAACCAATATTCCATAAGACACCATTACGAACAACATTCAAACCTAATGATCAACTCCATTTACTATCAAATTCACACTTAACCAAACAATGTCATATAATGTGTCAAAATGCTATAATTACTTTCACCAACTAACAATAATTTAATAAGGCATGTTCACTAACATATTTTCCATCAAAATATTGGCACATATCATTTCATGCCATCCAAAACAAACTCCAACCAAAGTTTTACCTATTTAGACATTCCCTATCACATTATAGCTCATCCATATGTATTTCATTCCATCACATATATCCCACCACATATCAGGCTCAATACCGCATTCAAATCTCCATACCAATCCATGATCAGTTACATTATTAGTCAGCAAGCATACAACTTTTATACAAGCACAAAACATACCACTTGTAATGAACACTTATATACATATAGAAGTTACTTCTATTACATGCCACCAAACCAAAAATATAATATTAATAACTAGATATTTTGATCTTTAGGCTAATCTAATCGCCTGGGTCAACAATACAAAATCTACAAGGAAACATGAAAACAACATCGAGTAAGCTTCGATTGAGCTTAGTAAGTTCATAGGTAGAAAAGCTACGATTGAGCTTAGTAAGTTCATAGGTAGAAAAATAATATAAAATATCTTAATATCACATTTATAAATTAATTGAACAATTAACTAATACAAAATCCCGTCATCACAACCATGTTAATGGGTGAGATCCTTATATATATGTAAGTCATAAAACCACTCAAAATGTACAAGGTTATTCAATACCAAGTCATAATATAAAGTAAGAAGACATGAACACATTTACAAGTTAATCACCAAAATATTATAACCAAGTATCAAATACACATCCTCATGTCATTTAACCATCAAGATTTAGCCCAATAAACTGTATGAATAGATATAGATACGCGGTTATCCACCCAAAACACGCAAGAATGCTCAACTGAGAACAATTCAACCAAGAAAACACCTAGGCACTGAGTGCCCAGCTCGTAGGCTCACATCCTCCCCAAAAAATATGCTAGAATCACTGTAAATATAACTCGGTAATTTACAATAAATGCTGGATTCCGGTATATTCAGCGTATAATATCATGTCATATAACATTATCTCATCACATAACAATCCCTTACAAAGCGTGAAATAATTTATTGGCATGCCAATTGTATCCTATCATTTATTCATTCGGGCTCGATACATATAACAATATAACACTTTTCAATTTAATCCATTTTCTCATCTCGTATCAAATTGTAACAACTTACTTGAAAAAATATATATTCAAACATATCCATAATTCACAAATCAACTTAAGCATTACAAATTACACAAAACTAAACCGTATGAACTTACCAGGGCCAAACAACAAAGATGGTAGTATCATGGACTAATCTGCAATTTTCTCTTTTACTCGATTATCTACCAAGTCTTGATCTATATAGTAATGTTATTTCAATTTATCAGTCCCTTTTTACAGTAAAACATCTAATTTGGTGCATATGAACTCATATTAATATTTTTCATAATTTTCCTAAAATTTTGCATTTTGTTCAATTTAGTCTCTAAAATCGAAACAAGCTTTTTTTTACAATTAAGCCCTAAACTAACATGTCAAATTCATATCCATCCCTATTCAGCCCTCAAGTCCTAAAATATTACAAGAAAACCATGCTAAATTTAACATACTTTTGATTTAATCCCTAGATTTAAAAACTATTCAAAATCACTTTACAAAAGTGTCCTTTTTCATCACCAAGCTTCAAATTCAAGTATTAACATCTAAAAAGCTTCAAGAACATCAATGGTAGGTTTTCAAAATTTTTACAATATTCCAAAATAGTCTCTAGGCTAGTTAAATTAAGCTATAACTACTCAAAAATATAAAATTCATGAAAACCCGACTAAGGAAAAGCTTACATGCAATGGTCAAACCTCAAGCTTTGAAAAAATGGCTTCCATTGACGCTAGGTTAAAGAAATTGTGTGTAAACGCCTTAATATTTCTATTTCTGTTTCTTTAATTGTTTGATAAATATCTGTTTGCTTCAGTGGTTAAGTGTTCTGAGTGTGTGTGTAAGGTCCTAAGTTCAAGCCTTACATTTGGTATTTTTCTGACTTAAGCCTTATACTTGCTCAGTGGGCTTATATTAAATTATCTGTAAAACCATATCAGAATAAGCCTACTGGTTCGAGTGGTAAGGGAGTTGGTGTGTTGTGTGTAGGTTCTATGTTCAAATCCCTGCGCGAGTGTGGGAGTTTATTTTTGCTTTGTTAATGGTGAGAGTTTAGGTTGAACTGAAATTCTGTGTTGGTTGGAATGTAGTGGAGTGGAGAGAGAGATATTAGGGATTTAGAGGGGGGAGTATTATCTTTTATTTTAATTATTTTTGTTTTTTCAAAATTTTCTCTTTTCCAAAAACTTTCTGACGCCAATTCTTTTCTCTTCTCTTTTGTCGAAATTTTTCTTCTTCCTTCAATTTTCAATTATCCAAACTTGCCTCATTTTGTGCATCTTTTGACTAGTTCGTTCGGTAAGTCTTGTGTGGTTTCAATCTTAAGTTTCGTGGCTATTGTTTAATGAGATTTTTTATGTTACTTTCGATTAGGGGAAAAGCAAGGATCTGTAGGTGCTACTGAAGTGGTTTGAGCATTAAGGGTTCCTTTTCGCTCCTGGTAAGTATACGAATTCGTTGTGGGTTGAGAGTAAGGTTTTGTTGTGAAATAACCTTGTTTGAATTTTGTTATTTTTGCTAAATTCAGACTTTGGTAATGTCAATTTTAGGTTCTGGAAGAGTTGGGGGTGGTTTTTCATCGAGTCAATACCAGGTGTGTACCCAAAACGCAAAAAAAAAAGGATTTAGCGAAAGCCAAATTGTAATCTGTTGAAGCCACACGGGTGTGTGCTCGCCCGTGTGCAACAATACGACCATGTGGGTGACGAAGACATGTCTTGCGTAGCACACGACCGTGTGGTGGCTCGAGTGTGGCTGTGTGTGTAATAGCCCAAAATTGGGTCTAGTTGGAACAGAGGTTTCGGGACCACAAAATTCGAGATAGAAATAATTATTTTATGATTATTTTGAGGTCTATGATATGATTGCATGATTGTGTGAAAATTTCGTGAAGAAATTCTATGCATAAAGCGCTCAATTTGAAGTTAGGGACTAAATTGAATAAGTTGCAAAACTTACATTCTAGAAGTTTCTAGTATGAAATTGCTTTGAAATATTAATTAGGAGGTCTTAAATATAAATTTGACCAATTTTTAAGTTATGGACAAAAATTGGACATGGATGGAATTTTTGAAAGTTTAGTAAGGAAGGGCATTTTGGTCATTTGGTAATTAAAAGAAATAAAAAGGGAAAATAAAGCCAAAATGGACTCATCTTTTTCATGGAGGCCGAAATTAGCATGGGGGAAGCCATGGCTAGGGTTTTCAAGTTTCCAAGCTCAATAGTAAGTCCGTTCTAACCCCGTTTTTCTAGTTATTTACATTTTTAGAATCCCGGTAATTTGATTAAGCTTATTCTAGCAATAATTTAAGCTAGAGTTCATATTTGGAAAAATACCCATAGGTGAAATGTGTTTATGTTGATGTTTTATGATAGAATATGAGGTTTTAAATTATGTTAGACAACTTGTGCTACTCGGTTTTGAGTGAAAACGAGTAAAAGGACTTAATCGGTAAAAATACCTAATAGTCATAAGTATATGTTAGAGTGAGAATTTGATGTTTCCATAGAAGGGAAAAGTGATCTGCATGTCATAAAACATAAGAATAAGGGATGAAGTTTAATTCCCGAGCCTAGGGGCAAAAGTGTAAATATGCAAAAGTTTAGGGGCAAAATTGTAATTTTGCAAAAGTTTGAGTTAAGGGCTGTTTTGAATAGTACATTAATTAAATAAGTAAAATATGATGTTTTAGATCCTGGAAAGCGAGATTTGAACCTAGAATGAGAGAAAAATCGAAAATTGGAAAAGTTGGTAAAATAGCTATTTTAGTATCAAGGTAAGTTCATATGTATAATAGGCATAAATTTATGCATGTTTCAATGTAAAATTGATATATTTACTATGATTGCTGAGGTGTTGAAAGTATGTAAGTTGGTGTGATAATAATACAACAATAATGCTGTAATTTATAGTTGAAAGTTAAATTTAGTGAATTAATTGAATTATGTTAAATTAAATGTTTATGGTGCCCAGTTTATGAATTGATTTAAAAATATGTCTATGGTACATGAAGTGCATTGAATTATCATACATAAATGTGATTTCTATGATTATGGATATTATGGGAAATTGTAAGTTCATATGATTTTTAATAAGGCAATGTGTAATTTAATGTTATTGCCTTGATATTAAATGAGATGTAAGTTTATATGTAAGTAATACATCAATTTTACTTGTATTATGATATTTTATATAATATTGGAAATATGTTTGTTGATAATTACTTGATTGGTGAAATTGTTGGAAAAGAGAGAGAAATCCCGGTTGAACCTTCGGAAAGATTGGATGATACAGATGGTATGTAGCTAGGTCACATGTATGGTGCTGAGTGCACATCATGTGTACAAGAGAGCTACAAGACATTATGATGTATCTAGGTCGCACGGGTGATACTATGTGTACACCATGTAGACAAGAGAGCTACGGGATATATGTAGCTAGGTCGCATGCGTGGTTCCAGGTGAAGGACACCATGTAGACAAGAGAGCTACGAGATAAACTGGCTAGGTCACATGGGTGGTACTAAGTGTTCACTATGTGTACAAGAGAGCCGAACTATATGATGGGTGGAGCTATGTGTTGAAACCACCAAGTATCGAGGATTGATCCGAAGCGTTCAACGGGAGACTCTCTATGTATTGCTTTGTGAGTTTTGTAATGAATAAGTGCAGGAACTTGGTTATGTGAATGATGTGTACATTAAGTGACTGGGATGTGGTAAGGTTATAAACAAGTAAGTTATACGTGAGGATGATTTTATGGTGACCTTGTAATCATGGGCCTATACTTGTGATGTATGAAATGTGGTGAAAATGATTTGTGATATGTATGTTAAAATGAGGTTAATACAAAGAAAGTGTGAAAGAGTGAATTAGCAATAAAACTGTTTTTGACAGTAGCAGTGACGTGACTTTGAAAAATCACCAAAAATAGTATAAATTGAATCAGAGACTGAATGAGAAATAAATTAAATCTCAATGAGTCTATTTTCATATAAAAGAAACAGAGTAAGCAAAGGAGTTTTATATTTTGAGATATTTATGTTTTTGTAATACTGGTTCAGAATGATTACGTGATTCCTTGTTATGACTTTGAAAAATCACAAAAATTGGAGAAAAATAATTAGAGGCTCAAACTTATATTTTTAAAATCCCTAATGAGTCTATTTTCAAGATAAATCAACAAGAACATTATCTGAGTTCTGTACTGTGAGATAATTAATTTTTTGTGAAGAGAGGTCAGAACTATCAGAAAGTGAAACAGGGGAAAATTTAATGAATTAACTTTACTAATTGGCTAAACCAAAAATTATGAAAATTTTATGGTGGAAAGATATATGAGTCTAGTTTCAGGGGAAATTTACGGATCATAATTTGGAGCTCTATAGCTCAAATTATAAATAAGTAAGTTACTATGACTCGTGTGGACAGTTTGATGTGAGTATTTATTCGTAAATTGTGAAATCGTACTTACAAGAATGCTATATACATTAAGGATGTGGAATGGAGAGGAGGAGGAGGAAAATAAATATATGTGGAATACATGGAAACTATGGTATATGAAATATTGATATAATGAAATAAATGATATGTGTTTATAAGAAAACAGAAAGAGAATGATATGTATCATGACATGTATATATATATATGACTAGTCTCAATGTAATTCTTGTTGGGTATGGAGTTGAATTGAAATGTTTCAGGCAAACATGTTATTCTGCACATTTGAATTATGGTATTTTATAAAGATATGATCTAGCTTTAAATATGAATGCTTGATGATTAAGCTGAAGATATTTGGTAAGATGATAATCTTGGTATAAATGTATAAGTGTGTAAGAGATTAAGGTTGACCAAAGCTTGGAAAATAGCCTAGGTATATTCAACACAGGCAAAGACACGACCATGTGTCTCAGCCGTGTATGGAACACGACTTTGGGACACGGGCATGTGGAGCCTTAAAGCATGAAATTTCCAAGATTTTTGTAAGTTCTCGGTTTAGTCCCGAACCCTTTCTAAAGTATGTTTTGGGCTCCGTAGACTCAAATAAGGGACTCTGTGTAAGTGAATGAACGTTTTGAAATATGAATGAAATTTTATGGCCTGTATTTTAGTTTAATGTTTGTATGTTTGTCCGGTAACGCCTCGTACCTTATCCAGGCCTCGGGTACAGGTAAGGGGTGTTACAGTGTGGGCCACATGGGCTAGGCCAAGTGGGGCGTGTGGGCCACACGGACGTGTGGGCCCAGACGGGCATGACACACGGGTGTGTCGAATATTGGGCCAGGCCGTCCTAGCTACACGGGCACGGCTAATATGGGCGTATGGGCTCATACAGGTAATCCATACGGCATGTGAGCTCGTTCATCTGAATTTTTCCCTAGGGTTGCATGGGTCGTCTCAAGTGACTGTGGGCCTACTATAGGGTCGATAAGGGCTAGCTAAACCCTAACTTGTAGGATCTGATTGACTGGTATTCTATATTGAGCATGATAGTACTGTGTATGTCTAATTATTGATCTGTATGACTATCTGTGATCTGAATAATAGCACGTCGTGCATGTAAAATTGCATAATTGTTTCTGATTCTGTTACTGTTATCGGGGTGGGATGATATATATTGGAGGAAGTGCTCTGAAAGATAGTTTATGTCTATTATCTGGCAGCGTGGCTGCATTATATCTGTTATGTGCCGCATCTGTACAACATGGTGTGTAGGAATGGTCTGAGATGGTGTGTAGAGAATGGGGGTAGGATATCTGATTTCTGAATTTAATTTGCACATTTGTATTTGTATCTGTAATATGCTTAGGCCTGAAGCTGTATTTGACTGATTCTGATTTTCTGGTTGTGTGTATGCTTAATTCTATGGGGTTACACACTGAGTTTATGTAAACTCATTCTTTTCTGTTTATTCTGTGCAGGTAATCCACAGTCTTAGGAGGATCGGTGCTGCGGAGCCCTTCGATGACCACATGTTCGATCTGATTATAGTTGCAATTTAAATTTTTAAATTTTGGTTTCTATGTAATTCGGACTTTATGAACTGTTTTTACTTAAATTTGGGTTAGACAACGATTTTATGATTTTATAACTACAAAACACGATTTAACTCAAATTTTACCAAAAGTAAGGGTTTTTCTAAAATATTGAATGGTTTCCTAAAACACAACGATTTTTAACGCTTGCGCTGCAAATACGTTTTACCTCTAAGGAATGAGAGTTTTGAAATTGATAATAGCGAATAGGGCTAATGAATTGGTATGGTTTTAACATAACAACAACAGTTTTCAACCCCATTTCATGTGACACTTCCGGGTTCGACCATAACGTCTAGGCCGAGTTTGGGGTGTTACACTGTGAAAAGAACATGAAAAGATGATGAATTTGTTTTTTTTTTGTTTTAAACCATTTTCATAATTACCATTTTAACCTTAATTTACAAATAATTTAATAAAAAACATGCATGCAAGCCGTCCGTATAAATATTTATGGCATAATTTCCATTTAAAACCTTTAAATTATGTTTTGCACTCAATTAGCCCTTTTAAAATAATAGCAATTGACTTTTGTAGTTTTTATAATTTAGTCCTTTTTTCTTTTATTAACTATCCAAACATCAAAATTACCAGACCAAATTTCAATATGACATTATAGTGACCTCATAAATATAAAATAATTAATATTTAAGGACTCATATATCATAATTCTAGTCCAAAAACCACTATTTTTGACACCACTAAAAAATGAGTTGTTACATTTTATATTCAAATAATTCATCAATACTTCATTCGATACTAACTGCATGACATGTTATCTCAATTCGTCATTTCCTGGAATCATATTACTCAATGAAAATAACTAAACAAACTCCATTACACTAGTACTAATCACATATGTTGCTCATCTGAGCTGAACATATAATTGTGTTAGGTTACCCGTCTTGTAGCACCCCAAACCCGGCCCAGACGTTATGGCCGGATCCGACATGCCACATCGAAGCGTTCAAAACATTTTATATTGTTGATCCAGAAAAAACTACTTAGTGTTTTAAAAGATAATTTCATTATAGGTTAAAGTGAATGGAAGCTGTGCACCAGGTAAGAAACCGGAAAATAGGAGGTGAGTCTATCGGACTACTTAAGTACCAAGCTCCCGTCGGATCCAATCCTAGACATGCACACCGCCATTGCCACACCTTAACGTCATGTATATTCCTAGGAAACCGATTTGATTAAGTCATTTTTAGGAAAAGTGATTAATTTTGGAAAATACTTTCATTGTGGAAGCTTTGCTTGTTGTCGTGTTATTTTGAAATCAATTGCTGTTTTTTTTTGAAAATGCGCCCTAAAGCTATCCAATTTCAACAGTTAAAATAAGTAATACCTATCTTAGTAATACATATTAAAACCATAAAAAATAATTAAGCGGCCTTATTACATTTAAAAGCCCAAACCTCAACGTAAATAATAGGATGTCCAGTTCACGAGAAGAAAACCAAACTTTCAGAACGGGTGGCCACTCTGAATTCCCTCACAGCTCCAAGCCCACTATGGTTGGGGATTTCCTGTGTGGATGAAAATAAAAGGGGTGAGTTTGAGGAAACTAAGTGTGTAAGGAAAACCCATTCAAAGCCCAAGTCAGCTCAAGCCTATTGGGCCTAAGCCCATTCAGGTAATAGTGGTACTGGACCAGAGCCCTTTTCAGATTACAATAAACTAGGCCTTAGCCCCTTATTCAGATAACAGTATGGCCCATAGGCCCATTTCAAAATACATGCAACATCAATAACATATGCAAGCCCATTTGGGGAGACTACTCAACCCACCAATCACTACACTCCACCCCTACCAGCCCTACACTCCATGTGGGGAATAGCTCAACCCACCCAGCCCAACACTCCACAGTTGCAGCCTTGCTGCTCAGTTAACAGTAAATTGAGGCAAAGCCTCCAGTACGTGGACAAGCCACTTTCAGTACTTACTCCGTCAATATCCCAATCCCATGCATCAGATAATAACAACATGGCATGCAGTAAATAACAACAGTCAAACATGCATTTAGGTCAATTTAACCCTAGGGGTATTTCGGTAATTTATCTACTAGGGTAAAACTAAATTTTCCACTTTTAAAGGTATTTCAGTAATTTATCTATTTTAGGATTTTTCATGCATATTCCTACTTTTCACGTACTAACAGAATCACGTACTGAGGGTTCTTACCGAATTGGGCCCATTGGCCCATCATTCCAATTTTGGCCCATTAAGCCCAAAAATATCGAGGGCACAGAAATCATGCACTTTGCAGTCCAAATTTTGCAGCTTACCAAAAACATTAATCGATTTACCTCACGAGCATTCGCACACTCGCAAATCTACAAAATACCGGTTTTCGACATTTCGACTTTTCGGCTTTTGCCGATCCAGACTAAGAAAGAGGGTGTTAGTTACACACCTGTTTGCGACGATATGCTGACGAGATCCACACGCGAACTGCCTACAATTGGATTACTAACACATTAATCTAACTATTCAAATACGAACTACGTATTAACCCCTTACAATATTCGGCCAACCACACCTACAGATCATAGTAAGCTTATAAGAAATCAATAAGCAACTCATTAACAAATTTTTGTCAATGTTTACCACATAATCATAATCTCACTGCAAGCTGTCTTCCTGAACAACAGTCACTAAATCATTTATAGCTAGATCTACGAAACTCCAAATCAAGTGTCGTTAATTTTACCTGAAAATAGACTCATATATCTTCTATCCATAAAATTTTCAGAATTTTTGGTTTAGCAAATCAATACCAGATGTTTCTTAAAGTTTCCCATGTTTCACTGTTTGACTAATCTGCCCACTCTTCATTACGAATCAAATTTCTCATTGTACAGAATTCAAAATATGTTCTCATTTATTTCATTTGAAAATAGACTCATTAAGATTTAATTACATAATTTATGCAGCTTCTAACTCATCTCCCACAATTTATGGTGATTTTCCAAAATCACGTTACTGCTGCTGTCCCAAGCAGATTTATTACCAAATCACTCTTTCACACCTAACTTGCATGCTTGTTATTTAAACATGTATATCACCAATCAATCATCACATATCTATGATTTTACTTAAGTATAATCTCCATTTCATCATTTTAAAGCACAACATGTTAGCCGATTTTTCCCCTTAGCATCTAAGGCACATGCATGCTCATTTGTTTGGCTCAACTTCACCTATCTTCCATTTTTCATCAAAAGAACATGAAACAACAACCATTTCCTTCATTTTAATTCATGACTAAATGCTCACAACACAACTAAAAACCAAAATATGCTTCAAGAGTTAAGGTAGAATCAAGAAGAACTCACATCAAGATAGAAGCAAACTACCATGAACTTACCTTCAATTTTCTTCCCCAAGTGACCAAACATTCAAGAGCTTTCTCCTCTCCTTTCTCTTCTCTGACTTTCGGCTATGATGAAAAAAGATGGACAAAACTTTGTTCTTTTCACCCCTTTTTCTTTTAATAAAATTTCATATTTCATCCATTTAATTCTTTAATACAAAAGGCATGAAATGCCCATCATGGAACATGTACCTAAACCATTATCATGGAACATTTACCTAACCCATTATCATGGAATATTTACCTAATCCATTATCATGGAACATTTACCTAACCCATTATCAATTTGTACCATGAATTATGGATATCAAGTGCTCATATTGTCTACAACAACATGATGGCTGGCCACTTCATGTAAAATGGGAGGTTTGTCATGCAAATCCTCCTATTTGCACTCCTATTTATTTGGCCACTTCAATTTAGCCTATAGCATTTTCAAACATTTTCACATAGGTTCTATTTCATAATTTCACCCCCTTTTTCTTATGGAACAAAAATTAACTAAAATTGCCGGGTTCTATCTTAAGCTTAGGCCTTCTAGAGGCCCACTAACATAATTAAACCTATGCCAACATTCACAGAATTTCCGAAAATTGGGGCGTTACACGTCTAGGCTAAACCTTTGTAATGAAACATCAAATAGCTTGGCCAAAGCTGTAAATATACATGTCAGTTTACCCATCTGGGCTAAACCTTTAAAACGACATCAGGTTACTCGTTTGAGCTAAACCTGTATCACATGTATCTTCGAGTCCACAACAAATATTGGATCTCGATAATCACCGGTAATCAATTTGTATCCATTTATACTAGACATTTATGAAGTTTCATCAGGGTAATTTCAATATAAAATTTCATATTAATTTCTTTACAATTTAACCTTGTAACTTAATTAACTATCCGATTGACTAAATTAAGAGACCAACTTTAATTAAACTTTATACTAACCTTGTAAATATTAAATAGTAATATTTACAGACTTGAATATTGAAAATGGGATTCCAGAACCACCGTTTCTGACACTACTGAAAAACGGGATATTACAATAAAATATATGATCGTTGGAGCCTGTGGTCTTGAGACATAATAGGTTGGTCTCGAGAAAATTTGCTACATGTCTCAAGAAAAATACTCGATTGTCTTGAAACAAGGCTCCTCTAAACAAACCTTAGCTTTGATGTTGGCTGGTGTTGAGACAAATGGACTTTTATCTCAAGAAAGGGGCACTTGAAGCAATATTTAGCTTTGATATTGGTTGGTCTCGTGAAAAATGGGCTTTTGTCTTAAGATAAGGCACCTCTAAAGTAATTTTAGCTTTGATATTGGTTTGTCTTGAGACAAGGCCTGTGTCTCGAGACAAGACTCAAATTGTCTTGAGATAATGATGTGAATTTTGAAAAGTACGACTTAGAAAAAAGGACTTAGGGGTACTAAAAAACTTTTGTATAAATATTTAAGTCATTTAGAAACTTTATTTTCAAGTTTGTAATACTTGAAAATATATTTGAATGTGATTGAAATAATTTATGCAAATTTGATTAAGGGAATTTAGAATTAAGTTTATTATATCAAAACATTTTATTAATAAGTGACACAAGACCTTGGTTTGTACTTTTTTAATTCAAGATTGAATTATTTGATTGCATATACACGTTAATTGAATGATTGAATATTGAGGTGAGTATATAGCGATAGTATGAATTGTTTTGTTGTGATAAATGTGTATTATTGAAACAGTGGACTAAATTGAATAAAATAGAAAATAACATGAATTAGTTGGAGTATGATATGTGATATGGAAAATGGATTGGAATATACTATATGATATAAGAAAAATGTGTATTGACGTTGAATTAAACTGGGAATATGAAAATTTAATGTTATATTATGTATGAAATGGATGATATAATGTAATTGAACATTGATACCCTATTAAATAGTCAGGCTAAGTCTAATATAGTTGGCATACCATAGGATTGGATTGTGTATGCTTTTATGCGCTTATGTGCCAAGATGCACCTTGTATGCTAGTATACGCTTTGTGCATTAGGAATGCGTTTGTTGGCCAGGATGCATCTCGTGTGCTAGGATGCACTTTGTGTGCCAATATGTGCTTTGTGCGCTAGGAGTGCATTTTGTGTGATAGGATGCACTTCGTGTTCCAGTATGTGCTTCGTGTGCTAGGAATGCATTTTGTGTTCTAGTATGCATTATACGTACGAGTTTCCCTTTGATTTATCCGATGATACACTTTAATTTCAGTTTGTGTGTTGGTTAGACGATCCGTTTATTCGTCTGAATCCAAGTCAGGTTAATTTGGGTTATAAATTGTAAACTCGATATATGATACCAAAATAAAATTGTTTAATGCTATGGAATAAATAATATATATGGATTATTATTGAGAAAACATGTAACCTACCATGCAAATAAATTAAAAATGAGCCCTAAAGGCTGAAAAGAATGTGAATGAGTTGATAGACTCTAGAAAGAGGTTTGAATGATTAATTATATGATTAAATGATATGGTCTGAACATGGAATTTGAATGGCATACAAGTACATGTTTGATTCATGATTGATATTGAATGCTATTAAGGTATAAGGGATGGTACTTGATAATTAGTATGTATTAATCACTTCTCTTACAAATATTGAAATAATTTAATTGTCATTTTCCATATAGGTACTCACTTTTATCTTTGATATGAAATTGTTTGGCTTGTTAGGATATAAATTGAATAGGCAATATATATTGTTCTTCCTATGACCTATTGCTAATGTTTAGGTTATGTTATCTTGAATCATGAAAGTACCACTGAGCTTTATCGCTCAACGTTCGGCTTGCTTATTCCATGTGCGAGTATAAGTAATTCTCAAAGCCTCAAGAGGAGAATTCAACGCCTAGATCTCAGCCTTCGGCTCAAAGAAGTTTGTATAGCTCTTTACATTATTTTAAGAGGCATGTACCTAAAATTTTCTAGTTTCACACTATAAATGGTCAAACTTGAGTAATGCTGTAATAAATAAATGGAAGAGGTAATGATTCATGCATGAAATTGGTTTTGTTGTCTTAAGTGTTGTATAAAGAACTTGTTAAATGTGTTGGATGGTCATTTGGAGCCTTAAGGCCAACCATTGTTGCCATATGCTAGTTTAAAAATGTATGAAAATGGAAGTGTAGTATATTGTTCAGGAGGACGCGACTCCAACCCTTGGATGTTGTGGAGTCGCGATGCCCCCTGTTTAATGTTGCGACATCGACTTGGTAACGCTTTAAAAACTTTACTATTTGGTCCTAAGGTTAGGAAGCTTGCTCACTATCTTTAAGGTCGCAGCATCAAACCATAGAATTCGGGACACCAGCCTAAGAAGTTTTAAAAATTTTGCAATTTAGTCCTTGTTTGACCCTAGGATAATATTGAGCTTTTGCAAGCTGGTATAAGACCTGAAAATGTTTATATATTGTATCATACGCATGCATACTTGTATCTAAATTTTTTATGATAGAATTTGATTATAAATTGTCGTAGTTGTTCTGGCAACGTGTAATAGCCTGTTTTTCAGTGGTACCAAAATCGGAGGTTTCGAAACCCCTTTTCCAATGTGTGAGTCTATAAATATTATTATTTAATATTTACGAGTCTAATTTATTAGTATATTGAATTTTGGTATAGCGATTTCATTAATTTGTTAGTTAATTATGGTATAAGGATTAAATCATAAAAGTGGTAAAAGTTTAATTGCTGTAGATTTTTAATTTGTTAAAGGCCTAATTAGGAAATTAGTCCTTTTTAGAATATATGTTAGTGGATGATGGCAACATTTTCCACTAAGTTAGCTTAATATTGGGTCAGTTTAAGCTAATTAAGCTTAATTAGTTAAATCATGTTTAATTAATAGTTAAATAAAGAATAAAAGATAAATGAAAATGGAAACGAAAATATTTTTTGTGCTCAGCTTCTTCCATTCACGAACGAAAGAAAAATAAGGATTCCAAGTTTCCAAATTTTATTTCCTTCAATTGGCAAGTGATTTCAAACTCGTTTCTTGTAATTTTATGTTTTTGAGATCCCGAAAGCTTGATTTAGCTAGCTCAGGTATCAATTTGTAAAACTATTAAAGTTTTCAAAAGTTGCAATTGATAAATTCTTGAAGCTGTTGGTACTAGATTGTTAGATTTTAAGCTTAGAAGTGAAAAAAAGATTATTTTTTAAAGTAAAATTGTTAAATTTTTCAAAAAGCACTAAAGTGTAAAATTTGTAAAAAGGGGTGTGAAATTTTTGTGATGGTAGCTATTAGAGAGTCATAGAAGAATGTATTTGAGATCAATTTTGAAATCGACGCTTAAATTTGAAAGTTATGATAATTTCTGATGTGAGTGATAAGTTTTATATTTATGATTGATCGTACTTGAAAACTAACTATTATCACGATAAAGGCAAGCGCACCTATCGAACAGTGGTATAGCTTATAGCAAGACCAGAATGTCGAACCCACAAGAGCTAAAAGTACTAGTATTAACATTCTTTTTATTATCTAGCCTAAAAATTTAAGGGTGTTTTTAAACTAAACTAATTCACTAAACTAAGAATGCACAAGAAGTAAATTGGGGAAATACTTTTGGGAAAACTGATTGATTTAGACAATACCCAAAGAAGAATCCACCTAGACTTCACTTGTTATTTGACTCTAAACTAGAGGATTTATTCACTTGACTCGATCCGTAGAAATCCCTAATTTATATTATTATCTCTCTCAAGACTAACAACGTCTAACCCTAGGTTGATTAATTGAAATCTCTTTCTAATTAAAACCCCTAGTGTTGCATTAACTCGATCTATGGATTCCCTTATTAGGTTTGACCCTAATCCGGCAGATTTATGTCGCCCTATGTCCAGGGGTGCAATCAACTCCGCTTAATTATACTAGATCTACTCTTAGATAGGGACTTTTTCTCCTCTGAATAAGCACATCAATACTTGAATCAATATCATGGAATATTAAAGCAAGAACTAAGAACACATAATTAAGAACAAATCAAGTATTTATCATATAATTCAGAAAATAGTAACAAGATCCGTCTTAGGTTTCATCCCCCTTAGGTATTTAGGGGATTTAGTTCATATGTGTAAAAGAAAACATCTCAGAAGAATAATAATAACAAAACATAAAGAAACCCAAAAACCCCTGAAGGAAATTGAAGGGAGATCTTCAATCTTGAAGGAGAATCTGGCTTCTGAGATGGATCAATTGGCTTTCTTCGAGTAATTCCTTGCCTCCCACTTCGTGTGTTTTCTCTAGGTGCCTCCTCGGGTGTTTATATAGGCTTTAGAATGATTCAAAACCCTCAAAAGTGGCCTTTTCCAAGTAGAACTAGACTTAGGCTCGACAGGGACACAGCCGTGTGCCACGCTCGTGTGGGGTGGCTTAGGCCGTGTTAAAGTCTACTAAATAGACACAGGCTTGTGGTCTCCCCGTGTGAGGAAGTCCAGGCCGTGTTAATTTCCCACGTTGACCCATTTTCTCATTTTTTTGGCTCGCTTCTTGCTCTTTTTACTCTCGTATGCTCACCTAAGTATAAAACATGAAATTAAAGGATTAGGAGCATCAGATTCAACAAATCTAATGATAATTCATCCAAAAATGTGCTAAGCATGGGATAAAAATATGTATAAATTATGACTTATCAAATACCCCCACACTTAAGCGTTTGTTTATCCTCAAGCAAAATCCTCAATTTACAATTAAGAATTCATTTTTCTCAACTTATAATTCCTATCAATAATCTCTCAAAATAATCCATAAGTAATCATACATTGAGAATCAACTAGAAGAACATCAAAGTTTCGAACATCAAAGTTTCAAACATTCCAAGTTGAGCATTTTATCACGAAAACATAGGTGTCTCCCCTCATCTAAGTAATCACCTTTGATTCAAAATATTACAGAGTTTAACATCCTCACTAAAGATTCACTCAAATCACTCGTGGTGTTTAAGGACAACAAATTTAGCACTCAATAGTCAATATGAAAAGTTATTACCATAGGCTTGCGTGAAAATCAAATCTCCACCACTATATATTGAGATGATACATCAATCAAAAGGTCTTTAGAGGGTTGTAACGTGGCTTTGGTTAGGGGGTGTGGTCACAAGCTAAAAGAGAAGGTTAGAATCGAGATTGAATTGAAAAATTACCTAACTAGAAAAATACTAAAACTGACAAATTACATTCCTAATTAGATGATCCTAGAATTGAGCTTTTCTTCATGGATAACATCATTTTAATCCAAGCATTACATAATTTCGTAATATGCTAGAAGACAAATCTCAATTGCAGCAACTTTGGTTTTTTTTTAAGAACAAATCAAGTAACATAGAACTTTGCTAATTATCAAAAATAAAACATAGCTAAGCAATTTATTCAAATCAAATATCGACAAAAATAGGGATCAAATTAATTGAGGGGATTTCAACAAAAATGGGTTATGGGTTAATATTGAGGGTAAATCAATGAATGGCTTGTTAGGCTCAAGGGGGTTCACTAAGGGTTAATTATGAAGGTAGAATTTTATGGAGTGAGTGGGTTAAACCTAAGTGCCTTTATCATCTCGACATATCAAATCAATGGTGTGGTCTTGACATGTATAATCGAAGCAAGTTCTAGAATAACAAATCAATATTGATGCACTCATAGCAACAATAAAAGTGAGCATGAAAGAAATAATATATGCTCTAAAGGCTCAAGATCTCACAAAAATTTGGCTTTTTGATGTTAATCCTGTGAATTTTGACTTCAATATAATACTTAAACTTAGGGAAATAACCTAGCAATTTTTAATTCTCAAAAATCAACTTATTATGCTTGATTCTCTAATTACTTAAAGTTTAAACAATCAATGCATAAATGCCTATGTTTTAATTCAAGACATATAAATAAAAATCATAAATTAATCAAAATTCATTCTAATAGTGATATGAGTGAGTCACGTGAGAATAAAACAAAATTCAGGGATTTTTCTGATAATGATATAAATAACCCCCCTACACTTAAGATGTACAGTGTCCTCAATGTACAAAGATAGATTTACTGAAAAATATAGATATAAGATCATAAGATAGGGAGAGAAGTGAAACTTCTTGAATGTTAAATAGAATCCTTGAATTGGAGTTATGGAAAGTAATCGGCTAAGGCAAGGGTGAGATTGGAGGAGGATACTCCGGTGGTGGTAGAGGTTGTTAGTCCACAAGTGCTGTGCCAAAAGAATATTATAACTGGTGGTAGCTATGGTTGTGGTTGAGCAGGGCATGGCAGTCGTGGAGGACTTTTTCCAATGGAGCTGCAAATTCCTAAGTAATAGTGAGCTTTGGAGCTCTTCATAACTGCGATAGAATCAATAATTCTTTAGGAAATATAAAGCAGCATGATTACTCGTAAAGAAATAGCCAAAAACATAAATTGCTTAATATAAATTGTAAAACTTAAAGATGAAGTAAAAATAGTATTAAAGAGAAATAAAATAAAAAGTAATTTAAAAAGAAAAATAAAGATAAAAGTAAAAAAATAATAAATAATAAATAAAATTCTTCAAAAATCCTCATTGCCAGATGGTTCGCGAGGTGGGGGTGTTGATGAGATGTGAAGGTGTTGACAAATCTGAAGTAAGGTTGCATCAATGTGATCAAAGCGCTGAAAATATTGCTGCTCGAATCGAGTGAGACGCTCAGAGATGTCAGAGAGTGAAGCAGCCGCATGAATTGGACGATGAATAGGTGGTGGCTGAGATGGTGGATCCTCGTGCGGTGGAGGGACATCATCATAATGTCCTCTAGGTCCTCCTGCTCGACTGACTGGACGAGACGGTACTGAGGAGGATCAAATCCATGTCGTCGCTCGATCATCCTCATATAGAGCATACTCGAGATGCCCTGTGAAGACATCTGACTGATAAGGGTAAGGGAGGATGATTGCGCCACCGTGTTGAGGAGACCGAAGTACCGCGCCAGGCGAGTCACATAAGGGCCGATAGAAAAGACTCCCTTCTTATGCCGTTCTGTCTGATGGCGAATAGTAAGGGCAATGAAATAAGCGAGGTCGAATACGTGCCCATGCGCCATGCTCCATAAAAAATAGGAGTCGTTAGTGTTGACGATGCTGGTACTCTCTCGCCGTCCTGTCAGGGTGTGGTCTAGGATGGGTGTAAGTATCTCGTAGTGGGGCGAGAGCCGATGCCTTGGAGTGGCTAGGGTCATAAGTAGCCAAAGCAGGGACTAGGGCCTTCCAGCAATTTGAAGGAGAATAGTGGATGTGGCAATGGAGACTTTCGAAGTCATCGTCATTCATGAACTCCTTCGTATATATTCCTAATGTGACACCAAACTCAGGCACGCTCAATTGCCAAACTAAATCGCCGAGACGAAACTAGACTGTTCCGGGATCATTGAACTCTGTCATAACGGGTTGAAGGTGGAAGGTCGAACAGAGTTCTAATATGAGCTCGAGATATGTCGGCTCGACGATCTAGAAGAAAAGCCCTCATGGGTCAGTAGTTAGGAGAGCCCAGACTGCATCAGCGAGTTGGATCTACTCTAGAGCGGTCCAATCAATACATCAGCGTGCGTTGATAGGTCTCACACGAAGTATCTGAAAAATTTCCTCCTGGGGTCCCAAGGGAAATTGTAGGAAGGGGTAGCGCACTTCGGCAGATGTGCTTGTTGATGTGGCTCCGGGTCCCTTCTTTTTTCTTTGAAGTGGGGATGGTGGTTTTCTTACCACATGGATTTGACATGGTATACCTACAAGAAGAGCGATTATCATGTCTTAATGAACGAAGAAGATAACATATGCTAACAAATCCAAAAAGGAATTAACCATGAATATAATTAAACTAATAAATTCAACCAAAAACTAATGACACTAATAAGACTCAACCAAAAGCAATCAAACTTCATAACATAAATCAATTGACGACAGAAATTTTATGGCAAATGGCATAGTAATAGCATGACTAAATTCAACACGAAATAGATGAAAGTAACTAATAAAAGTAAGACAAGGGTACAAAATACGTGAAATAGATCCTAAGAATGAGGATGATATGATAAGTAATTAATAAACAAAAATGTAAGTAATTGGGTAAAATTAAGATCATCATGATAGTAAGCATCAAAAGAAGGTAAAAGAGAAGTGAAAATTGATATTGGAGGACTAGTGGCCGGAGGAGCGACGACACGATGGTAGGGGTTGTAGTATGGAGAAAGAGAGAAGAATGAAGGAATGTGTACGGAAGGGAGGACAAGAGAGAAGATTTTGATGCGTATGGAGGAAAATGGAGGAGAAATGGTGGATTTTGGGGTGATGGTCGAAGCTTAGATGGCGACAGCGGCGGAGAGAGTGGCGGCTAGGGTTAGGGTATTAGGGAAGGGGATGATGAATAGTGGGGGTTTATATAGATATTGGGACACACGGCCATAGGGAACACATGTGTGCCCTTATTTCAGCCCGTGTGTTTCGTGGTTTTCAAATTTGGGCACGTCTGGGATTCGACCCACGTCCGTGTTCTTTTGGCATGTTGGTGCACACGGCCGTGTCACATGGCCATGTCCTACTTCGTTTGCTTCTCCCACGCCTATGTATATATGAGCAAGCCCGTGTTATTTTGATAGTTTTGACCACGGATGGTGGGTACAGGCATGTCGTACTCCCGTGTTGTTTTGACAGTTTCGACCATGGGTGGTGGGCACGGGCGTGTCGTACGCTCGTGTTATTTTGGCAGGATTGCCTACGGCCATGTCGCACGGTCGTGGCAACGTATCGAATCCTGTGTTTTGGGAAAATTTTACTCTGTTTTCACACGGCCTTATTGTACGGTCATGTCGCCGCCCGTGGTATGAGCACGGCCTAAGGCACGCCCGTGTGCCTGGCCGTGTGGATTTGGAAAACCTGTGTTCAAGGACTCAGTTAATGATTTAGATGTTAAAAACTAAAATTTAAAGAAATCAACACCGTTAGTGCTCGGGTTGCCTCTCGAGAAGCACTTATTTAGAGTCTAAGCTCGAATCTACCTTGTGGGTATATTCAGGAAAGTTCGTGGAGCCGTAGCTCCTCTCTATCGTCTTTAGAATTCTCGCCGTTATAAAGTTTGAGACGAAAGTGCCTTGTGATGGGTGACTTACCTCTATTGTGCCATATGGAAAGACAGTTTGGACTACGAAAAGACTTGACCATCGTGATTTTAGCTTCCCAGGAAACAATTTGAGCCTCGAGTTATATAACAGGACAAGATCTCCAACTTCAAATTGCTTACGTTGCCTTAAACGAGCGTCGTGGGGGTGCTTTGTTGCTTCCTTGTATAGGCGTGAATTTTGAAATGCATTGGTTCACCATTCATCTAACTCGTTTAACTGCGTCAACTTGTTTTCACCTACAAGTTTGAGATCAAGGTTTAGAAACTTTATAGCCTAGAATGCCTTGTGTTCTAGCTCAAATGGTAGATGACAACTTTTTCCATAAACAAGTCTGTAAGGTGATGTCCCTATGGGGGTCTTAAAAGCAGTTCTATAAGCCCATAAAGCGTCATCTACTTTCATCACACAATCCTTCCTGTTTGATTCTACTGTCTTTTCTAGGATACGTTTAAGCTCTCGGTTTGCTACTTCGACTTGTCCACTAGTTTGAGGATGGTAAAGGGTAGCTGTCTTATGGTGAATTCCATATTTTTTTAATGGTTTTATCAAATTGGGCATTACAAAAATGAGTACTTCTATCACTGATAATTACTCTAGGTGTTCCAAAACAAGAGAAGAGTTTCTTAAGGAATTGTACTACCACTATTGCATCGTTATTAGGTAAGGCTTAGGCTTCCACCCATTTAGACATATAATCAACGGCTACTAATATGTATTTATTTCCAAATGAGCTGGGGAATGGACCCATGAAATCAATACCCCATATATCAAATATTTCACATGAGAGCATGTACGTTTGGGGCTGTAACTTCCCCTAACCCCATACCATCGTCGGAACAGGGTTACGAGACATTACTAGTCAGTACAGTACAATACAGACATTAATTAAATATAAACGTTCAGACTCATCATAATTTTAAGATGTCGTCCCTTTAATGGGCCCTCGCGGTCTAATATGAACAGTAAAATCAATTCAGAACTAATTTTGAATTACTACGAATTTTTCTTTCAAATTTCAAATTCATACTATATACCATTGCCAACCATAATTTACTTATTTTATCAATACTTTCACAACCTAAATGACTCTCATAAGACATCCTAGGTACATGCCATTACCAATACTCAACATACTTTACCTCATTGAATTCAGGATCGGCCTGGGATGCTGATTCAACGGTCTAACCTTAACCTGCGCACGGAAACAAATCGTACGCTGAGTATACACTCAGTGGTATTTCTATAATCTGAACACTTAAGAAATTATAAAACATATTAATTTATATATTTATCAAACTATTCAAACTCAATGAGTATTCAAACATTCACTTTCCAACCAATGTTTTGGTTTACTTTAAATTTCCAATCATTTATTAATTTCAATAGCAATTAATCAATCAGTAATGTTCATTAACATTCAGAACAATTATCTATTCAGTAACAGTCAGTTATTCGGTAATAATCAATTATTCAATAATAACCAGTTATTCAGTATCGATCAATTGATCGGTTATCCAGTAACAGTTAATTATTCAGTAAAATCAGATATTCAGTAACAATTAAGTTAATTAGTAACAGTCATTCATTTAGTGACAATCAGTTATTTAGTAATGATCATTTATTCAGTAATATTTAGTTATTCAGTAACGGTCTATTATCCAGTAACAGTCAATTATTCGGTAACAGTCATTTATTCAGAAATAATCAATTATTTTATATATTTATTTACCCCTATTAACATGACTCGGACTCAGACGGATACACGGATCCAACCAACACACCAGTACGGCACATAGTGCCTCATCGGCCGAAGCCGAAACAGTAATAGTAACAGTAGCAATACTGCACACAGAGTACCTCATCGGAACAAATCTGGAACAGTAACAATATCCGGCACACAAAGTGCTAAATCGGTAATAGTAACGGTAACAGTAACCAGTAACAGTATTCGACACATAAGTGCCTGATCAGTAAGCCGGCAAAACCCGTACTCTTCCATATCCTATGGCATGCCAACTATATCCGACTAGCCCGACTAGTTAATAGGGTATTTAATTCACTTTTCAATTTTCAATTAATTCATATTTTAATTAATTAACTATATATTTTCAATTCAATATAATTCCATTCACTTTTCACTATTAAATATTTAATTTCACAATAATCACAATTTTCTATCAATTTCATCACATTTCCAACTACATATATTTTCCAATATAACAAATATTTATTATTCAATTTCCACATCAATATTCATTTCAATTCAAACATTCATATCTATATATATTCATAAATCAATTCAAAATATTCAATATTCAATCCAATTCAAATAATCATCTCAAAACATCTACTACATATATATATTAAATAATAAATCCAACAATTAAAGTATTAAGTTTGGATTATAGAAATACAAACCGTAATTTTCGAGCTAACTCCCGTTGACTTTGTCTTGTCCTTTCTTAGCCGAGATTTCTGGTACCACATTGACTACGAAATTAATAGAATTCATAATCATTAATAGATTACTAATTTATATCTTGAGTTACAGTATTCTAAATTAAGATCCGCTAATTTTTCCTGAAACTAGACTCACAAATTTTCTTACCATAAAACTTTCAAAATTTTTGGTTTAGCCATTAAGTACAATTTATTCTTTAAATTCACCCATATTCTGTTGTTTGACAGTTTTGACCCTTCTTCACTAAAAATTAATTATCTCACAGTACAGAACTCGGATAATATTCTCGTTGATTTCTCTTGAAAATATACTCATTAGGGATTCTAAACACATAACTTTAAGCCTCTAATTATTTTTCACCAATTTTTTGTGATTTTCCAAATTCAGAACAGAGGAACCCAAATTCATTCTGACCTTGTCTCACAAAATTCATTATATCTCATAATTTACAATTCAATTTCTTATACCGTTTCCTCTATAAGAAAATAAACTCAATAATATTTAATTCCATTTTTTATTCATCCTTTAATTCAATTTCTACAATTTTTGGTGATTTTTCAAACTTAGACTACTGCTGCTCTCCAAAATAGTCTTAGTGCAAAATGTTGATTTTCTACTTTTAATTTCAATTTAATCCTAACTAAATTCACTTACTTTTCTATCTTAATTCATACTTTATTTCTACTCAATTTTTAACCAAACTTAGACATAATTATCTATTTTTCATCATAAAACCGTAATTTCAAAATTCTTTCAATTTAGTCCTTAAAGCATAAAAATTATGAATCACTTTACAATCCAATCCTTATTTCATTTCTAACTTGAATTTCTAACAATTTAGCCCTTAATTCATCATTTTACTCAACATGAACATTATCTAGAAATCTAATAACTTTCAAAATATCAACTTAATTTCATCAAAATCTTGTTCCAAAGCTTCTAAAACATCAAAATGAAGTAAAAAGGGCTAAATTGACTTACCAATTAAACTTTCAAACCTTGAAATCTCAAATTTCCCTTTTCTCCCTTTCTTTCTTTTCTTTCTTTCCTTACTCTGTGTTTCGTTTCATTATGTTTCTTTTCTATCTTTTTTTTTTCATTTTTTTCTTTTGTTTTACTTTATATATATATAATATGTTAACTTAATAAATATCTAATTAATATCAAATATGTTATGAAATATTTATGTGGATGTCATTATCAACCCCATAAGTTATAAAACTCTTCCTATACCCCATAAGTTATGAGACTTTTCCTATACCCCATTAATATGGGAGATAAAAGGTCATGACCCTTTACATGTCCTATAATAATTAGAGAGTTACTTTTAACCCCTATATATATGGGGCTCATGTACTCATGAAATATATATATAAAAAAGAAGATACATTCTCTCTTCTATATTCTCTCTACACTCTTTCTTCTATCACATTTTAGTTTATTCTTTCTTTATTATTTCACAACACGTTATCAGCACGAGTCTCTAATACAAGAAATCAAGGCCAACAAATTTTTCCTTAAAGATTGCCGAAGGACGCTTAGGTGAAGTAAGGGTAACAAGTTGATCTATTTCATTTGCATATGTGTTATTTCATTTGCATATTAACATGCTTTATTTTACATTATTGACTTGTTGATTTTTTCTTATAGTTTATAATGTCAAATCTTACAAAACTCGAATTTATGGCTCTGGACATCACTGGAAATAACTATTTATCATGGGTACTAGATGCTGAAATTCACTTAGATGCAAAGGGTCTTGGTGAGACTATTAAGGAGGGAAATGAAGAAAGTACACAAGATAAGGCCAAGGCCATGATTTTCCTTCGCCATCACCTCCATGAAGGTCTAAAGACCGAATATTTGACTATTAAGGACCCTCAAATTCTTTGGGCCAATCTAAAGGAAATATATGACCACCAGAAAACTGTGATTTTGCCTAAAGCTCGTTATGAGTGGCTGAATTTAAGATTGCAAGACTTTAAGTCTGTTAGTGATTATAACTCGGCCATGTTCAGAATCACTTCACAATTGAATTTTTGTGGAGAAAAGATTACTGATGCAGAAATGTTAGAAAAAACACACTCAACTTTCCATGCAAATAATGTTGTCCTGCAGACACAATATCGTGAAAAAGGCTTCCAGAAATATTCTAAATTAATTTCTTTTCTCCTAGTGGCAGAGCAAAACAACGAGCTGCTAATGAAAAACCATGAATTACGCCCAACTGGCTTTGCTCCATCCCCTGAAGCAAATGTGAGTTTACACAATGGGAAAGAATTAAAAAGAAACACACCATGCAAATAGTAGTGTGCGTGGCCGTGGTCGTGGCCGAGGGCATGGCCGCGGACATAGATATGGATATGGTCGAGGTAGTCGTTTTAAAAATTCACATTCCTACCAGAAGTGGGATCGGAAAAATGGTAACAAGGAAGAGAAAGAAAAAGGTGAAAATGTGACTAATGTATGCTATTGTTGTGGAGGAAAAGGACATTGGTCTTGTGTGTGTCACACACAAAAGCATCTAGTTGATCTTTATCAGCAGTCCATAAAACAAAAGGGAAAGAAAGTAGAAACCAATCTTGTGTATAAAAATGGCGAAGGTGATTTTGATGATGGCAATGCAACCCACTTAGAAGTGGCTGATTTTCTTTCTACCCCTGAAGGAAATTATTAAGGCTACAAATTTCAATAAATAATAAAATAAACCTCTACTACTCTATGTTTCATTTAGCAACTTTAATAATGATGTTATGACCTTTACTAGTGCTATGTTTTATGTGATAATTTTGTTTTATAGACCTTTTAGTAATTTGAACTTTGAATACCTGTTTTCACCATTATGTGTGACATTTTGTGGTTATTTTGTTTCTTTGAAGAACATTATCTCGCAAAGGCAATCAGCTATGAATGGTGAAAATATATGTCTAGCAGACAGTGCAACTACTCACACCATATTGAAAGACAAGAGATATTTTTCTCATTTAATAATGAAAGAAGAAAGTGTGAGTACTATATCTGGTAGTGCAACTATTATAGAAGGCTCCGGAAGAGCAATTATTTTATTACCAAGGGGAACAAAAATTGAAATTATTAATGCATTATACTCCCCTAAGTCTCAAAGAAATTTACTGAGTTTTAAAGATATTCGGCAAAATCGATATCATATTGAGACTTTAAACGAAGGAAATTGTGAATTCCTTCAAATTACGAGTATTGCTCAAGGCAATAAATAAATTGTTGAGAAATTGCCTGCATTCTTTACTGGTTTGTACTACACAAAGATCAATTCTATAGAAACACATGCTATAGTAAACCAGAAGTTTACTAATGACTTTGTTCTTTGGCATGACCGGTTAGGCCATCCCGGTTCAATAATGATGCGAAAAATAATTAAAAATTCATGTGGACATTCATTGAAGAGCCAGCAGATTCTTCAAAACATTACATGTGCTGCATGTTCACTGGGGAAATTAATAATCCGACCATCACCAGCTAAGATAAACAACGAACCACTTACTTTTCTTGAGCGAATTCAAGGGGATATATGTGGGCCTATACATCTCCCATGTGGACCATTTAGGTACTTTATGGTTTTAATCGATGCATCGAGTAGATGGTTTTATGTATCTTTGTTATCAACTCGCAACCTGGCGTTTGCGAGATTGCTTGCTCAATTGATTCGATTACGAGCCCATTTCCCCGATTTTCCTATTAAGACTATCTGTCTTGATAATACTGGTGAATTTACTTCTCAGTCTTTTAATAACTATTGCATGTCCATTGGAATAAGTGTTGAACATCCTGTAGCTCATGTTCACACACAAAATGGTCTAGCAGAATCTTTAATAAAACGACTTCAATTGATAGCAAGGCCATTACTTATGAAGTCAAAACTCCCAATCACTGCTTGGGGCATGCAATTTTACATGCAGCTGCATTAATTCGCATCAAGCCAACAAGTTATCACAAAGTCTCCCCCTTACAAATAGTTCATGGTCAAGAACCAAATATTTCCCATCTAAGAACATTTGGATGTGTCGTATATGTTCCAATTGCTCCACCACATAGAACTAAGATGGGCCTCAAATAAGGTTGGGTATATATGTTGGATTTGAATCCCTATCCATAATTAAATATCTAGAACCATCTACAGGGAATCTATTTATGGCTCATTTTGCAGATTGTCATTTTGACGAGTCAATTTTTCCAACATTAGGGGGAGAAATCAAACAGCTGGATAAGAAAATTAGTTGGAAAGAGTTGTCATTAGCTCATCTTGATCCTCGAACTAAGCAATGTGATTTAGAAGTTCAAAATATTATTCATTTACAAAGTTTAGCTAATGAATTGCTAGACGCATTTTCTGACCCAAAGAAAGTGACTAAGTCACATATACCAACTGTGAATGCTCCAATAAAACTTGATGTCCCAGAAGGACAAAATCTAGTTGCTACTGAGTTTAATACACGCCTGAAGCATGGTAGACCAATTGGTTCCAAAGATAAGAATCTTCGAAAGAAGAAAGGAGCAAAGATTAATGATGGCGAAATCAAAGAAAAAATGATTATACCAAGATCTCCTGAAGAGACTATAGACATGACTGGAAGAATAGTTTCAGAAGAAAATCAGGTACTTGACAATGAAGAGATCTCTATTGATTATGTTATATCTGGTATAAAATGGAACCGAAATCAAATCGACGTCGATGATATTTTTGCATGCAATGTAGCACTAGATGTTATAAATAATAAAGAGGATTGTGAACCAAAATCGATTGAGGAATGTAAACAAAGAGATGATTGGCCAAAATGGAAAGAAGCAATTGAAAATGAATTGAAATCGCTAGCGAAAAGAGAAGTGTTTGGACCTGTAGTCCGTATACCTACAGGTGTGAAACCAGTGGGATATAAATGGGTTTTTGTGCGTAAAAGAAATGAAAAGAGTGAAATTGTAAGGTGTAAAGCACGTTTAGTTGCACAAGGATTCTCACAAAGACCTGGAATTGATTATGAGGAGATATATTCTCCTGTGGTGGATGCAACTACATTTAGATTTTTGATAAGTCTGGCTATAAGAGAAGAGCTTGATTTACGCCTAATGGATGTAGTAATAGCTTATTTGTATGGCCCACTGGATACTAACATTTATATGAAACTCCCTGAAGGATTTAAACTACCTGAAGCAGTGAGTTCAGGTTCTAGAGAATATTATTCGACCAAATTACACAAATCCCTTTATGGATTGAAACAATCCGGACGCATGTGGTATAATCGCCTAAGCAAGTATTTGTTGAAAGAAGGATACAAGAATGATCCAATTTGCCCATGCATTTTCATTAAGAAGTTTGAATCTAGATATGTAATTATTGCAGTATATGTTGATGATTTGAATATCATTGGAACTCCTGAAGAGATCCAAAAGACTGTTGAGTGCTTGAAGAAAGAATTTGAAATGAAAGACCTTGGAAAAACGAAATTTTGTTTGGGGTTACAAATTGAGCACCTAAAAGAAGGAATCCTTGTGCATCAATCAATGTATATTGAAAAGGTGCTAAAGAGATTTTATATAGATAAGGCACATCCAATAACTACCCCGATGGTTGTAAGATCACTTGATCCAAGTAAAGACCCTTTCCGTCGTCGGGAAGATAGTGAAGATTTTCTTGGTCCTGAAGTGTCATACCTCAGTGCAATTGGGGCATTAATGTATCTTGCTAGCGATACCCGACCTGATATATCTTTTTCTGTAAATTTGCTAGCAAGATTTAGCTCATGCTCAACTCGAAGACATTGGACTGGGGTAAAACAGATATTTTGTTATCTCTAAGGCACAAAGAATATGGGTCTATTTTTCCCTAATAAATCAAAGACAGAGTTGATTGGTTTTGCAGATGCAGGGTTTATGTCAGATCCTCATAATGGAAAATCACAAACTGGATATGTTTTTACATATGGAGGTACTGCAATCTCTTGGCGCTCAATGAAGCAAACAATTGCATCAACCTCGTCTAATCATGCAGAAATCTTAGCAATCCATGAAGTAAGTCGTGAATGTGTATGGATAAGATCTATAATCCAGTATATAAGGAATAATTGTGGTTTATCATCTGGAAAGGAAGCTACAACTGTCTTGTTTGAAGACAACACAGCATGCATTGATCAGCTCGATAGTGGATACATCAAAGGTGACAGAACAAAACACATTGCACCAAAATTCTTCTTCACTCATGACCTCCAGAAGATTAAGGAGATAAAAGTTAAGCAGATCAGTTCAAGTGAGAATTTAGCAGATTTATTCACTAAGGCGCTTCCTACATCAGTGTTTCAAAAGCTTGTTTACTACATTGGAATGCGTCACCTTCGAGATCTCAAGTGATGTAGCCATTAGGGGGAGTTAATACGCGCTGTACTCTTTTTTTCCCTTAACCTTGGTTTTGTCCCACTGGGTTTTCCAGGTAAGGTTTTTAATGAGGCAGCATATCAAGCGTATAATTATGTACTCTTTTTCCTTCACTAAGTTTTTGTCCTACTGGATTTTTCTTAGTAAGGTTTTAACGAGGCATAATTAGATAATGAACATCCAAGGGGGAGTGTTATGAAATATTTATGTGGATGTCATTATCAACCCCATAAGTTATAAAACTCTTCCTATACCCCAAAAGTTATGAGACTTTTCCTATACCCCATTAATATGGGAGATAAAAGGACATGACCTTTTACATGCCCTATAATAATTAGAGAGTTACTTTTAACCCCTATATATATGGGGCTCATGTACTCATGAAATATATATATATAAAAAAGAAGATACACTCTCTCTTCTATATTCTCTCTACACTCTTTCTTCTATCACATTTTAGTTTATTCTTTCTTTATTATTTCACAACAAAATATTTATTTTACATTTGTATCCATTTATTATCCACACACTTGTCATAATTTAATATATTTATTACATAAAAATCTTATAATATAAATATTTAATTAATAAATATCTTTTATAAATAATAAATATCTACTAATAATTAAATATACATATTACAAATGTATGTATTCAATTTATTACACATGTATTTTATAATTACCACACATTTGTCACTATTTTAATTTATTTCATAATATAATATAATATAATATAATATTAATTAATAATTATAGCAATAATTTAATATTTAAATAAATATCTATTTATTATCAAATACTTGTATTACAAATGTCTATATTTTTATTTATACACTTATATCCAATCATTTTCATACACTTGTCTTTCTTTTATTTATTTATCATATAATATCAATTTAATAATAATAAATACATTAATACTTACTTAAATAATAAGTAAATACATACATGTATTACAAATGTATGTACATTATTTATCACACATGTATTTTATTTTTATCACACACTTGGCACTCACTTTGGCTTATTTGCTTATTTAATCCCCTCAATTTTCTTTATTCTATAATTAAACTTTCACACTTCATTCAATTTAATCATTTTATCCATTTATCCTTAATTAAGCTAAACTTACTTCATTAAACTCTAATTAACCACTCGACTAACTTCATAAATATTTTTAATAATTATTTACTAATCCATTTTTCAGAAACGGAGACCCGAAAATACATTTTTCTGATAACCTTAAAATTCGGGTCGTTACAGGGGCATTTCTTCACGTTTAGAGATATTACCTGTTCGTTTGCATTTATTGCAAATAGTAACATACTTGCTGGCTTCTTTGAAAAGTGTAGGCCAATAAAAATCTGATTCGAGTGTTTTATGTGTGATCTTATTTCCACTATAATGTCCCTCAGTCGGTCTTAAGTGGCAATGCTCCAATATTTTAAATGCTTCTGACCTCGTAACGCATCTCCTAATGACTTGATCTACACATATACAAAAAAGAAAAGGGTCTTGCCAAAACTAGTTTATCACATCAGTAAAGAACCCCTTCTTTTGCTAATGTGTCAACCCTTTCTGGACTAAAAAATTCGCAATGTCTGCAAACTAAGGTACCTCAGAATCAGATATAGCAAAAAATTGTTCTTCAGGGAACGAATCTTTTATTTCAACTTCATCTAGCTCTTTGGTACTTGAATTTTCAAGCCTGGAAAGATGATCAGCCGCGAGATTTTCATCTTCTTTCTTATCCTAAATCTCCAAGTCAAATTCCTGCAATAACATAGTCTATTGGATGAGTTGAGGTTTTGCATCAGTCTTAGTCAAAAGGTAGTGAAGAGCAGAATGGTCAGTGTAAACGACAACTCTAGACAATATTAGATATGGCCTAAATTTATTGAATGCAAAAACCACAACTAGCAGCTCTTTCTCCGTAGTGGTGTAGTTTTCTTGTGCGGCTGTCAAAGTTTTGCTGGCATAATAGATTGGCCGAAAATGCTTGTCTCTTCGTTGTCCCAAAACTGCACCTACTGCAAAATCACTCCCACCGCACATTAGTTCAAAAGGTAAATTCCAATCAGGTGCGATTATAATTGGAGCATTAATCAATTTATCCTTTAAAGTATTAAATGCTTCTAAACATTCCTGATCGAAATTAAAGGGTAATCTTTTTCTAGTAATTTAGTCAAAGGCTTAGCTATTTTAGAAAAGTCTTTAATAAATCATATATAAAACCTAGCATGTCCTAAAAAGCTTCTAATAGCCTTAACCGAACTAGGGGGAGGTAGTTTTTCAAAGGTTTCAATTTTAGATTTATCAACCTCAATCCCTTTACTAGAAATTTTATGTCCTAACACAACACCTTCTTGAACCATAAAGTGACATTTTTCCCAGTTAAACACAAGGTTTGTTTCCTCACATCTTATTAAATCTCGTTCTAAATTTTTAAGGCAAAGCTGGAAAGAGTTACCGAATACCGAGAAGTCATCCATAAATACCTCTATGATACCTTCGACGATTTCATCAAAAATGGCCATCATGCAGTGCTAAAAAGTAGCAAGAGCATTACATAATCCAAAAGGCATTCTATGATAAGCAAACGTACCGTATGGACATGTAAATGTCGTCTTTTCTTGATCTTCAGGAGCTATTGGGATTTGAAAATAACCAAAGAGTCCGTCTAAAAAGTAGTAGTACATGTGCCCTGATAATCTTTCCAACATTTGGTCAATAAATGGCAGGGGAAAGTGATCTTTTCTCGTGGCATCATTCAGCTTTCTATAGTCAATGCAAACTCTCCAACCTGTGACTGTCCTTGTTGGGATTAATTCATTCTTTTCATTGGCCACAACAGTCATGCCTCCTTTCTTAGGAATAATCTGCACTAGACTTACCCAAGAACTGTCAAAAATAGGATAAATAATTCCAGCATCTAGGAGTTTAATTATCTCAGCTTTAACAACTTCTTTCATGTTGGGGTTCAGTCGTCTTTGAGCTTGCACACATGGCTTATATTCATCTTCCATTAAAATTTTGTGGGTACAAAAAGAAGGGCTGATCCCTTTAATGTCAGAAATTTTCCAAGCTATGGCTCTTTTATACTCTCTTAATACTTGGAGTAATTCCTTTTTCTCCTTGGGTTGCAAGTTAGAAGCAATAATCGCTGGTAATGTAGAATTATTTCCAAGGAATGTGTATTCCAAGTGATTTGGCAATTGTTTAAGTTCCAGTTTGGGAGATTCTTCAATAGAGGGTTTTTGTTTAAGTTCATCATTTACCTTAATACCCTCATATTCTACTTGTCTTGTGAAGGGTTCATTGGAATTTAGTTCAATTTTTATCTTACCTATCTTAGAATCATCATCATCCACCTCTCCTTGGGCAAGACACAGTTCCAACATGTCCTTATGTACGATTTCCTGAAAAGAATCTTGAGTAGCATGATCAATAGAGTCAATAAAATAATTTGAGTCATCTTGTACCCTAGAAAATCTCATGACATCATAAATTTTAAAAATAATCTCCTCGTCACCTACTTTAAGTATCAGTTTACCATCACCCACATCAATAACAACCCTAGCAGTGGCTAAAAATGGACGACCTAAGATTAGAGGTACTTCAATATCTTCATGCATGTCAAGCACAAAAAAATCAACAGGGAATATAAATTTATCTACTTTTACAAGTACGTCCTCTATAATGCCCCTAGGATATTTAACAGATCTATCTGCTAGTTGAATACTCATCCTAGTGGGTTTAGGTTCCCTAAGACCTAGTTGTTTAAACATTTTATATGGCATCAAATCAATGTTAGCGCCTAAATCAGCTAGTGCCTTATCAACATTGAAACTACCAATTAAGCAAGGAATAGTAAAACTTCCTGAATCTTTCAGTTTGGTTGGCAATTTATTTTGGAGTATGGTCGAGCACTCCTCGTTAAGTTTCACTGTAGATAAGTCTTCAAACTTCTTTTTATTTGTTAGAAGCTTCTTTAAAAATTTTGCATATGTAGGCATCTGCGATATAGCTTCAATAAAAGGTAAGTTAATATGTAGTTGTCTAAAAAGTTCAAGAAATTTACCCAATTGTGCATCCATGCGGTCTTTCTTCAACTTTGCTACATATGGGACTGGTGGTTTATATTCCTTTGGCATTGGATTGTCGTTGTTTTCGGGTTTTACCTCCTCTCATTCGTTTCTGTCAACTTCTTTTGGTGGCTTCTTTTCAGATTCAGCTAACACTTTCCCGCTCCTAAGTGTAACTGCTTTCACGTGCTCTTTTGGATTGGGTTCGGTATTACTAGGTAGACTTCTTGGTGGTCTCTCTGAAATCATCTTAGCCAACTGTCCAATTTGATTATCGAGCTCTTGGATCAATGCTTGCTGATTTTTAAGTGTAGTTTTAGTGTTTTGAAAACGGGTTTCTGCTACTAAAATAAATTTGGTCATCATCTCCTCAAGGTTTGGCTTTTTCTCTTGGTGGTAAGGTTGTTGTTGGAAGCCTGAAGGGGGTGGTGGTCTCTGATTCCCTTGACCTCCCCATGAGAAATTTGGGTGGTTCCTCCAACCTGCATTGTAAGTGTCACCATAAGGATTATTTTGAAGTCAGGGTTATTACCCATATAATTCATTTGTTCATTCTCCATGTTGTGGCCATAGGGTGGGTATTCTAAATTGCTTGTTCCACCTCCACTTGTATCGCACTGCATTACTGGATGAACCTGTGAAGAACCAAGTAAACCATCAAATTTTCTATTCAAAAGTTCTACCTGATTAGAGAGCATAGTAACTGAATCAACGTTAAAAATACCGTCCGCTTTCGTCGGCTTTATCCTCATGACTTGCCACTGATAATTATTCAGGGACATCTCTTCTATAAATTCATAAGCCTCTTCAGATGTCTTATTATTAATAGTCCCACTAGCAGCTGCAGCAATCATCTGTCTAGTCGAAAGATTCAGGCCGTTGTGAAAAGTTTGAACCTGTAGCCAAAGTGGTAGCCCATGGTGAGGGCACATTCTCAATAGATCCTTGTATCTCTCCTATGCATCATAGAGTGTTTCTAAATCCATCTGTACAAAAGAAGAAATACCATTCTGTAATTTAGCTGTTTTAGTCGGCGGAAAATATTTAAGCAAAAACTTTTCGGTCATTTGTTCCCAAGTGGTGATCTTGGTAATGAGTTCAACCACTATTTAGCCTTATTCCTCAATGGAAAAGGAAATAACCGAAGGTGAATGGCATCATCAGAAATGCCATTGATCTTAAAGGTGTCACAGAATTCCAGAAAGTTTGCTAAATGAGTGTTTGAATCCTCGTCCTGCAAACTATCAAACTGAACAAACTGTTGTATCATTTGAATCGTGTTTGGTTTCAATTCAAAATTCTTTGTAGCAATAGCAGGTCTAACTATACTCGATTCAGCTCCTGTTAAACTAGGTTTAGCATAATCATACATAGTACGAGGAGCAGGATCCTGATTTACTAGGTTCACAACAGCTACAGGAGGTAGCGGATTATTATGATTTTCAGCCATCTCCTTGGTTATGGTTTGAATATTGTCCTCTTGCCCTTCCTCTATGTATCGTAGGCTTCGCCTTATCTCTCTTCGATTTCTGCGAGCTGTGCTTTCGATCTCACTATCAAAAAGTAGAGGTCCTGACGGGTTTCTTCTAGTCATAAACTATAAAAACCTGCCAAAAGTAAATAAAAGAAAATTTAGTGATATAAACAAAATTAAAATAAAAATTAAATTGCAATAAAATAAATGGCTAAAGTAATAAAAATTAAGCGTTCCTAATATTTTAGTTCTCCGGCAATGATGCCAAAAACTTGATGTGCGTGACAAGTTTTATATTTATGATTGATCGTACTTGAAAACTAACTATTATCACGATAAAGGCAAGCGCAACTATCGAACAGTAGTATAGCTTATAGCAAGACCGGAATGTCGAACCCATAGGAACTAAAAGTACTAGTATTAACCTTCTTTTTATTATCTAGCCTAAGAATTTAAGGGTGTTTTTAAACTAAACTAATTCACTAAACTAAGAATGCATAGGAAGTAAATTGGGGAAATACTTTTGGGAAAACTAATTTATTTAGACAATACCCAAAGAAGAATCCACCTAGACTTCACTTGTTATTTGACTCAGAACTAGACGATTTATTCACTTGACTTGATCCGTAGAAATCCCTAATTTATATTATTATCTCTCTCGAGACTAACAACGTCTAACCCTAGGTTGATTAATTGAAATTTCTTTCTAATTAAAACCCCTAGTGTTGCATTAACTTGATCTATGGATTCCCTTATTAGGTTTGACCCTAATCTGGCAGATTTATGTCGCCTTATGTCTAGGAGTGCAATCAACTCTGCTTAATTATGCTAGATCTACTCTTAGACAGGGACTTTTGCTCCTTTGAATAAGCACATTAATACTTGAATCAATATCCTGGAATATTAAAGCAAGAATTAAGAACACATAATTAAGAACAAATCAAGTATTTATCATATAATTTAGAAAATAGTAACAAGATTCGTCTTAGGTTTCATCCCCCTTAGGTATTTAAGGGATTTAGTTCATATGTGTAAAAGAAAACATCTCAGAAGAATAATAATAACAAAACATAAAGAAACCCAAAAACCCCTAAAGGAAATTGAAGGGAGACCTTCAGTCTTGAAGGAGAATTCGACTTCTGAGATGGATCAATCGGCTTTCTTCGAGTAATTCCTTGCCTCCCACTCCGTGTGTTTTCTCTAGGTGCCTCCTCGGGTGTTTATATAGGCTTTAGAATGCTTCAAAACCCTCAAAAGTGGCCTTTTCCGAGGAGAACTAGACTTGGGCTCGACAGGGACACGGTCGTGTGCCACGCTTGTGTGGGGTGCCTTAGGTCGTGTTAAAGTCTGCTAAATAGACACGGGAGTGTGGTATCCCCGTGTGAGGAAGTCCAGGCCGTGTTGATTTCCTACGTTGACCCATTTTCTCTTTTTTTGGCCCGTTTCTCGCTCTTTTTACTCTCTTATGCTCACCTAAATATAAAACATGAAATTAAAGGATTAGGAGCATCAAATTCCACAAATATAATGATAATTCATCCAAAAATGTGCTAAGCATGGGATAAAAATATGTATAAATTACGACTTATCAATTTCAGTTTTAGGGGCTAAATTGAATAAAATACAAAACTTTAGGGGTTTCTTAAAAAAGTTAAATATGCTCATGCATATCATAGAATATTATAAAATGGTTGGTATTGATAACTCGAAATGAATTACCATATAGATCGAGAATTGAACCACCTAGAGGGTAACTGAAAAAAAGGAAAAATTGCAAATTAGTCCTCAACCTCTCGTCTATTGTCATTTTTGTCAGGTAAGTTCATATGAAACTTAATAAATTATTTATGCTATGATCAAATTATATTTATTATGTTTATGCTTTAATTGTTGTGATTTGGATGAATTTGGTATTAATTGGATTAAATTGTAAAGCATGGAAATTGTGGTTATTATAGATTGCTGTAAAGTGATGAATTGGACAATGAAATGTATATATGAAATGTGTAAAAGTGTACATGGTTACATAGTTCAAAATTACTTGGAACAGGTAAAAGTGCTTGTGAGAACTTAGTAAACAATTTGAATTTGAATGACATGCCATTAGGGTTAAAAAGGAATCGGGTGTTTGATTGAGAATTTTATGATCGATGGCTTGAGATCTAATATATGTTGCGGATTCTCTAATGCTTGTGTGAGCAACACTGAATAATTCTTTATCGATGGCTAGAGATTCAACACATGTTGCTGATTCTCTAAAGTTTGAATGAGCAACACCAAATAAAGCTTATATATATAACCCTGATTTGAAGCTTGTGTGAGCAACTTGGATATGTCAGCTTGTGTGAGCCAATAGGTCCCGTATATCCAAAGTTGTTTTACTATAGTTCTCTAGGCGAAAAACAAAAAAATTTGAACGAAAATGAATGGATGAAAAGTTTTCACATGAATTCAATAATTATGTTTGAATAAGGATCATGAATTGATTGACATATGATACAAGTTGGTATGGTTGAATAAGTATATGAATCGTGTATGATGAATTTTGATATGTTAATGAACTAACCTATTGGTTGTGTTGTTTAAGTTGTATATGAATGTATAAGGGAGCCAAGGAAATGCCATATTATGTACCATCATATTTTTGTTGCTTAACTTATTGTAATGCCATGCTAACTTGAGTAGATTTTCTTATAAAACTACTAAGCATTCGAAATGCTTACCATTTTTTTTCCTTTCCCCTATAGATTGTTGCTTACGGAATTCATTTGTGGATCACTAAGAAACTCACACTATTTCATCTTCAATTTGGTAGTATTTCGATTGCACTAAGTCTGATTTTATGGCATCTGTACATAGGTGTCTTGTACTTGCTATTTTGGGTGTTGAACTTAGTTGTAATGGTATATTTTACATTCTATGCTCAAGTGCTTGTTTAGTATGCTTTGGAGAATTCTTAGATATGAAAGTATTGATAGTTTCAAATGGGAAGGTATGGATATTATGGAATGGCATAGTTAACAAAATTAATATGTGGATGGTTAATTGGTTACATTGATGGATATTATATAGTTAAGTGAATTGAATGGCATACTTGGTAATGATTTTGAATTTATTTGGAAATTGGTTGAATGAGATTAGTTTTATATAATGTTTTAACTTGTTTTTGGTAGATGGATAGCTAGAATGGCAATTGTATGAATTTGCATATAATATGTCTGTGGTTTAAGAAGTGTTAGGTGTCTCAGGTAAAAAATTGCAGGAATTTGCAGAAACAGCATGTGATGTTGAAAGTACGTCGTCGTGACAAGCTGTTGGTTTCAAGCCACGACGCGATGAGGAATCCCATTGTCATGACAAGCCAAGCCAGTATGTCACATCATGATGTCATTTTTAAAAATTTTAACTTTTACAATTTGGTCCTTATTCAATATCGGGTTAACTTTAAAGCGTATGCAAGCTCGTTTAAGACCTAATATAAGTTAGAAATCGTATTTAAATTATGAAAAGCATGTGTTTACTTATTGAATGTTATGATTTGACCATTAAACATTTGTAATTGCTCCGAAAATAGTTGTAGCATCTAGTAGCTTGGACCTGGCAATCAGGTAGGACTAGAGGTGTTACACAACAAATGTGACATCCTATAGTTCAAACCCGATGATCGGGTCAAGTATGGGGTGTTACAGGTATGTAATTAGGGAGAGTTCAGTCACGACGCTGTAGTGGAATGACTTCATAACTAAATGTGTTTATAAATAATAGGCGAAAAGCTAGAACTTAATTATAATTCATTTTAGCCCTAATTACATCTGTGCAATTGGTCCCTCTGCTAGCTCATTGAAACAATAAATGAGTTGCATGTTGAATAATGAACATAAATGGATAAAAATGATAAAGGTGAAGAAATGGGTTACATTCGGAAATGAACGTGGTTTCTCACTAAGTATTGAAATGACCTAAGAAATAATTTAAGTTTTTCAAATTATTATTTAATTGATTGAAGTTCGAAAATGAAATTAAATTAATTTGTCATTTTGAATCCGTTGAATGTAAAAATTAAATATATTTTCTCATATATTCTTTTACAATAAAATTGCGATGATTTGAACGGAATTAGAGTTGGATTGAGAAAATTATTTAATTGAAAAAATATTTAATTTAAATAATTTAATAAATAATATTTATTTTGGGAAATAGAAAACATGTAGTAGGTTGGATTAAATTATATAGTGTTGGGTTAAAAATTCAGAAAGTACATACAATTGAATCTAATATAGGAAAGGCCCAAAACCCCTTATGACAAGTATGAGGGGCGAAAACCCTAGTACAATAACTAGGGTTAGTCACCCCTTTCTCTCCTAATTTAACTAGGAGATTGTTTTTCTATTAAATAAATATTATTTTTATTCCACTAGTTCAAGTAGCGTATCACTTTCTTTCCCTATAAATAGATGACACCGGTAGGGCTAAAAACACACCACAAGAACAAAAATTCTACATAATTTTTCAATGTTGTTATTTTGCCTAAAAATAGTTAGAACTTATTTCTAAGTATAAATTTTATTTTCAAGAATAACAATTCTACCAATTTCTATAAGAAAGAGAGAGATTTACATTTCTACTGAAAGTAAGAACATTATTTATGGTTCTGTGTTTGGTTCGAAACTGTTCGAACCCACACTCGAAGGAGTTTGTGGTACGAGAATAATGGAGAAGGTTGTTTGATTGAAATTCGGGAACGTCAGGGATTCGTCTCGCTCAAAGTACATGTATATTTCAAAAAAAAATTATTACTATGAATATCACAGACCAACTCAGCTTTTAAATTTTTATTTTTTTGTTATGCAAAAAGACCGTTTTCGAACCAGATTTTTTCCAAAAATAATCAACAAGCATTCTCACTGTTAGCCAAGAAAAAACATTTAAGCAATTTAAATAATGCAAATACACCATAAAAATATTACCTATATTACATCCTACAAAAAGAATCTTATTATTTACAATATTTACAACATTACACCCATTGAATTCCAATATTACGTTGAATCCTTTGACATAGATTTGATTAAAACAAAAGAGGTTATACTTATGACCATTGACATAAAACACATTTTCAATGATGGTGGAAGAATTTATACCTATGGAACCAATACTTCTAATTAATCATTTGGAGTTTTCACCAAATATAACCTCTCCTCAACTTTTTGGCATTACCTCCATGAATTAGCTTTTATCATTGGTCATGTGCTTGAGAATCCATTAGCAAGGTACATGAATTTTTCTTTGACTTGCGTACTATAATACCCCAAACTCGGCCTGGACGCTATGGCCGAATCTGGCGATGTCACATGAGAGTGTTTTTTTGAAAATAGGTTTGACGAGTAAAATCTATTCCTGTTGCTTAATCTTTGTTTTGCCACAGAGTAAAAACACATGGTATTTATAGTGACTAAAATGTCTCTTTTACACGGAAGCTTTAGAAAACCTTCTATTTTAGGAAAACTGTTTGTTTTTAAAGAAAATCAAATTTTAATCGTGCTTATCAGTAATAAAATCATCAATAGTTCAAAAGCCGAAATTAAAAGCCAAAAATTCCAAAGTCCAAAATTACAAAAAAAACACCAAATAAATAATATATCAAAACCAGAAAAAAAATGGAAATGGTCTAAAATTATTACGTGTGGCCACCGTCGAGTCCTCCGCTACACCAATTCGCTTAAAGCTGGGGATTACCTGAACAGATTAAATAGGAAAGGGTGACTTTCGCAACTCAGTCTGTAATCCCCACAGCTATCAAACATATAGAATAATCATCAGAAGTAAAAAATAAACAGTCTAAGGCCGGAGCCCATTGCAGAATTAGTTCGGGCCTTAGCCCATTCAGATACAAAATCAGATATAAATTAGGACTTTAGCCCAATCAGATACATATGCAGAACAGAATATCAGAATCTTACCCACCAACCTCTACACACCATCTTCGTCTAACCCTACACACCATGTGAGGATAAGATCGACCCACCCATCCCTACACACCATGTTGTACTAAAATGCGACACATAAACAGATACTTGCAGTCGAGCAACCAGATAACAAGCTTAAGAACCTTTCAGACACTTCCTCCATTAAATCATCAACCCACCCCGATGCAATGCAACATACAATGAAAGACATGCTAGTATGCAATAATCAATCACACAATCAGTACCGTATTATCAGGCCTTGTACAGATATCATACAATAGATTACACATTTCGGGGTGCAGATAATGCTTACCGACCCTACAGTAGGTAACAGTCGACTTGGGCGACCTGTGCAACCTTACAGAATTCTTTCAGGAAAATGGGCTCACACGCCCATGTGGCTTGCCCGTATAGGCCCACACGACCCAAATAGGCCTTGGCCGTGTGGATCACACGTCCACACGGCCTGGCCCAAAAAACCCATACGCTCGTGTGGCCCACACGGCTTACTTGATCAAGCTCGTGTCTCGCACACGGCCTCTTAGCCCATCACACGGCCTTGTTGTGCACCTATGTCACACGCGTACGGCCTAACCCGTTGAGCACACGACCGTGTACTGCCAGACAGCCTCCCACATGAGCGACCACATGCTTGTGTGGCATCGACAGTTTTTTTCGGCTTTCGCCAATTCTCGTTTTCTGTGTAATTGAGTACACACCTAGTTCTAGTTCGCTGATATTGCAATCCCAACACTTCCAAAACCTATAATTAACCAATAATTCATCGATTTAGCCATTTAAAATGATTCTTAAATGAAAACAAAAAGAGACGGCCAACTCCTAAACCAACAAAAATCGTTACCTTCACTTAAACAAAGGGAGTTTCGCACAGTTAGCGCGTCGACTTCAGGCCCTCAGCCCCTTGAATACCTCCTAACACCAAACGAAACCCTTAATATAACGATACATTAACCCCCAAAAAAATAAAAAAATTACAGAAGAACAATACTTCCCTTACCGATGAATAGCAAAACCAAAAATCGTAGCAACAAAGAGGAAATAGAAAAAGATGGCGGCAAGAAGTCGAAACTGATGGAAACAAAAATATGGAAAGTCGAAAAATTTGTAGTAAGAAGTAGAGAAAAACGTCAGAGGGAGAAGAAGATTTTTGAGAAAACTCCAAGACTAATTGAGTATCCCCTAATTCTCTCCACTATCCCACTACCCAACAACCTCTCAGAATTTCAATTCTAATCGAACTCCTCTAGATGTCACACTCCTAGAACAAAAAGAATTACTCTCCCGCTTGCACGGGGATTCGAACACAAGACCTTCAGTAATCAGTCACACCACTTAACCACCAAAACAACAGGCCCATTCTGATATGAAATTACAAATAGTTTAATATAAGCCTGCTGCTTAGAATTTAAGGCTTAATTTAGGAAAAAGCCAAAATTTGCCAAATGCAAGGCTTGAACTTGGGACCTCCCACACACACCCAGAATACTTAACCACTGAAGCAAATACATAGTTGTGTCAGAAACTCATAGAAATAAATTTATCAAACTTGGGGCGTTACAACTTTACCCCCCTAAAAGAAAATTTTGGCCTCGAAAGTTACCTGATCAGAATAGGTGAGGATACTGCTGACACATCACATCTTTAGGCTCGCACGTAGCCTCTTCAGTGCTATGATTTCGCCACAGCACCTTTACTAAGGGAATAGATTTCCTTCATAGTATTTTAATGTCACGGTCTAGAATCTCAACCGGCTCCTCCTCAAATGCTAGGTCTGGCCTAACCTTAATTTCCTCCACAGGAACTATGTGTATGGGATCAGAGCGGTAGCGCCTCAACATAGAGACGTGGAACACATCGTGAATGCGATCCAACTCCGAAGGTAGCTCCAACTAATATGCGACCGGCCCCACTCGCTTCAGAATCTAGTATGACCCAATAAACCGAGAGCTCAGCTTGCCTTTGCGACCGAACCTCAGAACCTTTTTTCATGGCAAGACCTTGAGAAAAATTAAGTCCCCCGCAGAATATTCTATCTCTCGACGTTTCAGATCCGTATAAGATTTTTGCCTATCAGAAGCTGCTTTAGTCGATCTCGAATCAAACGAACCTTGTCCTCAGTCTTAGAAACCATCTCTGGACCCAGAATGCGTCACTCACCCAATTCAGTCCAGCATAAGGAAGTACGGCACTTACGACCATACAGTGCCTTGTAAGGTGCCATCTATATACTAGACTGGTAGCTATTATTGTAAGCGAACTCTGCTAATGGCAAATACTCCTCCCAACTGCCTCGGAAGTCAATCACACCTCCTCAACATGTCCTCCAGTATCTAAATCACCTTCTCCGACTGACCATCTGTCTGAGGATGGAAAGCAGTATGAAGTCTAACCTTGAACCCAGAGCTTCATAAAGCTTCTTCCAGAATCGAGACGTGAAACATGGATCCCTATCAGAGATGATCGACACAGGTACCTCATGAAGTCTCACTATTTCTAATATGCAGAGCTTAGCCAATTTCTGCAGAAAGAAGTCCGTCCTGACCGGAATGAATTGAACAGACTTGGTTAATCGTGTAACGCCCCCGTACCCGAGACCATCGCCGGAGTCAAGCAAGAAGTGTTACTAAACTTACTTCATCAATTAAACAATTTAAACAACTTATTACCAACCATGCATGACAACTAAGCATATGCACATCACCAATATCAAACATAACATAAATAGCTAGATTTATAAGTCAGAATCATTAGCTCACTAAAGACCAATATATTTGGCCAAATAATAATAACACATGTTATAAAATTAGGTCTCTAGACATGCCACTCACTTGATAAATCTAGCATATGTGTTTATACTGTCAAGGTGTTGGCTTGATAGTGTGATGCTGCCTCCGACGGTCTCCAACCCTGAGCTAACCTGACAACACTAAAAGAAATGGAAAGGAGGGGGGTAAGCTTTATGCTTAGTAAGCTCACATGAAATAATAATAAGCAATTTACTAACATGCTTCCCACAATAAAACTAACTCATTTGTACATTTACACATGTTCTGGTTAAGCTGTTTTCTTGAGTAATAGTCACTAAGTCATTTATATTTAGAGTTACAGAACTCCAAATTAAGATCCGTAAATTTTCAAAAAAAAACTAGACTCATATATCTTTCCACCATAAAATTTTCATAATTTTTAGTCCAGCCAATAAGTACAGTTTATTATTCAAAATCTCCCATGTTTTGCTGTTTAACAGCTTCGACCTTTCTTCACTAAAATTTATTTATCTCATAGTACAAAATTCGGATGATGTTCTCGTTTGTTTTTATTAAAAGTAGACTCATCCAAGATTTTAGGAATATAAATTATACCCCAAAATTGTTTTTCTATAATTTTTAACAATTTTTCCAAGTCAGAACAGGGGATCTCGAATTCATTCAGACACTTTCTCACAAGAATTCAAATATCACATAATATGGAATTCTTTTGCTTCCCCTGTTTCTTTTATGTGAAAATAGACTCAATAAACTTTAATTACATATTTTATTTGAAATTTAATTCAACTTACACAATTTTTGGTAAATTTTCAAATTCATGCACTATTGCTGTCCAACACTATTTTACTACTAAAGTTCACTTTTGCACAATTTCACTTAATCCCTTCCATTTTACCGAGGTTCGCTCAAATATCGAGCATATTGCTCATAAATTCAAATAAAAATATACTTGCACTTGTTCATCACATAATCACTTTCACATTTATTTTCACTTAATTGATTTCCCGTTGAACTCATCGGAATAATAACAGATACACAATTGCCTGCACATTTTCTCATTTCCACACTTGTAGCCGAAGCTATCTGGTACGCATAGCAGCTTGGACTTAGTACTACACATGCGACCAATTATCCGGTACACGTAGTAGCCTGCACTTAGTACTACACACGTGACCTAACCATTTGATACACGTAGTAGCCTGCACTTAGTACTACACACGTGATCGAAGTTATCAGGTAGCATAGTAGCCTGCACTTAGTACTACACATGCGACCAATTATCTGGTACACGTAGTAGCCTGCACTTAGTACTACACACGTGACCTCACAATAGCTCATTGGTATCGTTTCTATTCCAAAGGTTCAACTGAGAAATTCCTCACTTTTCAACATTTTACTAAATTGTCCGTAATCAATTTAAATTCATAATTTACATCAAATAATCATTTGATAGGCAGCCACATTTCATATGATATCAAAATATATTAACATAAAAAGAATCGATAGATTATTTATATACAAACTTACTCGAAGTGTCGATCTCACTATCCATAGTACCAATTGTCCATTCATAGTATAATAAGACACAACTCAAATAGAAAATCAGCTTTTAAGAATTTACATAACATAAATCACATATTTCATATATCACTTGTCATGTATCATCATTTTCTTACACTTCATGTAACATTCTTTCATGTCATATTTCTACATCATAAACACTATTCCATCAACTTTTCCAATATATTAAATCATACAATATATGCAATAATAGTAAGACATATAATTCAAACATAACATTGCATTATTATTATCATACGAACTTACCTCGATACAAAATATTAGCAATCGGGCCTATTCCTTGTAAACTTTGTTTTTTCCCTCGATCATGACTTGAATCTCGTTTCTCTTGATCTATAATACCAAATTAATTTATTTAATACATACATTCATCAAAACAGCCTTTAATACGAACTTTTTCAAAATTACCATTTTACCCCTAAACTTTTGCATAATTACACTTTTGTCCCTAGGCTCGGGAATTAAACTTCATCCCTTATTCTTATGTTTTATGACATGCTGATAATTTTTCCCTTCTATGACGACATCAAATTCTCACTCTAACATGCACTTATGACAATTAGGTATTTTTACCGATTAAGCCCTTTTACTCGTTTTCACTTAAAACCGAGTAGCACAAGTTGTCTAACATAATTTAAAACCTCATATTCTATCATAAAACACCAAAATACACAAATTTCACCTATGGGTATTTTTCCAAATACGAACCCTAGGTTGAATTATTGCTAGCATAAGCTTAATCAAGTTACCGGGATTCCAAAAACGTAAAGAACTTGAAAAACGGGGCTAGAACGGACTTACTATCGAGCTTAGAAAGCTTGAAAACCCTAGAAATGGCTTCCCCCATGCTAATTTCGGCCTCCATATGGAGAATATGACCATTTTGTGTTATTTTTCCCATTTTATTTCATTTAATATACAAATGACCAAAATGCCCTTACTACTAAACTTTCAAAAAAATTCCATCCATGTCCAATTTTTGTCCACAAACTTCAAAATGGTCTAATTACCATTTGAGGACCTTTGATTTAAAAACACATAACAATTAAACACTTCTAACATGTAAAACTCAACTTTTGCCCTTTTTACAATTTAGTCCTTTTGACCAAATTGAGTGCCCAAACGTCGAAATTTTTGAACGAAATTTTCACAAAATCATTTCGTGAAATCGTAGACCATAAAAATATAATAAAAATAAAATTTTCCTCGTCGAATTTGTGGTCCTAAAACCACTGTTCCGACTAAGCCCAAAATCAGGATGTTACAAATCGATCCACGATGACCCATACAGAATCCTTCTCAGTGGGTGTTAGAGGCAACCCACTAACGAAGTCCATTGTTACTCGCTCTCATTTCCACATCGGTATATTAACCAGCTGTAGCAAACCCGAAGATAACTAATGCTCAGCCTTAACCTGCTGACAAGTCAAACAGCAAGCCACGAAGTCGGTAACCTCTCACTTCAACCCTAGCCACCAATATAGGTCTTGTAAATCTCGGTACATTTTATTTCCACTTGGATGCATAGCATAGGGGCTACTATGCGCCTCCTTCAGAATCGACTGTCTAAAGTCCACATCACTCGGTATACAAATTTGACCGCAGAAACACAATACCCCATCCTTATTAATCCTAAAATCCGAAGTAATACCACCCTCAACCTGACGGAACCGCAACTCAAGAGACTTATCTCTCATCTGTTTATTTCTGATCTGATCAATCCATGTCGATTTTACTTGAAGTTCTGCCAACTGACTCACATCATCGAAAAGACTCAGTCGAGTAAACATTGCTATCAGATCGGTCATAGCCTTACGGCTTAACGCATCGACCACAACATTGGCCTTACCAAGATGGTACTTGATAGTGCAGTCGTTATTCTTAAGCAGTTCAACCCATCTATGCTGCCTAAGGTTTAACTCATTCTCAGTGAGTAGATACTTGAGGCTTTTGTGGTTACTGTAGATGTTACACTTCTCATCGTACAGGTAATGCCTCTAGATCTTCAGATCAAAGACAACCGCCGCCAATTCCAAATCGTGCGTCAGGTAATTAACCTCATGAGTCTTGAGCTGTCGAGACGCATAAGCAACTACTTTCCCATCTTGTATCAGAACACAACCCAGACCTACATGCGACGCATCGCTGTAAACTACGAAGTCTTTATCGGGTTCAAGCTGTATCAGAACAGGAGCCTAAGTTAAAACCGTCTTGAGCTTATCAAAGCTCCCCTGCTGTGTATTAGTCCAAAAAAAAGGAATTCCCTTATGCAGTAGCTTAGTCATCGGAGCTACGATCAAAAAGAACCCTTCTACGAAATGTCGATAATATCCTGCCAGCCTCAAAAAGCTGCGGATCTCAGACACGCCTGTTTCCAACCCAACACAGCCTCAATCTTACGAGGATCAACTCGTATCCCCTCAGCAGAAATTGCATGTCCCAGAAATGTCACTTCTCGAAGCCAGAACTCACACTTGCTGAACTTCGCATACAACTATTTCCCACGAAGAATCTGTAGAACCACTCTAAGATGCTCATCGTGCTGATCCTCTGTTTTAGAATACACCAAAATGTCATCGATGAACACCACTACAAACTGATCCAGGTAGGGTTGAAATACTCAATTTATTAAATCCATGAATACCGCTAGCGAATTAGTCAAACCAAAGGGCATAACTAGGAACTTGTAATGTCCATATCGAGTCTGAAATGCCGTTTTATGCACGTCAGCCTCATTTACCCTTAGCTGATGATACCCAGAACGTAAGTTAATCTTGGAGAACATAGAAGCCCCTCTAAATTGGTCGAATAAATCATCAACCCTCGGGAGAGGGTACTTATTCTTAATTGTTAGCTTGTTCAGCTGCTGATAGTCGATACACATCCGTATTGTCCCATCTTTCATATTTACAAATAGAATAGGTGCTTCCCACAGAGACATGTTGGTACAAATGAACCCATGGTCTAACAGTTCCTGAATCTGAGCCTTAAGTTCCTTCAGCTCTTTCGGTGCAATTCGGTAAGGGGCGATAGACACCAGAGCTGTGCTAGGAAACAACTCAATCCCAAATTCCACCTCACGGTTCGGAGGTAACCTAGGTAACTCCTCAAGAAACATATCTGGAAAATCCCTCACTGTTCTGATGTCTTTAACCTAAAAGTCCCCAGAATCAGAAATATTGACGTAGGCCAAGAATGCCTCACACCCTTTTCGAACCAACTTTTCTGCTACCAAAGCTGAGATCACATTAGTCAGATAGTCATAATGTTCCCCAATCACAACTACCTCAATATTCTCATTGGTTCTCAACACAACCCTTTTTATCACACAATCTAGACTTACTCGGTGCTTTACCAACCAATCTATCCCCAATATCAAATCGAACTCCCTAAATGAAAGTTCCATCAGATCAGCCCGAAATACTGTCTCTTGAACCTCTAACGGAACGTCTCTATAAAATTTACTAACTCGAATGGATTGCCCAAAGGACTCACAACAGTCATCTCATTAGAATTTCAGACACAGTGCTAGCTGCATAGGAGTATGTAGAGCTTATGTCTATCTGTGCAAGATAAGGTACATTAAAAATTAAGAATGTACCTGCGATGACATCCGGAGTATTTCGGTCCTCACGGCGACGTGCAGCATAAACCAGAGTAGGCTGCCTCACCTTAGTCGGTCTAGCACCTCTGCCCAGTGCTCTCTGTCCTCGGCCCATGCCGTTACCACCCCTAGCTTGACCTCGGCCCCTAGGTGGCTACTGAACTACCCTCAGTGACTATGCAGTCCCAGTAACGAGAGCTTACATCTGATCAGTTCTTAACGACAATCTCAAACACAGTACTCAGTTGACCCATATCTCAAGCATGCCCCAGTAGTCCTCTAACACTCACCCGGAGGACGTCTACCACAGTGCCCACACAACGCCACCCCAATAGGTACAACAGGAGGCCCAACTCTCACTGGCCCATCAGACCTGGCATTTTTCTTAGGCCTCATCGCAGAACTCGAGGGCTCCAATTCCTTTTTATTCTTTCTTTTCTCACAATTTTTGCGCTCAGTGCATTTAACCTCCTCGGCGATCTTCACCTTCTCAACTAGAATAGAGACATCACGCTCCCTCTGTGGAGCTATCTGAACTCGCAAACTGTCCTTGAAACCATCCTCAAACCGGACACAGCGTTTATACTCAGTCACCACTATGCCTCGCGTATAACGGCTCAACTTCAAGAACTCAGCCTCATACTCGGCCACTGAACGGTCTCTCTGGGTGAGATTAAGGAACTCACACCTCCTGGCATCAATGTAGCTGACCTCGACATACTTACCCTAGAGCGTAGTCTTAAAATAATCCCAGGTCAATCGGTCGGGCTGAGTGTCCTCCTTAACCGTGAGCCACTACTGGTATGCCTCATCACGTAACAGAGAAACAACCCCCTTAAGCTTCTGTTCAGCAATAAAATCTAGGTCATCCATAATTCTCTCCGTGTCCTCCATCTAGTACCCAGCTACATTAGGGGCAACACCAGTGACACCCCTGAATAACTCAGCCCCCTTGGACCAGAGTTGTTCCGTAACCGACCCTCGGCCTCCAGATCTAGTGTTGGACCCAGCGACCCTCTCCAAAATCTGTAACATGGCTTGGGACAGTGTGTCATCCCCAGCTGTACGATCATGAAGCCCAGACCCAATCTCTGTCGCAGGTGATACCGATGTCTCACTAGTATCCAGATTTAGAATAGTATCAAATGCCAAGAACTCAGCTCGAGCCCCTCTACGGCCCTTACCACGGCATCTAATACCCAGTCCACGAGTACCACATGTGCTCATCGTAAATTTCACAATTTATCTGTATTAACAGTTTTATGCACTGTTTACAGTTCCAATATTTATTAACAGATATTTTATGCAGTACAGTATTAGAATATTCAGAGTCGGTTATCGCGAGTAGTAGTCTCACTACAATTTCCAGTCTACACTACCTAGAGTGTTTTCAGTGTAATATACTACTTAAAGTAGTTTCAGAATATTCTAATCTTATTTTTAGACAATTTTAAACAGAGGTTTAGAAAACTTACAGGATTGGCGCGAGAGACTCAGTGTACCATACTTATTTCAAAAACAATTCAAATTATTTACAAATCATTTCCTTAAAACCAATCTTTAAAACCCAAATTCACAGCCGAATTTTGCAACCTTGCTCTGATACCACTAATTGTAACACCCCAAACTTGGCCTGGACGTTATGACTGAATCTGACGATGTCACATGAGAGTGTTTTTTTTAAAACGGGTTTGACGAGTAAAATTTGTTCTAGTTGCTTAATATTTGTTTTGCCATAGAGTAAAAACACATGGTCTTTATTGTGAAACGTCTCTTTTACGCTGAAGCTTTAGAAAACCTTCTATTTTAGGAAAATTGTTTGTTTTTAGAGAAAACCAAATTTTAATCATGTTTATCAGTAATAAAATCATCAACAGTTCAAAAGCCGAAATTAAAAGTCAAAAAGTCGAAAGTCTAAAATTGTAACGCCTCTAACCCGAATCCGTCACCGGAATAGAGTTACAGAGCATTACCGGATTTACCGATTAATTTATCAGATATTTTATTAATCCGATATCTTTTCTTTTCCACGTTCAAGTCTCATATTCGAGTCATCCGGATCTTTATAAAGAAATTTGATCGTTGTTTTCATTTATTTCAGGTTGTAATACATTCAACTAATGCTCTAACAAAATTACCATTTTACCCCTAAACTTTTAATTAATGACGATTTCATCCTTAGGTTAAAATAAAATAAAATTCTTGCAATTTAATCCTTATTTCCAGTCGTTATTCTCAAACAAATTGATAACAACCCATGAATTCTATAAAATATCAGAATTTTCCATAATTTCAACACTTTTCAATTTAATCCTTAAAACATGTTTTTCCCTGATCTTGAGCTAAATTAATAATTTCATTCAATTTTGTAATTTTAAATAATAAAATAATCCATTTCATGCAAATTGGTCATTTCTAACATTTTTTTACAAAATTGCCCATAAAATTTTACTTTTATTCAATTTAATCCATGAGCCTAAAACATGCAAATTAGCCATGCTAGCTGAATATTCATACATATTTTCCTCCTCCTCCTCTCCATTCCACATCCTTAATTTATATAACATGCAACAAGTAACATTATCAATAATTTCACTATTTACTTATATGTATATTCAAAACTGTCCATTTGCGTCATAGTCACTAAATTATTTATATCTTAAGCTACAGAACTCAAAATTAAGATCCGATAATTTTCACTGAAACTAGACTTACATATCTTATTACCATAAAATTTTCAAAATTTTTGGTGTATACAATAAGTACAGTTTATTCTTTAAAGTTACTCCTGTTCTGCTGTCTGACAGTTCTGACTCTTCTTCACTAAGAATTAATTATCTCATTGTACGAGATTCAGATGATGTTCCCGCTTATTTATATTGAAAATAGACACTTTAAGGATTTTAAACATATAAATTTAATCCATTAATTATTTTTATACAATTTTTTATGATTTTCCAAAGTCAGAACAGGGGAACCAAAAATCATTCTGACATTGTCTCACAAAACTTATTATATCTTATGATTTACAATTTCATTGCTTACACCGTTTCTTCTATAAGAAACTAGACTCAATAAGATTTAATTTTATATTTTATTCATCCTCTAATTAGATTTCTAAAATTTTTGGTGATTTTTCAAAATTAGACTATTCCTGCTGTCCAAAACTGTTTTAGTGCAAAATGTTGATTTTTATTTTGCCCCAAATTTCACAGTTCATACAATTTAGTCCTTACTTAATTAACCCCTCAATTAAGCTAATTTTCTCAATTAATACTTTCCTAGACATTATAAGTTATTTCATAACTATTGAAATTCAGAATTTCCACATAAAACTCTAACTTCAAACTCTTTTACAATTTAGGTCCCAAACATTCACTTTCTATTCAATTCTTTCAATAAAATCAGCATATAAACAATTTAAAGCTCTAATTCCATGCCAAATCATCATATACTTCCAGCACATATTCATAGAAACTTTCAATTTCTTTCATAGAATCAAGAACTAATGAATTCAACAAGTGGACCTAGTTGTAAAAGTCACAAAAACACAAAAATTTCAAGAAATAATCAAGAATTGAACTTACTTGCAGTAAAAATATGAAAAACCAGCTTAAGAGAACTCTTCCATGGTGTTTTTGCTGATGAGAATGCAGAAAAATAAAGAGAAATCTGGATAATTCCACTTTAGTCCTAGCTTTATTAAGTAAATTTTGCAATTTTCCAATTTTGCCCTTAATTCCCCTTATTTTCTTGCTGATTTCATGCCCTTGCCGTCCAGCCCAAATAGACCTTGGGTCTATTTGCCTTTTAAACCCTCTTTCTTTTATCATTTAAGCTATTTAATCATTTCCCACAATTTTTCATTTGATACAATTGAGTCCTTTTTGTTCAATTAGCTATCAGTACTTTAAAATTTCTTGACGAAACTTTAATACTAACTTATTAACACTCCATAAATATTTATAAAAATATTTATGGCTCGATTTAAAATTTTTGAGGTCTCGATACCTCGTTTTCGATTCTAATTATTTTAATATATATATTTTTTAATACACTATTCACTATTTCAAAATTTTTCCTAACTTCACATTTAACTTATACTCACTAAATTAATAATATTTCCTACTCATTTTTCAGATTTAGTGATCTCGAATCACTGTTCCGACACCACTGAAAATTAGGCTGTTACAAAAATTACAACAAAAACCCTAAATAAATAATATATCAAAAACAAAAAAAAACAATGAAAATAGTCTAAAATTATTACGTGTGGCCACCGTTGAGTCCTCCGCTACACTGATTCGCCTAGAGCTAGGGATTACCTGAACAAATTAAACAGAAAAGGGTGAGTTTCTCAACTCAGTGTGTAATCCCCACAGATATCAAACATACAGAATAATCATCAGAAGTCAGAAATAAACAGTCTGAGGCCAGAGCCTATTACAGAATTAGTTCGAGCCTTAGGCCACTCAGATGCAGAATCAGATATAAATTAGGGTTTTAGCCCAATCAGATACAGATGCAGAACATAATATCATAATCCTACCCACCAACCTCTACACACCATCTTCGTCCAACCTTACACACTATGTAGGGATAAGATCGAGCCACCCATCCTTACACACTATGCTGTACCAAAACACGGCACATAAACAGATACTTGCAGCTGAGTTGCCAGATAACAGGCTTAAGAGCCTTTTAGACACTTCTTCCATTAAATCATCAACCCACCCCGATGCAATGCAACATACAATGAATGGAATGCTAGTATGCAATAATCAATCACACAATTAGTGTCGTATTATCTGGCTTAGTACAGATATCATACAATCGATCATACATTTAGGGGTCCAGGTAATGCTTACCGACCCTACAGTAGGTCACAGTCGACTTGGGCGACCCGTGCAACCTTACAGAATTCTTTCAGAAAAATAGGCTTACACACCCCTGTGGCTTGCCCGTATGGGCCCACACGGCCCAAATTGGCCTTGGCCATGTGGATCACACGGCCTGGCCTAAAAATCCCACACGCCCGTGTGGCCCACACGGCTCACTTAATTGGGCCCGTGTCTGGCACACGGCCTCTTAGCCCATCACACGGTCATGTCATGCGCCTGTGTCACGTGCGTATGGCCTAGTCTGTTGACCACACGGCTGTGTACTACCACACGGCCTCCCACACGGGCTACCACACGCCTGTGTGGCGTCTACAATTTCATTTTTCGGCTTTCGTCGATTCTCATTTTATGTGTAATTGAGTACACACCTAGTTCTACTTTGCTGATATTGCAATCTCAACACCTCCGAAACCTATAATTAACCAATAATTCATCAATTTAGCCATTTAAAACGATTCTTAAACGAAAACACAGAGAGACGGCCAACTCCTAAACCAACGAAAATTGTTACCTTCACTTGAACAAAGGAGTTTCGCACACTTAGCTCGTCGATTCCAGACCATTGGCCTCTTGAATATCTTCTAACACCAGACGAAACCCTTAGCATAACGATACATCAACCCCCCCCAAAAAAATAAAAATTACAGAAGAACAATGCTTCTCTTATCGACGAATAGCAAAATTGAAAATCATAGTAGCAAAGAGGAAATAGAAAAAGATGGCGGCAAGAAGAAGAAACTAATGGAAACAAAAATATGGAAAGCCGAAAAATTGGTAGTGAAAAGCAGAGAAAAACGTCAGAGGGAGAAGAAGATTTTTGAGAAAACTCCAAGACTGATTGAGTATCCCCTAATTCTCTCCAGTATCCCATTACCCAACAACCTCTCAGAATTTCAATTCTAATCGAACTCCCCTAGACGTCACACGCCCAGAGCAAAAAGAATTACTCTCTCGCTCACATGGGTATTCAAACACAAGACCTTCAGTAATCAGTCACACCACTTAACTACTAGACTAGCAGACCCATTCTAATATGAAATTACAAATAGTTTAATATAAGCTTGCTGCCTAGAAGTTAAGGCTTAATTTAGGAAAAAGCCAAAATTTTTCAAATGCAAGGCTTGAACTTGGGACCTCACACACACACTCAGAACACTTAACCACTAAAGCAAATACACAATAGAAACTCATAGAAACAAATTTATCAAATTTGGGGCATTACATTTACCTTGAGCAATACTCTTCCTCATATAAATACAAAGTTAAACTTTAGATTTTAGTACCCAAAGTTTCTTGGCACTATTGAGAATGCAAGATTATTGGCTAATGTTAATCTTAAAATCTAAACAACATAATGTTATTGAGAAATATTACATTATCTAGGAATGTAAGATTCCTTGAATCAAATGCCCCTAATAGTATAAAGCATTTTGTGATTATTGTGTTGATGGTAATCTCAATTCCTTAAAAAAATATTATTTATAATATATATTTTAATAAATTTATTAAAAATATTAGAATAAAATTAATAATGAAAATTTTTATAAAAATATTTAATTAAAATTTAATTATTTTGTTCTTAGTATTCAATTCAAATTAAGGTTTGATTGAATCTCATATTCAAATTTTTCGAGTTTAATTCCTTTTCAATTTGATTTTTTCAAATTTAATTTTTTTATCAAATCATATTTAAATGAATTCAACGTGTTGAAATTGGATCAGTCATGCCACCAATTCCTGATGTAATTAATTTGATTGATCAAGTTTCAATTAAATAAATTATTAAAAATAATAAATAAAAATATTAAAAATTATAAAACTCGATTCAATCATCGGTTTAATCAATTTTTTTATCCTAATTCAATTGGTTTATATTGGTTCACAAATTAACAAGTTCTCTCCCTTATTTCAAACGAATGTATTGACTAATACCCAACTCGATCGATTTGATCTGCTTCTACTCAGATTCAACAACTATGGAATTCAAGTATAAAGTTTTTGGAATGGTTAAAGTACCGAGGAGGTCTCTATATTATAAGGATTGGATAAAATTAGTCCCTCTATTATTAAATGGATTTATTTAGCCCCTATGCTATTAAAAAAGAATCAAATAAATCCAAATTGCAATAGAGTTAACATTTACAATATAAAAAGTATCTTGAAAAATATTATTTTCAATTGCAGTTCAATTCCAAATAAAAGATTTCATTTATAGAATCATAAAAACTTTAAAAATATTAATTTTATTAAACGGTAAATGGTATTTTTTAGGAAGTAATGTTAACTCTATTCCAATTTTGTCTTATTTCATTCTTTTGAATAATATAAGGATTAAATTGATCCATTTAATATTTTAGGGACTAATTTGATCAGGCCCCTATAATAGAGTGACCTCTCAGGAAATTCACCTTTTTAGAATTGGGTTTTAGAATTTGGATTCATTTGGCACTCCAGCGAAGAGTCGAAGACCAGGTCGTGGTATAAAGTCTTTTCATTATTGTATACACAGCAAGTAAAATAAATAATAATAATAAAAGGAAAAAAGAGAAAAGGAAAAGGAGTGCAACAAATAGTCGTCAAAATCGATGATCCGACTCGTTTGGCGAAAAATCGCCACGCGAGCGAAATGTGCAATCCCAATCTCTCCTTGTCTATCTGTCTGTGTAACCATCTTTGCTGGCCTTTTTTCCCAACTTTTTTGGCTTTAAACTTTTTGGAGAGAGATTCTAATCTCCCCTGCTCTGCTCGGACATCGATCTTTTGGCCATTTTACCCTTTCCCCTGCTACTCTGGACACTTTCTCTCTTCCTCTTTCATTTCCCTTTTTTTTCCAGGTATTTTTTTAAAAAGAACTCTTTTATCTTTCTCCAAAAAGAATGATAATAATGTGAAAAATTGTTATTGACTTCAGAGTTGCCGAGGGACAAATGTTATAGCAGTAAAAGACATAGGTAGATAGATAGATAAATTATTATAGATAGAGATCAGGTTCTGGTTTCAAGAAATGTACAGAGCTCCATTCCCGGCTCAGCTCTCTGTTTTCGACCGCCGTGTCATCGACAACAATGCCACTGACGTTCGAGTCTATCAAGTTTGGAAAGGAAGCAATGTAATTTACTACTTTCCCAATTTTTTTTTTTACTTTTAATATGTTTTCTTGCAGTTAAACAATTTAATAATCTTTCTCCCTAGAAATTTTTCCTTGGAGGTAGAGTGATATTCGGTCCCGATGTAAGGTCAATCTTCCTTACGATATCTCTGATTGTGATCCCGGTCTTATTATTTTGCGCTTTCGTTTCTCGAAGAATCATTTACGCATTTGACAAACATCTTGGCAAACTCATTATATTTATTCTAATTCTCCTAACCGTATATGTAAGTTCTCCTCTTCCATAAAGCCAATCAAATCTCTATTCGCTTTCCGGGTTTGTTTTGTAATTAACATTGTTTTGGGTGTGAAACTAGTTCAGGATCTTATTCTCCTGCTCCTCACTTCCGGGAGAGATCCTGGCATTATTCCACGAAACTCCCATCCTCCAGAACTGGAGGAAGATGGTTCCACTATGTCTACGGATTGGCTAGGGAGTCAGAGCAGTGCTGGTGTTCCTAATTTACCACCTACCAAAGATGTTGTGGTTAATGGGGTGATTGTCAAGGTTAAATACTGCCAAACTTGCATGCTATACCGTCCACCACGTTGCTCACATTGCTCTATATGCAATAATTGTGTGGAGCGTTTCGATCACCATTGCCCCTGGGTAGGGCAGTGTATTGGGAAGGTATGTTATGCTTCTGTTTTAATTTTTCAGTTCATGAAAAACGTGGGTTAATTTAATCATTGTTGAACCAAATGAGAAATGATGCTTTGTGATTGAATATGATGCTTATAGAACTTTACAGTTCAACTTTATAAGAATCAATTTAAGAGGAAGGATTTAAGATATGTTTCTCTATTTATTTATTTATTTTGTATAAGAGAAAGGGTAGAGTCTTTCAAATGGAGTCTACAGATTGAATTATTGAATGTCTACAAGACTATTGTCATTGTGAAGTGAGATCTTGGTCCTTTAAATTGAAAACATTGCCCTATGGCTTGCCTAGACTATAAAAGTGTCCTGCTTCTCTGATTCATCTTACTTTTTTACCTGTAATTATGACATCGATGTGATTATTAGGTGATTTCTCATGTGCTTTGTTGGATTTCATTGTGGGAACTTTTTAATCCTCAAGGGTTGACATGTAAAATTGTTTCTTGACAGAGAAATTATAGATTCTTCTTCATGTTCGTGTCTTCGACAACCATACTATGCCTATACGTTTTTGTCTTTAGCTGGGTAACCATTAAGAAATAATGGCTGAATACGATTGTAATCTCTGGAGTGCATTCTTGAAGTCCCCTGTTTCAGGGATTCTTATACTATATACATTTATGACTGCCTGGTTTGTTGGAGGCCTCACCGTGTTTCACCTCTATTTGATTTGTACCAACCAGGTTGTGATCCCTTCTTTTCCTTCATTTCTTCCATTATTGTCTGTCCTCTTTCTCTGTCTTTGCTTATTTTATGTTTTTGCAGACAACATATGAGAATTTTCGGTATCGTTATGATTCGAAAAGGAATCCTTATAACCGTGGTTGTGTTCACAACGTTTCTGAGGTATTCTTGTCCAAAATTCCAAAGTCTAAAAGTAACTTCAGGGAAATGGTCAAGGTGGACTCATCTTCTCTCTTTGGTAGCACAATGTCATTGGCACGACCCATGAGCCCAAATATAGGAAAAAAAAGCTTTGACATTGAGACAGGAAAGCGGCAAGCTGTTGTTGCCGAGGATTTTGAAGATATACACAGCCAGATTGATAGCGTTGGTGGATTGGAAAGATGTGGAACACAACCAAGGCACATAATCCAGTGTGAAAATTCCAATTGGGAGATCTCACCCGATATAAGTGTGATGTCTGCTGAGTTTGCAATGGAACAAGGTTTCAAGGATAGGGAGAAAGTTTGTAAAAAAGGCCACTAAAGCTGGTTTCACCTAAATTATAGTGAGAAAAGCATATTAACAAACTTAGAAGTACTTGAAATTTGCCAACCCAATTGGTTGAAATTGGCAACTGAACTATGTCACTAAGATAGTAATCATTAGGATGTTGGTTTTTAGGCTTTTATTTGTCTTTGCAAGGAAGGAAGGTTCTGGTCTTGGTTAAGGTATGCAGGGTTCTTGTGATAAATCTTATTGCTTTGATAGTTGCTTGGGGTAAGTTTTGTGCTATAATGTGTTGGTTCGTGAGGAAATGAGTGGGTGTTTGTAATTGATTTGATATGTATGTGAAGGACAAATTAAATATCAATGGTAGAAAGGTTTCATATACTGTAGAAATACCTTGGGTCCTTTTCCTACTTTTCGTCGATATTTTAGGGCATAAACTTGCTTAAAACTCTTATGGTGTTGATGCCAGTATTTGCTTCCTGAGTTTCCTGAAACCGAGTTTTATCGAAGGCAAGTTTAAGTCGTCTCCTATGGAGTTGATGGTTTTGATGTCTTTGAGCTTGTGGTAGGAATTTGAATTTGGTTAGGCTTTTTAACTTGTCACTAGAATACATAAGAACGGTTCATCTTTATAGAGCAGAAAGTCGTATAATCGAGGGGTCTTGAAAATATGGTCAAAATAAGGCAGAAGCTTGTAGCTTCCTTAGGAGATGAGATCTCCATGTAGTCCATAAGATCCCCAAAGATGAGTTTTCCCCTGAGTAGTATGATGTGAAAAGTGGGATAGAGTCCTTTGTCCTTATCCCTTTTATATATATATATATAGTGCTTTTGGTGGGGCTCAAGCAACGATGTCTTATCATGTGAATGGTGCTATAAGTTATAGATGATATTTATGAATAATTACTTACATGAATATGTTTTTGTTTGTGAATACGAGTTTTGCTATGTTTTGGATTTGGTCATTCGAATAAATATAGTTGTATGTAATTTATCTAACATGTTTCACACCCCATTAAAAAACTAGTACAATGGTAGTTGATCATGCCAAGGCATATCAATGCCTAGCAAAGAATTAGCACAAAATATAAGATTTAAAAGCATTTTTTATTGCAAGTGTGACATGTCACTTGTAATATTTACAAGTGTTACAATGAAACACTCTGAGTATTCTAAGGATCAAACTTGAAAGAGATCGGACTATAACATGAATGAAAATGATCAATCATGCAATTAAGAAGTCTAACTAACTAATGGCTAAGTGCTATATTACGACAATTTGTGGTCCAAGGTTAATTAAGTTAAACCATACCTAAGAGGACTAAATTGAATAATATTCAAAAGTACAAAAAATAATAATTCAATGAGATAAAGTGGTTGATTGATGTCCATGTTGCTAGTTAATTCTTGGATTAGGGATCTAAATTGTTCAAACTCCTAATTGGTCCAATTTTACCTCTTAGCCATCATTTTACCTAATTAGATGATTCAGTTTGGTTTACTTTCGATCTTACTAAACTAAATCGGGACGATCAAATTGGTTCACAATAGGATCTTCTTTCGGTCTCACCTATCTAAATGTTCACCTAGGGTTGTCAATCCTAGGTTTTTAAGTCATTTGATTTAGTTCAACTTTTGCAATTTGGTCCTTGACCCTATAATTAATCATGCAACATTTCAATCAACCAACCACTCTAAAACTTAGTTTCTACTCATCATCAAAATACAAAGTTCAGCCAATTTCATGCTTAAATAGCTCATCAATTAACCACAAGAGAGGTAAGGGCTTAGAAATGCTTAGTGACTCCTAAAGGAGTCTTTGATGAAAATGATGATAGCAAGAATGTTGACAAATCCATAGCCCAAGTTAATATTTTTGCACTTTTGATAACTAACAATATGAGAATCTATTGAATGCTTTAAAGGAAAACCCAAAATAACAATGAATATATTTGTATCTTTATGAAAGAAAACTAAAAGAGTAATAAAAATAAAGAAGAAAACATAAGCAGATAACTATTAAGCTAAGAAAGGAAAAACCTAAAAAGCTAAAAATGGTGAAGGAATAAAAGATGTTGACAAAAAGATGATAAAAGATCCCCTTTTTAGTTGTGGCATAAAGATGCCTTAACTGCATTAGATTCTCTAACCTTAACATTGACAAAAATACCCTTAAAGAAGATATGACTCGAACTGAGTTTAGACACAAAATTACCTCTACAATTTTTTGCATCCGTTAGACTTCAGTGTTGCGACACCCAAGCTTTGGTGTTGCGATATTCGTGGCAGTGACATTATCTTGGCTTGGGGGTTTTTGGTGTTGCAACACAGCCTTGTTGGTGCCATGACTTCGATGGCAGTGGCACTGGGCCCTTCACTTTAACAATTGGCTTGGAGTTGTGACCTCTTGGGCTTGTATTTGAGAGTCGATAGCTTGATTTCGTGACACCACACATTTAGTGTCACGACTTCAACATGTTACTCCAAGTTGAGGTTTTGTTGAAGTTTGCTTCCTTGAGGTGATGGGGGGTTAGTGTCGCGACACACATGCACCTATGTTGCGATCCACATAATAGTTGAGGTCCTTTTTGATATTTGAACTTAGTCATCTCCTTACACAAGCTCAAATTAATCATTAGACTCCCAATGACATTTTTGTCAATTTGGGTCTCAAAAGAAATAAAATGTAAGAAAAACTATCATTAACACTTAAATCTAAGAATTGATAAAAAGTATTAAAAGGACTCGTAAACTACTTGAGAACAAGTTTGTTAAGTACTCTAAAGAGCCTAATTTAAAATATTAAATTACGACATATTAGTAGTACATGCTAGCATTATACTTAACCTCTTATTGGAACATTTTAAAATGTTAAGAATGTTTCAATGGTTATTAATAATATGTTATAATTACCACAAAAGTTATAAGTGATGAATTATGTCTCTTATTTATTAAAATTATTAGTATTTGGTTATTAATAATGAGTTATGACTATTCAACTTGATACATAACTATAAGGATAATTATGTAAGATGTGAACATACATGAATTTTACATATATATATAAGACTTAAATTTCACTTGAAAAATCACATAAAAACTTTGAAACAAAGCTCATTTTGATTTTTTTCCATATTCTAATATTCATATATTGCTTTTAGAAAGAAAACTATAGAAATTCTTTATAGAAATTGATATTCTTATTATAAATTATTGAGTACTCAATAGACTATTTTTGTTAGTGCAAAACAAAAATAGTTATTTTGCTTCATTATATACTTGATGTTTATTTACTTGTATCTCTTTTTCATACTAAAATGTATGGTGGAAGTGAATAAAACCTTAAATATAGTGACTTTATATACATCCACTTAAAATTTGAAACTTTTCTACAAAGGTTTAATTTTCTACTATGGTTTAATTTTATAAATAAGCATGTGGTAAGTGTTGAATATTGGCAATATCCCACATTAGGAAAAGATAGAAATGGAGGGGGTTTGGTTTGTTATATATAGAACCCCTCCCCCTTTGGTTGTATTATCCCAAAATCTTCTCCTTTGTAATATTTCTAGAAGAAATATTGATTTGGTAGTGTCCGAGGACGTAAGCTAAATTGGCCGAACCTCGTTAAATCTCTGGTATTTTATTTCTTATTTGTTTGCTTATATTTAATAGCTTTATGTTGGTTATATTTATTTAGTTATTATTGCTATAAATATCTAAGTGAGTTCTGTCTAGTTGTTGGGTTTTAAGCGGGACCATTGTGACCCCTCTAATTTAACTGGGAATTTTCTTAGTATAATTGTTGGCATGATAATTATCTAAATATTTCTGATAATATTGTTATTAATATTATCGTCGCTTCCGCAACAATTGGTATCCGAGCCAAGGTTTTGTAGTATGCTCTGTGTTTGCAGCTTAGTCTGATCTTACACATCAGAAACATTTCCTAAAGCTTGTGGGTATTCTGCATTTGGTGGCTATTAAGTAGAAGCTATGGCAAAAATGACAGAAGAAAAACCATCCATATCAACAACTTCCACTTCGTACATTTTGCCGAGGATTTGAACTGCAAATACGAGATTTGTAGTGGAAATTTTTGATGGAACAGGTCATTTCGGCATGTGGCAAAGTGAGCTTCTAGATGCCCTCTTTCAACAGGGTCTAGATATTGCCATTGAGGAAGAAAAACCAGAAGGGGTTGATGATAAAGAATGGAAGACCATCAACCGATTGGCATGTGGTACAATTCGATCATGTCTTTCCAGAGAGCAGAAGTATACATTCAGTAAAGAGACTTCTGCAAGTAAATTGTGGAAAGCATTGGAGGAGAAATTTCTGAAGAAGAACAGTCAAAATAAGTTACATATGAAGAAAAGACTGTTTCGTTTCAGTTATGTTCCTGGTACCACGATGAACGAGCACATTACCAATTTTAATCAGCTGGTGGCTGATTTGTTGAATTTGGATGTGACTTTTGAAGACGAAGACTTGGCGTTAATGTTGTTGGGATCGCTTCCTGAGGAGTTTGAGTACCTTGAAACTACTCTACTTCATGGAAAATCGGAAGTAACTTTCAATGAAGTAACTGCTGCATTGTATAGCTATGAACTACGCCGAAAGGATAAGTTGAAAGGTTCAGGTGAAGCAGCAGTGGAAGCATTGGTAACAAGAGGTCGTCAGCAAAGTCAGTCTAAGGGGAAGAGAAGAAAGTCCAAAGGTCGAGCTGTTGCCAAAGATGAATGTTCTTTTTGCAAAGAAAAAGGACATTGGAAGAAAGATTGTCCAAAATTGAAGAAAAAAGGGAAGACTCCGCAAGATGCAAATGTTGCAGAATGCAATAGTGAAGCAGAGTCAGACTTTTCTCTTAGTATGACATCTTCAACATTATATGCAGATGAGTGGATCATGGATTCTGGTTGTTCCTATCATATGTGTCCCATTCGGGAATGGTTCTTTGAATTTCAAAAACTAGATGAAGGGGTTGTTTACATGGGTAATGATAACACATGTAAAATAGCCGGGATAGGTTCAATTAAACTGAGGAGTCATGATGGATCTACTAGAATTTTGCGGGATGTACGATATGTCCCAAAGTTGAAGAAGAATCTCATCTCTTTGGGGTCGTTAGAATCTAAAGGCCTAGTTGTGACAATACGAGATGGAGTTCTTAAAGCAACTTCAGGAGCATTGGTGATGTTGAAAGGCATAAGAAAGAACAATCTGTATTACTACCAAGGTAGTACAGTGGTCGGGACAACAGCAGCAGCAATTACGAGTACCAAGAAGGACGCTGAGGCAACACAGCTGTGGCATATGCGTTTGGGCCATGCTGGTGAAAAATCCTTGCAAACTCTAGCCAAGCAAGGATTATTGAAAGGTACAAAGACTTGCAAACTTGAATTTTGCGAGCATTGTGTTCTGGGAAAACAACGAAGGGTGAAATTTGGCACTGGGATTCACAATACTAAAGGTATTCTGGATTATGTGCATTCTGATGTATGGGGACCGTCCAAGACTCCATCACTTGGAGGAAGACGTTATTTTGTCACCTTTATTGATGATTTTTCCAGACGAGTTTGGGTGTTTCCTATGAAGAACAAAGATGAGGTGCTTGAAGTTTTCCTTAAGTGGAAAACTAAAGTTGAAAATCAGACAGGAAGGAAGATTAAGGTTCTCCGATCAGACAACGGTGGAGAATATAAAAGCGATCCTTTCCTGAAGATATGCCAAGATTGTGGCATAGTAAGGCACTTCACCGTAGGTGGAACACCGCAACAGAATGGGGTGGCAGAGCGTATGAATCGAACGCTTGTGGAGAAAGTTCGATGTATGTTATCTAATGCTGGATTAGATAGAAAGTTTTGGACTGAGGCTGTGACGTACGCTCAACATCTCATCAATCATTTGCCATCATCTGCTATAAATGGCAAGACTCCTTTGGAGAAATGGTATGGAAAACCTGCTACTGATTATGACACCTTGCGCATTTTTGGTTCTATTGCATATTATCATGTGAAAGAATCAAAGTTAGATCCAAGAGCAAAGAAGGCTCTATTCATGGGCTTCAATGCTGGTGTTAAGGGATATCGTTTGTGGTGTCTAGAGGCAAAGAAGACGATAATCAGTAGGGATGTTACCTTTCATGAATCTGCCATGTTGAATAAGGTAAATCCAGAAGGAGTGAGTAGTACTTCGCAGCAGGTGGAGTGTACTCCGCAGCAGGTGGAGTTTGAGCAGAGTGTGGTAATTCCAGCAAAAGGTACCACTAGTGATTCTTCATTGGCAGATGCAGAGTCAGATGAGGAAGAGGTTTCTACCCAAGAACCTCAACAGCAATCAGAGCCAATTGCAGTCAGAAGGCAGAGACGAGAAATTCAGAAACCTGCTCGTTTCACTGACACGGTAGCTTATGCACTTCCAGTTGTTGATAATATTCCATCCACTTACACCGAAGCCATTCAGAGTTTAGAGAATAATAGATGGTTAGGTGCAATGGAAGAGGAAATGCAATCTCTAGAGAAAAACAAGATGTGGAAGCTGGCACAACTACCAAAAGGGAAGAAGGCGATTGGTTGCAAAATTGAAGACACTATTGAAGTTTGTGTTATGAGAAGATGTTCGAAGATGTGGAATATCGCCAAGGTGGAGATTTGTTGAATATTGGCAATATCCCACATTAGGAAAAGATAGAAATGGAGGGGTTTGGTTTGTTATATATAGAACCCCTCCCCCTTTGGTTGTATTATCCCAAAATCTTCTCCTTTGTAATATTTCTAGAAGAAATATTGATTTGGTAGTGTCCGAGGACGTAAGCTAAATTGGCCGAACCTCGTTAAATCTCTGGTATTTTATTTCTTATTTGTTTGCTTATATTTAATAGCTTTATGTTGGTTATATTTATTTAGTTATTATTGCTATAAATATCTAAGTGAGTTCTGTCTAGTTGTTGGGTTTTAAGCGGGACCATTGTGACCCCTCCAATTTAACTGGGAATTTTCTTAGTATAATTGTTGGCATAATAATTATCTAAATATTTCTGATAATATTGTTATTAATATTATCGTCGCTTCCGCAACAGTAAGTTTTTGTAACAGGATATAAATGTAAAAGTATAATCAATATCATTCACTTTATCCATTCACTTAAAAATCATTCATGAGATTTTTTAATGGTTAAATATTGATAATATTGACATCTCAATCTAATTTATGAAAAGAGATAATGATACGAATGACTTAATGTTTTTCTCTATTACATGTATAAACAGCATAATCAAGCAGTTTTGTCATCAAAAAATGAATCTTTTGCTTCCATCTTCTTGGTTAGTTTCATATTTTCTTCCTTTAAACTCATGTTTTCCTTCACAAGTTTAGCATTGACATCATATACATGCTTCCGTTTTTCCAACATAGTCTTGTAAGTTTGAAGAAACTCATCACTTGACTCTCTTTCAGAATCATCATCAGTGTCAGAGTGACTGCCGCTAGACGTGTGAACATCTGGATTGGAAATATTGTAGCAAATATATATGATTAAACAATGGTGTCTGCAATTATACGAGTTAAATTGTAATATAGTAAAGTGTTACAAAAAAAAACACTCCGGAAAGTATTCTGAGGATACCCAATGGAGGTTGAATTAAACTAAAATTTGTTTTCTACACTAACGGGGCTAAACAGTAATAACCTAAAATTATTGTACGAAAAACCAAATTAAAATCAATTAATCGAAATAACATGAATTAATAAAATTAAAAAAAAGCAAATTAACAGTCGGAATTAATCCAATTAATCAAGCAGAAGATTAACTCACTTCAATGCTCCTAATTAACTTCAGAACTTGGGTTTTATCGAGTTAGCTATTAATTAATCAGTTATTACCTTTTGGCATCTAAATAATTAATTAATCGATCAATACTCACTTATCTTTCGACCTCACTTTCTTGATCGGGATAAATTATGATTTACTCGGTAAACTTATCTTTCGATCTCGTTTATCCTAAATTACTTCATAGGGTTGTCAATCTTAGGGTTTAATCAGACATAATTTAACCTAACTAACTCAGACTCAAATCCTAATTCTTTCATTATTTATTCTCACATCTAATCATTAATCTCCCTAAAGAAATTAGCCACTCATGGATCTAGATGCAATTTTCCCTAATTTCATATTCAACATGCAAAGAAAAAAATTAAACGAAAAAAGGGAATAGAGAAATTGATCCGTTTCGATATTGATTTTTGTCCGAAAGCCGAATTTCCTTTGACAGTTGCAAAGACAATCTCAATTGCAATTGAAAATCGAGAAGAAAATAATATAAACTACATAAATAAAATCTTGGATTGACATCGAATCCAAGTTAAACAAAGGAAGAAATGTTGGTTTATAACATAAAAGGATTAAATTGAAATAAAGTAAAAACTAGAATAAAATCCCAAAACTAAACTAAGTGGCTCATTCGGCCAAGCCTCCCAAAGTAAGGCTAAACACATCTATTTATAACCAAAATAGTCTGACCTAACTAGGTTAATTAACAACCCTAAAACTAATTAATATTCATTATGTGGATAAAAAAAACCTGACTTAATAATTCCTGTTCGTCGTCCAGTGTCGCGACACCATAGGATCGGTGTCACGACACTGCCTTTCAAGGGTGAATTCTTTGGCTTTGAACTTTGGTGTTGTGAAACCAGATGTTGATGTCGCAACGCAGTCGTCGTCCTTCGTATTCTCAACTTGAAAATAGTGTCCTACACACTTAATTGGCTTGTTAGTTCATCCCTAGGCCTGTATTGACTCGTTAGGTCATCATATGGCTAAAATTTGCATAAGCAATCTATCACCCTATCAAAGTAGCGGTTAAAGAAGCATAAGAAATATCCTAATAAAGTCCAAGATATTGTCCAAATAGCTTATATAATTCTTCAATGCAGTTTGATCTAATCCCTTTAAAATGAGGATTCGATTGTTTGATCTGGTTTTATCCAATCTTCAAGATATATTCCTTCATATGAGTCAATTTTTAAAGATGGGTCAACACACATCCAAGACATCAACAAAGATCATAGCTCAAAGATTTAACACAGTTATCGATATATCATCATTTTATATTATTATACTACATACAAAATTAATTACAGTTATCCAATATAAAAATATATTAATGTATTTTGTTTTTTTATAAATGTGTATGATTGAATTAAAATTAAAGTTTCATGTATACATTTGAACCACAATAAAAATTTCATGTGTATAATTGCACCAAATTAAAGTTTATGTATCAAATTGTAAATTGAATCAAAATTCATGTATAATTTTGAGATTTATCCTTTTTATTTTGTTTTCTGGTATCACATGTCAATTTTTTTTGTGAAATTAAAATAATTATTTATTGATATGACTTGTGTCACCACAACATATACAAAATTTTTTCGTAAAATACAAAATAATTAATTATTTGTTAAAACATGTGGCATAATGATACCATATTATGTGTTAAATTATGATTGAAAAAGTATATTGGGTCACATATATTTAACACAATTAAAAATAGGTACCATTTAGGGTAAATTAGCAATATATATCATTTTTAGAAAATGATTAGGGTTTTAGGCCAAATTTTTTTATATTTAGGGAAGTAGACTGATTTTGGAGAGAGAAACACTTTTCCTTAATGGTAAAAAAGTCCAATGGCAAAAATTTTTCTAACTGCTAGTTTATTTGCTACAGAAACCCAAGTCATTTTCTTCCATTTGCATTTCAATCTCATTCTCCTAGTTCTCTCAATTCATCTATTCTCTCAAATTTTTAATTCTCAAATTTTCATTCAATTTCACTCAAAATCTTATTGTAACAGATCGTTTTTAGTCAAATCGGAACAGTGGTTTTGGGACTACAAATATAAAGTAGAAATTATTTTTTTATTATTTTAAGTTCTACAACATGAATATATGATTGTGTGAAATTTTCGTTTAGAAATTTTATCGTTTGAATGCTCAATTCGGTAAAAAGGACTAAATCACGTAAAGTGCAAAAGTGATATTCTAATAGCTAAAAGTTTCTAATAGCTATAGAACTTTAAAGTTAAGGTCCTTAAGTAATAAATAGACCATTAGTATGATAGTGGATGATAGTGGCATGGCATTTGGTGTAATTAATAAATGTTTTAAAGATTAATTTTGTAATTTGACAAATAAAGGTTAATTAAATAAAATAAAACCAAATTAAGTCTTCATATCATCTTTTTCAACTGAAATTGGAAGGAAAGAAAAGCCATAGCTAGGTTTTACATTCGACCAAGCTACCTAGTTCAACTGTAAGTCTGTTTTTGTCCCGTTTTTAATGATTTCTATGTTTTTGAGATCGTTGCAGTTAGGGAATTCTTTCAGACTGAATTCCGGAAGAAATAAATAAGTCAAAGATTTCTCGATCAAAAGCATAAAGAGTTTTTAGAATTGAAACAGGGCCATATAACTGTGACTGAGTACGAAAGAGAGTTCGTAAGATTGAGTAAGTATGCTCGGGAGTATGTTTCTACTGAAGAAATCATGTGTAAATGGTTCGTTGATGGGTTGAACAAAGATATTAAACTTCTAGTTGGAATTCTAGAATTGAAAGAATTTGTTGTCCTGGTTGATAAAGCTTGCAAAGCCGAGGAATTTAGCAAAGAAAAGAGAAAAGCAGATTCAGAAGCTAGAGACTCGAGAAAAAGATCGATGAGTAAGCCATATCAATCTTCATCAAAGAAGTTCAGAGATTCATTCATTCCTCTAAATGTTTCAATTGGGCATTCAAGTAGAGATCGTGGAATACAATACTAAAGTCCTAAAGCTCAAGCTACGTCAGTATCAAGTGTTGGTAGTTTGCAAAATTATGGACCTGGATGTCAGCAATACGGAAGACGACATCCTGGTGAATGTAGAATGAATAACCGAGCTTGTTTCAAATGTGGTTCACAAGATCATTTCAAACGTGATTGCCCAGAGTTAGTTGAAAAAGATAAGATTCAAAATGCAAGACTGACTAACAATTTAATAGAGAAAAGCCACCGAGAAATGCAGGAAATGTGACCAGTAGTAGAGGCACGATAAAATATTTAGCTATGGGATCCGAGGTCAGAGCACCTGCTAGAGCTTATGCTATTCGCGCTCGTGAAGACGCGTCATCATCAGATGTTATTACCGGTACATTCTCTCTTTACGACACTAATATGATTGCATTGATTGATCCTGGATCAGCTCATTCGTATATCTGTATGAATTTAGTGTTTAGTAAGAATTTACCTATTGAGTCTACTGAGTTTGTGATTAAAGTATCGAACCCTTTAGGCAAGTATGTGCTAGTTGATAAAGTTTGCAAGAATTGTCTTTTAATGACTCGGGGTTACTGTTTTCTGGTTGATTTGATGCTACTACATTTTGATGAATTTGATGTAATTCTGGGTATGTATTGGTTGACGCTACATGATGCTATTGTAAATTGTAGACGAAAGATAATTGAATTGAAATGTCAGAATAGTGAAATCCTTCGAATTGAATCTGATGAGTCGAGTGGGTTTCCAGTTGTAATTTCGTCGATGTCATCTCAGAGATACGTGAGAAAAGGTTGTGAAGCTTATCTTACTTATGTTTTAGATACAAAAGTGTCTGAATTTAAGATTGAATCAATGCCAGTTGTCTGTGAATATCCGAATGTATTTCCAGAAGAATTACCGGGGTTACCACCGATAAGAGAGGTTGAATTTACTATTGAGTTAGTATCTGGAACTTCTCTGATATCAATAGCTCTGTACAGAATGGCTCCGACAGAATTGAAATAGCTGAAATCTCAGTTGCAAGAACTAACAGATAGAATTTTTGCATGACCTAGTTTTTCACCCTAAGGTACGCCAATATTGTTTGTAAAGAAGAAAGACGGGTCCATGAGAATGTATATTGACTATCGACAGCTCAACAAGGTTACAATAAAGAACAAGTATTGTCGAGAATAGATGATTTATTGGATCAATTGAAAGGTGTAATAGTATTTTCGAAGATTGATCTACGGTCTGGTTATTATTAGTTGCGAGTGAAAGATGCAAATGTGCCAAATACGTTCAGAACAAGGTACAGACATTATAAATTTTTTGTTATGCCTTTTGGATTAACAAATATTCCTGTAGTCTTTATGGATTTGATGAACCAGATTTTTTATACTGTATTTAGACAGATTCATTGTTGTGTTCATTAGCGACATTCTAATCTATTCACGAGATGAGTCTGAGCATGCCTAACATTTGAGAATTGTGTTACAAACCTTGAGAGATAAACAACTGTTTGCTAAATTCAGTAAATGTAAATTTTAGCTTCGAGAAGTCAGATTTCTAGGACACATTATTTCAGCAAAAGGTATACAAGTTGATCTGAGCAAAATTTCTGCAATTGTTGATTGGAAACCACCGAGAAATGCATTTGAAGTTATAAGTTTTCTGGGACTAGTTGGCTACTATCGATGTTTTGTTAAAAGGTTTTCAATGATTGCTACTCCTATGACCAGATTGCTACAAAAAGATATGAAATTTGAATGGTCCGAAAAATGTCAACAGAGTTTCGAACAATTGAAAGCATTGTTAACTGAAACACTAATGTTAGTTCAACCTGAACCGGGTAAAGAATTTGTAATTTACAGTGACGCGTCTTTGAATGGTTTGGGTTACGTTTTGGTGCAAGAAGGAAAAGTGATAGCTTATGTCTCCAGACAGTTGAAATTGCATGAAAAGAATTATCCGACACATGATTTAGAATTGGCTGCTATTGTGATCGCATTGAAAATCTGGCGACATCATTTGTACGGTGAAAAATGTCACATCTTTACTGATCACAAAAGTTTAAAGTATATAATGACTCAGAAGGATTTGAATTTGCGGCAACGAAGATGGCTCGAGTTCTTGAAAGACTTGAGTTAGTGATTGATTACTATCCGGAAAAAGTGAATGTAGTTGCAGATGCACTGAGTAGAAAATATCTGTTTACTTTGAGAGCGATGAATACACAGATATTTTTTTCTGATAGTGGTTCGATTCTAGCAAAGTTAAAAGCTAAACCGGTTTTTCTACAGCAAATTTGTGAAGCTCAAAAGTGTAATACTGAATTACAAGCTAAAAGAATGCAATGTGAGTCGACTAGTAATTCTGACTAACAAATCAGATCAGATGATTGCTTAATGTTCCAAGGTAGAATCTATGTACCAAAGAATTTTAAGCTCATACAGAAAATTTTGAATGAAGCACATAATGGTTGTTTATCTGTTCACACGGGGGTACCAAAATGTATGATGACTTGAAACAATTGTACTGGTGGTCGGGCATGAAACATGACATTTCTGAGTTTGTATCAAAGTGTTTGATTTGTTAACAAGTCAAAGCTGAACATCAAGTGCCTTTGGGATTACTACAGCCTATGATGATACCAGAGTGGAAGTGGGATAGAGTTACGATGGATTTCATATTGGGATTTCATAGTGGTATTTAACATAGCCTAATTATACTCTTAAACAACCTTGGCATAACTCATTGCATGTTAACCTCATCTTATCGAGTTAGTACTTGCTAAATTATCCTTTTCGTATTAAGGATTAACATAGCACATTTTACATTTTACACTTAGGCCATGTTATAACCATATACCATTATATGCTATGTCCACTCTCAAATTATTAGGTCCCATTTCAATCATCCATCTATGATAAACCTCATCAACATATCTCATGAAACATTTAAACATAAACATGCATCATTAGTAGGTTTACAACCTACATCAATATGAGCTATATCTCATGGCCATATACAAAAGAATAAGTATACCATTTAAGCCCTTACATTGGCTAGCCAAATGAAACATATAACAAAATAACCAAAAATCTTATACATGCCATTAAACAAAAAAAAAAGTATCTATATACCAAAGCGGGACAAGTCGATAGAGTGTTGATTCTCCAACCGTCTTCCAATATTCATGAGTCCACGAGCTCTGTAAGACAGGGAAAAGAGAAGGGGGTAAGCATTTATATGCTTAGTAAGTCCGAATAACTGGAAAGTAAACTTACCGGTTAATTAGCATACAACCATATTTAGGCAATAATTCCAACAAGCATGAAATAGTTTCCCTATCACATGCACTCAATCATCAAGTTAGTCTCATAACAATACATCATGTCATTAGTCTTAAATGAGCTTATCAATTCAATATTTCCATTTCTATTTCTTATGTTAATCCCGTTGAATTTATGGGAAATCTCAATGGATAACCCAATTACCGTCAAGTCATACAAGTGATTATCTTAAGTACGCACTTCCGCGAATCTTACATCTTACGGTGGGATTACCAGTCCAGGCTAAATCACCCGTAATATCAACTTATAAAGCATTGTCGGGATTACCAGTCCAGGTTAAATCCCTTTCTATGACAATTGCTGTCATAAGTTCGGATCTGAATTGCCATTCCAGGCTAAATTCAGTCCTCAATCGGATTACCCGTCTGGGCTAAATCCTTAATGCACCCATATTCTTCAGGAGGCTCGACCACTCAAGGAACACCCATCAAGGCTAGATCCTTTCTATTTGGAGATTATCAGATTACTCGTCCGGGCTAAATCCTTTTCTGCAATACATGCAGGATCTCATGTCATGTAAGCCATAATTTATCCATTGGATTTCCCTTTCTATTTCAACCGGGACATTTGCCATCTTTCATTTACACTAGTACATTTCATGTATTGTCATGCAATGAATATGTAAATTTTTATACATTCAAGAACATGCATATTTAAGTATATTAAAATTTTACTTCGGGTTATACTAACTTACTTGGCAGTTGTTTTGGATTCGTGTCTCAGTTATTCCGAAACCTTTCGTTTTCCACGGTCGACCTCTGGAATTGGTTCCTCGGGGTTATCAAGCTTAAAATGTTGGAAAACTCTAGCTATGGAGACCCTTAGAATTTAGGTAGCATGGAGAAGAAAATAAGCTAATTTTAGCTTGATTTTTCCCTTTTTATTTAGTTTATTACCAAATGACCAAAATGCCATTCCTTACTAAACTTCCAAAATTTTCCATGCATGCCTATTTTTGTCCAAAAACTTAAAAATTGGGAAAATTACTCTTTAAGGACCTCTAATTAATATCCCAAAGCAATTTCATACAAATTGATTCTAGAACCCAAGTTTTGCAATTTACTCGAATTGGTCCCTAATTTCCAATTGGACGCCTTGCACATAGAATTTCTTCATAAAACTTTAACACATGCTTATTTTCATATCCTAGACCTCATAATGATCATAAAATAATTATTTTAACATCAAATTTTTGGTCCTGAAACCACTATTTTGACTAAGCCCTAATTCAGGATGTTACATTTCTCCCCCCTTAGGGACTTTCGTCCTCGAAAGTCTTACAAGTAAACAGGTTCAGATATTGAATTCTCATGGTTTCTTCGAGCTCCTGTTCGGATATTGAATTATCATGGTTTCTTCGGGCTTCCATGTAGCCTCTTCCACTCCGTGTCGGTACCATAAAACTTTCACTAAGGCTATATTCTTATTCCTCAACTGTTTGACTTCTCGAGCAAAAATCTTGACCGATTCTTCACCATAAGTCATGTCCGGTCTAATTTTAACCTCCGTCGGTGAAATCACATGGAGGGGTTTGATTGATACCGCCGTAACATGGATACATGTAATACATCATGAATCCATTCCAATTCAGGTGGCAATGCTAAACGGTAAGCTAGTGGTCCAACTCTTTCGGTAATCTCATATGGTCCGATAAACCTTGGGCACAGTTTTCCTTTTCGACCAAATCTCAAGACCTTTTTCCATGGAGATACTTTCAAAAGTACTTTATCTCCAACTTGAAACTCGATCTCTTTTCTTTTCAAATCAGTATATGACTTCTGCCTATCCGATGTCGCTTTCAAGCATCCTGTATCACTTTAACCTTTTCTTCAGTTTCCCTAACTAAATTAACTCCGTGAATTTGGATTTCCTTAAGCTCTGTCCAATATAGTAGAGTCCAGTACTTCTGGCCATACAATGCCTCGTAAGGTGCCATCTTTAAACTCGTCTAGAAACTATTGTTGTAGGCAAATTCTACCAATGGTAAATATTTTTCCCAACTGCCTTGAAATTCAAGGACGCAACACTGTAACATGTCCTCAAGAATCTGAATCGTCTGTTCAGACTGACCATCAGTTTGCAGGTGAAAAGTCCTGCTAAAACTCAACTTTGTACCTAAGGCTTCTTGCAGCTTCTTCCAAAATCTCGAAGTGAATCTCGGGTCCCTATCTGAAATAATAAATAACAGTACCCCGTGTAATCTCACAATCTCAGATACATACAAGTCGGCTAATTTGTCAAGTGAGTAGTCAGTTCGTACTGGAATAAAGTGAGCCGACTTCGTTAGCCTATCAACCACAACCCAAACAACATCTTTCTTTTTTGGGGTTAACGGTAATCTCGTCACGAAATCCATAGTAATCCTATCCCACTTCCACTCAGGGACCATTACAGGCTGTAACAAACCTGAAGGTACTTGGTGTTCAGCTTTGACTTACTGACATATCAAGCATTTTGATACAAATTCGTAGATGTCTCTCTTCATGCCATTCCACCAGTACATTTTCTTCAAATCGTTGTACATCTTGGTACTTCCTAGATGAATAGAAAAACGACTATCATGTGCCTCTTGCAAAATTTTTTTAATAAACTCGTCGTCTCGCGGTACACAGATCCTATCTCTGAACATCAAGCAACTAACGGGACCAATCCAAAAATCTAATTCGGTGCTTGACTCGTATTGAGCTCTCTTGGCTTGCAAGTCACTGTCATTGATCTGAGCATTGCAAATTTCTTATGGAAATGTCGGTCTGGCTCTTAACTCTCCAAAACTGAACCATCATCCAACAAAGTCAATTGCATGTTCAAAGCTCTCAAAGCAAACAAGGATTTTCTGCTCAGTGCATCTGCGACCACATTCGCCTTTCCCTGGTGGTAATCAATGATCAGCTCATAATATTTAATCAACTCTAACCATCTCTACAGTCTCAGATTCAATTTCTTTTGAGTCATCAAGTACTTCAAACTCTTGTGATCAGTGAATTGACGGCATGTCTCACCATACAAATGGTGTCTCCAAATCTTCAGGGTAAATACAATGGTTGCTAGCTCCAAGTCATGTGTTGGATAACTTTTCTCATATGGCTTTAGTTGGCTTGAAGCATACGCTATTACTTTGCCCTCTTATATAATCATGCAACCCAATCAATTTAAGGACGCGTCACTATAGACCACGAATTCCTTTCCCAGCTCGGGTTGCACTAAAATTGGAGCTTTGGTTAGCAACGTATTCAATTTCTTGAAACTCTGGTGACACTTCTCTGACCATTCAAACTTAACATCTTTTTGCAGCAACCTTGTAAAAGGAGTTGCAATCATCCAAAATCCTTTTACGAAGCGTCGATAGTAATCGGCTAAGCCCAAAAAGCTTCTAACCTCTGTTACGTTCTTCGGTGGCTTCCATTCGACAATGGCAGAAATCTTATTTGGATCAACTCGGATGCCATCACCCGACACAATGTGACGGAGGAACCCAACCCCTTAGAGCCAAAACTCACTTTTGCTAAATTTAGCATACAACTGTTTGTCCCGTAAGATCTGTAAAATCGTTCTCAGATGTTCCACATGCTCAGTCTCATCCTTAGAATAAATCAGAATGTCATCAATAAACACAACACCAAACTTGTCTAAGTATGGATGGAATATCCTATTCATCAAGTCCATAAATACAGCCGGTGGATTTGTTAACCCAAAAGGCATCATAAGAAATTCATAGTGGCCATACCTCGTTCTAAAAGCAGTCTTAGGTACATCTGACTCTTTTACTCACAACTGGTAGTAGCTGGATCTCAGATCTATCTTAGAAAACATAGTAGCTTCCTTCAATTGATCAAACAAGTCGTTGATTCTTGGTAACGGATACCTGTTCTTGATAATTACCTTGTTAAGTTGTCAGTAGTCTATACATAGCCTTATCGAACCATCTTTTTTCTTTACAAATAATACAGGAGCACCCCAAGACGAAAAGCTTGGTCTTGTAAAACCTTTATTCATCAGTTCTTGCAACTGTACTTTTAACTCTTTCAGTTCGGTTGGTGTCATCCTATACAGAGTAATAAAAATGTGAGTTGTCCCAGGCAATAGCTCAATACCAAACTCTACTTCTCTAACGAGAGGTAATCTGGGTAGCTCTTCCAAAAACACATCCGGATACTCGCATACTATCGATACTGATTCTAACTTTAACTCAAATTCTTTAGAATTCAACATGAAAGCAAGGTAGGCTTCATATCCTTTTCTCATATACCTTTGAGCCATCATTGAGGTAATCACAACCAGTGGAGTATCCAACTCACTTGAATCAATCCGGAGAATCTCACCATCTGAGCATTTCAATTCGATATACTTACTACCACAATTTAGAATTACATCATGCACAGCTAACCAATCCATGCCAAGTATTACATCAAACTCATCGAATGACAATAACATAAGGTTAGCAGGAAAACAATGACCTTGGATTGTCAAGGGACAATTCTTACAGACTTTATCAACTAGGACTGACTTGCCTAGAGGGTTTGACACCTTAATCGTAAATTTCGTAAGCTCTACAGACATATCCATGCTAGACACCAATTTCATTCAAATGTACGAATGGGTTGATCCTGGATCAATTAAGGCAACGGAACAAGTATTATAGATAGAAAATATACCCATGATGACATCGGGAGCAGAGGCTGTCTCTCGAGCGCATATTATATAAGTTCTTGTCGGGGCTCGAGCCTCTGATTTTACAGTAGCATCCTTAGCAACAGTTCGACTGTTGCACTTTCGAGATGTCTCGGGGGTCTACCTCGAGAAATAGGAGCATTCGACTGCGGGGCTAACTCAACCTCTTTATTAGCTCGCTCCCGGCAGTCTCTGAGAAAGTGGTCAAGAGACCCATACCTAAAACATGCACCACTCTTCATTCAGTACTCTCCGAAGTGAAATTTGTTGCAGCTTTTACACTTCAACTTTTGATCATCTACACTTCTCACACTAGTTACCATAAGGGAAGAAGACTTTGGGTTATGTCGCTTGGTGCTTCTTGCTCTATTGAATATCCTACTAATAAAGTGGAGCGTTCTTGATGACTTTTCAATTTCTTTGTGGGGAAGAAGTGTGCTCTGCCGCTAGACCTTTTACTCGAAACTCGAGCTTCTCTCTTAGCTTGCTTTCTTTCATTATTTAGCTTTTAGGCCTTCTTGGCCTGATCAGCTAATGTGAAAAATTCTCGTATCTCAAGGATCCCAATCAGCAATTTAATTTTTTCATTCAAGCCTTCCTCGAAGCGCTTACACATTTCCGTCTCGATTGGACCCACTCCGTGGCATATTGACTTAACCTTACGAATTTCCTCTCATATTCTGACACAGTCTTATTTCCTTGCCTGAGTTCTAAGAACTCCTGTCGTTTCGAGTCTAAAAACCTTTGACTTATGTATTTCTTTTTAAACTCAGCTTGGAAGAACTCCCATGTAATGTCTTCCTTCGGTACCACTGAGGATACCGCCTTCCACCAATGGTATGCTGTATCTTTCAGAAGAGATACAACACACTTCAAGCACTCCTCGGGTGTGCATGACAATTCATCCAAAACTCGCACAGTATTCTCGAGCTAGAACTCAGCTCGTTCAACATCATCATCGACCTTAGCCCTAAACTCTTCAGCCCGGTATTTCCTAAGTTTATCCACTAAGGCCTTACCAATTCTCATTGGTTCAACAACCCTTGGTACTTCATCAGGTCGGTTAGCAGGAGGAGGTGGATATGGTATTTCAGGGCAGTTTCTCAAGTATTCCCGAACCACTCATCCATCATATCGAAAAAGACTTCTCTCGCCTCTTCCCGACCTTCAGACATAGGCCTTCTACTACTACTAGAAACAACTTGTTGTACGAAAGTTGGAGCATGGCTCTCGGCTCCCCGGACTCATCTTGGGCTTGATTAGAAGACATTTACTATATTCAAATACAATTAAAACGTTAGGAGATGTCACACTATCAAAATTTGTATAATGGCATGTATAGCTAAACTCGTTACATGTTATGTTAGTCTGAGAATTGACTAAACCGTAGCTTTAATACCACTAAGTGTAACTCCCCTTACTCGTACCTGAAACTGGGACAAAGAATAGGGCGTTACTGGATACATATTAAGACATTTTAGAAATATGAGTTATAAAATTTCATTCTAATTTAAAACCAATCAAACAACATCATAGTGTCCCTATTATGGACCTACAAAGTCCAAAACATACATTAAAATTGATCCGAGACTAAACCGAGAACTATAAAAAATTTTTGTAAATTTCCTAGAGTTATGCCTCACACGTCCGTGTAGAGGCAAAGCATACACCCGTGTGCTTGGGGACACGCCCGTGTCCCCCACCTGTGTCGAATTATTTGGATTTATTTTTCATTTCGAACCTACAGGGGTTTTCACATGGCCTACCACCCACCCGTGCCCCTGGCCTGTGTCCCTCATACGGCCTAGACACGCCCGTGTCTTTGCCGGTGTCCAAAAAGCCCAGACATTCTGTTTATGATGTAATCATTCATTTTTAGGCACACGGTCAAGGCACACACCCGTGTGCTAGGCTGTGTCCTCCACACGGTCGAGACACATGGCCGTGTCTTTACTGGTGTGTTTGCTACCATGCAAACTAACCTAAAATTTTAGGTGCAGGGGACACACGACCAGGCAACATGCCCATGGGGACTAACTGTGTGTCACACACGGCCTAGACACATGCCTATGTGGACCTTTTTAGGGCTATTTTCCAAGCCTTTGGTCACCCTCTATCATCCATACACACTTATAGACTTCAATGGTATTTAACATGGCCTAATTATACTCTTAAACAACGTTGGAATAACTCATTGCATGTTAACCTCATCTCTTTGGGTTAGTACATGCTAGATTATCCTTTTCGTATTAGGGATTAACACAGCATATTTTACATTTTACACTTAGGCCATGTTATAACCATATACCATTATATGCTATGTCCACTCTCAAATTATTAGGTCCCATTTCAATCATCCAGATAGGGAAAAGAGAAGGGGGTAAGCATTTATATGCTTAGTAAGTCCAGATAATTGGAAATTAAACTTACCGGTTAATTAGCATACAACCATATTTAGGCAATAATTCCAACAAGCATGAAATAGTTTCCCTATCACAAGCACTCAATCATCAAGTTAGTCTCATAATAATACATCATGTCATTAGTCTTAGACGAGCTCATCAATTCAATATTTCTATTTCTATTTATCATGTTAAACCCATTGAATTTTTGGGAAATCTCGATGGATAACCCAATTACCGTCAAGTCATACAAGTGATCATCTCAAGTACGCACTCCCGCAAACCTTACACCTTATGGTGGGATTACCAGTCCAGGCTAAATCCCCCGTAGTATCGACTTATAGAGCATTTCAGGATTACCAGTCTAGGTTAAATACCTTTTCACAACAATTGCTCTCATAAATTCGGATCTGAATTGCCAGTCCAATCTAAATTTAGTCCTCAATCGGATTACCCGTCTGGGCTAAATCCTTAATGCACCCATATTCTTCAGAAGGCTCGATCACTCAATGAACACCCATCAGGGCTAGATCCTTTCTATTTTGAGATCATCAGATTACCCATCCGGGCTAAATCCTTTTCTGCAACACATGCAGGATCTCATGTCATGTAAGCCATAATTTATCCATTGGATTTCCCTTTCTATTTCAACCGGGACATTTGTCATCTTTCATTTACAATAGTACATTTCATGGATTATCATGCAATGAATATGTAAATTTTCATACATTCAAGAACATACATATTTAAGTATATTAAAAGTTTACTTCAAGTTATACAAACTTACCTGGTAGTCGTTTTGGATTCGTATCTCGGTTATTCTGAAACCTTTTATTTTCCACGGTCGACCTCCAGAATTGGTTTCTCGGGGTTATCAAGCTTGAAATGTTGGAAAGCCCTAGCTATGGAGACCCTTAGAATTTCAGCAGCATGGAGAAGAAAATGAGCTGATTCTAGTTTGATTTTTCCCTTTTTATTTAGTTTATTACCAAATGACCAGAATGCCCTTCCTTACTAAACTTCCAAAATTTTTCATGCATGCCCATTTTTGTCCAAAAACTTAGAAATTGGAAAAATTACTTTTTAAGGACCTCTAATTAATATCCCAAAGAAATTTCATACAAATTGCTACTAAAACCCAAGTTTTGCAATTTATTCAAATTGGTCCCTAATTTCCAATTGGAAACCTTGCACATAAAATTTCTTCATGAAAATTTAACACATGCTTATTTTCATATTGTGGAGACCATAATGATCATAAAATAATTATTTTAATGTAAATTTGTGGTCCCGAAACCACTATCCTGACTAATCCCTAATTCGAGATGTTACAGAATGGTCACCGAGAAATGCGAGAAATATGACCAGTAGCAGAAGCGTGACAAAAGATTCAACTATGGGATCTGAGGTTAGAGCACCTGCTAGAACTTATGCTATTCGCGCTCGTGAAGACTCATCATCACCAGATGTTATTACCGGTACATTCTCTCTTTACGACACTAATGTGATTCTATTGATTGGTCCTGGATCAACTCATTCGTATATCTGTATAAATTTAGTGTTTACTAAGAATTTACCTGTTGATCCTACTAAGTTTGTGATTAAATTATTGAACCCCTTAGGCAAGTATATGCTAGTTGATAAAGTTTGCAAGAACTTTCCTTTAATGACTCGAGGTTACTGTTTTTTGGCTGGTTTGATACTACTATATTTTGATGAATTTGATGTAATTCTGGGTATGAATTGGTTGACGCTACATGATACTGTTGTAAATTGTAGACGAAATATTATTGAATTGAAATGTCAGAATAGTGAAATCCTTTGAATTGAATCTGATGAGTCGAGTGGGTTGCCAGTTGTAATTTCATCGATGTCAGATTAGAGATACGTGAGAAAAGGTTGTGAAGCTTATCTTGCTTATGTTTGAGATACAAAACTGTCTGAATCTGAGATTGAATTAGTGCCGATTGTCTGTGAACATTCAGATGTATTTCCAGAAGAATTACCAGGGTTACCACCGATAAGAAAGGTTCAATTTGCTATTGAGTTAGTACCTGGAACTTCTCCAAAATCAATAGCTCCGCACAGAATGGCTCTGACAAAATTGAAAGAGTTGAAATCTCAGTTGCAAGAATTAACAGATAGAGGTTTTGCACGACCTAGTTTTTTGCCCTGGGCTATGCCAGTATTATTCGTAAAGAAGAAAGATGGGTCAATGAGAATGTGTATTGACTATCGACAGCTTAACAAGGTTACAATAAAAAATTATCCGTTGTTGATAATAGATGATTTATTTGATCAGTTGAAAGGCGCAACAGTTTTTTTGAAGATTGATCTACAGTTTTGGTTATTATCAGTTGCAAGTGAAAGATGTAGATGTGCCAAAAATTGCATTCAGAACGACGTACGAACATTATGAATTTCTTTTTATGCCTTTCGGATTAACTAATGCTCCTGCAGTCTTAATGGATTTGATGAACCGAATTTTTTGACCGTATTTAGATATATTCATTATTGTGTTCATTGACAATATTCTGATCTATTCACGAGATGAGTCTAAGCATGCCGAACATTTGAGAATTGTATTACAAACATTGAGAGATAAGCAACTGTTTGTTAAATTTAGTAAATGTAAATTTTAGCTCCGAGAAGTCAAATTTCTGGGACACATTGTTTCAACAGAAGATATACGAGTTGATCCGAGCAAAGTTTTTGCAATTATTATTTGGAAACCACCAAGAAATGTATCTAAAGTCAGAAGTTTTCTGAGACTAGCTGGCTACTATAGACATTTTGTTAAAGGGTTTTCGATGATTGCTACTCTTATGACCAGATTGCTACAAAAAGTTGTGAAATTTGAATGGTCTGAAAAATGTCAACAGAGTTTCGAACAATTGAAAGCTTTGTTAACTGAGGCATCAGTGTTAGTTCAACTTGAGTCGGGTAAAGAATTTTTAATTTACAATGACGTGCCTTTGAATGGTTTGGGTTACATTTTGATGCAAGAAGGAAAAGTGATAGCTTATGCTTCTAGATAGTTGAAATTGCATGAAAATAATTATTCAACACATGATTTACAATTGGTTGCTATTGTGTTTGGATTGAAAATCTGGTAACATCATTTGTACGGTAAAAAATGTCACATCTTTACCGATCACTAAAGTTTAAACTATATAATGACTTAGAAGGATTTGAATTTGCAACAACGAAGATGACTCGAGTTGTTGAAAGACTATGAGTTAGTGATTAATTACCATCCGGAAAAAGCGAATGTGGTTGCGGATGCACTGAGTAGAAAATCTCTATTTGCTTTGAGAGCGATGAATACACAGATATCTTTGTCTGATGATGGTTCGATTCTAGCAGAGTTAAAAGCTGAACCAATTTTTCTACAGCAAATTTGTGAAGCTCAAAAGTTTAATACTGAATTACAAGCTAAAAAAATGCAATGTGAGTCGACTAGTGATTTTGACTATCAAATCGGATCCGATGATTGCTTAATGTTCCGAGGTAGAATTTGCGTACCAAATAATTCTAAGCTCATACATAAAATTTTGAATGAAGCAAATAATGGTTGTTTATCTGTTCACCCGGGGAGTACCAAAATGTACAATAACTTGAAACAATTGTATTGGTAGTCGGGTATGAAAGGGGACATTTCTGAGTTTGTATCGAACTGTTTGATTTTTCAACAAGTCAAAGCTGAACATCAAGTGCCTTCGGGATTACTACAGCCTAGGTGATTGATAAGTCGTAATTTATACATATCTTTATCCCATACTTAGCACATTTTTGGATGAATTATAATTAGATTTGTGGAATTTGATGCTCCTAATCCTTTAATTTCATGTTTTATACTTAGGTGAGCATAGGAGAGTAAAAAAAGTGAGAAACAGGCCAAAAACGAAGAAAATGGGTCAATGTGGGAAATCAACACGACCTGGAATTCCTCACATGGGTAGACCACACGTCCGTGCCTATTTATCAGACTCTAACACGGCCTAAGCTACCCCACACGGGTGTGTCCCTGTCGAGCCCAAGTTTAGTTCTACTCGGAAAAGGTCATTTTTGAGGGTTTGGAAACATTCTAAAGCCTATATAAACACCCTAGAAGGGCATCTAGAGGACACACAGGAGTAGGAGGCAAGGAATTACCTGAAGAAAGCCGATTGATCCATCTTAGAAGCCGGATTCTCCTTCAAGACTGAAGATCTCCCTTCAATTTCCTTTAAGGGTTTTTGGGTTTTCTTTATGTTTTGTTATCATTATTCTTCTGAGATGTTTTCTTTTACACATATGAACTAAATCCCCTAAATACCTAACGGGGATGAAACCTAAGGTGGATCTTGTTATTATTTTCTGAATTATATGATAAATACTTGATTTTTTTCTTAATTATGTGTTCTTAATTCTTGCTTTAATATTCCATGATATTGATTCAAGTATTGATGTGCTTATTCAGAGGAGCAAAAGTCCCTGTCTAAGAGTAGATCTAGTATAATTAAGTGGAGTTGATTGCACCCCTGGACATAGGGTGACATAAATCTGCCGAATTAGGGTCAAACCTAATAAGGGAATCCATAGATCGAGTTAATGCAACACTAGGGGTTTTAATTAGAAAGAGATTTCAATTAAGCAACCTAGGGTTAGACGTTGTTAGTCTCGAGAGAGATAATAATATAAATTAGAGATTTTTACGGATCGAGTCAAGTGAATAAATCGTCTAATTCAGAGTCAAATAACAAGTGAAGTCTAGGTGGATTCTTCCTTAGGTATCGTCTAAATCAATCAGTTTTTCCAAAAGTATTTCCCCAATTTACTTCCTGTGCGTTCTTAGTTTAGTTAATTAGTTTAGATAAAGAAATTCCCCTTATTTTTAGGCTAGATAATAAAAAGAAGGTTAATACTAGCACTTTTAGTTCTTGTAGGTTCGACATTTCGGTCTGGCTATGAGCTATACTACTGTTTGATAGGTGCGCTTGCCTTTATCGTGATAATAGTTACTTTTCAAGTACAATCAATCATAAATATAAAACTTATCACACACATCAGTGATACCAAAGTGGAAGTGGGATAGTGTTACGATGGATTTCGTATCAAGATTACCTCTGTCTCCAAGGAAGAAAGATGCATCTAGGTTGTCGTATGATCACGAGGTTTCGTGATAGGTTTTAAATATTTATAATTACTCGTTCTTGAACTAACTATTAGCGCGATATAGGTAAGTGTACCTATCGAACAGTAGTACAGTTTTAGCAAGACCGGATTGTCGAACCCAAAGGAACTAAAAGTATTAGTAATAACTGTATTTTTATTATCTAGCCTAAGAATAAAAAGGTTTTTTTTTAATTAACTAATTATCTAAACTAAGAACTCATAGAGAAAAGAATTGGGGAATTGCTTTTGGGAAAAATCGATTAACTTAAGACAATACCTAAGGACAAATCCACCTAGATTTTACTTGTTATTCTGGCTCTGAATCGGACGATGTATTCATTCAACTTGTTCCGTAGAGATCCCTAAGTTATGTTATTATCCCTATTCAAGACTAATAACGTTTAATCCCTAGATTGAATAACTGAGACTTTCTCTAATTAACATTCTAGGGTTGCATTAACTCGATCTATGGATCCCCTTATTAGGTTTCACCCTAATCTGGCAAAATCTTGTCACTCTATTTCTAGGCGCACAATCAACTCCGCTTAATTATGACAAAAGTACTCTTAGACAAGGTCTATTCCTCCTCTGAATAAGAGCATATCTTGAATCAGTGTCCTGGGATATCAAAACAAAATTAAGAACACATAATTAAGAACAAGTTAAATATTTATCATACGATTTAAAAAATAATAACAAGATTCATCTTAGGTTTCATTCCCCTTAGGTATTTAGGGGTTGTAGTTCATAACTAAATAAGAAAACATCTCAGAACAATAAAGAATACAAAACATAAAGAAAACTCAAAACTCCTGAAGGGAAATTGAGGAGAGATCTTCAGTCTTGATGATGAATCCGGCTTCTGAGATGGATCAATCAGCTTCCTTGGAGTAATTCTTTACCCCTTATTCTCTGCCCCTTTTTCTCCTCTTCTAGGGTGTATTTATAGGCTTTGGAATGCCTATGCGCCCTCAAAGTGGCCTTTTTCGAATTAGACTCAACTTGGGCTTGACAGGGACACACCCGTGTGTAATTACTTCAGGCCGTCTTCAAGCCTGCCAAACTGACACGGTCATATGGTTTGCCAGTATGAATCGTGCTTCGATTCTGCCAATTTGACACGGCCGTGTGGGCTGCCCGTGTGAGGAAGTCCAAGCCATGTTGAGTTCGTACTTTGGCCCATTTTCTTTGTTTTGGCCCATTTTTCGTTCCTTTCGCTCTCCTATGCTCTCCTAAGTATTTTACAAAATTTTACAAAATTTTTAAAGATTTTAGATGTTTCCATTGATGAATACATAAGTATTTTGATGTTTAATGATATATTATTGATCGCGTGATTTCGTGATAGGTTTTAAATATTTATAATTAATTGTTCTTGAAGCTAACTATTATCGCAATGTAGGCAAGTGTACCTATCGAACAGTAGTATAGTTTTAGCAAGACCAGATTGTCGAAGCCAAAGGAACTAAAAGTACTAGTAATGACTGTCTTTTTATTATCTAGCCTAAGAATAAAGAGGTTTTGTTTTAACTAACTAATTATCTAATCTAAGAACTCATAAAGAATAAAATTTGGGATTACTTGTAATACCCCTACCCGTATTCATTGTCGGAATAGGGTACGAGGCATTACCGGAGTTTACGAATTAATTTTTTTTATATTCAATATAGCCCTTTTATAAATATCTAACCTTCCCTGTAATATTAAATCGAGACCAATCCACATCAACCAAATCAATTCAACATATTTTCATGATAGATTCATGCATTTATATAAGATAACGTCATCACATATCTATAACCAGGTTTGTTAACCATACTAATGGCTAACTTTACATTCATTTCACGTTAACATTTACTTTGTTAGCTTATACATGCCATTGATTTCCAAAATAAAGTTTCTTTATATACCGAAATCCTGAGGTTGACAGTGTGATGTGTCTCCGACCAAATTCGACCTCCGAGCTCTTAACACTACAAAACAGGGAAAAAGGAAACGGGGTAAGCACTTTGTGCTTAGTAAGCTCATGTAACAAGAATTATACTTACCTAATATTTTCAATACAATACAATAAACATCCATATATCCATTCAATGCATTATTACCCTAATATGCACAAACTCAACATTCAAATTAGTACAATAATTTCCATGTACCAATAATATATACTATGATTGATGAGCTCGTCAATACCATGATTTCCATTTCCTTGTTATTTTTCCATATTTATCCCGTTGAATTTCTTGGAATTTTCGATGGATTTTCAAAGGTACATTTTTAGTGTACAATTCCGGGTCTATTAATTCATATTCATGTGCGCACATTTCCATTTCAGAGAGCACACTCCCGCGAACCTCAACCTTGCAGCGGGATTACCAGTCTAGGCTAAATCCCCTGCAATATAAACTCATAGAGCATTGTCGGGATTGCCAATCCAGGCTACATCCCCTGCAACGACAATTACTCTAATGAGCTTGGATCTGAATGACCAGTCCAGGCTAAATTCAGACCCTAATTTGGATTACCCGTCCGGGCTAAATCCATTTTACACATATTCTTCGAGAGGGCTATATCAAGATAGGATCACCCGTCCCGGCTAGATCCTTTTTACCGTCAATTCCTTTTCAGAGATCCATCGAATTTTCCTTTCATTCAACCGGGATTTCTTCCCATTTTATCAAATATATCAATGTTTCATTAATTTTCATACAATGAACACTCAAATCATATTCACATCAATAACATACAATCTTAAGCATTTCAGAATATAATTCAAGTTACACGAACTTACCTTGATACTTGTTTGTAAACAGTAAAAATCTACTAATCCCGAACTTTTTCCTTTCCTCGATCTAGCTTCGTATTTGAATCTTCTGGATCTAAATAAATAAATTTAATTATCAATTTAATACATTTCATGTTCATATGCAACATTCTCTATAATTCAACTATTATTTATAGTTCATTCAATGCTGTCTACTTGAGTCATAGTCACTAAATTATTTATAACTTGAGCTACGGAACTCCAAATTAATATATGTTAATTTTATGTGAAACTAGACTCATATGTATTTTTACCATAAAATTTTCATAATTTTTGGTTTAGCCAATCAGTACAGTTTATTCTTCAAAGTCACCCCTGTTCTGTTGTCTAACAGTTCTGACCCTTCTTCACTAAAAATAAATTATCTATTTATACAGAATTCAAATGATGTTATAATTTGTTTCTATTAAAAATAGACTCATTCATAATTCTATAAATATAAATTTAAGTCCCTAATTATTTTTATTCAATTTTTTATAATTTTTCAAAGTCAGAACAGGGGAACCCGAATTCATTCTGACCTTGTCTCACAAAATTCATTATATCTCAAAATTTACAAATCCATTGCTTACAATATTTCTTCTATGAGAAACTAGACTCAATAAGATTTAATTCCATATTTTGTTCATCTTCTAATTCGATTCCTACAATTTTTGGTGATTTTTCAAAGTTAGTCTACTGCTGCTGTCCAAACTGTTTTAGTGCAAGCTGTTTATTACCATTTTTCCCCTAAGCTTTTAATAAATGATAATTTCATCCCTACTCAATTAGCCTCTCAATTGAGCTGATTTTTCTCAATTAACATTTTATTCTATCACCTTAAACTAGTTTAAAACCTTTAGGAGTCAGAATTTCAGCAATAGACTTTAATTCCAAACATTTTCACAATTAGGTCCTAAAAATCAATTTCCATTGAAATTGCCTAATAAAATCATCTCATAAACAAATTAAAGCTTTAGTTTCATTATATTTCATCATAAACTTACATCACTCAACCATGGTGACTTTCAATTTCATCCATGAAATCAAAAACTAATGAATTTAATAGTAGCACCTAGTTGTAAAAGTCTTAAAAACACAAAAATTACAAGAAAAAGGAAAGGACTAACTCACTTGGTACAAAAATTATGAAATACCAGCTTAGAGAACCCTCCTATGGCGTTTTTAGCTGCTGGAATTGAAGAGAAATGAAGAGAAATCTAGATATTTCCTATTTAGTCCTAGTTTTATTTAGTTAATTTTGCAATATTCTAATTTTACCCTTAATTTATCAATTTTTCTGCTGATTTCATACCCTTACCGTCCAGCCCAAATAAATTTTGGGTCTAATTGCCTTTTAAATCCTTTCTCATTAGACTCTTAAGCTATTTAATCACTCTAGCAACTTTTACACCTATTACAAGTTAGTCCTTTTCATTTAATTGACTACCCAAACATTAAAATTTCCTAACGAAATTTGAATACCATATTAATAACATTTCATAAATATTTATAAAATTATTTTCAACTCGGTTTTACGAGATAGAGGTCTCGATACCTTATTTTACCCAATTTCTTCAATAATTTATTTTTCTAATTAATCACTAAATCGATAAAATTTTCCTATCAATATTTTCATACGATTTTCCTATCATATAAATTTTCAAGCAAAAATATTGAAATAAATTTCTCTTTAAATCGGATCTATGATTACGAAACCATTGTTCCGATAACCTTGAATTTAGGCCATTACAACTCTCTCCCCCCTTTTTAAGGATTTTCGTCCTCGAAAATCTTACCAGTAAAGAGGTTTGGGTATTGTTTCCTCATTGCCTCCTCCGGTTCCCATGTTGCTTCCTCAATCCCGTGCTTTTGCCACAATACTTTCACCAAATTTATCTTTTTATTTCTAAGCTCTTTTGTCTCCCGTGCCAATATCTTGACCGGTTCTTCACTGTAAGTCATATCCGGTTGAATCTCTACTTCTATCGGAGAAATAACATGTGAAGGATCTGATCGATATCGTCGTAACATAGATACATGAAAACATTATGGATTCTATCAAGTTCCGGTGGTAATGCCAATCGATAAGCGACCGGTCCAATTCTTTCTATGATTTCATAGAGCCCGATAAATCTTGGACTCAATTTACCCTTTCGACCGAATAGAAGAACTTTCTTCCAAGGAGACACTTTCAGAAATACCTTGTCACCGACTTGAAATTCAATCTCTTTTCGCTTAAGGTCAGCATGTGATTTTTGACGATTGGAAGCTGCTTTTAGACTATCTCGAATAACCTTTACTTTTTCTTCTGTTTCCCGGATCAAATCAACCCCATGTATCTTCCTTTCACTGAGCTCTGTCCAATATAACGGTGTTCTACATTTTCTACCATACAAAGCTTCATACGGAGCCATTTTAATACTAGACTGATAACTGTTATTGTAAGCAAATTCAATCAAAGGTAGATACCTCTCCCAATTACCTTCAAACTCTAGTATACAACATCGGAGCATATCTTCCAATACTTGAATTACACGCTCAGATTGACCATCTGTCTGAGGATGAAATGCAGTGCTGAAATACAACTGAGTACCCAAGGCTTCTTGTAATTTGTCCCAGAAACGAGACGTAAATCGGGGATCTCTATCTGATATAATGGAGACAGGCACTCTATGTAACCTGACAATCTCAGATATGTACAGTTCAGCTAGTTTATCTAAAGAATAATCCATACGTACCAAAATAAAGTGAGCTGACTTTGTTAATCGATCAACAATCACCCAAATAGCATCTTTTTTTCCTCGGAGACAAAGGTAGCCCCGATACAAAATCCATAATGATTCTTTCCCATTTCCATTCCGGTATAGTAATTGGCTGAAGTAACCCCGAAGGTACCTGATGTTCAGCTTTAACTTGTTGACATATTAAACACCTTGATACAAACTCAGAGATATCACGTTTCATTCCCGACCACCAGTACATCTTTTTCAGATCATTATACATTTTATTACTCCCCGGATGTACAGACATAGTACTACTGTGGGCCTCGCGTAGAATCTTCTGTATGAGCTCTAAATTCTGAGGTACACATACCGTACCTCTGAATAATAAACAATCATCAGAACCAATCTGAAATTCAGAATCATTACCTGACTCACACTGTGCCCATTTAACCTGTAACTTCTCATCATTCTTCTGAGCTTCACATATTTGCTGTAAAAATGTCGGTTTAGCTCTCAATTCAGCTAGGATTGAACCATCATCAGTCAATGATAACAGGGTATTCATAGCTCGTAAAGCAAACAGAGATTTCCGGCTCAAAGCATCAGCTACAACATTAGCCTTACCCGGATGGTAATCAATAATCAAATCATAGTCCTTTATCAGTTCAAGCCACCTGCGCTGTCTCAAATTCAAATCTTTCTGTGTCATCAAATATTTCAAGCTTTTATGATCAGTATAAATATGACATTTCTCACCGTACAAGTAATGCCGCCATATCTTCAGCGCAAATACAATAGCAGCTAATTCAAGATCATGTACTGGGTAATTTCTTTCATGTGGTTTAAGTTTTCTTGAAGCATAAGCTATTACTTTACCTTCTTACATCAAAACACAACCTAAACCATTTAATGAGGCATCACTGTAAATAACAAATTCCTTACCCGGTTCAGGCTGCACTAATACAGGTGCTTTCGTTAATAGGTCTTTCAATCGATTGAAACTTTGTTGACATTCATCATTCCACTCGAACTTTACATCTTTCTGCAATAATCGAGTTATTGGAGAAGCTATCATAGAGAATCCCTGTACAAATCTCTGATAATAACCAACTAAACCCAAGAAACTTCTAGCTTCAGATACATTCTTCGGTGGACTCCAATTGACAATAGCTGAGATTTTACTTGGATCTACCCTGATGCCTTCGGCAGATACAATGTGTCCAAGAAAACCCACTTCTCGAAGCCAAAATTCACATTTACTGAATTTAGCATACAACTGCTTCTCTCGTAGAATTTGCAACACAATTCTCAAATGTTCTGCATGTTCTTCTTCATCTCGAGAATAAACCAAAATATCATCAATGAATACTACTACAAATCTGTCTAAGTACGGTCTGAATATCCGGTTCATCAAATCCATGAATACTGCAGGTGCATTAGTTAGCCCAAACGGCATAACTAGAAACTCATAATGCCCGTACCTGGTTCTAAAGGCTGTTTTTGGCACATCTGACTCCTTTACCCATAATTGATAATATCCTGATCGAAGATCAATCTTTGAAAACATAGTAGCACCTTTCAGCTGATCAAATAAATCATCAATCCGGGGTAACGGGTACTTATTCTTTATGGTTACTTTATTAAGCTGCCGGTAGTCGATACACAATCTCAAAGACCCATCTTTCTTTTTCACAAACAGAACCGGAGCACCCCAAGGTGAATGACTTGGTTGGACAAAACCACTGTCAACAAGCTCTTGCAACTGTGTCTTTAACTCTTTTAATTCTATAGGAGCCATCTGGTACGGAGCTATGGAGATCGGAGTAGTTCCCAGAATCAAATCTATAGAAAATTCCACTTCTCTTTCTGGTGGCAATCCTGGTAATTCTTCTGGAAACACATCGGAAAATTCACATACCACTGGAACTGCCTGTATCTTTGACTCAGATACCTTGGTGTCGAGTACATAAGCCAAGTAAGCATCATACCCCTTTTTGACATACCTCTGTGCTGCCATTACTGAAATCATATCAGATAACCCCTTTGTCTGATCAGATTTAACCCGGAGCAACTCACCATTCTGACATTTTAGCATAATATATTTTTGTTTACAATTTACTATCGCATCATGCTGGGTTAATCAATCCATACCCAATATCACGTCAAATTCATCAAATGCCAGTAACATCAAATCAGCCGGGAAACAATAACCTCTTACCATCAGTGGACAATTTTTACAAATTTTATCCACTAACACAGACTGGCCCAGGGGGTTCGAGACTTTAACCACAAATTCAGTAGGTTCAACAGATAAATTTTTAACAATTGCAAGTTTAACACTTATATATGAATGCGTAGAACCAGGATCAATCAATGCAGTAATATCAGTATCAAATAAAAAAAATGTACCAGTAATAACATCGGGTGCTGAAGCATCTTTTCTGGCACGAATGGCATATGTCCTAGCAGGTGCTCGTACCTCAGGCCTACCTATAGTATCTTTTGTAGCTCCTCGACTGCCACTGACATTATCGGATAGTCGAGGTGGTCTGCCCCTCGAAACTAGATTACTCGGCTTCGATATATGTTCAACTTCTTTTTCAACCCTTTCTGGACAATCTCTGAGGAAATGGTCAAAAGAACCACATCGGTAACAAGCCCCACTCTTAAATCGGCATTCACCAAAATACGCTTTATTACAGTACTGGCATCTCGGTTTAGGAGTGCCAACACTGGCCATTGATGGAGTAGAAGGCCTTGGATTAGTGCGTTGAGAACATCGCTCTTTGCCCGAATACCCAATGGCTGAAGTAGAACGATCCTGATATTTCTTCAATTTCTTTGAAGCAGAAAACTGGGATTTTCCCATTGGTCTTTTACTAAAAATTCGAGCTTCCCTCTCAGCCTGTTTCTTTTCTTTGCTCAATTCTTCTGCTTTATAAGCTCTCTCTGCCAATGTAGCAAACTCTCGAATTTCAAGAATTCCAATCAGTAACTTAATGTCTTCATTCAACCCTTCTTCGAATCGTTTGCACATTTTAGCTTCTGACTGTACCCATTCTCGAGCATATTTACTCAATCGAACAAATTCTCTTTCATATTCAGATACTGATCTATTGCCCTGTTTCAGCTCAAGAAATTCTTGTCTTTTCTGGTCAAGGAACCTCTGGCTGATATATTTTTTTCTGAACTCGGTCTGAAAGAATTCCCATGTAATTTCTTCTCTTTGTACTGAAGTTGGAGCATGACTCCCAGCTTCCTCAGATTGAGCTCAGTCGGATGAAATTACTATAAGAAAAACACATTTTAAATGGTCAGGAGATATCACACTATCAATAATAATTTAAATGGCATGTATAGCTAATCCCGTATTTTCTACATCGGTCCTAGAACCGGCTAAACCATAGCTCTGATACCAATAAATGTAATACCCCTACCCGTATTCATTGTCGGAATAGGGTACGAGGCATTACCGGAGTTTACGAATTAAATTTTTTTTATATTCAATATAGCCCTTTTATAAATATCTAACCTTCCCTGTAATATTAAATCGAGACCAATCCACATCAACCAAATCAATTGAAAATATTTTCATGATAGATTCATGCATTTATATAAGATAACGTCATCACATATCTATAACCAGGTTTGTTAACCATACTAATGGCTAACTTTACATTCATTTCACGTTAACATTTACTTTGTTAGCTTATACATGCCATTGATTTCCAAATAAAGTTTCTTTATATACCGAAATCCTGAGGCTGACAGTGTGATGTGTCTCCGACCAAATCCAACCTCCAAGCTCTTAACACTACAAAACAGGGAAAAAGGAAACGGGGTAAGCACTATGTGCTTAGTAAGCTCATGTAACAAGAATTATACTTACCTAATATTTTCAATACAATACAATAAACATCCATATATCCATTCAATGCATTATTACCCTAATATGCACAAACTCAACATTCAAGTTAGTACAATAATTTCCATGTACCAATAATATATACTATGATTGATGAGCTCGTCAATACCATGATTTCCATTTCCTTGTTATTTTTTCATATTTATCCCGTTGAATTTTTTGGAATTTTCGATGGATTTTCAAAGGTACACTTTTAGTGTACAATTCCGAGTCTGTCAATTCATATTCATGTGCGCACATTTCCATTTCAGAGAGCACACTCCCGCGAACCTCAACCTTGCAGCAGGATTACTAGTCCAGGCTAAATCCCCTGCAATATAAACTCATAGAGTATTGTCGGGATTGCCAGTCCAGGCTAAATCCCCTGCAACGACAATTACTCTAATGAGCTTGGATCTGAATGACCAGTCCAGGCTAAATTCAGACCCTAATTCGGATTACCCATCCGGGCTAAATCCATTTTGCACATATTCTTCGGGAGGGCTATATCAAGATAGGATCACCCGTCCGGGCTAAATCCTTTTTACCGTCAATTCCTTTTCAGAGATCCATCGAATTTTCCTTTCATTCAACCGGGATTTCTTCCCATTTTATCAAATATATCAATGTTTCATTAATTTTCATACAATGAACACTCAAATCATATTCACATCAATAACATACAATCTCAAGCATTTCAGAATATAATTCAAGTTACACGAACTTACCTTGATACTTGTTTGTAAACAGTAAAAATCTACTAATCCCGAACTTTTTCCTTTCCTCAATCTAGCTTCGTATTTGAATCTTCTGGATCTAAATAAATAAATTTAATTATCAATTTAATACATTTCATGTTCATATGCAACATTCTCTATAATTCAACTATTATTTATAGTTCATTCAAAGCTGTCTACTTGAGTCATAGTCACTAAATTATTTATAACATGAGCTACGGAACTCCAAATTAATATCCGTTAATTTTCCCTAAAACTAGACTCATATATATTTTTATAATCAAATTTTCATAGTTTTTGGTTTAGCTAATCAGTACAGTTTATTCTTCAAAGTCACCCCTGTTCTGTTGTCTAACAGTTCTGACCCTTCTTCACTAAAAAAAAATTATCTCTTTATAAAGAATTCAAATGATGTTCTCGTTTGTTTATATTAAAAATAGACTCATTCAGAATTCTAGAAATATAAATTTAAGTCCCTAATTATTTTTATTCAATTTTTTATAATTTTTCAAAGTCAGAACAGGGGAACCCGAATTTATTCTGACCTTGTCTCACAAAATTTATTATATCTCAAAATTTACAAATCCATTGCTACAATATTTCTTCTATAAAAAACTAGACTCAACAAGCTTTAATTCCATATTTTTTTCATCTTCTAATTAGATTCCTACAATTTTTGGTGATTTTTCAAAGTTAGTCTACTGCTGCTGTCCAAACTATTTTAGTGAAAGCTGTTTATTACCATTTTTCCCCTGAGCTTTTAATAAATGATAATTTCGTCCCTACTCAATTAGCCTCTCAATTGAGCTGATTTTTCTCAATTAACATTTTATTCTATCACCTTAAACTAGTTTACAACCTTTAGGAATCAGAATTTCAGCAATAGACTTTAATTCCAAACATTTTCACAATTAGATCCTAAAAATCAGTTTCCATTGAAATTGCCTAATAAAATCATCTCATAAACAAATTAAAGCTTTAATTTCATTCTATTTCATCATAAACTTACAGCACTCAACCATGGTGGCTTTCAATTTCATCCATGAAATCAAAAACTAATGAATTTAATAGTAGGACGTAGTTGTAAAAGTCTTAGAAACACAAAAATTACAAGAAAAAGGCAAGGATTAACTCACTTGGTGCAAAAATTATGAAATACCAGCTTAGAGAACCCTCCTATGGCGTTTTTAGCTGCTGGAATTGAAGAGAAATGAAGAGAAATCTAGATATTTCCTATTTAGTCCTAGTTTTATTTAGTTAATTTTGCAATATTCCAATTTTACCCTTAATCTATCAATTTTTCTGCTGATTTCATACCCTTGCCGTCCAGCCCAAATAAATTTTGGGTCTAATTTCCTTTTAAATCCTTTCTCATTAGACTCTTAAGCTATTTAATCACTCTAGCAACTTTTACACCTATTACAAGTTAGTCCTTTTCATTTAATTGACTACCCAAATATTAAAATTTCCTAACGAAATTTTAATACCACATTAATAATATTTCATAAATATTTATAAAATTATTTTCGACTCAGTTTTACGAGATAGAGGTCCCGATACCTTATTTTACCCAATTTCTTCAATAATTTCCTTTTCTAACTAATCACTAAATCGATAAAATTTTCCTATCAATATTTTCATACGATTTTCCTATCATATAAATTTTCAAGCAAAAATATTGAAATAAATTTCTCTTTAAATTGGATCTATGATTACGAAACCATTGTTCCGATAACCTTGAATTTAGGCCATTACAACTCCCCCCCTTTTTAAGCAGTTGCTGAAAAGAGCCTTCCTAGAATTAAAGGAGTGTTGCTATCCTCCTCTGTGTCTAGAATAATGAAGTCAGCTGGAAATATAAATTTATCGATTTTAACTAGCACATCTTCAATAATACCCTTAGGAAATCTTATAGTTTTATCTGCTAATTGAATGCTCATCCTAGTCTGTTTAGGTTTCCCAAGACCTAATTGTTTAAACATTTTGTAAGGTATGACGTTAATACTAGCCCCCAAATTAGCTAATGCATTATTAACATCTAAACTACCAATTAAGTAAGGACTCGTAAAACTCCTTGGATCTTTTAATTTGTTCGGTAGCTTATTTTGCAGAATAGCTGAGCACGCTGCGTTTAGCTCCACATGCGACGCCTCGTCCAACTTCCGCTTATTTGCTAAAAGATCCTTTAAAAATTTCATTACGTTTGGCATCTATGATAGAGCTTCAATAAACGGTAAGTTAATATGCAATTTTTTAAAGAGTTTAAGGAATTTACCAAATTGTTCATCTGAATGGTCTTTCCTTGTCGCGCTAGGGTATGGCATACGAGTTTATATTCGACATTCACTGATTTTTTTTTATTATGACCTACCTCACCTTGACCTTTGCTTACCACAGTGTCTTGCCTCGGTTCTGGCTCAGGCTCAACGGCTCCTTCATTATCTTGAATATTAATTGTGTTGAGCTGTTCCCTTAGGTTGGGTTTAGTATTACTTGGCAAGCTACCTTGTGGTCATTCGGAGATTAGTTTAGAAAGCTGGCCTATCTGAGTTTCGAGCCCTTGGATTGACGCTTGTTGATTTTTAAGTGCTGTCTTGGTCTTCTAGAAACGGGTTTCTGACACCGAGATAAACTTTGTGAGCATCTCTTCAAGGTTCGGCTTCTTTTCCTGTTAATAGGGTGGTTGTTGAAAACCCGAAGGATGTTGTGGTCTTTGATGTCCTTGACCGCCCCACGAGAAATTGGGATGGTTCCTCCAACAACCTGCATTATAAGTGTTACTATATGGGTTATTTTGGGATCGAGAGTTATTGTTACCCATATATTGGACTTGTTCCTCCTCGATGCTAGGGTTGAAGGGTTGATACTCTGTGCATGCTCCTCCTCTATTCATCTCGCACCTCATTACTGGATGTACCTGAGTAGAACCAAGTAAACCATCAATCTTTTTATTTAGAAGTTCTACCTGGTTTGACAGCATAGTAGCCGAATCAATGTTATAAATGCCTGCTGTTTTAGTTGGCTTAGTCCTCATGACTTGCCACTGATAGTTATTCAACAACATCTACTCTATAAACTCATAAGCATCTTCAGATGTTTTATTATTGATGGTTCCGCCAGCAGCTGCGTCAACCAATTGTAGAGTCGAAGGATTCAGGCCATTATGGAATGTTTGAACCTGTAGCCAAAACGGTAACCCATGGTGAGGGCACATTTTCAGTAAGTCCTTGTATCTCTCCCATGCATCGTAAAGAGTTTCTAAGTCCATCTGCACAAACGAAGAGATATCATTACGTAATTTGGCCATTTTAACCGGCGGGAAATATTTTAATAGAAATTTTTCGGTCATTTGTTCCCAAGTAGTGATTGACCCTCGTGGTAATGAGTTCAACCACTGTTTAGCTTTGTTCCTCAGCGAAAAAGGAAACAGCCGAAGACATATGGCATCATCAGAAACGCCATCGATTTTAAATGTATCGTATAGTTCCAAAAAGTTTGCTAAGTGAGCGTTGGGATCTTCATCCTGCAAACCATTAAACTGAACAAACTGTTGTATCATTTGAATTGTGTTAGGTTTCAGTTCAAAAGTATTTGTAGCTACAGCAGGTCTAACTATGCTTGATTCAGTTCCTGTTAAAGAAGGTTTAGCATAATCGTACACAGTGCGTGAAGCAGGGTTTTGATTAACCATAATTGCAGGAGGTAGCTGATTGCCTTGGTTTTCAACCATCACTTCGGTTGGGAGTTGAGTATCGTCCTCTTGCTCGTTCTCTGTGTATCTTAAACTTTGCCTTATTTCTCTTTGGTTTCTATGAACTGTGCGATCGATTTCTTCATCAAAAAGTAGTGGTTCTGACGGGTTTCTTCTATTCATAAATTATAAAAACCTGCCAAGAGAAAGAAAAAGTAAATTAATAAACAATAATAATAATTAAATTAAATTAAATTTCAAGAAAAATTAATGGCTAAAGTAATAAAAATTGAGCGTTCCTAATATCTTAATTCCCCGGCAATGGCGCCAAAAACTTGATCGCATGATTTCGTGATAGGTTTTAAATATTTATAATTAATCGTTCTTGAAGCTAAATATTATTGCGATGTAGGCAAGTGTACCTATCGAACAGTAGTATAGTTTTAGCAAGACTGGATTGCCGAACCTAAAGGAACTAAAAGTACTAGTAATGACCGTCTTTTTATTATCTAGCCTAAGAATAAAGAGGTTTTGTTTTAACTAACTAATTATCTAATCTAAGAACTCACAGAGAATAGAATTGGGGAATTGCTTTTGGGAAAATCGATTGAATTGAGACAATACCTAAGGAAAAATCAACCTAGACTTTTCTTGTTATTCTGGCTCCGAATCGGACGATTTATTCATCCAACTTGTTCCATAGAGATCCCTAAGTTATGTTATTATCCCTATTCAAGACTAATAACGTCTGATCCCTAGATTGAATAATTGAGACCTTTCTCTAATTAACACCCTAGGGTTGCATTAACTCGATCTATGGATCCCCTTATTAGGTTTCACCCTAATCCGATAAAACCTTGTCACCCTATCTCTAGGCACGCAATCAACTCCGCTTAATTATGACAAATGTACTCTCAGACAGGGTCTATTCCTCCTCTGAATAAGACCTTATCTTGAATCAGTATCCTGGGATATCAAAACAAGAATTAAGAACACGTAATTAAGAACAAGTTAAATATTTATCATACAATTCAAAAAATAATAACAAGATTCGTCTTAGGTTTCATTCCCCTTAGGTATTTAGGGGTTTTAGTTCATAACTAAATAAGAAAACATCTCAGAATAATAAAAATACAAAACATAAAGAAAACCCAAAACTCCTGAAAGAAAATTGAGGGGAGATCTTCAGTCTTGATGATGAATCCAGCTTCTAAGATGGATCAATCGGCTTCCTTGGAGTAATTCCTTACTCCCTATCTGTGTGCCCCCTTTCTTCCTCCTCTACGGTGTATTTATAGGCTTTGGAATGCCTAAGATTCCTCAAAATTAGCCTTTTTCGAATTGGACTCAACTTAGGCTCGGCAGGGACACGCCCGTGTGCGATTACTTCAGGCTGTGCTCGAGCCTGCCAAATTGACACGGCCGTGTGGTCTGCCCTAGTGAGGAGGTCCAGGCCGTGTTGATTTCGTACTTTGGCCTATTTTCTCTGTTTTTGGCTCGTTTCTCGTTCCTTTTGCTCTTCAATGCTCTCCTAAGTATAAAACATAAAATTAAAGCATTAGGAGCATCAAATTCACCAATTCTAATGGAAAATCATCCATAAAAGGCATTGAGCATGGGGTAAAAATATGTATAAACTATGTTTTATCAATTATGAAGGTTTGATGATAGTTATACAAGTTTTGTTAAGTGGTTTTTAGTAAAAATGCAAATTAGGGATTAAATTATAAAATGTGGAAACGTTGTGATTTAAATGTGAAATAAATGAAAAATATGTGCTTCTAAGGACCCAATTGTAATTCGGCTAACATGGGTTGTGATTAAATTACATGAATTTGTGTTGTTGTGAAATAAGGACTAAATTGTAGAATATGTGAAACATTAGGGGCAATCGTGTAAAAATGCCTTAAAGTGAATTTTGGACTAAATTGAATAAAGAGATGATTAAATAAGTTAATTTTGATTTTATTTAGATTAAGAAATGCGAAATACGAACTTAGATTGGGGAAAGAAGAAAGTTATGAAATAGTTGACTCATTTCACCGGTTTAGCATCCGAGGTAAGTTCGTATGTGATAAATTTCATCATAAATGTATTTTAAATGCTTTGATATTGCATAAACTGTGTTTACGAGACTATGGATGTGCTTGACAATGATTCGACGATGATATGGCATTTAAAATCTCAGTTGAACCTTAGGAATAGATTTTGGATACTAGTGACATGTCATTAGGGGATTATTGTGATTATGTGATCTGGGTGCTAGTCCTATACGTCCTACTGGTGGTTGAATATATCGGCATGTGTTACGGTTACTTGACAGCTTGTGTGAGCAGCACCGTATAGCTACATCTTGACCTACAGCTTGTGTGAGCAGACCCGTTGATAGCTCTAGTGTGAGCAATATATGTGATATGAGATTGAGATAGCTTCGGCTATATATGTGGCACTTCGGCTACAAGTTTCTCATGTATCTAATAGTATTCCGAATGGTTCAACGGGTAAATGAAAGACGTGATTGTGTATGAGATTGATACAAGATGGAACAAGTATGTACATGAACCGTATAAGCTTAAATCGAAAAAGTTATGAAGTTCATATATAAGATTATGATAGAAAATGTGAAAGGTTTGTTAGTTAAATGAATTACATAATGATATGTTCAAGTTGATGATTTGTATATTCATGTTGAGATTGAGTTTATTTCATACGAGCTTACTAAGCTATAAAGCTTACTTTGTTTATTTTTCCATGTTTTATAGTGACTTTAAAGCTAACTCGGACTCGGGGTTTGTCGGAGAAATCGTCACACTATCCGACTATCAAATTGGTACTTTTAAGCTTGTGTTTTGGTCATATGGCATGTATAGGGACTTTGGTCATTTTGATATGTATTTTGGTGGTGAATTTTTCCATTTAAGTTGGCTTGTGAATTGTTATGTTTTGGTGCCAATTGGGTTGATGTAGGTGTGCATAAGATAGGGTGGCAATATGGTTTGGTAAATAGCCTATTTTTGTCCACATGGGCAGAAACAAGGGTGTGTGTCTCAGCCGTGTGTGATACACGGTCATGTACACGGCCGTGTGTACCCTGGTGTTGAAATTAAAATCAAGTCAGTATGCTCCACACGGCTTTACACATGGGCGTCTGACTTGGCCGTGAGGCATAAGTCAGTATACCCTACAGGTTTGGCACAGACTAGCACATAGCCTAGCACATGGACATGTATGGCCATTTTTAGGGTACACGGGCGTGTGTGTTGGCCATGTCACCCAAGTTAGAGAGTTACACGGGGTCGGACACGGGCTGGGGCACGGCCACTTGCTCCCATTTCGAAAGTCCACACGGCTTGTGACACGGGCGTGTCTGTTAGCAGTGTGAGACTCACGGTTGGGCCACACGGGCATATGCCCCTTGTTTTTGAAAAAATTTCTTAAGTACTACACAAGTTTCTAAAATTATCGATTTAGTCCCAAACCACCCCAATGCATGTTTAGAGCCTCATAAGTTCGTATTAGGGACAAAATGTTTGGTTGTGAATGGAATGTATATGATTTGATTAAATGTATGTTTAAAATGTGGTATAAGTCTGGTAATGCTCTGTAATCGTATTCCGGCATTGAATACGGGCGAGGGTTTCAATTTTATATTTCATAATTGCTTTACTTTTAATTGATTTTTATAATAACAATTCCACTTATTCGTTTGGATGACAAACACATTCCCGGTGTCCAATTGCAAATGGTAAGAAAATATTATTAATTTTTTAAATTTTAATTAAGTTCATTATTAAGTTGTTAACACTATTAATTTTATAATTTTTTATGTTCATGTAATTAGGCCGAAGATTGGATTTTAGAGACGTACATACACAACTTAACTGCGAGGGCATCGCGTGTTATTGAATAATACTTGCAAGAGGCGAAATTCTTGAACGTGTCTTGTATGCTCAGGGGACTAAATTGGATCCCACACTTATCAGCTCTTTGGTGGAAAGATGGAGACCGGAGACACATATATTCTATCTTCCGTACGGTGAGTGTACAAATACACTCGAGGATGTAGCTTTACAACTTGGTTTACCAGTGGATGGTTAGTCATTATGGGGAGTGGACGTTGACGATTGGAGCACAATTGGCAAGCAACTATTAAACAAGGTGTCAGACAAGTGTTTTGGTAGCAGAATATAGATGAAATGGTTGGAAGAAAATTTCAATTATATTGACAACTCTGTAAGGGTCATTGAAAGAGAACAATACACCCAAGCATTTATCCTAAGGTTAACCGGAGGTCTTTTAATACTCGATAAATTTTAAAATCTGGTACATTTAAGGTGGCTACTACAACTTGTCGACTTGAAAGAAGCGGGGTGACTCAATTAGGGATCAGCTGTGTTTGGCAACATTGTACTGAGAGATGTGTCGGGTGACGCAACCACAAAACATTAACATTGGTGGTTACATACTCATTCTTCAGTCATGGGAATGGTATCGACTACTATTTTTACGTCCCTGAGTAAACGCCTCTCATTCTTTCCCACTCATAATAAAGTAAAATTCATTTGATAATATAATTATCATAATATTTTTTTCATTATTATGTTTTTGAAGTAACATATTATTTGAATAGATGGAACAATAACGCGAGTCATGTGGGTATACCGGACGAGCTCGAAGATATCCGACTACTGTTAGATCAACAATCAGAAATCAATGTTATTTTTTTAATTTTAAATTATAAAATATTTATGTAAAGGTTTGAAATTTAATATTAGGTACTTAATAAAATTTATATTCTCATACTATAGTTTGAATAGATGCCATATGTTGATCTGACATTTCAAGAATGCATTTCAGTCAAATTTTTGGCCGATTGCAGTATCTAGCACATCAAAGTGCCATTGATAGTTTTTGTGACGACCGAGATGCATGAATTTGATTGAGTGATGCGTTAGCTTTGGTTTAGGAAAAATATTTCATCGTCACCCCAGGTTATCGAAGAACTGCACGAGGTTGCCCTGCGGGGGAGAATCGAAGAAGAATGGGTGAAATTCCATGCCAAATATATCTATATTGGGGAGGATAAGTACAATTTCATACCTATGCGCAAACCAATTCTCACGCCGAATTTGGCGACCTCTCTGGATTACATAACATGGTTTAGACATCACCGTAAGCCATATCTACTGCCGAAGGAAGACAAGATTACTTAACTTTGTCATAACAGACCAAGACAATTTTGTATGAATCCTAGGTTGGGAGTACATGCCTCAATGGAGTCATCATCAGCTCAAACTCCACATGAGGCACTGATGGGGTGCACCACCTCCCGGTCAGTATGATTCATATTATTTTGGTGCTGTCACTAACCCCATTTGTTTACATAAGCACCATATTATGCACCACCACACCATGTATCAACACCTTCTTTAGGTGTTTTTTACACCACCTCCATCCTCAGCACCATATGGAACACCAATGTCGACAAAAACACCGACATATCCACCATCTCCAAAAGTTCCAACATTTTATCCGCAACTGGGTTATGCAACACAATAGACTTATTTGTCGATAGTGTCGCAAACACCCCAAGCATCATTGTTCTACCGAGGTGGCTCATCTACGCAATTGCATATTATTAGAACCGATGATATACGATGGAAACCTAGGACAACACAACACTCAAGCATGGAGTAACGAGATAAAGATGGAGCTCGAGGTAAAGATGAAGATGAAGAAGATAAAGAGCCAAAACCCTAATTTTGAAGAAATCCTCCTCGCAACCGACACCCACTGGGTTGTGGCACATATTCGACTTGATGACAACGATGGTTTGTTTAAAAATTTTGTCATATAAATCATCTTTTACTTTGTTAAATTTTAGTTTGTATTGTATTACATTTTTTTCATCCGTAATGTACTTATTCCAATTATATAAAAAAATTGTTCTATTGTATTTTACATCAATAATATACTTATTTACAATCTAAGAAAAAAAATTAAAAAAATTCAGAATCTGGGAATCTCAGGATAATTATCAGACATCCTGGAAATCCCAAGATAGTTTTCAAACATCCTATCTCGAGATTCCCGGTCATGGGATCTCACATTGTTTTTTTTAATCCCCTTCCGGTTGCCTATATAAAGAGGGATTTTTATCCCCTTACTCCATCAACTCTCTTTGTCACCCTCCTTTACAAATTAAAAAAAAATTCTCTTCTAAATTATTTTTTTGTTGAATGTTGAAATTTTTGGATAGAAAGATTTATTTTTGTTTGTGCTTGTGCTTGAGGAAGATAGTGTGATAGTTTTAAGGTGTGTTTGAGTTCATGATGATGCAATGGCACTTGGAGACCCCCGCATTTCATCTACCGTGTGGGGATTGAACCATCACCTTAGAAGCCCATCATTTGCAACTTGGGCTCCCGGTTCATGGTGGTTATACGATTACGAGTTGAAATATAACTAGGGCTCCCGGTTAACGGTGGTTATACGGTCACGGTTTCAAGTTTAATGACGCTGGAAAAGGGTGCTTTATAAACCTCATACATAAGTTTGAGACCATAATCAAAGGGAAAAACTAAGTGGCTTTCCAATATAATCAAATTATTTTCTTTGTCCATCTCCACCAAAGTAGTATCTTTAACCTTATTGTTCGAAACCTATGACAGAGTTGGGGGCAAGAGGACTTTCAGGCAGAGGAGTGACTGTGGTGATGGAGAAAAGCTAAAAGTCTTTTCAAGGCGACAACGGTTGCTATGGTTAAAGAACTTGTTAATAACTACAACCGTTGTCGCCCCGACTCGAGTTTTAACTTTCTCTTCACCGCCACAGTCACTCCTCAATGAAATTTCTCTTGCCCCCAACTCTGTCACAAGTTTCGAAAAATTAGGTTAAAGATATTGCTTTGGTGGAGATATAGAAAAAGAATAAGTTGGTTATACTGAAAAAACCCCTTTGTTTTTCCCTATAATTATGGTCTCAAACTTATGTACGAGATTTATAAAGCATCACTTACGGTATCATGAAACTTGAACCCGTGACCGAATAACTATTGTCAACTGGGCTCCAGAGTTATATTCCAACCTGTTATCGCATAACCACCGTCAAGTAGGAGGCTTAATTATACTTTAATCCATGACCGTATAATCACTATGAACTGGGAGTCTGAGTTGTAATGTGATAGGCTTCTAAGGTGATGGTTCCATCCCAAGACGACAAATGAAATGTGTGGATCTTCGAGCACTATCGCATCACCGTGAACTCAAATATACTTTAAAACTATCAAAATGTTTACCTCAATCACAAATACAAATAAATCTTTCTCCCCAAATTTTCGACACTCAACACAAAAAAAAAATGGAAAGAAACAAAAAAATACATCCTGCTAAATGCATGTTCTATTTCTCTCTCTAAAATTGACCTATTTCCCTAAATATAAAAAAAAGCCTAAAACTATAAATATTTTTTAAAGTCGACATTTTAATCAAATTTACCCACCATTTAAGCATAAGGTGCTATTTATCTAGTGCGAACTTGGGGTTAAGATATTCCATGTTAGGACTTATGATATTTTGGAGCATTGTTACATATAATTAAAATTTCTAATCAGAAACCTTGTGTACTTCCAAATATACAATGGTTATCAAATCTTAAATTAGGGATTTGGGGCGTCATTGAAACCTTCCCCCCATAGTACATGGAAGCAAAAGGCATCTTTGACAGAGATGGCATCGGTGGAAAGTCCACCTGGAATCACCGCACAATATCTTTCGTTTGGCCTTTATATTACCGCTTGTTCAATTTTCAAATTATATTGCTATGATTTTCATATGCCATGGAGGAAGCTAAGGACGAAGCAACGCTATGTTGAAATTTCAATATTGCAACTCATTAATGCCATTAAAATAATCTCTGTGCGCGTGTATTATTTATTTATTTGGTTGGTTGGTTCAACAAAGGAAAGTACTTGGTTGGCTGGTGCCTTTCTATCCATTCAAATAAATTAGAAGATTGATGTGATATATCCAGTATTCAACAGTTAATAATGGCAAACAGCTTAACTGATAACAATTTCACAAAAGGACTAGGACAAGGACTGGTTAACCCTGCACAATACACTTACTAAAAGACTCTTCAAGGTTGGATGGTTTTGTAGAGCAACCAGCTGATAACATTTGATGTTCCACCAACTTTTCTGCCTTCTCAATATTGCTGTTCCTCTCCATTCTTCTCAAATGTTTCTCAAGAGCTTCTCTCATCCAATCGTACCGGCACAGTTTATATGCTTCTTCTGGGGAAACCTGTAAAAAAGGTTCAATAAGCGTACTTCAATACATGGCTACATAAATAAAAGATAGTAAAAAGGTTAATTTTCTTAGTTATTACTGACCCATTGCCTCTTGTAAGTACTCTGTTCGGCCCATGAATCGAGTTCTTCGGTCACCTCCAAGGCAAACATGTAACCTCTACAGCCACCTTCCAGGCTGCAACTGTTCTGTTTACTCTTGCTTCTAAACTCCCACACTCCCAATGGTTCCTTCTGAATACAACCAAAATGCTTCCATTATATATTGAAAAACATCCATTTATGTAAAGATTGTCAGTCCCGTCATCATAAAGTTTCTATACAAATTCATAATAAATGAAACCTACATCAGGTATTCCTTTGACTCCGGCTTCCTCTAAGGCCTCTCGACATGCTGCTTCATTAACAGTCTCATCATCTTCCCATCCACCCTGAAAATATAGCTTCACATCAAAAACTTAATCCATATATAGCATCTAATTCGGGAACAGTGAAAAGGGGAAAGTATATATACTTTAGGGAAAACAAGATCATCACGATTCGGTGTGGATATCATAAGAACACTGATCCTGCTGCCCTCAACATCCTTCTCCACTCTGTATGGAATACACCTAAGTAAAAGACACACAACGAATAAAGCGTTATTTGCACTAGTGCGTGTGTTAGGTCATAGCTGATATTACACCACTTCTTAAGATTCCAAACACTCAAATCTTATTCCTGATACTTTGCGTTAGTTTACATCACATTCACACACCACTTAATAATTAACAGGAGTGACATTGACATGCAAAAAATTTAAACATTAAAGACAACTACAGCTACAGGGACAAAGGAAGTAGGAGGAAAAAGTTCCATCTCTGTTTTATTGTATATCACCAAAATTTTGACACAAGCAAAACCATTATCATGTTAATTACAGTAATTTTGCCCAAGGAAAAGGATGATGTTTGCCACTAATTCCTAACACCTCTAAGGAAGACATAAAAAATCCTTTTCACCTGAAATAATGTTGTTACTATCAACACTAACAAAAACTTACTAAAATCACATCTTGAGCTTTAGGCATAACTGACATATGAAGAAGAAACCAGGAAAGAACAGTAGAAAAAATTTTGGGGATTACCCGGCAACAAGCCTCAGATTATCCTCGTACCGTTGTCTGTGTCTCCCTTTTCTTGCTGGTAAGTAAGACATGATCATATATTATCTGCACCATCCCAAAAAGGAAAAAGAAAAGGTTAAAAAAGAAGATCATTAAGTTAAATTACAGAAAGAATTTTAGTAAGAGTACCAACCTGGATTGTTGTTTGTGTGATCAAGAGCTGCATTCAGTGAGAGAAAAGGATACGATGACCCTTTAGGTGAAAGCAACAAAGAATGAGTGAAAACGTTGCCATGCTCTCAGTTTTTAATAAGAAAGAACAGGAAACTTGCAAGTCAATAACGGCAACGCATAATACTGAATCTTTACAATGCTTTTAATTTTTAAAATTTTCACAAGAAACTTTTAAACAGAAAGAAACGCTTGATTGCTCCTTCAACGAAACTGTCATGTTTTACCAGAGAGCAAAAAATCAAAGGATTACCCTTACCTGCTGGCTTTTTGTTTAGTAGTAAAATTGAACTTCCAGGAACTGCTGTTTATTCAATTAAAACTGCGACCTTTTTCTTGTCATCATTATTGAACCATAAACCACGATCTTCATCTTCTTCAAAAGCCGAAAGGAAAAAGGGAAAAAAAAAACAAAAAGATACTAAAAATTATATCGTAGAGCTTCTTTTTTTTATAAGGCGAGGAACGTGTTGCATAATGGAATCATCATCAACATCATCAAAGCAGGCTAGGGAAAGGGCTTTTATTTTGGCCATGTATTTTTAAGTTATAGTACGTCATCGTCATGGAAGGCCCCGTCTCACTCATACTTGTTTTCCTTCAAGACTTGGGGTTGACTTAGGCAAACCCCCATTTAAGTTTAGTTTTGTTATTCATTGGAGATTGTTTATGCTTTTGATAATGTGTATTTTACATGCAAGTCTATAGCAATTGGGGAAATCCTTAAAAATTTATATCCCAAATTATAGCTAGAATTGAAGATTGAGACCATCTCTTCCAAAATCAAAGGAAAAAAAAAGTTAGTTTTTGGCTTTTCACCAAAATAAGAAACCATTGTGCATTAGTATGTCAATTTTGAGGAGAATATCAACCACAAAACAAAATGCCAAATGGAAGAATACAAAGTTCCTTCCCTCTTCAAAAATTGTCGATTACCTATGGTATTATGATATCAGTTAACAGAACTTATTTAAATTTAGGGTAAATTCATCATTAGTAACTAAATTACGGGTATATTTTTCGTTTTAACTACTTAACTAAAAAAGTTACAATTTGATTATTGGACTATTTAAAAGTTTTCATTTAATTCATTGAACTGTTAAAATCAATGTTATATAACTTTCTTTGTTTGTACTGCTTGTATCAATTAAAAAAAATTTTCTCCTTCTCTTCTATGGTCTACACCTTAAAAATACATGACATCATTTGAACTCCACTTGTTGACTTCTTTTATACTAAAAAGAAATTAGGGGCGGAGAAGTAATAGCGATGACCCTCAAAATAAAAAATTTTTAATATATTCCTTTTAATTTGTAAAAAAATATAAATTAATATCCAAATTTTTATTTATTTATTTCAGCCTTAAAACAATCTCTTGATTTCGGTGTTGAATAAAATAATGAATTATTGATAATGTATGGTATAAGTATGTAGATTGTGATACAATGATATTTGTATAAGAATCCAAGAGTAGTTAGTTGCAATGATATCAATCTTGTAATACACGCCAAAGGCGTTTACTTTGAGGTCAATTTTGAAGTAAATAAATAAAGTAACAAGTTGGGGAAATTATGAAACTTGTTAGGAAATAGGCCCAAACGTCGATGTAGGTGCAAGCTTGGGGCCATTCCTATTGTCCACTCCGGTCGGTGATTTTCATGACTGACATCTCATTATTCAATTCAACATCAAATTTTAAAGATCCGTCAATTTCCATTTTTATTTATATATTCATTTAGGCTTTATTCCTAAATTAGCCCCTTAACTATATCTTAATTTTCATATTTATCTTTAAAACTTTTTTCTTTAAAAAGTACCAAAATAAAACAAAATCAAGACTTGTGGAATCTTCTTAGTAGATGTTTTACAATTTTTTTTTAAGTATGGTAAGGTAAAAATTAATAATTTAGATACTATATTTGATAAAAAATTTTAAGTACCAATATAAAAATTGGGCTATAGTTTAGATTTACTCCCAAAATTTTAAAATTAATTTTTTTTTGCTTTCTAAGAAATATGCAAATACAATTATAAGTAAAATGATTGATTAAAAATTGAAAAAATAAATTCAAATAATCTATACTATTTATTAAGCCTCTTATTGAGTTGGTGCCACCTTCAACTGAATACTTTAGTCTCTTTATTTTAACAAAAATTAATTAAAATATATATATGGTGAGATTTGAACATGCACCAATTAAACTAAAAAAAGTTTAAATTCACCACTCAACTATACCTAATCATGAGTTGGGCCACTCATTTAGGCTTGAAGGCCAGCTGGAAAAATAAGAGGGTCTGAGCAAAAATATAGGCTTGAAAAATAGGTTTTGACAAGTTTTCTCAACGGGCTGAGCCTCAAGTAAGATTTTTTGGCTCAAGCTCGGCTCGACCCAAATTTGGCTAAATTTTTTTCCTGTTGTTGTTTTGCTATTATATCGCTACTATTTTGTTGTTATTGTTTAGATATTGTATAACTGTTATTTGTTGTTAATTTTTGTTACTATTTTGGAGACATTTGTTTACTAAGTTGCAACTATCTTAGTGTTATTTAAGTATAAATTTTTTTAATGTATTTTCAGTTTGTTGATAAACATTTATTTTAATTTTTTTAGTGTATTTGATGTATTATATATTTTTTAATTTGTTTTATATAAAAAATAATATAAAAAATGTTAATACAAGTGGGCTAGACTCGAGTTTAGCATTTTTATTTGACCCAAGTTTGGACACAATTTTAAACCCATTTTTCGAGTCGGATTGGGCCTAAAAAGTAGGCCTAAAATTTTGCATCATCCCGAACTCTATCTGACCCATGATCAGGTCTATACTCAACCAAAACTTAATTTTAATATATTTATACAATTTTGTTTCAATATACACAATTCATTATTTATATAAGTTGTATAATTAATTTCAAACCATACATTTCATTGTTTATTTTATGTTACTATACATGTAATAATTTTTTTAGCAAAACATTATTTATTAAAATTTATATTTATTTTTTTCAAAATTATTTTAAGATATCAATTTTGGCAAAATAGACTATGCATTAACTAACTTTTACAAGTGTCAATGCCGGCAAGTGTGAATTTCAGAACTTGCTCATATAAACATAGAAAATTGGTAATGAGCTTTCAAATGTGTTAAGCGTGGGTTCTCATAGGTTGGCATCCGAGAACCAAAATTAATATACCCAACACATGGATTTGAAGTCAAATAATTCAGACCAGACCTAACAAAGAAAGAGAAACCATACCATCTTTATTTATTTAAATTTCTTTCAACAAAAATAATTCTATTTTTTGGCACATAAAAAAATATTTTTTTTTAAAAATTAATTAAATATATTTTAAAAAATAATATAATAAATACTAATAATTTAACTACATATTAATTTATAATGCTACATGGAAATTCACTTCAGTTTACGTTACTACCATAATTGAAATTAAATAATAAAAATCAAATCAAATTCATTGATTTTTTTCATTTTACCTTAAAATTTGAGAAAATTGTAATATAGATATTTCAAAGTATTCATTATCAGGCCAATTGAGTCTTAATTCGATTGTTATTGGTATTGTTGCTAGTGCAGAAGGATGTAAGTTCGAGTGCGTTGAAATGCATTATCGGTATTGTATAAAAAAAAGACATGATAAAAAAATATTCATTATTGGGCTTAGCTTAATAGGGTAGCTTATGTATAGTTTAGCGTTTTGATTTAATTTTACTCTTATCCAATTAATTACATTTTTTTGGTGAATTAAAAATAGTCTTGTCAATATGATTTGCAAAAGAAAATTAAGTTTAATATTATTTGACGGTCCTAGACTTAATCTAATTGAGTTTGTATTCATTTTATTTTCAAAACAAAAAAAATCCTAAACCAAGAACAATCATAAGATTTGATTATGCCAAGAAAAACTGTTCACCTTTTCAGGAAAAAAGTTAGGTACTTATCCTTTCATAAATGAGAGGTCAATATAGTAAGTATGTTATCTTCAATGGCCCCAAGGCAACCAAAGATCAACAAAAGACCCCAGCACAATAAATATAAATCACTGGAAAACTATCAAGTTGCACAAAACAAAAAACCATTGGCAATGTCTAAATCTCACTCCGAAGAGCATTGAATCTATTGTCATCAGACTTTTACTCTTGCAAAAACATTTTCATGTTATATGATGATAGATACGAGTAAAGAACCAGAGAAACTAGAGAAAAAAAATTAAAGCAAGCAAAAAAGAATGGGGATGCCATTCCGAGGGCTAAATCTAAATCTTCTACAATGGCAAAGCCCAACAACCAAAGCTCCATGCTACAAAGTATAAAGTGGAAACTTGAAAAAGCAAAGCAAAGCTAATAGCAAAAGCAAAGGAACAAAAACCACGCAAAGTGAGTAGGGAAGGAAGGAAAACTTCCTAGTTATCTTCCCCCACGAATGAGGAAATAAAACCAACTCTGTGATTGCTACATTCTTGTAATTTTCAGCTGTTTGAATGATTTTTAAGCTGAATTTTAAGCTTTGGATGTTGATATTCAAGTTGGCTATGGATGAGTTAAAGCTTCATCAATGGATTTGAGTTAGCTTTGACTGACTACGAGCACTTCTCAATTCATACCTATTTTTGTTGTTTTGTGAATGCATTGAATTTTCCTTTCGGATATTCATTCAGTTATAACTGAAAAAATTTATTAAAAGTTTATAAAATAGATATGGACATGTTAAGCTTGAAAGCTCGCACAGGCAGATTTGACATAACAATTTGAGTCTGAGAAAGCTCGAGTCTCTAATAGATCTGAGCCAGATAAAGGTCGAGATCGAAAAAATTCAAGCTCGATGGAACCTAAGCCTAAGAAAGCTCGAGTCCGTAAGAATTTAAGTTCGACATCGATCTGACTTGAGTTCAAGATAAATCTGACTCAAAACTCGAAAAAGCTCAAATTATAGGTTTTTACTTATAATTTTTTTCATTGATTAGTGTTTTTATTAATATTATTTTTTTGTAAATTTTTAATTTCGAATGAGTTTATTTTTTATTTTAGATTGGATTTTGAATAAAATCTAAATTGGGTTTATGTTTAGTTTTGGGTTTAGATTTAAATATATATTACATTTAATATGTGTAAAGTTGGTTAATTTGATTTAAATTGTTTTGAAATTTAAAAGCGAATGGACAACATCAAATCAACCGGTTATCTAACCCGACTTGAATACATATATAAACTATTAATATATTAACCACTTATAATTTTTTGAACTTAAAACCCATATATTATAAAAAAATCCAAAAGAAACAAAGAAGATGAAACAAGGATGAACAAGACTATACCCAAACCAACATGCTTACTCTATACACTCAGTACTAATCCTCCCACCCACAGTCAAAGAGTCAACAACATCGACCTTAATAATAGGAGATAAAATATTTAAAGAAGTCACAGACTTGTGATAGGCCGTGAAAGATAACCCACCTCACTCAATGATGAGCAGCCTTTTTTTTTTTTTTTGTCTATAGAAAGGACAAGTTGATGAAACACGATTGAAGAAACAGGCAATCTTGGCCCAGTGTCCCAAACTCAGACATATCACTACGCTTGTCCTTTATTAGATGCTAGACTTAGCATTAAGATATTGATAGGAGAAAGATGAATCTACAGAATAAATTTTGATTAATTTTCCTTATTTGTCTTAAAGAATACATTGATGATGTTTATATACTCATAAAAGAGTAACTGCTCCTTACCAACTTCATATCAAACTAATTAACAGACTAACAAATTTAACAATCTTTATACTAATATTTTCTCTTATCATTCACTCAACTTCCTCGACAGGTACGACCCGAAATAGACTTCGAAAATGAGCAAAAGTAGAGACAGACAATGGTTTAGTGAGAATATCTACAACTTGGTCGTAGGCTGGTACTTTACGTACCGACGATGAGGGATCCATTAGCCACCTTTTCTTGAACAAAAAATAAGTCAAGTTTGACATGTTTTAATTTGGAGTGTAACGCCGATTAGCTACAACAGCTACTGCACTTGAATTATCACACTAAACCGCAGGAGGATCAGTAGAACAAATTTGTAATTCTGATAACAGAGAAACTAGCCAAGCAATATCACTTGAAGTTACAGCTAAACTTCGATATTCGGCCTCTGCCGTGGATTGAGAAACAACTGGTTGTTTCTTAGAACACCACGAGACAGGTGTATGACCAAAGTAGACACAAAACCCCGTAGTAGACTAGCGATCACCAAAATCAAGACCCTAGTTGACATCAACATAACTAACCAAAGATATCCTATTGGAGCATCTAAAAATCAGCCCATGCATAACAGTGCCATAGAAATACCTCAGGATACATTTTAATGCTATCAAATGAACCGTAGTGGGTGCATGCATGAATTGACACACACAATTTACAGCATAGGCAATATCCGGTCGAGTTAAAACCACATATTGAAGAGCACCAGTGAGACTTCTGTATTCAGTAGGATTATCAAGCCGATCACCCTCATCTTTAGACAAAGTTGATGAACTAACCATCGGCTTATGAATACTTTTGGCATTAGCTAGAGAACTCCTGTCAAGAAGATCCCGAATGTATTTATGCTGGCACAAGTGTAGACTGCCATTAGATGACCTACGGACTTCAATCCTTAAAAAATAATGGAGATTGCCCATATCCTTTAGAGAAAATTTGTTATAGAGCTGCTGAACAAAATAGTTTATTTTGTCAATCGAACTTCCAGTAATAATAATATCATATATATAGACCAATACATATACAATGGACTTGGTTGAAACTTTAACAAACAAGGAAGCATCGGATTTGGATAGAACAAAACTAGTAGAAACAAGGAACTACTTCAATTTTTCAAACTAGGCACGGGGAGCTTGCTGTAATCCATACAAAGCCTTCGTCAGACGACACACCAATGGCTCACCATTTGGTCCATATTGAACATAGCCAAGAGGTTGCTGCATGAATACTTCATCAGTTAGGTCTCCATTTAAAAAGGCATTATTTACATTGACTTGACGCAATTGCCAACCATTGGATACAACAATAGATAAGATGGTTCAGATAGTAACAGGTTTGATCATTGGGTTAAATGTTTCGTTAAAGTCACACCTCAGCTTGACGCAATTGCCAACCATTGGATACAGCAATAGATAAGATGGTTCAGATAGTAGCAGGTTTGATCACTGGGTTAAATGTTTCGTTAAAGTCACACCCAAGTACCTGGGAACAGCCTTTTGCTACCAATCGTGCCTTTCGTCTATCAACCGATCCATCAAGATTTTTCTTGACTTGGAAAATCCATTTGCAGCCAATCACTTTTTGACCAAGAAGTAGAGGAACAAGTTCCCAGGTAGAATTAGCTATTAAAGCATCAAATTCAGCTTGAATCATTGACTTCCACTCCCTATGATTAAGAGCTTCCTCAACAAAACGTGGCTCAAAGTCTACAGCCTCAACTTGTAAAACCTTGGGTTTAAAAATTTAGGCCTTAGACCGAGTAACCATGGCATAAGTGTTTCCTAAAGAAACATGATGAATAGTTGAGGATTCAGTAGGTAACTGAATAGCTTCAGGAGAAGGATGATGCTCCCTTAGGTTAGACTCAGATTCAACCGATAAATCAAATAAGATGATTTATAGCGGTCTAGATGGGATTGATAAGGCAACTATACGAGACTGCACAGGATCACAACTTTGATCAAACAAATGTACTGTAGGTAAAGACACAGTGGTTTTGTGGGTTTCTTTAATGGTTTGAGAAGAGGAGGATTGAATAATAGGGATATGTGTTGTAACAGACGTAGGAGTCTAACCTTTTTCCACAACTGACAAGGGGAACAACTTATAAAAAATAACATGACGAGAGATAATCACCTTACCATCTGGTGTGAGACAGTTATAGCCCTTATGTTGAGAGCTATATCCTAGAAAAGTACATGGTTATGAGCGAAAATTCAACTTATGTTGCACAAATAGACGTAAATATGGAAAACAACAACAACCAAATACCCAAAGATGATCATACGTAGGTTCACGTCCATAAAGAATCAGATACAGAGACTGACCTTTCAAAACTAGAGTAGGCAGTCGATTAATAAGATGCACAACACTGCAGAACGCATATCCCCAATAATTCATAGGCAGATTAGCCTGAGCCAAAAGTGTAAGGTTGGTCTTCACAACGTGTCTGTGTTTGCGCTCAGTAACACCATTTTGTTCTGAAGTATGAGAGCAAGACAGACGATGAAGAATCCCATGGCTAGCTAGAACCAAAGCAAATGCACGAAACTCACCGCCCAATCACTTTGAAAATTTTTAATAGTTTTACCAAATTAAGTACTGACCATCTTCTGAAAATGAAGAAAACATTCGACTGTTTGAAATTTATGTTTAATCAAATAAACCCAGGTAAATTGACTGCACATGTCAATAAATGAAACATAATAAAGATTACCCCTACAGTCAACAAAAGTCAGGTCCCATAAATTGGATACAACCAATTTAAACAATTCCATATACTCAGTAGTAGAGTGTGAGAAGGGCAATTTATGTGATTTCCCTTTCTAACAGGCAATACAAATATTATCAATACATTTTTTATTTGAAACAATTCGACATTTGTCAAGCACAAGTTTAACAATTGTAGAAGAAGGGTGACCAAGTCTTTTATGCCATAGTGTGAAAACATCATCATCCAAATGACAATCTTGTATCCCAGTGTTGTTAATAGAGGGAATTGTATCAAAAGAAACATATGAACCAGTCGAAAATTGATAGAGACCATCACGAACTTGGCCCTGCAATAAAATTTCCTGTGTCTAGATGTCCTTAATAACACAATAAGAGGGGTGAAATTCAAAAAATACGTTGTTGTTAGTAGCAAATTGAGAGACAGACATAAGATTTTTTTAGATGCTTGGTACACATAAAACATTAGAAAGATGTCATAACTTCTTCTTTGTTGGTAGAACAGTATTCCCAATAGATGAAATTTTAGTGAGAGCCCAATTTCCCATTAAAAGAGAAGAAGTACCTGTATATGAAGTGAAGGCATTTAAACCAGAAGCATTAGTTCAAACATGATGAGTGGCTCCTGAATTGAGATACCAGGACGAAGTCCTCACCGACACAAGAACATATGAATCGGTGTTATCAAAATTAGAGTCATATTGTGTGGCATCCAAAAAGTTAGATAAATGAAAGTCAGGAATTCGGGGTAGCCCAACACATTGTGAGGAATCAAAATCAAACATTCAAGCACGTGGTTTAGTCCGCCATGGAACATTGGGACCATTTTTTTGCATAGAGCTATCAAACCCCACATAATTGACATTGGGCTCAGAGGAATTATGTCCAGTATTTGGGCCAGCAGTGGCCTGCCCACTATGTTGGCCACTAGAAGTATGTAACCCACAATTCTGGCCTAGATTAGGTGGCCTAGGTACCCTAACAGATGGCCCACACTTTTGCTGGCCCATTTCACGTCCAAAATCGCGCCCAAAATTGTGCCCAAAACTACGACCCAAATCAGTCCCAAAATCACACCCAAATTATGGTCTGCTATACGGGCCAGATGACGTCACATGTAGGCCAGCATCAGACTGTCCAAAAGTGTTAGGCAAACGACCTATTCCATCAGTCACACGCCCCATTCCATCAGCATTAGACACAAAATAACTAAGGTTTTGAAAATTAAAAAAACGATAGGCATATTAGGAATATGGTGGCCAACCTTCCCATGAAACGCCATCAAGGTATTGTAACGGAGTGGTCTCCATATGCGGCCCAAGGCCACCAAATGTAACACCCCTAGCCCGTATCTAACGCCGGGACAGAGTTCGAGGTGTTACCAGACTTAAACTCAACCAACTACATAAAATCGGGCCGTAAAATTTTGATCAATTTAAAACTTTTCATTTCACATACATTTTGTCCCTTAAACGGGCTCACGAGGCCAAAAACATGCATTTGAGATGGTTCGGAAGTAAACCGAGAACTTAAGAAAAACTTGAAAAAATCTCATACTTTAAGGCTCCACACGCCCGTGTAAGTATAGAGCACACGTCCGTGTGCTAAGGACATACCCGTGTCCCGAACCCGTGTTCAAAAACCTGGACATTCTGCCAGTTTGGTCATGAACAAATTGAAGCTACACGGTCAAGGTACACGCCTGTGTCCTATGGCCGTGTCTTTCACACGGCTGACACATGGCCGTGTCTTTTGCCCGTGTGCTTACTGTCATACATACTGACTTGAAAAAAACTTAGGTGCAGGGGACACACGGCTGGACAACACGCCCATGGGGGTGGACCGTGTGTCACACACGGCCTAGACACAGCCCGCGTGTCTAGCCGTGTGGACAAATACAAGGCTATTTTCCAAGCCATTTTATCACACTCACAACACATGCATGCATACTTATACAATAGCATACAACAAGGCATACATAGGTACTTAAACGTCAATAAACATGTTATGATCATGCCAATTTCTCATGCAATAGATATCATAGTTTTTACCCACATCCTTACCACATTCATGCCATAATCATTATAAACTCGTCACATAAGACCATAGCACATGCATGCACTGCAGCAAAATTGACTTTTAACGGCGTTTTTAAGGTCTTTAGCAGCGTTTTTACAAGCGTCGTAAAAAACGCCACTATAGATAACGCCACTAAAGTTTGTGGCGTTTATTTAAAAAAACGCCGCTAAAGGTAATGAAATTTTTTAAAAAAAATAAAATATTATAAAAATCATGAAAAATATAAAAAATTTAAAATTCATTATCAAAATATTGAGAAGAATAATATCCATGATATAAATATAAAAAATTTCTATTAAAATTTTAACTAAAAATATTAAAATAAAAATAAAAATTTATAATAAAAACTAAAATAAATAATAAAAATTAGATTAAATATAAAGATATCATAACCACGTAAAATATAATATATTATCATCAAGATTTACATCCTCATCTTGCTCAAATTTTGGTGGCTAGTACCCTTTCTTGAACCATTCATCTTGTAGAATTTCAAGAATAGTTATACGCTGCCAAAAAGAACATGTAGAATTTCAACCAAAATGCATGCGCTAAAGCTTATACTATGATCAAAGATTTCATGTAATCACAAATTTTCATAGGATGTATTGAATTTGAAACTTAAGGTAAGAGGGTTTGGATCAAGAATACGCTTAATCAAATTCCTAGCACCAGATGAAAACCGTGATGGACAGCTGAAAGAAGCCTCCTAGATCTGAAATTTATCAATGTACAAACAATTTTAATGAAGTTCTCATCTAAAAAGACTGGCCAAAACTGGAGGGTACTTACTTTCTTATACAAGCCTATAAGGCTTGGCTCATCAAAAGGCAAATAACAAGCCATGAGAACAAAGAGAATAACTCCGCAAGACCAAATATCAGATGATGTACCATTCAAGTGATTAAAATCTCACAAGCACCACGCAAATTTCAGTTCATATAATCAGTCTATATCAAATACATGTTCTCAAAAACAGAACAATCTCAAACAGCTATGACCAGTATCCCACAGAAGGGAAAAAAAGCATGAAAGTACTGATACAATGACATAATTATAAACAGCCAGATGCTTCATCCTTTCTTAAACAAAGCAAGAATAAGATTGCATAAAATTACATAAAAACAAGATCATATGGATAATAGATCAATTCTTTTTACTTCTAAATTCAACAATTCGACTCATAAATTCAGCATTCCTTTCTTAAATTAACATAAATTCCAGTAATTTCACAGCTTTAAGCTAAAAAAAAGAATGAAAGACAATTCATTTATATACCAGAGCTTTCTCAAGAAACATGCTGGAGCTGGTTCGAACTTCACATTCAATACTCTGGCCTGATACATCATCTGCCATCATTGACTTCTCTAACTTATCCTTAGCCTCAAATTAATACAATTTCTTTTTTTATATGTTGAAATTCTTCAACAACAAAAGAGAAAAATGGTTGCTTACCAGAAAAATAAGGTGATCACATTCCTCACTTGATAAAAATCCTTTGTAAATAAAAGCCCTTCAAGAAAAAAATCCTTTAAAATAAGCATGTTTAAAGCATGGCCATTCACCTTAGCACTCTAATACAAACATACAAACATAAGGCACTCTAATAGTTTTTTGCACATAAAATATCTGAAACTCACACCTGAATTCGGATTCAGAGCACATACGGTGTCGACTGCATGTTGATTAATATCATTCTTATTCGCTGCTGCAATGCCTCCCACATGCATTTGTAGAGGTAGGAGCCAGCCATTATGTGCCTTCTGCAAATTGTTCTTGGACTGCAATCTAGTGTAGTTGGTTTTTCCTGTTCCATTTGCCACCAATCAAAACATAAAAGAGCTATATTATGGTAACTCCATCAGCTTACACAATAAATTATAGCTCGCATGTTTCAAAGGTATGATTCAATTAGTGGGGATTCTGGTAAAATAACAACCATTGAGAAGGCAAATTGATGATAAATTAGATAGGAGCAGAGAATATATACTATATTTTATCTGAACAAATGTTCCTTTCTTCAAATATATTGGAATGAATAATGATTAATTTGCATCATCAACGCTAGAGAAAATCCATAAAGAAAAAAAATGATAGTTAGAATGAAGCATGAGTTATTGATGAGAAATTACAATAAAGAGTAGTTTTTGAGTGAATTAGTTTATGCTAGAAATAAATCATATTTTACTAGATATGGTAATCAGTATATCCCTTTGACACATTTAGATGTTTATATCATGTTGTATTTTAATCGTTTTTCTTATATATCGTATCCAAAATTATCAAATATAATGTTTACTACAATGTTGAATTAGACTGCCTATAATATTAACTCTGAAATTCATGATGACTATACAATTTCGCTTCACGGTCCAGAAATGACCAGAAATGACAAAACATGTCGCAGAGCACTGAACAGTGGAAAAGAAAGAAGGAAAGAAATATGTTTTCTACTAATTTTCTTCCTATCAGGCCATGGTGGATGGTTTAGACAAACTGGATGTTACCTTGTGTCTGCGCATTAGATTTGGCGACATTTTCTCTCCACCCTTTCTGACGAGCTCTTATTTCCCACATTGCTGTCAATTTCATTTGAGCCGACAATGCTTCTTCAGCTTTCTCCCTTACTTCTTCGCACGTCTCCATACCCGAATTGCATTTGTCTACTTCCTTTTGATATTGTGATGCTAACTTCTTAGCCTCGAGTAAAAAAAAAACATTTATGTAAAAAACTATAACAATTAAGCATCAGTGACATACAACTAATGATTAAAATGAAATAAAATATATATGTAAAAAATAAATTGTTGGTCAGAAAAAGTTGTAAAAAATGAAAAAAGAAATGCAGTCAACTGGCTCACTATAAACTTAACTGCAGACTTTGAATATGCCATAAAACATAAATAAAACCCAAAATCACCAATATCACCCTAAAATGAAATCATTTGCTAGATGAAGGCAGTGGTTTTTGTTAATGCAATACAGAGGGTTATTAGATTTAATGTTACATTCACATCTAAATTACTCTCGGATAAAAAAATACCACAACATTAATTATCAAGCAATTCCAACCAAATCAGTTCATCCTGCATACCAAAGCCAGAGTTACTACTTTATCTTATGTAAATGTTATTTCACAATATCAGTCATTTGCAATCAATCTTAAAAAAATGGCTCGGTTATGCAATTGTTAGACAGCATCCTGGTAAAAAAAAAATTTTACATTAGCAATCAATCATTATTGGAGACAAAACAAAAGTGAAAGTCATGTGATTAGCAATCAAACTTTGTTACATCAGCAATCAATCATTATTGACGGGGGGTGGCTTAGGGAAATCATGTGATTAGAGAGTATAACGGCACAAAAACAGAAGGATAAGAAAAAATATGGAATATATTTGTCTCATATAGCATCATATAAGGCATAACATCTGTTAAAATAAAGTTGACACCTAAATGAAAGCGATAGTAGCAACAATGGTGAAAAACCCCAGCAGAGAGGGCTGCTGTCATGCTAAAATTGGAGGTGATCTAAAAGGCATAGAAAATCAAATGTAAAATTTCTTTTTATTAAGTTACTTAGTCCCATAATCCAATAAATACATCCATCCATGACAAAGAAACAGGAAACTGACCTGTAAAGGAAGCATTGCTCAGTCCTGCATTAATTAAAGATAGAACCATAAAATTAGCTTAATTCTGCTGGGCAAAATTGCCAAAGATCAGATAATTAACATTTCCAAATGGAAACTTGGAACTTTGCAGGGCAAGTAGCATAGAGAATGCTAATACAAAGAAACAAACATAATAGAAAGAAAGGCTAACAACAGCTTGCCATGCATGTAAGCATTCATAAAACAGGCATGAGTTTCAACTTTCAATAATTAGCTGCATAACTACCAAGCAAAACCCCATAGCCAAGGATATGGTGTTCTATTAATTGACAACAGAAACAACATTGATAAAAATGCTAAGTGAAAATAGTATGCCTTTGGGGGAAAATTCGCACGATGAATAAATGCTTCCTAGAATTTACATAGGAGTAATGGGTTATCATAATATTGCAAAGCTCATCTATTGTAAATTAAAATTAGGCAGCAACTAATTGAAAATTCAATGAACAACAAAAGAGGGGAATCTGGCACACTTTTATTGAATGTGCCAATGATATTTCAACATACTTGCTCGTTAAGTGTTGAGAAAGTTTTGCCCATATCTTAGTCCAAAATAAACTCATATAAAGTGTGTATGAATCAACTATAATATGCTTAAAGTATAAGCATTGTAACTATAAACCAAAAGTAAGAATTATTTTTGATATTTTTGGCTTGAGATGCCATTGTATGAATTTTATAATCAAACACGTGGATATAAAGCTTCTGAACAAACACGTAGGCATATATCTTAAGGGAAAAGCTTATGAACAAACACGAAGATATCCTAGGAGAAACTACATAATTACACTGTTCTTTCTAAAAAGGCAAAAAGAAAAATCTTTAACTAAAAGTAAATATCAACTCAAAATCACTAACATATTTTAGTTTTCATCGTTTAAAAAAAATACCAAAAACTTTTATTAATCACTAAGCTGTTAAACTCATTACTGTGCATCATTCAAAAATTCTCCATCCTACACTTATTCTACATTTAACTTTTTTTTATGAAATTTTTTTTTATAAAGCAATTTTAAAACGTCAAATCTCTAGTCAAATTATGTTACATCTAAAACATATTTTACTCCTTAATAGATAATCAACTGTACTGTACTTTGAAGCTCATTAAAAGAATTTAACAACCCAACCTAAGACTTAAACGGAAACTTATACAAAATTTTTAAATAATTTAATAACTTAAACCAAAAATTTAATTTTAACATTATAATTTTTCAAAATTAAATAATTAAAATAAAAACTTAGAAGTATCAATGAGTGTCAATACAGTTTAACTATTAAAATTAAATAATTACTAATAATTTACCCAAACAAACACCCAAACAAACCTAAAATAACAAACATCTATAATGAACTAAACCCGAATTTGAAACTCAAATCTAAATCACTTCAAATCTAAAATAAATCAAAACTTAAATCCAACTTAATTGAAAATAAGTTGAATCTAATATAATTCGAATAAATTAATCCTAAATAAGATAACGATTCGAATCAAAAACATGACGAAACCTAAAATAGATCCAAACTTCAAACTAACTTTAGAAATTCTAAAATATGTATTAATTAACCCACCAAAAATATAACCAAACGCATGAAGTTTTGCTTCCTCTGCCTTACCTTAAAGATTGTTCTAAGCATTATAAACTGATTAATTAAAAAGGCAATAATGAAGAAGAAGTAGGTATGGAAACTGATTAATAAGTATCTTTGACCACTAATTAAAAAATAAAGCAGCAAATCCAACTTTTAACCATGGTTAAACATCACAGAGCAACGACGGAAATATTTACAAGCAAACAACACTATCTTTACGTAATAGAGGCTGAAAGAGCTAATGACTCCATGTTTCCAACCATCTTTATATAATGTTATACCTAACACAGTAATGGGTGGACATTTGAAGAAAACTCAGTTACCCCATTCCATGATAAGGTATTTTTATGCCGCCTCCGCAAAGCCAACTCTCTTTTTACCGAAATCGAACACGGTGTGGTAGCGGCTCATGAAAACATCTCACAAATATACTGATTAGAAAAATTATAATTTGACCATTAGAAAAATTACCAGAGCGGTCCACGAGGAGGAGGAACATCCAAAGCAGTAAAGCCACTGATGCACTGAGCTTGAGGACCTTCACCCACCTTGAAAATATACTGATTGCACCAATAGAGATTTAATTAACATCAGTAGGACAAGTTTTCAGCTATTGATATAGTACAAACACAAAATGAGGATCGGTTTTACCTCTTCAGGGTAAAGGTCGAAAACTTTGTCACCGATAGTGAAGGAAACAGTTGGCATGGACGATAAACTTCCACATTCAACAGCAGATTCTCCCATCGGACTCGGCATATGGTTACATAGTTGCATAAGTATCAAATTGAAGAAAGAATCAGACATTGGAAGGAATGCACTCACGAATTATTCAACAAGCATCGAGTCTATTATGTTACATGATTGACGTAGTTCAATATGATGTCTTGAGTCTGATTCTGCTTTAATTGCTCTTTTGGTCCTCAGCCGTACAGATCTTGGGAGGATCCGAAGCAGCTGCAGGACGGCTTCAGCATATGAGATCGAAAGACATGATTCCCTTCCCCCCTCCCCGATAGAAGCAAAAGGAAGAGGCTAGGGTTTTAATTGAACGTTGAAAAGGAAATTGGAACAGTCAAATTGCACGCTGCGTCTCTTCCGTTGGTTGAGATTAAATGTGGGTAGGCATGAAATCTTCAAGAGAGAAAATTTATGAGAAAGGGATTTTGATCGGTGAAACCAAAGGGAATAGAATCAGAGCACTTTGGTTCGCTGTATTGGATTAGAGATGTATTAGATTAGAGGTATAATGGAATAGAGGTATAATAGCAAATCAACTGTTTGGTTGAATGTAATGGAATAGAGGCGTAATAGTAAAACTGTATTTGGTTGAATGTAATAGAGGTGTAATAGCATAATGGAGAAAACTAAAATGACCAGAATACCCTTAGCATAAATTTGTTTTGGTAAATGATTATTGTTATTGTTATTTAAATTTTAATAAGATTATTTATTATCAAAAATAAATAATTTAATCATATTTAAACATAATTATTATTAAATATATTAAATATATTATAATTAAAATATATAATTTAATAAAATTCTTAATAATTAATATTCTTATATGAATTTACTCAAATCATAATATATGATACTATAAAAGATAATTTGGAATGATTAATATTAAATGTATTTTAATTAAAATATATGATTTAATAAAATTTAAAATAATTATAACTAATAAATTATCTTATATGAATTTGTATAATTTAAAATAATTATTATTACATATAATTTAATAAGATATAATTTCATAAAATTATTGATAATAAATTTTCTTATATGAATTTATATAATTTAAAATAATTTAGGAAATGGCACCTTTTTCCCTTGAACTAAAAGTAGCTGCTAATGCTCAAGCACACAAGAATACACAAGCTATTACTTTAGTGCATGCGCACAGTCACACCCCTTGGGTACATTCACATTTAAGAGGATAATATATACTAATAAACCAATAACAAATAAAAATTTACAATAAATTCATGCCAATTTCCCCTTCAAGAACTTAACAACGGTAAAACACAATAGCTCTAACAAACAAGTTCCAAGCAGAACACAATATTTATCTCATCAAATATACCTCTAAATTGGAGATATACTCTCTAATAATATACCAAAGCTGAGTATTTGTATCCATCAACTGTAAATTACACAGATGAGAAGTAATTTTAGGTGACAGACAACTAGAAAAGAGGCAAAAGGGCCATGAGTTTCATGATGCACACCAAGAATTGGAAACCACTCTCAGTTAATCTTGGAGCTTCTTTATCTCTGTAGAAATAGACATAAATACATCATGACACCAATCGTGAGATATAGAACCCTCAATATCTATTGCATAAAAGAAATGAAGCTAAAGTTCATGGCATGATATAACACCTCTGACGCAAAAGACCACGCTGAAAAATTCTCATCATGGAAGAGCTGAAGCTCGTTGATTTTTCAGCTTGTCCTGAACTTATAAGTTGCAGCAAGAAACACTGCTTAACAAAGCTGAAGTAAGAAGCAGCTCAAACATAAAAACTAAACAGTTGAGCAAATTCAAAACTAATTGCATAATTCCGCATCACATACACTACCATTAAGAACATAAATTATGCCAATGACAGTTCTAACTTTTTCCCTATAAACATACTCATGCATATAAAGTATCTCACAAAGGTTCTCTAAAAAATATTTATTGGATGGGCAAAAGCGGATAATAAGTTCTAATCCTTCCGATTAAATTTAGAAAACTTAGCAAAGAAAAAGCCTTTTGACTGATATTTATTTGACCAAGGGCAATCAATACCATTAAACCATTTATGTCTAATATATTGCAATGTAAGAAAATCTATACCCCAGCATGAAAGGCTGCATAAAATTTAAATATTTGATAAGTGAATGGCCAGTAAAACCAAATTTGAGAGGTATGTCCCCAGAACAGAAGGTGAAAAAAGAGAGAAAAAACTGACAAAACATAAGGTAACCTATTAATCGTATTGCAAGGCAACCTGGAAAACCAATGGTATGAGATGAATGAAGAAACAAAACAGAAAATACTATATGGTTTGTACTCACTCTCAAATTTGATTAGAACAGCCATTATCCACCAGTGATATCTTGAACTAAAGTAGCTCAGAAGACTACCAAACGAAGATGACAATGACAATAGAAACAAAGAATATAAAGGTAATAAAAGACATTCATGCTCGACACATTGTAACGCTGGAAAACCAAATACAGCACAAAGAAGCACTAATCAGGAAATGGAATCGCATTCCCCCTTTTTTAGAAAAGAAAAATGAATAAGATTCCTTAAACTCGTTTACAGTACAGAAACAAATTGAAGAAACAGATCTTCAACCCACAAGCATTATATTTTCTTAAAAGCACAAAAATAATTTTCCATTCTTCTTTAACAGAATCATTTCTGCAATTCCAAACATTACAACCACAAATTTATATCACATGCACAAAATCATTAAATTGTACCTGGTGCAACATTTTTATACTTGCTGCTCCACATGTATACATTAGAAATGTTCGACAACCTCCACATATGAGTTGAGCCATTTCCATCCCTGCATGCTTATTTACAAACTTGGTGATCAAGCCATAATAATTTGATTCAACTTATTTACATATCGAAACACAAGGAATATTACTGACCACCCCATGTTTAATTTTTCTTTCACTTAAATTTTCTTATTTCTCTAATAAATTCTAGATAACAACACCATAATTAGCATTAACAGATGGTTTCGAACTATCTATCAACAAAGGAAACCGACATGAAAAAGGAAAAAGAAGATTCATCAATTGAATGCCGAAATAAGAGAACTTCCAACCAAATAAAAAGAAAAGAAAAATACCTGCGTGAGTGATTTGGTGTTAGAAAATTGATGGAGGTGAGAGAAGAAGAGAGTCGTGGTGAGGCTCTCACAATTGCAACAATCCTTCCAGTCGTTGCATAATTACTGTCCAAATCAAATACCCAGAATCAATACTTTATCACTCTATCCTTAACATTAACAAAATATAAACAGATAAAAGAGTACTGAAAAAGAGAGAAAGAGGTGAAAGTAGCCATAGATTTGAGCGAAACAAAACAGCAGCCTTGAGAAGAGAAGATATGCGACGGACAAAGCTAAGGAAAATTGGAAATAAAAGATGAAGAACGGAAGAAGTAGAAGGAGGAAAGTTACCTGGATGAAGAATGAGAAGAAGATGAAGAACGCAATAAGGAGAATGAGGAAAAAATAAAAATTACCTTAAATATCTAGGTCTCCTCTGCAATCAATGGAAAAAAAGGGAAACGTAGAGATGGTTGGAAAGAAAGTTACAGAAGCAGAAGATGAAGCTGAGGGCAAAAATTGAAAAAGAAAATCAAAACAGAGACGTAATAGCTAATCTTTGTTTTTGGAAGGGATTAGAAATCGGCGCTGAAGCAGAGAAAATGCCGAATCCGTCCGCAACGTAATAAGCCTGTATTACGGCAATACAGCGAACCAAACGCTGTATTCAATGGGGCCACCGATTCGGGGTGTAATGGATTAACCATTACACCCAACCAAACAAACCAGGTTTTTAGCAACGTAAAATTGGGGATTTAGGGGAGGGGGTGAAAATAAAACGACGCCGTTTCGATGTAAAGTTTTTTGCGGCATTTTTATAAAAACGCCACAGTATCTCAATTTTTTGTGCACTGTAGCTCAACTTTTTGTGGCGTTTTCAGTAAAAACGCCACTATTGCTCAATTTTATTTTTTTTTTCATTTTTAACATATTTTTTTCTATTTTTTTCTTTTAAAATTTTTTTTGCTGAGATTATATTTTTTGGAATTTTTATTTTTTTAAAATTTTGAATATTGATCTTTTTAATTGAAATATGGACTAAAATATTAAATATTAAAATTTTAAGTTTTTAAGTTTTTAATTTTTAATTTTTTAATTTTTAATTTTTAATTTTCAATTTTTTTTGAAGATTTTTATCATTTTTAAATTAACATATAAAAAAATAGTATCATGTCATGTGAATTACCTTGTAAGTTTTCACGTCCATATCATTAAAAAAATAATTTTACAATTACATCCCTATTAAAAATGAGATTTAACCTTTTTTAAAAAGTGGAAGGTTTTGGTTCAAAAAATAAGAATCAAATTGATAAAAAAATATAAATATTGAAAGTTAAAATTTAATTACCATGATCAACTCTTTTAGGAATTAAATTAATAGATGGGAATGGCATGTCTAGTATTGTTTAAAGGATTTCTTTTTTCTTTCTTTTTTCATCAACATTATTCTTTTAAGTATGGTTCGCATTAGTTGTTTAGATTTTTATACAAATGGCATTTAATTATATGTTATATCAATAATTGTATTAATAATTTACAAGAACTAGATCAAATTAAAGTTCATGTATGCTTTTGGGATTTAACCCATTTTGATATATATATTTTTTTAAAATAATAATTTTTAATTACCAACAATAGTTTGGAGAGACAAGTAGACGAGACAACCAAATGCTTCCGTAATGTATTGAAGAAAGAACATAGAAAAATCAAAACCGAAATTAAGAACAGAATAATGAATATAAGAATTGGGTTTTTCAAAACCAAAGGGAAGGGGAAAGGGGAAGGGATCGTATGGGTTCCAAGGTAAACTGATGAAAACGGCGTGTGTGAAAAGGGAGTTTTGAGATACCAATTTTAGGGGGAAATTTTAGGGTTTTAAAGGGAGGGGGAATTTAGGAATAAAAAAGGCGCCATTTTTTTAAAGTAAAATGATTGTTTGCGGCGTTTTTATAAACGCCACTAATCTCTATTTTATACATTTTTATTTTTATATTTCATTTTTATTTATTATCAATGTTTTTATTTATTTATCAATTTTTTTTAAATCTAATATTTAAATATATCAAATGGTTTAGATTAAATATTTTTGAAAATAAAAGCATTAATCTAAACCCTTAACCCTTAACCTTAAGTCATAAAACATAAAACATAAACCCTAAACTTTTACCCCTTAACCTCTAACCCTTACCCCCTATTATCTAAACTTTAAACGATAAAAGTTTAGCATATATTTTTATAATTTTGAAACGATTAAATCAAAAATTTTCCATTATTCAAAGGGATGAAGTGCAATTTTACCTTTAAAATTTTTAAAAATTTCAAAAAATCGAAATGGAAAATTTTTCATTTTAGAAGGGCAAAGACCCTTTCAACCCTCTACTTATGCCCCTAAATATATATTAATTATAGGGTTTAGGATTTAATTGAATATGATTCACTTGAGATTAACATACTACCCATGGCCATTAAACCTTAAACCATAAAACCCTAAATTATAGACCTTAAATCTTAAATATTAAACCCTAAACCCAAAAATAAATTTAATCAATATTAAGTATTGCTTCCGTAATTTATTATGAACATAAGCTTTTACATTAATATCTATGTATATACACATCAATATCCATATGATGTTTTTTAGGGTTTAGGGGTTTAAGGGTTATAGATTAGTGTTTAAGGTTTTTTGGGGTTTAGGGGTTTAGGGTTTTAGGGGTTATATAGACTAGTGTTTATGATTTTTTTGGGGGTTTAAGGTTTTAGGGGTTATATGACTTTTAGCGGCGCTTTGCAAAAAACGCCGCTATTGCTCTGTTTTTAGCGGCGTTTTTGGTAAAACGCCGCTAATGTATAATTTTTGAGGCATTTTTTCATAAAACGCCGCTAAAAACGCCGTTAAAGCCCTATTTTCCTGTAGTGATGCATATATAAATAGGTTTACAACCTCAATAGCTAATGTAAGCCAATACATCTGGCTAAAACAAATGTCACACACTCAAATTTTTAAACTCCTATACATGCCATAGATTCAAAGTACTTGAAATTACTTACACCAATGGCAATAGTTTGACAGTGTGATAATATCTCCGACGAACTCCAACCGAGCTAACCTGGAAACACTAGAGAACATGGGAAAGGAAGGGAGTAAGCTTTATGCTTAGTAAGTTCACATGAAAACAATAAGCAACTCATTAACATGCTTTTATCAATGTTCCCAACCTATTCTCAAGTTCATAATAAGCTGTCTTCTTGTATAATAGTCAATAAAATATTTATATCTGGAGCTACGAAACTCCAAATTAAGTTCCGTTAATTTTCTTGAAACTAGAATCATGTAGCTTTCTACCATAAAATTTAGAGAATTTTTGATTCAGCCAATTAGTACAGTTTATTCCTCAAAGTTACCCCTAGTTCACGGTCCGACAGTTCTGACCCTTTTGTACTAAAGTTTAATTATCTCATAGCACAGGACTCGAATAATGTTCATGTCTATTTCTATTGAAAATAGACTCATTAAGGATTCTAAAAATATAAATTATAATTCATAAATATTTTTTTACAATTTATAATGATTTTCTCAAATCAGAACAGGGAATTTCAAAGTCATTCTAACTCTGTCTCACACAACTTCAATTATCTCATTACAGGAAATTATTTTGCTTACATGGTTTCTTTTATAAGAAATTATACTTGATAAGATTTAATTCCATATTTTATTCAGCCTCTAACTCATTTTCCACTGTTTTTAGTGTATTTTCAAAGTTACACCACTGTAGAGCCCAAAACGGTCGAGGCTAATTTACTCATTCACAATTATTGTTCACCAAATTAATACAACATCATTTCATCGATCATGGTAAGAACACATAGCTATGCATCATAAGCATGGACCCATAATCTCAATGTCATCAAGTATCAAAGACTTAGTCCAAATCATGCCATTTTCATAGTACTCACCAAATACTGTATACATCATAGATTTTCACATATCAAGGCATTACTCATAAGCTTAGTGTACATACTTGTACAACTTGTAACATAGCTCAAGTACATACTCACCAATGAATTACCTCATTGGAACCATTATATATCATGGTATTACTCGTGACTTTAGCGTACATACCTGTACCAACTCGTAATAAAGTATATAATCATACCTTCTTTAACATGCCCTCCTTAGGGCTTTCATCACATCATCCATTTCATTACCCGTTGAACACTCGGGATGCTAAAGGATGTTCGGAATTATCATACACTAAATAGAATACCAAAGCCATGTCCCATACATGGTCTTACATGGATCCACATATCGTTGCCATATCCCGAATATGGTCTTATAATAACACACATATCATCCTTGATGCCATGTCCTAGACATGGTCTTACATTGGCATACATTTAATATGGTGTCATGATACCCGAAATCCTAAGCATTCCTCAAAGTCACCTGGGATTTTCGAGATACAAAGCTATCATCATATTTTCATTGAATCATCACAAGTAAATTCCAATAAAGGCATATATCCACATTTTGTACAATATCAAGTATTAAGCACATTATAATGAAATTGATAAATTACTTTCGTACAAACTTACTCGTTTCAAAGAAACATCATATTTCATCAAAATTCCAATATATTAAATCATACACTTAATGCCATAATAATAGAGAATTTTAATTCAAGCATGATATTGCATTATTATTACCATACGAACTTATCTCGACACCAAATTGGTAAGAGAGGCCTATACATCAATTTCTCGTTTTTCCTCGTTCTAAGCCCGAATCTCATTTTTCATCATCTATAACATCACATTTAACTTATTAAAACAATATACTAATCAAATTAGTCCAATGACACATTTTGACAAAATTTACAATTTTGCCCCTGTACTTTACCAAAATTACCAAATTGCCCCTAGGCTCATAAAATGATTTTTATCACATTTTCTTACTCATTAAGCCTATAAAAATCATTTTCATAACTATAGCAACTCACAAATTCAATTATTTCACACATTTACACTTATTTTACAACTTTACAAAATAACCCTTTTTAAGTGCTTTCATGCAAACTTCTTTCACAAAAGTTGTTTATAACACTGCCAAGACTCATATTCTTCCATAAAAACTCAGAAAACAACACATATGATTTCATGTCAAGACCCTAGACTCTTAATCATTTTGCAAAATAGTCCCCTCTTTTGAAAGCTCATGCTTTAGGGGTTCCAAAAATGTAAAAATCATCAAGAAAGACATTAAAAATCACTTACTAGCATGAGAGTTTCTTTGATGAAATTTTCCAGCTTCTAAACCATTTCTTTGCTGCCATTTTTGGTGGAGAGAAGACGAAGAAAAGATGAGATTTTTCTTTTATTCTATTTTTAGTCAATTTAGTCACCTAAAAGCCACAAATTTTGGCTTTTTTAACCATTTTGTCTCCCTTGGCCAGCCATCACTCTTTCAATGGCCTAATTTCACTTTAAAGACCCCCAATTTAAGATATAAAGGAATTTAACACCTTTAGGTATCAAAACACAACATTTACCTTTTACGCGATTTAGTCCTTTTTTGAAATTGGACTAGAAATTGCTAAAATTAATATACCAAAATTTTTATGCACCTTTATAAACATGCTATATCACATAAAATAACATCAAAATAATTTTCTCCGGTCTTGGAATAGTGGTTCTGAAACCACTGTTCCGACTAGGCCCAAAATTGGGTTGTTACACCAAAGGTAGTCGATCAGCCAAAAAAGTCATCAAGTAGGTTTTGGCCAGTTGAAATGAATGAAAGTCATGCCAGAATTGGTTCACTCGGACCGCCGTAGTCGAGGTTGAAGTGATAGAAGCAACATTGTGCGAGATTCCCATACCGACCACATATTTGACACTGTATCCGCGGACAAAATCCACACCCACGTGAACTAGAAGAGGAGTGACCACTACGCCCAGTACGTAGATCAAATTCAGTCACCGCCACTACAAGAAGGGCTTCAGCCATGTTTGCAAGCATCGGTACGTCCTGCACCACTTGTAACTGGCGACTTGTGAACTTTAACAGCACATCAACCAACTTTTGAAATGGAAGCGTCTCCTATGAGAATGATGCGAGAGTCAACACTGAATCAAACTCTGACAATAGACCGATGAGAATCACCTCGACCTTTTCGGCCTCCGAAACAACAGATCCTGAAGCCTCAAGCAGAGCACAAGTATTTAGAATCTTGGCTATATATTTAGTAATAGGTAACGTGCCTTTCTTGAGCGAGTGTAACTCATGCTTGATGCGTGAGATTTTAGCACCGGTGGAGGTAGCGAACAACCGATTCACAATGTTCCAGACATCATACGCTGTTTTACCAGCTGTAAACGAAGACAACAACGAAGTAGTAATAGTAGAAAGCAACCAAGAGGCCAGAAGCTTATCTTGTTGAAGAAATACGAAAGCATCGAGATTTGGAGTCAGAGCACCGTCCAGAGACGCCACAACCTCGGTGGAACAGGTAGAGTACCTTCTAAAAAACCTTGCAGCTCATATCCTTTTGTGATCAACTTGATATGTTGTTGCCATTGCACAAAGTTCTTTTTATCTAATTTCACTGTGTCGTGATGAGGAAAAGTTTGAATCAACCGTGAGCTAGAAAAAGACGGGCTGAAATGATCAACGGAGGTGGAATCGGTGGAGTTAGCCATGGAGCGGCAGCGGAGGGAGGCACCAGAAGGTTAGGTGACTGATACCATATTAGATACTAGACTTAGCATTAAGATATTGATAAGAGAAAGATGAACCTACAGAATAATTTTTGATTAATTTTCCTTACCTATCTTAGAGAATACATTGATGATGTTTATATACTCATAAAGGAGTAACTGCTCCTAACCAACTTCATATCAAACTAATTAACAGACTTGATAACATACTAACAATTTTAACAATCTTTATACTAATATTTTCTCTTATCATCCCTCATAGCATTGACCGCAATCAGGCAGTGTAATTCGACAAGTGGAGAATCCAAATGCTACTTGCAAAGCCATTTTAAAGCTTGTGAATGGCATATATATCTGCTAACCGAGGATCCCAAATAGCAGCAACGTAGCCTGACAACCCCCACACAAGTCTGTCGTCCTAGTCCTTAAACACTGTTACAAAAGTCAAAAAACCTAGATCAAGAAAGGAGGTTGCATTGACCTTATATTTTAACATACATACCAACCCCTGGACATCTCCAACCAGTCTCCGTAGAAGCAACTAAAGCCATAGCCACCTACGTCCAATCAAAGACTTGCTGGACCGCCTCCCACTACTGTAAAAAACTATTCGCAATCTGAATTATATGATAGGGAGAAGAAGCAATACCTTCCCAAATAAAAAAGTGACGGTGTAACCAAATGCTCCAAAGAAGAGTGAGATGACACCGAGCAGTAGCCGAATCAGTTGAATTGATCAAGGAAAGGAGAATCTGCTGCATAGATGCTCTCACCTATGTCCAAATTGCTATCCAAAGGTCTGTTCAGACAATTGTTCGAACATGAGGAGAAACTTCATGTACAAGGATAACTAAGGTCTCAACAACCATAATAGCAGTTTGCGTCTAGTACATTCCCAAAAACTATAAGAAAATCTAAAAACCAGTAAAAAAAAGTAGAAAAATGACTGAGACTCTTGGGAAAAATATTGCTCGCTGAAAGGATCTATGCGAACTTTCTGAACCTGCATATGAAACACAAACCAACACGTTGAGCTTCTCCATTAAGCTCAATAGTGCATAATAGTCAATTTCCAATATTAATTCAATAGTTTGATGTATTTTTTATATTATTTTATGATAAAAATTAAAATAACTAAATAAACTTTGTAAGCCTTTAACAACATTAATATTTTATATATGAATGTACTTCAATCACCATAATAATACTAGATTATATCACACTAAATATGTTGGTGAAAGAAAATGTTTTATGTAAAAAAATATTTTTTTAAAATTATTAAATAACAATTATTGGTGGAACGATAAACAATTTTTGTTTAAATCTATTAAACACACGTTTGGTCCTTAGGTTTTTTTTAGTTGTTTTATTTAAAAATGTAAGAAAATTGTTATAGATTGGCCGACCATGCAACAACTAAAACTATGACGCATGCTGATTCTGTTTGAAGCATGCTAGTTCAGCTTTAGTTTCCTTCTAGTTTCATTTTATTTTATCTTAATCAATGTATTTGTGATTCGCTGATGTGATTAGGTGTTGATTGACCTTTTTTGTTTAAGTGCAAGCAATGTTTTGTAAGTTACAATATAGTTAGATGGAGTAGTTGTGTATTTGGTAATGTTTAGTGACTGAAATTGTAATGTTTCTTGTTGAATGGATAAGCAAACCATTTTCATGCTTCTTGCTGCTCATTTTTTTCATCTATTCTTTATTTTAGTTCTTTCAGAAACACCAATAATTGGTATGAAGAGCCTATCATCTTTGAGGGTCATTATTTTTTGTTTCTGTTGCTTGTTAAGAAAGATAAAAGGTGCTTTGTTTCTTGTTGCAGTAAACATGCCTTCAGCAAACTTCTCATCACCTGTCTTTGCTGGAGAGAACTACTACATTTGGGTAGTAAAAATGATGACTTACCTCCAAGCTTATGACTTGTAGGATGTAGTCGAGATAGGCAATGAGCCACCACCTTTGAGAGCAAATCCCATCATTGCTCAGATAAGGCAACACAATGATGACTGTGCCAAGTAATACAAAGCAATGCAAAATGGTGTTTCAGATGTTATCTTCGCTAGGATCATGGCCTATGAGACTCCAAAACAAGCTTGAGACAAGCTGAAGGAGGAGTTCCAAGACTCAGAAAAGATAAGGCAGCAACTTATCAATCTGAGGAGGGGCTTTGAGAATTTGAAGATCAGAGAGGCTGAAACTATTAAACAGTATTTAGATAGAATCATGGTAGTTGTTAATAGCATCAAGTTCTTGGAGACCAATTCAGTGACATTAAGATTGTTGATAATGTTATCATAACACTTCTTGAGAGATATGAGTCTAAAATTTCTTACTTGGAAGACTTAAGAGACTTGTCAACAATTTCCTTGTTTGAGTTGATAAATGCTCTTTATACTCAAGAGCAAAGAAGACACTAGAGAAAATTAAGGTTTTAGCGGTGTTTTTAATGGTGTTTTGACGAAAAACATTGTAAATATTATACATTAGTGGTGCTAACGGAAAAAAGCCACAATAGGTAAAGCAGTAGTAGCTCATAAACGCCGCAAAAGGTCAAGCAGTAGCGGCGTTTATGAGAAAAACACCGCAAAAGGTAAACAATAGAGGTTTTTTTGAGAAAAACACTGCAAAGTATCATTTTATTTTAAACGAAACTATGCCCTTTTGCTCAGCTTAGTTTTATCCCTAAATCATATCCCCGAAATCCCTATTTTTTTCCTCTAAAATTTTTCCCCAAATCAAAATCACCAAATCCTTTAATTTTCCTCGACCGTCTGCTACATCACCGTCGACTGTCCCCTCTACTGCATCGCTGTCTGTGAAAAAAGTAAAATAAAAAAATAAAATAAAGAACACACAAATTTTATGTGGAAACCCTTTTGGGAAAAAACCACGGGCAGAAGAGAAGAAAATTCACTATGTCGAATTCGAATTTAGTACAAGAGGAATAGACTATATCTATTTATAGGCTTGTAAAGCCATATTCTAGTAAGACTGAAACACCTTATTCTAATCAATATCAAATAGATAGAATTTAATAAGGTTTAAAAAACCTTATTCTAAAATAAAATAAAAGAAGTGTAATTCTATATGGATTCTTCTTTTATTTTATTTTACCACAGTATTTTACTTAAATAAGGATTCGAGTCACTTAATTCTAACAATCTCCACCTTGACATGAATTTTCAATGAACAAGTTCTTCATTGCGAGCTCTCAACAAACAAGTTCTCCACCTCTTCCACAAAACCCCTTAAGGGTTTAACTTCAACAATGAACACCAACCAAGTCTAAAAAATGCTCAAACTTGGTTATAGGAAGTGACTTAGTCATCATATCTGCAGGATTTTCATGAGTACTAATTTTGCTCACAACAATATCACCACGAGCAATAATATCATGAACAAAATGATACCGAACATCAATATGTTTTGTTCTCTTATGAAAGATTTGATCTTTTGTAAGAAAGATGGCACTCTGATTGTCACAGAATACTGTGCTGATTTGAAGGTCTTCATTGAGTTCACTAAAGAGTCCCTTCAACCAAATAGCTTCTTTACAAGCCTCAGTAATCGCCATGTACTCAGCTTCAGTGGTAGAAAAAGCGACTGTAGTTTGCAAATTGGCTTTCCAACTAATTGCACAACCTCTAATTGTAAAGACATAACCTGTGAGAGATCTTCTTTTATCAAGGTCTCCAGCAAAATCAGCATCAACATACCCAATGACTCCATCTCTAGTTCTTCCAAACTGTAAGAAAACATCAGTAGTACCTCGTAAGTATCTTAGAATCCACTTAACTGCTTTCCAATGTTTTTTACCGGGATTCACCATGTATCTACTAACTGCACTGACTGCATATGATAAATCTGGACGTGAACAAACTATAGCATACATGAGAGATCCCACTGCACTAGAGTATGGAACATGTGACATGTACTCAATCTCATCATCTGATTGTGGAGGCAAAACCGATGAAAGTCTGAAATGGGCTGCTAAAGGAGTACTAACAGGCTTAGCACTCTGCATATTGAACCTGCAAAGAACTTTCTCAATGTACCCCTTCTAACTTAGGTACAATTTACTTGTTTTTCTATCTCTGAGAATCTCCATTCCAAGTATCTTCTTTGCTGGTCCTAAATCTTTCATCTCAAATTCTTTAATTAGTTGGGTTTTGACCTTTCTTATCTCTCCTTTATCTTTTTCTGCTATCAACATGTCATCAACATAAAGAAGTAGATACACAAAAGAACCATCACTGTTTTTCTTAAAGTAAACACAACTGTCAAAACTACTTCTTTTGAAATCATGAGAAGTCATAAAGGAATCAAACCTCTTGTACCACTGTCTTGGTGACTGTTTCAAACCGTAAAAGGGACTTTTTCAGCAAGCAAACATAGTCCTCTTTTTCTGAGACTTTAAAACCCTCTGGTTGTTGCATGTAAATATCCTCCTCAAGTTCTCCATGCAGAAATGCAGTTTTTACATCTAACTGCTCAAGTTCCAAATCATGCATGGCCACAATACCAAGCAAAGCTTGAATCGAACCATGCTTAACAACTGGGGAGAACACATATGTGAAGTCAACTCTTGGAATTTGACTGTAACCCTTTGCAACAAGCTTTGCTTTATATCTAGGTTCTTCAACTCCTAGAGTCCCTTCTTTCTTTTTAAACACCCATTTACAACGAACAACCTTTTTACCTTTAGAAAGTTTCACAAGGTCCCTTGTTCTGTTTTTATGGAATGATTCCATCTCTTCTTGCATAGCAAACATCCACTTTTCTGAGTCTTTACAGCTAACCGCATCAGAATAATTAGATGGCTCTTGATTCGCATCTATATCTTCAGCCACATTTAAAGCATAAGCAACTAGATCAGCCTCGGCATACTTCTTTGGAGGTTTAATTTCTCTGCTAGTTCTATTTTTGGCGATAGAGTATTGTGGTGAAGAAGCAACTCTATTCTCAATTTTTGTTCTAGCTTGAGGAGTTGACTTTGTATTAATCTGATGCTCCACCTGCTTTTAACTTTCTTTATTGGAAGAGTCTTTAAGAGACAAGTTAGGTAGCATAACAGTTTCATAAAAAATAACATCTCTGCTAATCACAACTTTTCTATTTTTAGGACACCATAACTTATACCCTTTTACACCAGCTTTATAACCAAGAAAAATGCATTTAACGGATCTCGGTTCCAATTTTCCATTATCAACATAAGCATACGCAGGACACCCAAAGATCTTTAAATCAGAATAATTAGCAGGATTACCAGACCATACCTCTTGTGGAGTCTTTTTCTCAATAGCAACGGATGGAGATTGATTGATCAAAAAACATGTAGTAGAGGCTGCTTCTGCCCAAAATGACTTCAGTAAGTTGGCATTTGAAAACATACATCGAACTTTCTCCATGATTATTCTGTTCATTCGTTCTGCAACGCCGTTTTACTGTGGAGTATGACGAACTGTGAGGTGTCTCATGATCCCTTTCTGACTTGCACAATCTATTAAAATCATCAGAACAGAACTCTAAGCCATTGTCTGTGTGGAAGTATTTTATCTGTTTTCCCGTCTATTTTTCAATCATAATTTTCCAAGACTTAAATGCGGAAAACACATCTCTTTTCTGCTTCAGGAAGAATGCCCAAACTTTTCTGGAAAAATCATCAATAAAGGTTAGCATATAATTAGCTCCACCTCTCGAAGGCACTCTGGATGGCCTTCACAGATCAGAATGAATATACTCCAACTTTCCCTTCGTGTTATGGATTCCTCTAGTAAATCGAACTCTTTTTTGCTTTCCAAAAACATAGTGCTCACAAAAATTCAGTTTGCAAATTCCTTGCCCATCAAGAAGTCCTCTTTTGCTCAATTCTGCCATGTCATTCTCACCCATATACCAAAGTTTAGTAATATCATCATCTGACAAGAGAGAGGAAGTGACAGCTGCATCACCAGTAACAATAGAACCCTGCAAAACATATAACTTGTCAATCTTTCTCTGCCCTTTCATCACAACAAGGGACCCTTTGGAAATCTTTAAAACCTCACTTTCAACTGTGTATCTGTACCCTTTTGAATCAATAATACTCAACAAAATTAAATTTCTTTTCGATTCTGGAACATGTTGTATATCACTAAGTGTTCTGACAACTCCATAAAAAATCTTAACTTTAATTGTTCCAACACATGCGATTTTACACGAAGCATTATTTCCCATCAAAACAACACCTTCAGACATTGTTTCGTAAGTTGTAAATCAATCCCGATTGGGACTTATGTGGAAGGTGCAGCCTGAATCAAGTTTCCACTCCTCACTTACTTTAGATCATTGACAGAAGCGACTAGAAGTTCACCATCGCTGTAGTCTTCTACAACATCAGCTTCACCGAAATTTTCTGGTTGTTTTCCCTTTTGATTCGCAGCCTCCCTTTTAATCTTTTCTGTAGCTTGTAGCACTCAGATTTAATGTGTCCTTTATTTTTGCAAAAGTTACAAGTTTTACCTCTGTTTGAAGACTTTGATCTACCCTTAGATTTACCGCAAGGATTCCGTTCTTGTGTCCTTCCACGATCATCTTCGGTATTCTGATCTTTTCTCCCACGAACAATGAGACCCTCTCATTGAGAGTCGGGTTTAACCACAAGATGCTTCATCTTATCCTACGAGGTCAAAGAATCATAAACCTCATCAACTGTGAGAGACTCGCGGCTATATAAAATCGTGTCTCTAAAGGTTGAATAAGACAGGGGCAATGAACAAAGTAGAATCAACCCTAGATCTTCCTTATCATACTGAACCTCTATAGCCTCCAAGTTTGAGAGAATTTCTTTAAACACTGTTAAGTGTTCGTGTACAGACGCACCTTCCTCCAAACGATAAGCATAAAAATGCTGCTTCATATGCAACTTGCTTGTTAGAGTTTTCGACATACATATTTGTTCTAACCTCTTCCATAATGCAGAGGCAGTCTTCTCTTTCATCATATCTAGCAAAATTTCGTTGGACAATTGCAGATGTAATTGTGTTAACGCCTTTCGATCCTTACGCTTCTTCTCTTCATCTGTTAATGTCGAAGGCATCTTATCTATTCCTAGCAGGGCATCCTCCAGATCCATCTGCACAAGAACTGCTTGCATCTTAATCTGCCACAATGCAAATCTGGTGTTACGATCCAACAGCGGAATTTCATACTTCAAAGATGCCATTACCGTGATCGAGATGAATAACCCGGAAGCTCGGATACCAATTTGTGAAAAAAATAAAATAAAAATAAAATAAAATAAAGAACACACAAATTTTACGTGGAAACTCTTTCGGGAAAAAACCACGGCAGAGGAGAAGAAAATTCACTATGTCGAATTCAAATTTAGTACAAGAGGAATAGACTATATCTATTTATAGGCTTGTAAAGCCATATTCTAGTAAGACTGAAACACCTTATTCTAATCAATATCAAATAGATAGAATTTAATAAGGTTCAAAAAACCTTATTCTAAAATAAAATAAAAGAAGTTTAATTCTATATGGATTCTTCTTTTATTTTATTTTACCACTGTATTTTAATTAAATAAGGATTCGAGTCACTTAATTCTAACACTGTCGACACTCTTTTGTTGCATCGTTGTCGACACTCCTCTACTGCATCGCAATGTAAGTTTTTTCTGTTTGTTTCTCGGGAAAAATTAAAAAACAAAGTCAAGCATTTTCGTCTATTTTTTTCTTTCAATAATTGCTTATTTTTCTTTCAAATATTGGATCATTTTACTTACTTTAGATGTGTTGCCTTCAATTTTTGTGGAAACATTGGACAAATGCTTCCATAATGTTTGCAAGCTTGACATCGTGTTTAATTATAGCAAAGTTGTCATTTCAAATATTGGTCATTGAATTGTTTACTATCATTGTTAATGCTTGAGTGAAGAGTTTTATTTCCATATTGACCCAAATAATTAGAAGTTTAGAGGTGTTGTATTTGAATATTTAGTTTTCTGTGAAGAATAAATAGGAAATAGTTAAATGTAACAAGGTGTTTTACTAGAAGCACATGCTTATAGCTTTGAGTATTGATTATTTTTGCAATTTTTATACGCTTTTCTCAGAGACTTCAGGTTAGTAATGTTGTAATTGTTAGAGCTGTGATTTCTCTGCTGTTACTTTATCTACACCTTTTCTTAAGTTTTTCTATTTTAAACTCAAATATCTATCAATAGCAGGTGTACATGGCTTGAATATTTAAAAAAAAATAAAAGAATTGCCTAGTTAAAGTTTGTTTGTACTATTTAAAATGTTAAAAACTATTTTTACAATTAAATTTAAATCTATCTGTGTTTGGTATGTTTATTTCAGAATTTCAGCTATAAGTTTAGTGAAATTTATCTCTGTTATAGTTTGTATGCATATGTTCTCTGAATGAGAGGGTTGGGGGTAATGAAGGAACTATTTTTCACAGATGACTTTTTCTCTCCTTTTAGGTAGATTTTGACTGGACATCAAGATAATGTTGAATTTGCTCTCGCAATGTGTCTGACCGAACCCTATGTGACCTCTGGAGGTTTGGGAATTTCATCATTCAATTGACTTTATATTTGTTTGGAATGAATGATTTTACTGATATATTCAATACTGAAACCCTCATGGAAATCGTGATTTCATCTTTTTGATATGATCAAATTAGACATTGTGAGTTTATCTTCTTTCTATTAATCAAGTTAAAATATACAATTTGAGAGCTGAATATGTTGTTTCCTATATAAAATGTATGATGTGTTTGAAATAGCATAATTAACTAATTTAGAAGTGTATCTTCTGTTAGATTAGGCTCTTTGGTATGTTTTATTGTCTCCTATTGCTTAAATACATAATATACATGGGAATGAATATTCAAATCTTATAAACAAGGATATTGTTTGGCTCATCTCTGTATAGATGATCCCTTTTATTTTTGTCTATGAATTTAAGTCTTTCCCTTACTAATCATCTAACTTTGTATAATGTCTTTGCAATCAACTGAATCAGAAAGTAGCATTTTCGATCATTCGATAAACATTTGGGAATTCAATCCTGGAGCAGTCCCAGGAACTTTCAGCCTTTACTTCTTTGTGGACTTTAAGTTCCAGTCACCACTTTATCGGCAAGTAATGTCCTGATAGGCCTTTGTAGGATTGCTCTATTGACAAAATTACGGACTTACCAAAGATAAAAGAATATCTATTATTAACTATTATCTCTTACAACCTTGAAGTTGTATATATTATCAAATTGGTTTATTCTATTTGAACTCGTAATTTTGCTATTTATACTCTTTTATTTTTCATTTATTTTATTATTTTTTCTATTATGGAGTTCTTTTATTCTTCTTGTAACATCTCAAAAGTTTTGGGCGTGCTTTGCTCACCACAACACTAGTTGCTAGAATCGACTCTACCATCCAATTTACAATTTCTAAAAGGTATGTATATTTAATTTGCTAAATTTAAATTGCACATAATATCATTAAATTATTATCCCTAGCTTCCAATAATAATTTAGCTACTTAAAGTTATGTTTCTCTCCATTGCAAATGTTATTGTATATTTTATGTGCAAAAAGTATGAGAGTGCCTTATGTTTGTATGCTAGTTAAGCAGATTATAGATAGAACCTAGCAAATTTCATTTTGTGAAGTTTCTAATAGTGATTTCATCGAAATATCTAGAGTTTGATTGCTACTTTTCAAATTAAGATGAAAAAGCATACATGTGAATGTTCTCTCTTCAAAACTTGGAACCAGAAAATAAAGTAAACTAACTTTATTAGTTCTTCCTTATGAAAACTTTAAAGGCATTTTCCATATATAAAGTGATTGGTTTTGACTTTATTCCGATAATTGAATAGTGTTTTATATGCAAGTTGAAGGTGGACTTTCAATGTTCATCTTGCTCAAAAGTTGCCCGAGTTTACCTGCAGTAGGATCAACTAATTAGTTGATCAAATCTACACCTAGTTTTGTAATCGTCTACTTGCATATTTGCATATACTTAATAATAATCTCGTGTCAACTAATTATTCTATTTTTTATTTAATTGTTTTGTTTTCAACATTTTATTTTTATTTGAGTTGAAAGAAGAAAAACAAGAATTGGAATTTTGACTTAGAAAAGAGAATATTCATTAACAACCTAAATTTTTTAAAGGAAAATAATATTTATCTTAATGTTAAAATTATTTTAAAATTTTTCATAAATATTATCATAAAAATAAATTGATTGATTTTAATGTGTAATATAAAGTTAAAAAGTTCATGAAAATTTAATTTAAATATTAACTCAAAATAGATGAAAATTTAACAAATATTAACTTTATTAACATATAATTATTAATTTGTTAATTTTTGTCTTTTTAAGTATAGTAAACATAAAGGTGATAAAAAAACACAAATTTAAAAATTAAAAGAGTATAATTAAAGGGTTAAAATTTAAAGATGATAATCATAATTTACATAAACATTTAAAGAATAAAAAAAACTTTGGATCATAACTTACATAAATATATATCATATCATTACTTACATAACTTACATAATACATAAATATATATATCATATCATAACTTACATAAAACTTTGGATCAAAATATATAAAAATCACAGAAATTTGGACAACACTACTGTTTTTCCCTACTCTTAATTATACTTATAAATAAACAACTTACCTAAATTAGTTTACACCCATTAGATACTTGATACTTGATATGTATTATCTATTTTAGTACAATGACATGATTTAACTCAATTTAGAACACTTAAGTAACCATAATTTATTATCAACTTTAGACTTCAAAAACTACGAAATGGATAAGAGTTGGATGAATTTGTCAAGGGTAAGAACGACTATCGAAATGGAGTACAAACTGTTCTAAATTTTGCATTTCAACATGCAAGCCAAGAGAATATGATTCTTTGCCCGTCTAAGGAGGGTGACAACATCAATTGGCATATTCGTGAAGTTGTCTACGAACATCTAATTGTCGATGGCTTTATTCGGGGGTATAAAAAATAGATTTTCCATGGAGAGTGTACACCTCGTGGAACCTCTTTAATGATTAATCCAGTGTACTTGATGAAGAAGTGTACTTGATGAAGAGCCAAATGGAGAAGCGATGAAGTTCTACAAGTTACTTAATAAAATGAATGAAGAACATTATAAGGGATCGAAATTTTCAAAATCGTCCTTCTGTATTTGTTTTTTTCACTTAAAATGTTTGGAAGGGGGGACCGAAAACTCTTTTACACTGCTATTAGAGTTTTTGAGAGATATGTTTCCGTTTGCAAAAATCCCTCATTCATGCAAAGATATGAAGAAACTAATAAAAGATTTAGGCCTTGGGTACAACAAAATTCATAGTTGCCCAAATGACTGCATGTTCTATTAGGGTGATTGAAAAAACCAACAGTCTTATCATATTTGCGGTAAATCTCGTTGGATGAATAGGAATACAGAAGATGTGAATGAGGATGAAGGTGAGGCACAGTCAAGAAAGAAGCCACTAAAGATTTTATGATATTTTTCACTAATACCAAGGCTTCAAAGGTTTTTCATGTCGTCAAATATAGACGAGTCTATGAGGTGGCATCATGATCAACAAACCGATGATGGTTTACTAAAGCATCCTGCGGATTCTTTAGCTTGGAATTAATTTGACAATAAATTTTCAAGCTTTGTATGTAACACCCCCTAATGTAACACCCTTCTCCCGTATTCAACTCCAAAATAGGGCTATGGAGCATTACGGACTTACGAAACAATTAAACAACCATTTAGCTTACATTTTCTCAATTCAACCATTCATCATACAATCTCAATCAATTAAACCCTATTAAGAGCCTACTAGACTCTAAACGTACTTTGGGAATGGTTCGAGACTAAACCGATAACTTATGAGACTTTCATGAAACTTTGAAAATTTTCTCAAAATAGGGGACACACGCCCGTGTGGCCAGGCTGTGTGTCTTACATGGCCACCAGACACGCTCGTGTCACAGGCCGTGTGGACATTCGAAATGGGAGCACATGGCCGTGTCCCTGCCCGTGTCCGACTCCGTGTAACTCTCTAACTTAGGTCACACGACCAACACAGAAGCCCGTGTACCCTAAAATTTGCTACACACGCTTGTGTGCCAGGCCGTATGCAAGGCCGTGTCAAACCTATAGGGTATACTGACTTATGCCACACGGCGAAGTCACATGCCCGTGTGTGAGGCCGTGTGGAGCATACTGACTTGTTTTCAAATTCAACACCAGAGGACACACGGCCGTGTAACATAACAGTGTGTCACACACAGCTGAGACACATGATCGTGTGGACAAAAATAGGCTATTTACCAAGCCATTTTGCCACCTATTTGGCACATATATATTACAAGCTCAAATGGTACCATTTCAAGACACAAATATGCAGTCAAAAGTCATTAACCAATACACAAATCATTCTATATCTATTTCAACCATTTGAATACTCAATTCAATGCTATATACCTATTCAAATACCTATCAACTCAACTTGCTTTAATAGAAATAACTCACATAAACATAATTCAATTAACTAAACCATTCCAAACATGCATTATCAATTTAACCTCAACCACTCAATATAGGTAAATTACCAAACTCAAAATAAAATCATTTGCACATTTATAAACATCATCAAATTCTTCATCACAAGCCAACTCAAATGGCCTAAATATACTTTCACCAAACAACCAAAATCACACAAGCCTATACATGCATACCATATTTACACAACTCAAAATTACCAAAATAGATGTCCGATAGTGCGATGAAGTCTTTAACGATCCCCAGATCCGAGCTAGCTTCTAAATACTATAAAACATAGAAAAAAATAAACAAAGTAAGCTATAAATCTTAGTAAGTTCGTATGTAAATATGAAATAATAATCGTCATTCATTAGCATTTCCAAATAGATAATATAAATTGCATTTAAAACATCAATCAATGAGATACCATAAAGTTTAACCACATAGTAGCTCATAAGTTCTCAACTTCTTTTAGCTCGCTATTCGAATAGTTTTTCGTACATAACCTGTACTGATACATATCTATTCTCACCAATTCACTTATCAAATCATTTTGAGTCTATAAACGCTTACGATACGAGTACGTTGATTTTCTGATGCCATAGTCCAACTATGGTCTTACACGTACATTGCCATGGCCCTGCCATGGTCTTACATTCACATGCCATAACCCGGTTGTGGTCTTATTATCCAATTGCCATAGCCTAGCTATGGTCTTATTTGGCAACTCACCTTACTTAAACCGTACATTTAATTCGAAATCTTCCAAATTTTACCAATAAGATAAATACAATCACAATACATCCATCATTTAAATAAATGTACATTTAAGTTCAATTAATATGGACTTACATCGTGTACGAAAATAATCGAAGGGACCGACTATTCAATTACTTTGTTTTTTTTCCCAATCTAAGTCTGAATTCCTCTTTTCTTGATCTTAATTGAAAAATATGGCATAGCCGAATGAAAAGAAAAGAAATGGCTTCCTTTAGCCCTAACTTTTGGTTGAACAAGATGATATGAAGACTTAATTTAACTTTGTTTTATCTATTATATGATTAATAATAAAATTACCTAAATAACCTTTAATATAACATTTAAAAACACCTAATTACATGTCTTTAAATGTCCACTCACAATTTTAATGATATAATTACAACATAAGGACCTTTACTATAAGGTTTTATAGCTATTAAATACTTTTAGATAATAGAACTTTACTTTTGCATTTTACACGATTTAGTCCTTTTTACTAATCGAGCATTCAAATGCTAAAATTTCTTAACGAAAATTTCACACCATCATATATTCATACTGAAAACAATAAAATAATAATAAAATAAATATTTTGACTTTATATTTTAATCCCGAAACCACTATTCTGATTTGACTAAAAATTGGCTGTTACATAACCCATATCTGTCGCTAAAACAGGGTTATAGAGCATTACTGGACATTTCAGAACAAATAAAAACATTTCACAGTTCAATAAGTATACATTACAAAAATTAATCATATAGTCGCTTTTATGGGTCCTCGAGGCCCCAAATACGTGTTAGAATCAAATCGGGACTCAATCGGAAACTTAAAAAATTTTTCACAAAATTTCAAATTTTTTCCTAGTTTTAGCCTATTTTAACCAAAACACATCACTTAATTGTTTTAAACATGAAACATATATCACTTAGTTGTTTTAAACATGAACATATGTTCACATATGTGTTCAACTCATTTCATATTATGTCATCATTTACAAATATTTCCCAAAATAACAAATACTACATCCTAGGTACATGCCATTTACCAAAAAGAAATATACTTCACCACAAAGAGTTCGGGATAGGCCTTGGATGCTAATTCAACGTTCAAACTTTAACCTAACCTGTGCACGGAAACAAACCGTACGCTGAGTATAAAACTTAGTGGTATTTCTATAATCCAAATACTTATTAAACAAGAATTTATAATATTTACATACATTTAAACTCACATAATCAAATATCATTAAAACAAATAATCAATTTCTTAATCCATCATTCATAACACTTTCAATTCTCATCAATTACTATTCAAATAGCTTTTCTCAATAGGATTCACATATCAGCTCATTATGTCAATAACCATATCATGAACTCATTGGTTCATACATTTCAATTTTCATAACTCAATTTAATATCATAATCCAATTCATGTTCAAAATCATTTAATATCATTCATATTACCAATTCATTTATATACCCCTATTAACAGGACTCGGACTTTGGCGAATACACAAATCCAACCAAAACACACCACTATGGCACCCAATGCCTCATCGGATAATTTGAAGTAATAAGTTGACACCCAGTGTCTCATCGGCCTTTTCGAAGTAAGTTGGTACCCAGTACCTCATCGAATTTACCCGAAGTAATAGTTTGACACCCAGTGTCTCATCGACTCGTGGTCAAAGTATCCCTGAACACTTCCAATCCTATGGCATGCTAACTATATCCTATTCAGCCCGATACAGTTAATAGGGTTTTCAATTTCTCAATTTCATTTCAATCAAAATCTACACCAATTACAAATTCACATAATCTCAATTCAATGTCAAGATGATAACACTCATGTCATATACTTACCATAATATCTAATCAAATCACTTTTCAATTTCCAATCAATATACATTTCAATTCAAATAATCACATATACTTATAATTCAACTCAATACAATTTTCATATTTCAATACAATTGATAAACGCCAAATTATACATATTTACACCCCAAATACTTAGCATATTTATGGATGTTTATTACTAGATTTGTGGATTTTGGTGCTCTTAATCCGGTTATTTCATGTTTTGTACTCAGGAGAGCACCAAGAGTCGAAAGGAGCCAAAAACGAGCTAAAAAGGGACAAAACGGACCAAATCGAGAAGATGACACAGCCTAAGCCTTGCCATACCGGTATCTCACACGCCCGTGGCCTTCGGGGGTGTCGACCAAGGTTTTCACGATTCATACGGCCTGGCCATTGAGCCCACACGGCCATGTGCAATTCAACGGATCGAACACGGCCTGGTAATCACGTCACACGGCCATGGCACACGGACGTGTCCCTTTTTCAAAGAGTTGTATTTTACATGGAAAAAAGGTACTTAGAGAGGAAGAAAGCCAATCTAAAGCCTATATAAACACCCTAAGTGTGACCTAGAAAGAGGCGGTTCTTTCCAGAACTTTTCTGGAATACAGTACCACACGCCGGGAATTACTTGAAGGAAGCCAGATGATCCATCTCAAAAGCCAGAGCTACTCCAAGACTGAAGATCTCTCTCAGAATTCCTTCAGGGGTTTTAGAGTTTTCTTTATGTTTTGTTGTTTTCATACTTTTGAGATGTACTTTTATTTTATTATGAACTAAACCCCTTAGATACCTAAGGGGGATAAAACCTATGATTGATCTTGTTATTATTATCTGAACTGTATGATAAATACTTGATTTGTTCTTAATTATGTGTTCTTAATGCTTGAGTGAATATTCCGGGTATTAATTCATGATTTGATGTGCTTTTGTAGAGGAGGAATAGACCCTGCCTAAGAGTAGATTTGGCATAATTAAGCAGAGTTGATCGAATGCCTAGAAATAGGGTTACGAGATTTACCGAATTAGGGTGAAACCTAATAAGGGGATACATAGATCGAGTTGATGCAACCCGTTAATGCAACCCTAGAGTGTTAGTTAGAGAAAAGTCTCGGTTATTCAATATAGGGATTAGACGTTATTAGTCTTGAATAGGGATAATAACTTAACTTAGGGATCTCTACGGAACAAGTCAAGTGAATAAATCATCCGGTTCAGAGTCAAATAACAAGTGAAATCTAGGTGGATTCCTCCTTGGGTGTCGTCTTTATCAATTGCTTTTCTTCAAGTCTTTTTCCAAATTTTCTCTTTGCTTTAATTAAATTAGTTAATTAGTTTAAATAATTAGTTTAATAAACAAACCCTTTTATTTCTAGGTTAGATAATAAAAAGATAGTTATTACTAGTACTTTTGGTTCCCTTGGGTACGATATCCCGGTCTTGCCATTACTATACTATTGTTCGATAGGTGTGCTTGCCTTTTCGTCGTGATAATAGTTAGTCTAGGTTTGATCTTCATTATAAATAATTATTACTTGTTACGAATCACGCGATCAACAATCAATACCCATTATCCACATTCACATTAATCTCAATAATCATTTAATCAAATCAATTTCATCACAACTGAAAACTCAATAATTCTCACCTTCTATACTTACCATAAATATTAAATTAAAATATAACAATTAATAATTAGATTCGAATTATAGAAATACAAACCGTATTTTTCGAGCTAATCCTCGTTAATCTTGTCTTTTCCTTTCTTAGCCGAAGTCTCCATCTCAATGTTAGCTATGGAATTAAAACAATTAAAAATCATCAATACAACACAATTTAACATTCAATATTTCAATTTATACACAACTTTTGATAAATTTCAATTTAGTCCTTAAATCAAACTAACTTTTTTTTCTTACAAAACTAATTCCATATAACAATTCAATTTCCATTTTAACCTAATTTTGACTCTCTAATTTTACCATAAAAACCTAATTCTAAAATTCTTCCAATTTAGTCCCTATTACTCAAAACTTATAATTTAACTTACAATTCAATCCATATTTCTATTCTAACTTGAAATTCTATCAATTTAATCCCTAATTCTTCAATTTATTTAACATGAACAACTTCTAAAATTTCACTAACTTTCAAGATTACAACTTAAATCAAGTAGTATTTTATTCTAGGATTTCAAAAACATCAAAATTACAAGAAAATGGGCTAAATTGATTTATCACTTAAGGTTGAAACCTTTAAAACCCTAATTTCCCTTTTTTTCTTTTTCTTCCTCTTTTCTTCTCCCCTGTTTCATTTTCAATTCTATTTCTTTTCTATCTTTTATTTCTTTTATTCAATTTATATAATATATAATATATAATAATATAATTTATTTATTTATTTATTCTTAAATACTAAGTATATATGTATATTACAAATGTATGTATGTATTTATTACACATGCACACTATTCTTACCATAAAATTGTCTTAATTTGGTTTGTTTATTTATTTATTTAGACTTTCAACTTTTCTTTAATCTATAATTAAGCTTTCACACTTTATTCAATTTAATCCTTATACCTAATTAACCTTAATTCAAGCTAATTCTCCTAATTAAAACCTAATTAACCACACAACTAATTTCGTAAATATTTTTAATAAATATTTACAAATTTTTTTTACAAAAATGGAGAATCGAAAATTCACTTTTCGATACCCGTAAATTTCTGGTCATTACATTGCAAATGATCCTCGAAATGTGAGGCTTCTGCTAGCATCTGTTGGATTTAATCCTTTTAAAATCATGAGTACTTTGTAGAGTACTTGGGCCTGTAGTGCTTGTTCCTTACAATTTGCCTTCGTGGATTTGCATGAAGCAATCTTCTTTTATCTTATCTATGATTATCCTTAGAGAGAAAGGTCCCGAAAATGATATTGACATTTATATTTAACCACTTATTAAAGAGTTGAAATAGTTATGGGCGGGTGTTGAAACATATGATATCTTGAGAATGGAGAACTTCTATTTATGTGTAGCTTTGTTATGGACTATTAATGATTTCCCGACTTACACCAATTTATCTAGTTGGAGTACCAAAGGACGTTATGCTTGTCCTTTTTGTGCGATGCAAACATGTTCGCAGCGGTTATATAATGGGAAGAAGTTCTCTTATTTGAGGCATCGTTGGTGGTTAGATGGAAATAATAGATTTAGATTTCAGAGGACTCTATTTAATGGTACTAAAGAGTTCAGAGAAGTTCCTGAGTAGACCGTTGGATCTGAAATATTGTTCATGTTAAAAAATATCAATTTCAGTTATGGGAAGATAAATCAACCACCCAACACGCAAACAAATAGAAGACTGAGGGAGGCATATGTTGGCGATGTTGACCGGCAGATTGATGATGAATCTGATGAAGAGGATGATCCTAATAAAGCGGACTTGTAGAAAAAAAAGAAGTTTTTTTTTAGTTGCCTTATTGGGAGCATCACATTTTGCGACACAATCTTGATGTCATGCATATTGAAAAGAATGTTTGCGAGAACATCATTGGGACAATTTTGAATGTCGATAGAAAATCGAAAAACAATTTTCAAAGTCGACTTGATCTAGTTGACATGGGAATTCGGAATGATCTTCATCCCCAATTACTTCTGAATGGAAATCGGTTGTCGCCTTCTATTTCTGCAATGTCGAAGAAAGAAAAGGAAGTGTTCTGCACGGTGTTGAAGGATATAAAGGTCCCAAATGCATATGCATCAAATATATCTCGATGTGTGAGTCTTAAAGATCAAAGACTATATTCCCTAAAATCACATAATTATCACATCTTAATGCAAGATTAACTGCCAGTTGCTTTACGATGTTGTATGTAAAAAAAAGGTGACGTCTTGTATAATTGAACTATCCAATATAATGAAAGCTATTTGTGGCAAAGTTTTGATTGTTGAAGAACTTGAGAAAGTACAAGATCGAGCCGCTTTGACTTTATGCAATTTGGAGAAGATCTTTCCACCTTTTTTCTTTACTATTATAGTGCACTTGCTAATCCATCTCCCTCATGAAGCAAAACTTGGTGGACCGATTTTCTATCGGTGGATGTATTCTATAGAGAGGTGCTAATTTATTTGTAAAGTTTTCATTCATTCATCAATATACCTTAAGTTACAACTTTTGATAATGTTGTATATCATGTTTAGGTTCCTATGCAAATTGAAGTATTATTGTCATAATAAGTATTATCCAGAAGGATTATTTGCTGAAGGTTTCTTGGCAGAGGAGTGTATGACTTTTTGCTCTAAATATTTAGAAGATGTTGAAACAAGACTGAAAGACCAAGTAGAAATGTTGGGCTCACTAATCATAACTTAGCTGAAACTTATCTATTTAAAAGTTATGGAGAACCAATCAGTAAAGTTGAAATTGCACACTTAGATAATAGATATTGGGTAAAAACACATTGATATGTTCTTTTTCACCATGATCAATTGAACCATTACGCAAATAAGTTTTAAAATTTGATAAATATTAATCTTTTTAATTTGTTTATCTTCTAACCAAGTAATCCACTTTTTAACGTAGTGAGTACAAACAAGTCTTGAGATCTCATTCACGCTCCTGAAGATTACAACATCAAGAGATTTGATAAACTGTAATTTATACATATTTTTACCCCATACTTGGCATATTTATGAATTATTTTTCCTTGTTTTTAAGTGAATTTGATGCACCTAATCCTTTAATTTCATGTTTTATACTCAGAAGAGTTTAGGATAGCAAAAAGAGCAAGAAACGGGCCAAAAATAGACAAATTGGGCCTAAATCAGTGTTTCACACGGCCTAGGCACTTCCACACGGGTAAACTCCTCACACGGGCAGACCACACGCCCGTGTGTCATGGTCGTGTCGACTAGAAACCATCTCAGAATTACAAACGGTTTGAGCACTTGCACACGAGGGTGGCACACGGCCGTGTCCCTGTCGAGCCCAAGTCTAGTTCTACTCAGAAAAGGCCACTTTTGAGCGTTTAGAAGCATTCTAAAGCCTATATAAACACCCTAGAAGAGGATGATGGGGGACACGGAGAGTTGGAGGCAGAAAATACTCGAGAACAGCCATCGGAATCACCTCGGAGGTAGGATCTACATTAAGACTGAAGATTTCCATCCAATTTCCTAGAAGTTCTTTGGGTTTCTTTATGTTTTGTTGTTTTCCATACTTTGAGATGTTTCCCATTATTATCATGAACTAAACTCCCTAAATACTTAAGAGAGATGAAACTAAGATGAATCTTATTACACTTTGATTTATATAATAAATATTTGTTTTTATTCTTAATTGTGAGTTTTAATCCTTACTTTAATATTCCAGGATATTAATTCAAGTTCTTGATGTGCTTATCTAGTGGAGAAAAAGTCCCTGTTTAAGAGTAGATCATTGATAACTAAGCGGAGTTGCATGCAATCCGAGAGATAGGAAGACATAAATCTGCTGGATTAGAGTCAAATCTAATAAGGGAATCCATAGATCGAGTTAATGCGACAATATGGGTTTTAATTAGAAAGAGATTTCGATTAATCAATCTAGAGTCAGTTGTTTTTATCCTCAAAAGGGATAATAACATAAATTAGGGATTTCTACAGAATAAGTCAAGTGAATAAATTGTCTAAGTCAAAGGTAATAAGTGAAGTCTAGGTGGATTCTTTCTTGGGTATTGTCTTCTCCATTGGTTTTTCTAAAGTATTTTCCAACTTTCATCTTTGTCGTAATCTTAGTTAAATTAGAAAATCAGTTTAGTTTAAAAACATCATTTAATTCTTAGGCTAGATAATAAAAATATAGAAATTACTAGTACTTTTAGTCCTCGTGGATACGATATTTTCGGTCTCACCATAACTATACTACTGTTCGATAGGTACGCTTGCCTTAAGTCAAATTTTTAATTAGTTTCACGACTATCAAGTTTTTGGAACCGTTGCCAGGGACTAAGATATTAGGAACACTTAATTTTTATTACTTTAGCGATTTTTATTTTTATTGCAATTTAATTTTGTTTTTATTTACTAAATTTTCTTTTCCTTACTTCTGACAGGTTTTTATAGTTTATGACTAGAAGAAATATAACACCCCTTAACCCCAAGCCGTAACCGGAATAGGGCTACGAGGCATTACTGGACTTATACACTAACATTTATAAAAAACTGAGTCATAAACTTTAGATTCCAAATCAATTCTTATCAAATTTCATCTTAAAGTCCCTATTATGGGCCTACGGGGCCCTATATATGTTTTAGAAGTGATTTGAGACTAAACCGGGAACTTTGGAAATTTTTCCTTGAAGATAGGGGCACATGCCTGTGTGGCTTGGGACACGCCCGTCTGTCCTGGAACACGCCCGTGTGCTGCAGCCGTGTGATACATAGCTAGCTACTGACTTAAGCCCACGCCTAAATGACACGCCGGTGTGTCAAGGTCGTGTAATGTTTAGGAGGTTACTGAGTTTCTTACATGGCCATAAGGCATGCCCGTGTCCCCTGACCTTGTGGCACAATGTAGGCTTGATTTAAGCCAATTTACCACCCCGTTTTGAGGTAATTTTCACAAGCCATATTATATAACATTTATTCTTAAAAATTTTCAACCAAACAATTATTTCAAGCCAAAACAAGTATATTTCATTTTCCAATCATAAAACATCCCATTCAACATAGTTTGCATACTTAATTATTTATATAATTACATTACTAAATCAAATCTTATACATGCCATATAAACCAAAAAGTTATTTAATAAATCTACCGGAGTAAATTTGGATAGTGTGACCCTTGGTGTAGATCCGATCCTCCGTATGTATATAAGTAAATCTACAAAACAAATCACATACACAAGTAAGCTTATAGAAGCTTAGTAAGCTCATAGGCATAATAACACAAATCTTACCAAACACTGTACATAATTATATATGTATTAGTTAAACTATTTTATCCTGTAAATCACAACTTCATTAATAAACTTATTTGAATAATTTCCATATAGCTACTCACAATTTAACTACTTTGGGCCCATTCCTCATTTGCTTTCATTGTCAAATTAGGGAACAATAAGGGAATTGAGTGCTTCATTATCACATTGCCATAGCGAACTATGGACTTTCACATTGTCGCACATCACACACCGAAGCCATAGCCCTGCCATGGTCTTACACGGTTCACATATCATATCGAAGCCATATCCTAGACATGGTCTTATACGGAATCACATTATCACATTGTACCGATGCCATAGCCCAACTATGGTCTTATACGGAATTACATTATCACATCTTTTCCGTCAATTCATTATGGTCATAAAATGAAAGCACTCAAACCATTGTTCCAACTAATTTGTTCTTTTAGTTACACATTATTCATTAGTTAACACAATTTGATAATATTCATCTACAATAAAATACTTTAACAATCATAAGATTTTCATATCAAATATTGAACTTTGCCATATGAACTTACCTGGGCTAATTTGCAAAAGTCGTAAAAATTCAGGGACTATTCTTAAATTTTCTCCTTTCCTCGATTCACTTCGTTTTCTTGATCTATAATTATAAAATCATTCCTTCATTAGCATCTTTTCAATTCCATTCTATTTCACAATTTATGCCCTTAAATTTTTGAAATTACTAAATTCCTTAAACTTTTTAATTTTTATAATTTAGTCCCTGCTCAATTCATTCATCAATTAAACTAATTATTTTCAAATATCTTTTTATCTAAACACTACAAACTACTTCACAGCCTTTGACATTCCAAGCTTCAACATAAAACCCCAATTTCAACAACTTTCACAATTAGGTCCTAAAATAAATTTCTATGCAAATCTCTTCATAAAATCATCATATAATGAAATTAAAACCTTAATTCCATGATAAATCATCATAAAATTTCAGCACTTACTCATGGTAACTTTCTAAAATATTCATAAAAACCAAAACTATTGAATTAGATATTAGGCCCTAGTTGCAAAAGTCTCAAAATCACAAAAATCACAAGAAATAATCAAGAATTGAGCTTACATGTAATACAAATATGAGAGACCAGCTTAAAAGAACCCTTCAATGGTGTTTTTGCTGGAGAAGATGAAGAAAATTGAAGAAAACTCTAGGTGTTTAATTGCCTATTTAGTCCTCCTTTAATTATTACTAGAGCTATTTAATCACATTTCACAATTTTGCACTTAATTCAATTTAGTCCTTTTTACCCGATTCACTATCGAAACCTTAAAATTTCTTAACAAAACTTTAATACTAACTTACTAACACTCCTTATTTTATGAATTCGAGGTCTCGATACCTCGTTTTTATCTTATTTAATCTAAAAATTTCCTTTAATTCATAATTTCACTACTTAAAAATTATTTCTAAAACCACACTTAGCATTTACTTACTAATATCTAAACTCACATGTAGGATTTAGTGATCTCGAATCATTATTCTGATATCACTGAAATTTGGGCCGTTACAAGAAACCCATCAGGACCTCTACTTTTTGATAGTGAGATCGAAAGCACAGCACGCAGAAACCGAAGAGAAATAAGGAGAAGCCTACGATACATAGAAGAAGGGCAAGAGGACAATATTCAAACCACAACTGAGGAGATGACTGATAATCAAAATAATCTGTTACCTCCTGTGGTTGCGGCAAACCCAGTAAATCAGGATCCTACTCCTCGTACTATGTATGATTATGCTAAACCTACTTTAACAAGAACTGAATCGAGTATAGTTAGGCATGCTTTTGCCGCAAATAATTTTGAACTGAAACCTAACACAATTCAAATGATACAACAGTTTGTTCAGTTTGATGGTTTGCAGGACGAGAATCCAAACACTCATTTAGTAAATTTTCTGGAATTCTACGACACTTTTAAGATCAATGGCGTTCCCAACGATGTCATTCGCCTTCAGTTGTTCCCATTCTTATTGAGGAACAAAGCTAAACAGTGGTTGAACTTGTTACCACGAGGGTTAATCACAACTTGGGAACAAATGACAGAAAAATTTTTACTTAAGTATTTTTCGCCGGCTAAAACGGTTAAATTAAGGAATGATATCTCTTCTTTTGTGTAGATGGATTACCTCTATGGTTATAGGTTTAGACTTTTTACAACGGTGTGAACCCCTCAACAAGGCAACTTATCGACGCAGCCACTGGTGGAACGTTAAACAATGAAACACCTGAAGAGGCTTACGAATTAATTGAAGAGATGTCACTGAATAACTATCAGTAGCAAGTCATAAGAACGAAGCCGACGAAATCTGATGGTGTTTTCAACCTCGACGCGGTTACTATGCTATCTAACCAGGTAGAACTTTTAAATAAAAAGATTGACGGTTTGTATGGTTCTACTCAGGTACATCCAGTGATGAGATGTGATTCAAGTGGAGAAGGAGTACACAACATAGATTATCCATCCTTCAACCCTAGCACCAAGGAGGAACAAGTCCACTATATGGGTAATAATAATTCTAGACTTCAAATAACTCATATAGTAGCACTTACAATGCAAGTTGGAGGAACCATCCCAATTTCTCTTGGGGTGGTCCAGGAAATCAAAGACCACAACATCCTCCAGGTTTTCAACAACCACCTTACCAACAGGAAAAGAAGCCGAACCTTGAGGAGATGCTAACGAAATTCATTGCGGTATCCGAAACACGTTTCCAAAACACTGAGATAGCTCTTAAAATCAGCAAGCATCAATTCAAGGGCTCGAGAATCAAATAGGCCAGTTGGCAAAGATGATTTCCGAACGACCATAAAGTAGCTTACTGAAACTAACCCAAAGGAGTAGCTTAATGCGATTACTGTTCGAGATGAAGAAGGGTTAGTTGAACCTGAACCAGAACAGAGGCAAGGATTTGTGGTAAATAAATGTAAAGATGAGGTGGACCACAGTAAGCAAAAATAGATAGGTAGAGGCTATAAACCTCGTGTGCCATACCCCAGTGCGATAAGAAAAGGCCACTCGAACAGACAATTTGGTAAATTCCTTAAATTATTAAAGAAATTATATATTAACTTACAGTTTATTAAAGTTCTTTCGCAGATGCCAAACGCAGTTAAATTTTAAAAAGAGCATTTAACAAATAAGCGAAAGTTGGATGATGCGTCGCATGTGGAGTTGAACGCAGTTTGCTCAGCCATTCTACAGAATAGACTACCCAACAAATTGAAAGATCCAGGGAGTTTTACGATCCCTTGTTTAATTGGTAGTTTGAACGTTAAAAATGCTTTGGCTAATTTAGGGGCAAGTATTAATGTTATGCCCTATAAAATGTTTAAACAACTCGGTCTTAGGAAATCCAAACACACTAGGATAAGCATTTAATTAGCAGATAAAACAATTAGATTTCTTAGAGATATTATTGAAGACGTACTTGTCAAAATTGATAAATTTATATTCCCAATTGATTTTGTTGTTATAGACATAGAAGAGGATAGTAACATGCCTTTAATTTTAGGAAGACACTTTTTAGCAACTGCTAGAACTATCATTGATGTTGGCACAAGTGAATTGATACTTCGTGTACGTGATGACACGATTAAGCTTCAAACTCATGATTCTGCAAAAATATCTAGTAATCGAGATGATTGTTTAAGTTTTATTCACTTGAATAATGTTGCAACTCAAACTCCTCTGCAGGACTCCCCTAAGAAGAACGTGATGGAGCCTCATTCTAATCCACACAACAAAAATAGAGCGACTCACGAAGAAAAAATGCTTCAGTTTGATGAACTAGATGAATGGCAAACACATGTCAAGGAGAAACCAAAAGCACACAATGAACACAAGTGACACCATGATGAGCGTAGAGATGAAACAACGCAAATTAAGGTCGGGGACAAAGTTTTGTTAGATAAAAAGGATCCCCGATTTGATATTTTAGAGCATAATACAGACAGCGACTCCCTTCACAGTAATAAACATCTTCTCACATGGTACAGTTGAGGTAACACATACTAAATTCAAAACTTTTAAGGTAAATAATACTCGACTCAAACTTTATTTTGGTAAAACTGATAGCAGAAGTAAGGAATTTCAACTTCTCAATCCACTGTAATCATACGAATGAGAGGTAAGTCGAGCTTAGACTCTAAATAAGCACTTCTCGGAAGGTAACCCGAGCACAACATCACTAACTAGTTTATTTTAGCTATTTTTAGTGTTTTTGTGCAGGTACAGTGATCCACACGGCCTTGACACATGGGCGTGTCCTTGGCCGTGTGGAAACAAGGCTAAAAATTCCCCAAGTATCGAGCCACACGACATTGCGACAAGCTCGTGTGAAAGCTGGAACTAATTTTTCAAATTTTAAATAAGTCAGGGAGCCACACGGGCAAAGCACACAGCCATCTGTTCAGACACACAGGCGTGGGAGAAGCGAAGGACATGGCACACGACCGTACGACGCGACCGTGTGCATTACACGCCCTGACCACACGGGCGTGTCCTAAGGTCGTGTAACGATTAGGCGTTAAAATTTTACGATAAACACGGGCTGGACATGAGCCACATAGACTTGTGACACGGCCGTGTGGCCCAACACGGGTCTCACACGGTCGTGCCCCTTTAAAACCCCTCAAACCTTATTTTTTACTTTCTTCTTCTTCCTCCCTAAATTTTCCCAACCCTAGCCGCCGCAACCCCCCTCATCCCCCTACTCCGGCCACCCCTAGTTTCTTTTTCTTCTTTTCTTTTCTTTTCCCTCTTTCCCTCTCTCTTCCCACACCCTACCGCGTACCACACGGCCTCACTGCCCACACCCGTGGCCGACCCCCATCACCACCATCAGCCTGAACCAGCCCTTACCAGCACTGCTCACCGCCGTCCACTAAACCACCACCTACTATCGGTCTCTTCTTGTCCCTTATATTCTCTTTTATTTTATTTCATTATTATTCATTTCTTTATTTTCTTTATTTCTTTGATTAGTTTTTATTTTCTTTATTTATTATTTGTTCTCTTTATTTTATTCTCAGTTTACTCTTTCTATTGTTTTTAATTTTTCCTATTTTATCTTCCAATTTAGTCATTTTACTCTTATTTGATACTTTTCTTCTCTATTTGTTAAAATTAGGTTGAATGGCCATTTTTCTGATGATTACTTTTTGCTTCATATTGCATTCTTATTTCTACTTTAGTCTTGCTGCTATTCTTATGTTATTTTACCAGTTTGTCTCTTCATTTTTATTTAGGATCATTATTAGTTTTAGTTACTCTTGCTAGGTTCTATTTAGTAGCTGGCATTTTTATTCTTATTTGTCATACGAGTTTGTCTAAAGTAGTAAGCTAAGCTGGGTTGTTTATTATGACCTTGCCTATTATGTCGATTCGTTAAATTGATTTACTTTCTTTTACTTCTGTAGGGACACTATGACGAACACACGAGGCAGGAAAATTGATGTTCCCACTTCGAAAAAGCAGAAGGGTCCTAGCGCAACCTCCTCAAGTGCATCGACCGAAACTCGCCACCCTCTACTTCGGTTCTCGTCAAGCCCACAGGACGACCTGTTTCAGCTTCTTTGTGTGCGACCGCTAGGAGTGGGACGATGTATTGATTGGGCCACTTTGGAGCAGGTCCAACTTGTTCACCTCATTCGATTCCATCTCGATATCGCGCCATTGGATCGATTCTTTGCAATTATCGAGCCCATATATTCAAAGCTGACATTGGAGTTCTACACAACTTTCCACCTACAACATGTGATGAACACACATAACGGCGCTAGTACTATAGTTTTTAAACTTGGTGGACTTGTCACGCATATGAGTGTACCCAAGTTTGGAGTTGCTTTGGGCCTTCACATGGAGGACTTCATAGCTTCCGGAAATTTCTTACAACTTCACCGTCACATTCACTATTTTCCATCTTATTGTTAGCCTGACCTTACGGCAAGCATGGTTCCCTATGACGCAAGTTGCTCGAAGGCGACTTCTCTTCCTCCAGCACTACGCTACATTCATGCCATCTTGGCTCACACTTTGACTGGGAGGAGAGAGAGCACAAGAGTATTTAGAACCACCGACGCATACTTCCTATGGAGCATGGCGACTGACCATGTATTTGACTTAGCATATTTTACCGCCCTCGCCTTTCGCCATCGATGGATCGCCATAGGAGGGGCCCCATCTGCCTTGGCCCCTACGTGACTCGCCTTGCTCGACACTTCGGCCTCTTCGACACTCCAGAGATGTCATCGACACTTACATTAGTCGGCCAACTGTCTCCGCAAGAAATTTCCAACATGATCCACATGCGATTGATAGAGCAATGTCACGGAGTCGACCCTCTTCAGTACAGACTCGTCCACTCGGCTGACCAGGACGAGCCAAAGGATATTACTGACGATGTTCCTCCCCCTCACGAGGACCCACCTCCACCACCACTACCGCGTCACCAACCTTCTGTTGCCACATTGACAGATTTAACCGAGTGATTCACTCACTTTGAGCAGCAGTGTTTCGAGCAATTCGACAGCATCGATGCCACTCTCCGACAATTTGCCACCACCTACATATCTCTTCTCCAGCGCCACCAGCTCACGACTCTGATAATGAGGACCTTTGAGTCCCTTTATTTACTATTACTTTATTTTTATATTTATTTTTATTTTTTATTTAAATTTTATTGTGTCTTATTTATTTTTGAGGACTTATGTTTTATATTTTAAACTATGCTTATCTTTATGATTATTATCGAATTATCCCTTAATTCTCTTCCACAGTTGTGTTTATTTTCTTATGAGTACCTCCAAATCATGCATTTTATTCGGTTTTCTCTACAATTCTTGCTCTAGCTACTCCAAGGATCATCCAAATATTCAGGGCAGTTTCTCTTCTCTTCCTCTCTTCTGATATTCTGCTTTGCTCTCGCTACTCCAAGGATCTCATCCAAATATTCAGGGCAATTTTGCTTCTCTCCCTCTATTCTGATATTCTTCTTATATTGTTATTTACTATCTTTGTACATTGAGGACAATCTACATCTTAAGTGTAGGGAGGTTATCTATGTGATTATTAGAAAATCCCTAAATTTTTATCTTGTTCTCAAATAATTTTCTCATATCATTATTGGAGTAAATTTTGATTGATCTATGATTTTTACTGATATGTTTCTAAATTAAATCATAGGTAACTGTGCTATTATCTTGAAGGTTTGAATTTACAGGATTGACATCAAATACCCATAATTTTCGTGAGCTTTTGAGCCTTTTAGAGCATATATCTTTCTTGCTCATTGATTTTATTGGTTATGAGCGTGTCAACATTGATTTGTTATTCTAGAACTTGCATTAATTATACATGTCAAGACCACACCTTTGATTTGATATACGAAAATGATAAAGGCACTTAGGTTTTAACCCATTTACCCCCTAAAAAGTCTACCCTTGTAATTAACCCTTAGTAAACCCCTTTGAGCTTAACAAACTATTTTTTAATTTACCCTAAATTTTAACCCCTATATCATACTTTTTGATTCGTTGAGAATTCTTCTCATTTTATTGATTCCCTTTTTGTCGAGATTTGATTTGGTTAATTGCTTAACTATGTTCTTTCATTCGAATCATTTAATTTTCTCTTATACTTGTACTTGTTCTTATTCTTAAAAAAAATACATACATACATATATACATTTTAGTATTAATTCTTTGTTTTTGAACTTTAGTATTTAAATCCATATTCTGAAAAGAAGCTCATGATTATTCAACTAATGTCAGTTATTTTTTTCCAGTTAGGTAATTTATTAATTTAATCTCGATTCTAACCGTCTTTTTCAGCCTTTATCCACACCTTTAACCTAAAGCCCCATTACAACCCTTCAAATACTTTTTGATTTGTGTATCATCTCATTTATAGTGGTAGAGATTTGATTTTCATGCAAGCCTATGGTAATAACTTTTCATGTTTGACTAATGAGTGCTTAATAATTGAACCTTAAACACATTGAGTGATTTGACTGAATCTTTAGTGAGGATGTCAACCCTTGTCAATTTGGAATTAAAGATAATTACTTAGATAAAAGGGATGCCTATAATTTTATGATTAAAATGCTCAACTTTGACTATTTGAAACTTTAATGTTCTTTTAGTTAAATTTTTAATGTATGATTACTTGTGAATTATTTAGAACATTATTGATGAGAATTATAAGTTGAGAATAATTTATTTTGATTATGAGTTGAGGATTTTGCTTGAGGACAAGCAAATGCTTAAGTGTGGGGATATTTGATAAACGGTAATTTATACATATTTTTACCCCATGCTTGGCATATTTATGAATGTTTTTTCCTTGGTTTTAAGTGAATTCGATGCTCTTAATCCTTTAATTTCATGTTTTATACTCAGAAGAGCTTAGGATAGCAAAAAGAGCAAGAAACGGGCAAATTAGGCCTAAATTAGTGTTTCACACGGCCTAGGCACTTCCACACAAGTAAACCACATGCCCGTGTGTCATGGCCATGTCGACTAGAAACCAACTCTGAATTACACACGGTTTGAGACTTGCACACGAGCGTGGCACACGGCCGTGTTCCTGTCGAGCCCAAGTCCGATTCTACTCAGAAAAGGCCACTTTTGAGGGTTTAGAAGCATTTTAAAGCCTATATAAACACCCTAGAAGAGGATGAGGGGGGAAACGGAGAATTAGAGGCAGAAAATACTCAAGAACAGCCATCAAAATCACCTCGGAGGCAAGATCTACATCAAGACTGAAGATTTCCATCCAATTTCCTAGAAGTTCTTTGGGTTTCTTTATGTTTTGTTGTTTTCCATACTTTAAGATGTTTTTTATTATTATCATGAACTAAACTCCCTAAATACTTAAGAGAGATGAAACCTAAGACGAATCTTATTACACTTTGATTTATATGATGAATATTTGTTCTTATTCTTAATTGTGAGTTTTAATCCTTGCTTTAATATTCCAGGATATTAATTCAGGTTCTTGATGTGCTTATTCAGTGGAGCAAAAGTCCTTGTTTAAGAGTAGATCATTCATAATTAAGCGGAGTTACACGCAATCCTAGAGATAAGACGACATAAATCTGCCGAATTAGAGTCAAATCTAATAAGGGAATCCATTGATCGAGTTAATGCAACAATAGGGGTTTTAATTAGAAAGAGATTTTGATTAATCAACCTAGAGTCAGTTGTTTTTAGTCTCAAAAGGGATAATAACATAAATCAGGGATTTCTACGGAATAAGTCAAGTGAATAAATCGTCTAAGTCAAGGGTAATAAGTGAAGTCTAGGTGGATTCTTTATTGGGTATTGTCTTCTCCATTGGTTTTTCTAAAGTATTTTCCAACTTTCATCTTTGTCGTAATCTTAATTAAATTAGAAAATCAGTTTAGTTTAAAAGCATCCTTTAATTCTTAGGCTAGATAATAAAAAGATAGTAATTACTAATACTTTTAGTCCTTGTGGATATGATATTTCTGGTTTCACCATAACTATACTACTGTTCAATAGGTGCGCTTGCCTTAAGTCAAATTTTTAGTTAGTTTCACGACCATCAAGATTCATAAGTTATTCATAAAATTTTTTCATGAATGGTTAGGGCAAATGGTATGCGACTGAGGCTTTCATTGACAAATAATAATGTTTTCGTATAACATTATAATTAATTAATTTACTTTCGATTCAATAGGTTTGAAGTGGAAAGGAATTCAATGCCGAAGTCAAATGGCTTTCCCAAGGTCCGAATAGAGTAGTAAAAAGATATATTGCCTTCTTCATTAATGGATTCAGGTTTCATACAAAATCTCGTGAAAAATTGAGGACTCAAAATTGTGGAATAGTTGTTAATTCTTCAATTACAAGTTATGCTAGTGCTAGGGACAGTAATCCTATTGAGAAAATGTAGAGTACTACGAACTTCTTACTGGCATTATTGAGTTGGATTACTATGGAAAATGAAAGGTTGTCTTATTTCGATGTCATTAGGCTGATGTTAACAGTGCTTCAGAATTAAAAAAGATCAATTTGGTTTTACAATGATGAACTTCTCTCGATTAGTTCACATTGGACAACAATTGATAGACAAGCCGTATGTATTTTCTTCTCAAGTCAAACAAGTTTTTTACTTAAAAGATCTAACTGATGAGGGTTGGCACATTGTACTCAGTAACACCCCTAGAGACTTGTTTGACATGGGCAATGGAAGTAGAGATGATATCGACGAAAGATCAGAAACTTTGCCCTTTTCAGAAAAAAAAACTTAAATGAAACTATCCCTTGTACTAGTACACAATTTCAATTGGTTCGCCAAGATGTGGATAAAGATATTTACGAATCATGATGTAGTAAGATTTTACGGTTTTTTAATTATATGTAATATTATAGTTTAAATATTGATCTTGTTAAATCTTTCAACTACTTTATATGTACTATTATTGTTGTAATTAGTAACTAATATTTCAACTATTTTATGTGTATTGCAGATAAAATGCCTAGAAGAAGATTGCGAGATATAAGTATTATTCAAAATCCTCCAAATTCGGAAGAAACAAATAGTGAACAACAGACTGCCATTGGATCATTGAATGTTCTGAATACAGCTGACGAACCTGCAGAAATTCACAGAAATGTTAACTTTAATTTACATGCATGTTAACTTTTATTATTGATTTTTGTTTCAAATTTTTATATTATAATATACCATTTTTTTAGTTGAAAGTGGTAGGAGGCGCAAAACTCGAGGACGTACACTAAAATATTTATACGAGTTAAATTCTGTCAAGCGTGTCAAAGTAGCTAGAAACAGTCATGGTCAGCCTACTGGATCAGAAGCTCGACTTTTAGCAGGATACTTGGACATTATAGCACGAAATGCCAATCTGTTACCTATCAACTACGAGTCATGGCATCATATGCCTGATAGTAACAAAAATCAAGCTCTCAATAATATTAAGGTAATAACGTAAATGTAATTTATAATACTTGGGTTTAAGTTTTATTTATATTTGCTTTCTAAACTTATGTTATTTGCAAGAGAGATTTGCTTTAGAAGTCTCGGATAATTATGTGAAGAAGGCATTAGGAAAAAAATGGAAAGACTCTAAAAGTGCTTTAAAGAAGGAATATTTTAAGAAAAATATAAGCCTCGAAGAGAAATTGCGAAATGTCCCGTCAGGAATACTGAGGTACTAATGGGAAGATGCAGTTAGATTTTGGAATTTAAATAAAGGATAGGTATTATGTACTTCCAAACTCTTACAATTATTTCAGTTTATAGTATTTACTATATACGTAATAATAATTTCATAATGTAGGATCGTGAGCGAGTTGGAACTACAAGTAGGCAAAAACAAAAATTCATGCACATAACTGGGTCGAAAATTTTTGCTTGAAGCTGATGACAAGGTATTTTGAATTTATTAGTTGTGTCAAATATTAATTACTTTTTACTAAATAATATTTTCCTACTATATTGTAGGAATTATCGTTTGGTCAAAAAGGTGGACGCCTTCAGTTTTTTGACATTACACATAGAAAGAAAGATGGATCTCCTTTGACTACCGAAGCTCTAGAAATTATGGTATCTTTACTTAATAAAATTTGAATTATTTTAAATATTTATCATGTTTTATTATAATGGTTTAATTTGTCGTTTGCAATGCAAATAATGTTAAGTTATGTTGTATTTTTTATTATATATATCGTTTCTAACTCTTTGATTGATTTATTAGGAGAAACTAAAGGGTAAAAAGGCGGAGTATGAAGCGATCACTTCAAGTGATAGTTCTGTTAATCTTGACGACATTGACAATTGAATTATTATTGAAGTTTTGAGTCCTGAAAGGTATGGTCGGGTTCAATTTCAAGGATCTTTTGTTAACCCAACCCAATATTTTGGATCCAACTCGCAGCAATACATGCTTTGGGGGAATCAAGCTCAAGCTGAAGTTCAGAGGTTAAGAGACCAAATGGCTCAGATGCAAGCGAGCACAGTTGAGCAAATTGCTCAACTTAAAGCAGAGTCAGCATTGAGAGAAGCAGAAGCTTAAAGAAAATATGAAGAACTCTTACTACAACTTAAAGCGGAGGCAGCAGCGAGGGAAGTAGAGGCAAGCAAAAAATATGACGAACTCCAGCTACAGCTTCAGAATATGATGAAAATGTTTTAGCAGTTGCAGAATCCGCCATCTCAGACGTTTGTTTTCTTATTGTGAGAATATTTTAACAATATAACCATTTATTAATTTAAATCATATACATATTCTTTTGTTGGATTTGAAGTATCATTTAGATTTGCAGTTTTTGGTTGGATTTGATGTTATAGGAAATTATGTTGACAATTCAGGTTCTATATAAATGAAAATGGGTTGGTAAAAATCTGCTAAAGTTAATGGCATTTTTCCACAAATACCGCCAAAGAACATGACTTTTAGAGGCGCTTTTACTAAAAACACCGTTAAAGAACATGAACTTTAGCGGCGTTTTTGGAAAAGTGCCACTAAATGTCATGTTCTATAGTGACATTTGTGGGAAAGCGTCGCTAAAGGTCATGTTCTACAGCGGTGTTTTTGTGAGAAACACTACTAAAGGTCATGTTCTATAGCGGCGTTTTTCCACATAAATACCTTTAGCGGCGTTATCTATAGCAGCATTTTTTACGACGCTTATCAAAACGCTGTAATTTTTTTAGCGGCGCTTATAGGCCCAAAAAATTGCTACCAAAAACCTGTTTTGCTGTAGTGAGAGTAGGTAGACAAGAGGAGCATTCCAAGCCAGAAAAAAGAAGCCCAATGTAGCTCAAAATATTATGCCTTAATTTTTGTCCAAATACGTTCATATTTGGTTAACTTGAAATCATTTAGGTTTGTCAATCTTATTTTTTATTTTTAAAAAATATAATTATTTTATTTAAGATTTAGTAATTATATATTTTTTCTTTTATTTAATTTCTAACTATAAAAAAGTTAACATAAAAATTTTAATATTTACTTTACAATATAGCATATTTAATTTTTCATTTGATATAAATTAATATATTATATATATATATAAGGAAAGAAAAAAAAATTATAAACTTGAAAATAGATCAGACAAGACTGAGCTTAGATTTTGAATATTGGAGTCCGAGCTCAATCCATATTTAAGTAAGCCTAAACTTCTTTTGTTTGAGTCCATTTTTCTCTCAATTTGTAGGTGAATTTTGAATTTAAGTGAATAACCCAACCATTAAGGATGTTTAAAGTAAATCTTCAAGAAAAAATATTTGGGTAACTTACGCAATTAGTCACTAAACTTTTAAAAGTTTTCATTTTGAGCATCGAAAATAAAAGAAATACATTTTAGGCACTACCATTAACAATATTTTTCATTTTGGTCACTTGTCATAAATTCTAAGTTCATTTTAGTTACCCATCTTTAGTAAAATTTCATTTTCGTCACTCATTTTATTTTTATTTTTTTTATTTTTTAGAATTAATTTTTATTTTTCCCAATCAAGACGTAAATTTTTTTTATAGGAAATTACTTGTTTTTACAAGAAAAACCATTTTATCTTTTTAATTTCATTTATTTTTTCCTTTTTAGAATTTATTTTAATTTTTTACTAAAAGAGAAAAACATGGGGTTTACATAGAAAAACCATTTTATATTTTTAATTTTTTTATATTTTTATTTTTTTAGAATTAATTTTAATTTTTAGTAGGAGGGGAAAACTTAAGTTTTATAGGGAATAACTTGAGTTTTATCTTGTTTAGAACTAATTTTAGCTTTTTAGTACAAGGGGGAAACTTGAGTTTTTACAAGGAAAAACTTGAGTTTCATCTCCTAGTTGAATAACTTGAATCCCTATAAAAATTCAAGTTTTTTTTGAAAAAATTAAAATTAATTTAAAAATAGGAAATGAGTGATCAAAATGAAAATGTACTAAAGTTAAAGTAACTAAAATGAGCGTAAAATAACATTGTCTAAACCCAAATTACTGGATAGTTGTTAACGACCGTGCCTAAAATACAATTTTTTTTATCTTAAGTGCTTAAAATAATTTTTTTAAAAAAATTAAGTGACTAGTTATGTAGTTTATCCAAAATATTTACATAAAATTCTTTATATATTACACTCATAAATTAAATTAATCATAATGGGCCACAAACTGGTGCTAAAGTAAAGGAAGACCACCTAAGTTCTACATATTCACATGTTAATAAAACTGAAAGCTATGGTTCGATATGCATTCTTTTCACTGTATCCATCATGTTTTTTTTTCCCTTGTTTTAATAAAAACAACAAGGAAATAGAAAGGATACGGTATATTAGAGGTGTTCATGAGCTGAGTCAAGGTCAACTAAAAATTTAGGTCTGTTTGTTAGACTTGGTCCGAAAAATGGGCCTAAAACTTTGTCTAAGTCCGACCTGGATAAAAATGCTAAAACCTGGACTCAACCCGGCCCACCTATATTTTATATTATTTCTTTATATAATTTTTAAATATATATAATACAAATACTAAAAACATCAAAATAAATATTTCCCAACAAATTGAAAATAATTTTTAAAAAATATGTATACTTAACAAGCAAATGCCTCTAAAATAATAACAAAACTAACAATAAAACAAGTTTTATACAATATCTAAATAACAACAACAAAATAGTAGTAACATAATAGTAAAATAGTAGCAAAATAGAGGGAAAACAATAATAAAATAACATTAAAAAGAAAGCAATTTTTTTTGTTCTTTAGTGAATTCAGGCTAGGCTGAGCCTGGGCTAAAAATACCTTACTCGAGGCCTAGCCTATTTTTTAAACGAGCCTTATCTTTTTTCAAAGCTCATTTTTCGGGCTTATATTTTTGCTTAAACCCTTCCACATTTTGGGCGAGCCTTTGGGCTAGGCCGGGTGACCCGACACATGAACAATCCTACAGTATATTAATAAGTTTTGAGTGCAATAGAAAAATATATTATATTTTTAAAGGAAAATATAAGTTCAAACATTGGAAACAATACTATAAGGAGGAACAATACTATTAGGCAGGGTAATACGTCAGTGATAGAACCCTAGTGAACAACAAGCAATGTCAACCTAAGCATTAAAAGGGGATCATTTTCGAAAAATAACATTTTGATTCATGCAAACATCATTCATACATATCTAGTTAGGAGCATTTGATTCCTTTTGCTCATAACATCCTAATCACTCGGCATAAAGATAGGCTCATGAAATGGATTCTACAGGTCATGTTCCCTAGAGAACGGTGTAACAGATTAGTGAAATCACAAATCCTATACCCCTAAAGTTATAGTAGGACGGATTTATGTAATGCCCCCATGCCCGAAACCGTCACCGGAGTCAAGCTTGAGGTGTTACTAAACTTATCTTACCTTTTAAACAACTCTAAACCACTTATTTTAATTTTTGGAATAAACTGTTTTTCTGTGTCATGGTTGCTTAAAAATTCATTTCTCGAGTTTCATAACTCGAAATTAAAATATTTAAATTTTTCCTGAAACTAGACTCATATATATATCTACAAATTTGATTCTAGAATTTTTGACTTAGTCAATTAGTACAGTTTATTAGTTAAAGTTACCCCTATTTCAGAATTTGACTGCACTGACCTCTACTTACTACGAACCACTTTTCTCCCTGTACAAAATTTATATGACTATAGAGTTTTTTCTATTAAAACTATATTCAATAAGGATTCTAACCATATAAATTACACCACCTAATTATTTTTTTAAAATTTATGGTGAATTTCCAAAGTTGGAACAGGGGATCCAGAAATCGCTCTGGCCCTATTTCACTAAAACTCGGATATCTTATAAAATACAAAACCTTTACCTGTTTTGCTTATTCCATATGAAAATAGACACAATGAGATTTAATTTAATATATTATTCACCATCAAACCATGTCTCTACAATTTTTTTGTGATTTTTCAAAGTCACGTTATTTCTGATACTTGAATCCGTTTTTAGGTTACTTTCACATTTTTCATAGTTTTCATGTGATAGTTACTACTTAATCATACATACTATTAAACATGTATATCATCAGCCATTCTATTAGCTAATCACTAGAAAGTATTTACACATCATTCATTGATCATATCATATCAAAAGAAACCAAGTTCCTATACATGCCATACACAAAACGAAACGTCTAACTATACCAATGTGATTTCTTCGATAGTGTGATCGGGTCTCCGACGTTTCCTTCGATCCCCGAGTGACTTGATAAAAACTATAAGAAAAAGAAAATAAAGAGAGTAAGCACTAGGCTTAGTAAGCTTACAAGCAAATAAATTACAACATTCAACATAATGAATAATTATACATAATGTCACCTAGCCTCATAAACTTTCTTTACTTCTCATTTTCTACCTTCTTTTTTACTCACTTACCTTCTTTCTTACCTGACCTTTCACTATTCATAAATATAATCTACATTCCCTTTTGCTGATAATTCACTGTAATTTAACGTGTATAATGACCCGTTGAACCACTCGGAATACTAAGGATACTAGGGTCGTTCCTGTCTATCAATATCCTGCCAATGCCATGTCTTCGACATGGACTTACATGAATTATTCCTGTCTCCAATGCCATATATATATCTAATATGGGCTTACATTGCTCATTCTTGTTTCCAAAGCCATATATCTGATATGGACTTACATGGCTCATTTCTGTCCTGTCTTGTCCTGTCAACCCCAATATCCTAACATTCCTAAGGTTCAAACGGGGCTTCCTAATGCTTTTTCTCTGTCACTTCGCCTTCAATTCGACTTTAAATATTCTCAAAAATTAAGTATATAAATGCTGGAAATTGACAATAATAATGTACAATAAAAGAATATTGCATTTATTTACTGTAAACTTACCTCGATACAAAATGTGACTAAACTTTACAATTTAGTCCTTTTACTCGTTTTCACTTAAAACCGAGTAGTACAAGTTCTCTAACATAATTTAAAACCTCATATTCTATCATAAAACATCAAAATAAACACTTTTCACCTATGGGTATTTTTCCAAATATGAACCCTAACTTAAATTATTGCTAGCATAAGCTTTATCGAGCTACCGGGACTCCGAAAACGTAAAGAACATTAAAAACAGGGCTTGGAATCACTTACTATGGAGCTTGAAAGCTTGAAACAAACCCTAGCTATGCAGAACCCTTGAAATTTTGTGCTAATGAAGAAGATGATGAATTTTGTGTTATTTTTCCCTTTTTATTTCATTTAATATCCAAATGACCAAAATGCCCTTCCTTATTAAACTTTCAAAAATTCCATCCATGTCCTATTTTGTCCATGAACTTAGAAATTGGTCAAATTGTTATTTAAACCCTCCTAATTAATATTCCAAAGCAATTTCATACTAAAAACTTCTAGAATGCAAGTTTTGAAAATTATTCGATTTAGTCCCTAATCTCAACTTAAGCACTTTATGCATAGAATTTCATTACGAAATTTTCACACAATCATGCAATCATATCATGAACCTCAAAATAATAATAAAATAAATTTTTCTACCTCGGATTTGTGGTTTTGCAACCACTATTTTGTTTAGGCCCTATTTCGGGATGTTACAATTTAAGTCATCGTGGCGAATCTTATCTCCCTAAAGTTGCAGTGGAGCAAATTAAAGCACAAACCTTATCTCCCTGAAGTTGCAGTGGAGCAGGTTGAAGTTAAAATCTCATCTCCCTAAAGTTGCAGTGGAGTAGATTGAAGATAGCGAATCTCATTTCCCTAGAGTTGCAGTGAAACAAATTAAAGCTACAAGTCAAAAATCCTATACCTCTTGTAGTAGGGCGGATTAAATCTACCATGCTGAATCTTATCTCCCTGAAGTTACAGTGGAGTAGATTGAAGCCACAAATCTTATCTCTATCAAGTTGCAGTAGAGCAGATTGAAGCCACAAATCTTATCTCCCTAAAGTTGCTGTGGAGCAGATTGAAGATGCGAATTTTATTTCCCTGAAGTTGCAGTGGAAAAGATTAAAGCTACGAGTTACAAATCTTATCACCCTGAAGTTACAGTGGAGCAGATTGTAGATGCGAGTCTAATCTCCTTGAAGTTACAGTGGAGTAGATCGAAGCATTAATTCCTATACCCCTGAAGATGCAGTGGGATGGGATGAGGCTACTTAAAGAAGAGAAGCACCAAAGAAGTCAAGATTCGGCAAGACCAGGAAAAATTGACCCTTTTTAAAGTCTTTGTTCCATTCTCGTTACACAACAATGAGCAAAGAGGGGCAGGTGTAATATGCCAATTTTGGCCCGGGCCTAGATTACAAAAATAAAACAAAATTTAAACCAAAATAAATAAAGTCCCAATCCAATTACATATCAAGCCCAAAAACACTACCCAATTACAGCCCAAACGCAAGAAAACCCTAATGGCCCAAATGGCCCTAATGGCCCAAAAGCTAAAATCAGTTTTAGTAAAAAACTGAAACCCCAGCCGCATGCCACATCGGCACTCCTCTGCACATGCCTCTGCTACCGCCGCCATCAGCCACTCCGCTGTCACCTGCAAAGAAGCAGCAGCACGCAATAGACGCGCAAAGCAAAGAAGACAACGAAGAAAACAACAAAATATTCGTAATGGACAATTTATATTTCGGCTCACATTTCCTATTTGTATTTTTTTACAAACATACATCAGAGTAATAAAAAAACCTTAAAGGTGATTTGCTTGATTTTTTTTCTTCGTCTGTATCTATTTTTTTTAAAAAAATAAAATAAAAAATAATAAGAAGAACATAATATAGACAAGGATTTTTTTCAAATATAAACAAAATATTCGTAATGGACAATTTGTATTTCGGCTATAAAAAAAGGCTACATTTCCTACTTGTATTTTTTTACCTCTTCGCTGCAACGCCACCATGCATGGTCGTCGTCGATTTGAAAAGCCACTGAATCCCTAGAGGTTCGTCTAAAGGCTACGCCGAAACCGTAGAAGAAACGAAACGTTTCTTTCTTTCTCCGTCATGTTTGGTCGGGTTTGCGGGGATTTTGGTCTCGAATCGGTGTTCTACCGGCGACGGGCTACAAAAGGGGGCTTTTGGTGTTTTTTGGCCTCCGGTGGCCGTCATGGGACTCACCGAACCCCTACGCCGAACATAAGAGCGGCTAGAAAGAATAAAAAAAGGGTGAAGCATTTTTTTAAAGGGGGTTTTAAAATGATTTGTTGCTATTTTTTTTACTTATATAACGGGCGCTAAACAACGTTGTTTCAGGGCGTTCTGAAATACCCCAAAAAAATGTCGTTTTGGGGCTACCCGAGGTCCAACCCAGAACCCCAAGATCCGAGCGTTTTCGCCTGGAGGAGATATTTATTCCTCGGGTCCTTTTGCTTTTGCACCTAGCTTCAATTCGGTCCTGCTCTACCTTTCTATTTGGCCGTTTAATTCCATTTTGTTTTCAAAATAGTCCATGTTTGAACGGTGTCATTTCAATTGACCCGAGACCTGACCCGGATACCAGTAGGATCCGCGTGTTTTTCTAGAAAATGGGCTAATATCTATTTCAATCCTTCCGCATTTTCACTCTTATTCAATTTCGCCCTGTTGTTCAATTTTTATTTTTTTAATTTCCCCTTTTAATTTTATTATTTTGCGCAATCTAGTCCTTTGATTTGTCGAAGAAATGACAAGTTTAATTGGGTTTGGGATATTTTCCCATTTAATCCCCACTCATTTTCACGTGTTTCATTTTAATCCTTTGTTCTGTTTTAACTATTTTATTATTTATAGTTTATCCCCTTAAATTGCACTTAATTCCAATTAACTACTCTTTTTATTTAATTTCAACTTTTATAAACTATTTATTTATTCATTCATTCATTTATTTATCACTTCATTTTTTTACACTTAAAAATTAAAATTGTTTACACTCTTTTTATTTGTACACTTGTTATTTATTGTTGTTTTTATTTGATTTTATTTTGTGCACTTGTTATTTTATTATTATTTTTTTAATATTTTCATGTTATGTTTGCTATTTTAATAATGCATTTTTTGTTTTATTGCCTTATTTATTTATTTATCGCGACCTAATTATTAATATTGTATTCATCTTTGTAATTACATCATTATTATTATGATATTTTATCATCTGTTTTATGTTATTATTAAACATTACATTAATTTTTACCCAAACACATAAAAATGGAATTTTCAAAATAAGGCAATGTTCCATATTTAGAGATTCGAGAAGTAGTACCCTAACTTACGGGGTTTCGACTTTTTCATTGAATTTAAATAACCAAATATCCTTTTAAAATTAAAAAAAAACATAAGATTTCACATAAAAAATAAAGGCAAGCTTATTCTCAAAGGTTCAAGGTGTCGTGTCCTAACTTACGGATGTGACATTTTGTTATCTCGAGACGAGAGGGTCTTTAACGTTTGTTTCAATTTATTCAAGCAGTTTTTAAGTAAAATTAATATTGATACAAAGAGGGATTGTACTTTAAATTATTTTCTAGTTTTCAACTTTCGGCATTAAGAAATTAATTAATCAATTGGGTACCAATTTTGGGAGTTATGAGGCTGTTAATCCTTCCTCATGCGTAACCGACTCCCGAACCTGTTTCTCGCAGTTTGTAGACCAAAAATCGTTGTTTTAACAAATTAAATCACTTATTAAAATGATTAATTACAAGGTGGTCCGATCACACTCATAAAAATAATTGGTGGCGACTCTATTTTCATTTTTAAATAAAAGTTGACCTTTCAAAAAAATGGTTTAAACAGCTTGGCGACTTCGCTGGGGACCCAACAAGAGAGTCAAGCCGCAAATTGATTATTTTATTTTTGTCAAAAATTAAAAATTTGATTTAAATTTACAACTCTTTCGTTGCATTTCATCCGTCATTTTTATGGTCTTTGTCATAATATGTTTGCTTTATTGGTTTGAGCCTTTTGATATATCTCCGCATATTGCATCACATAAATCGGTCGATTTTACCCTTTTAAATGGGAGTGAGAAACTATTCCTTCATGAAGTATTCACCTTCGTATAGGATAGTGTATCACCTTCGGGATACATTCGTACCTATGTCTTCGTAAGATTTTCATCTCCGTATAGTCATAGGGAAATGTATTCCCCTGAACTGAACTCGGTCCATATGAGCCTATAATGGATGAGAATCGAGGAATCTGCCAGTTCAGGTACCTTTACTTTAAAACCAATCCGCGTATAATGAGCCCTAAGAGCCTACCCTAGGCAGAACCATACTGAGCCCTAGTGGTTACTCGAATAGGTGTTTTATTTATTATTTTCTTTGAATTCTAGCTTTGTCTATAATACTGACTTGTTTTGTTTTGCTTTGACTGTGATTGCATGGCATTTTCATTATAAAAAAGGTGTTGATTCACGTTCAGTTACTAAATAGAGAGCTTATCATGGAAAAGGGTTTTCTTGATAAAGTGGAGGATAATGGGGCTGTCTGAATTTGGTCTGAGAAAATGCAACAAGAGAAGGGTGATAGTCTTACGGTGGGGTATGTGTCAGAGTTGTGGGATTTCACTAGCATCAGTGTGACTCAGGATAATCTCCAAGAACTGAAAGAGATATGGGACCAACAGGATGATGAGATCAAGCAACTATTTTACTATAACTATGGTGATTTGTACTATCTACGAATATGAAAGTGGACAAGCGCGTATTCTGAGCTCTCACCTAGTATTAGAATCCTACCTACAGTTATTTTACCTTTGGGAAAGTTGATTTGGTACCCACCGTGGAAGAGTACATGACCTTACTTCATTGCTCAAAGATTCAAGCTGACAAATCCTATTTGAGAGCCACCAATGTCCTGACTTTCTTAAAGAAGCTAATGAGTATCACAGGGATGAGTGAGCAATGGGTCGCGGCTTGGGTCAAGCAGAAAGGAGATAGTAAATGTATTCATTGGAGAAGTTTGCGAGACTTTATTTTGGCACATCTAAACACAAAGAAAAGGGTCGATGTATTTGCCTTGAGTATATATGGGTTAGTGATCTTCCCCAAAGCACTAGGGCATGTAGACGAGGCAGTTTCAGATTTTTCGACTAGCTTGACAAAAAGGTCATGTCCGTCCCGACAATCTTAGCTAAAACTATCATAACTTTGAACGTATGCCGAAGAGCGGGTGAAGAAAGGTTCATTGGGTGTGCGCAACTTTTGTTAGCATGGTTTCATAGCCAAATTTGGAAGATAGAAAAAGTTTCTTATCAAGTATTCTCCGAGAACTACTCTTATTTGAAAGAGTTAGTGGCTACACCGAGGCAAGATGACATTTCAGAAGAAAAGTGGATGGCGATTCTCCAGAGCCTACAAGACGAGGACGTCGAATAGAGAGCTCTTTGGATGATCCCCGATGAGATTATGTACCGGTGTGGAGACTTTGACTGGGTTCCTCTACTTGGAATTTAGGGAGCTGTTAGATATGCTCCTTTACTTGTATTGAGACAGTATAGATCGAGGTAGTTCATACTAGCAATGCAACGATTGGCTTAGTGTGAGTTTTTGTACAAGGGAGATAATTACAAGAATAAGGTTCGTGAAATATCGAACGCTTGGAACCAAGCCTGCAGAATGAAAATATATGCCACAAATCCGATGACAACCCCTGAATATAGTTGGTGGTGGGGTAAAAGACTCAACGACAACACCCCTATGCCACGTCAAGAAAACACTCGGATGATATAAAAGCATCTACAAGTAATCCCGTCTGAATTAAAGATCATCAAAAAAAAGCTTTGAAAAAAAGAGTTCGAAATTGGAAAAAAAGATAGAGCAGTTAGATGAGGAAAAAATAGAACTAGGATTAGATGTCGACATCCAGAAGCTGGAGGCCGAGAAATTGAGGAAAGGAAAGAACAAGGCTAAAAAAGATTTGGACAGTCTAAAAATGAATTATAAGAAGTTGTGCTTGTCAATGAGGACTACCGGGCTGGGAAAAACATTAGAATAATGGTGGAAAGAGATCAAAGAAGAAACGATGAGAGCTGATCAATGGGAAAAGAAGTTTTAAGATGTTCGGGTTTGAGAAAATGCTCTAGAAAGAGACCTATTGGAAAGCCAAAATGAAAAGATGAGATTAAAAGCACGAGTAGCCGAATTAGAAAGACCACTTCATCAGTATCATAGTCGCAACTCTGCAATTGAGTTAAAGGTAAACCTAAGCAAGATCGAGGAATTGAAGGGAAAGGTAAGAGAGCTTGAGACTACATTGCAAAATTTTGAACTTCGAGTTGAGTTTCTTAAAAATAATAACAGACACTGGAAAGAGCAGTTCCAACGTTCTCAAGGTCAGTTAGAGATAGAGATTACATCATGGGCGAAGCTGTGGCTCAAGTATGAGAAGTGGCCAATCATTTACAAACCCTAGCAGTTCAAGTCGACATGCTAAGCTTAAATTATGAATCAGAATGAGATCGGGGCCGAGAATTAGCTTGGCTTCTTAGTAAAGTTAAGGCTTTGAGTATTAGGGCAAAATCGTATATGTAATCTATTTTATGTAAAGAAATTTGTTTTCTAGTAAAGTTGTTCTAATTAAATTGAATCAAATTCAATGCCTTTTTTTACATTCATTTCATTCATCTGCATTACATTTCATTGTATGCATTAAGGTTCATAAAAAGACCCTAATTAATTAAAATTATGACAATTACCCTAGAAACTAATAAAAGTCTATCAACTAAATATCGCTACGGTACCCGTAGTAAAACCAAGGCAATAGATCAAAGATTGGAAAGATTAGAACAAATGCAAAGAGATATGCAAGATCAATTGCAAGTACAGATGCAAGAACAATTAGCCAAAATTCAACAAGACATGAAGGATCAAATTTAAGAATCCCAAAGAAGTATGATAAGCTAATTGAAGCAGTTGCTGGGTGGAGGACTCGAAAAAGAGAAGAGTATTGCTGTTAACTCAAGGGATGATGATGAAAACTCTACCTATCCCCTAGGTTTTACCCTGATAAATGTCCAGACTCATCCAAAGGCGTACCCATGAAGGGTACCCGTTACTATCAAACCCCAACAATATCAAGCCAGTACCTCGGCACTAATTAGCTACCCAAAGGGTTTAAGCTCCAATCCGGGGGATAATCCAACCAATCCCGTTGTTCCTAATCTAGATGATATGGCAGGAATGGAAAAAGCAAAAGTGGAACTGCCAAAGCAACTTTAAGATCGATGTAAATGGTTAGAAGAAATATTCAGAGCAATGGACAACGCTGATTATCATTGCAAAATTGATGCTAAGAACTTGAGTTTGGTCCTAGATCTAGTGCTCCCTCCAAAGTTTAAAACTCTAGAGTTTGAAAAGTATAATGGGACTAGCTGTCCTGAAGCTCACATCATGATGTTCTGTCGAAGGATGACAAGATACGTTAAGAATGACCAATTATTAATTCATTGCTTGCAAGACAGTCTGATCGGGTCAGCAGCTAAATGGTACAACCAACTGAGCCATGCCAAAATCAATTCATGAAAAGACTTAGCACAAGCTTTTATGAAGCAATATGGTCATGTGACGGACATGACACCAGACAGAATCATGTTCCAGAATATGGAGAAGAAACAAAGTGAGAGCTTTAGGCAATATGCCCAAATATGGAGAGAGGTGGCAACGCAAGTCCAACCACCTCTTCTGGAGAAAGAAACCATAATGCTTTTCATCAACACTTTAAAAGCCCCGTTCATAAACCATATATTGGGAAGCGCTACTAAGAGCTTCTCAGATATAGTGATGTCCAGTGAAATGATTAAAAATGCAGTGAGAAGTGGTAAGATAGATGCAGGGGAAATCGCCAAAAGATTAGCCCTGAGGAAGAAAGAAAATGAGGTGAATAATGTAAGCATATATAACAAGGGTTATTCAAAACCAATCACTGTAAGCCAGCCAAGGACAGTAACTACTAGCCATCAGGGCCTCCCAAGGAAAGAATCCAACCCAAGGCCAAATACAGAAAGGCTCTAGTTCACACTCATCCTGATGATATATAGAGAGCTGTATCAGAGTCTATTTGATGCACATGTGGTATCCTCTTTCTACCTGAAACCTATGCAACCTTCATTCCCCAAATGGCACGATGCGAATGCTCAATGCGAGTACCATGCGGGAATCACGGGACACTCAATCAAGAATTGCACTGCTTTTAAAAAGTTAATTGAAAGGTTCATTAAGATAGGAATTGTAAAGTTCGATGACCCATCAAGACCTAATGTGGCAGGAAATCTGTTACCCAATCATTCTGATAAAGACGTGATAATTGAAAATTGAGGTAAAATAACCAAAATTGATGTGGCAGAAGTGAAAACCCCACTGAGATGGGTTTGGAAAAAGTTGGTAGAAGGAAGATTAATTATGCAAGATTCAGATGATAGACCCGAAAGGGATAAGGAACTCCAATGAGTTTCATGTTAATGAGGGTCATGAAATCCAAGAGTGCATTGAGTTCAGGGCTCTAGTGCAAAATCTAATAGGTAACAAGGAAATTGAATTTTATGAGGAGGTTAAAGGCTCAGAAGAAGGAGATATATATGTCTCAGAGGAAAGATCGATGGAAAATGTCCATAAGGTTAACCACCTGATGGTTATTATTTCACGACCAAGAAGCAATGAAGCCGGAGTACAAATTGCATAAAGGGTTATAATCTAGAAACCTGTAGTCTTTCCCTACAAGGACAGTAAGAGGGTTCCCTGGAATTATGACTGCAACGCAATGATCTCGGAAGAGGAGAACTCAGTTAGCACTTCAGAAGAGGGTCAGGATGTAGGTTTCTACACACACAGTAGAAGGCGCTATGATCCCGCAAATACAATAGTGGAGCCCGTTAAAAGAAAAGCCTCAGTAGTTGAAAAAAGAATGAAAAGACGACCAGACTCGAATTGACAATTAATGATCCAGTGATTGAGAAAGAGGCTAAGGAATTCTTGAAATTCCTAAAGCACAGCGAGTATAGTGTTATAGAACTACATAAACAGCCAGCTCGCATATTAGTACTAGCCTTGCTCTTGAGCTTAGAGACTCATTGTAGCGCGTTGATGAAAGTTCTGAATGAAACTTATGTCACTAATGATGTCTCTGTGAACAAGCTCGACCACCTGGTTAACTATATAAGCGTCAATAACTTCATCTTTTTCAATAATGATGAAATACCTCCAGGGGGCATGAGATCTACAAAGGCTTTGCACATCACCATCCGCTGCAAAGGATATATATTGCCACGAGTGTTAATCAATAATAGATTTGCACTGAACGTCTGGCCTTTATCCACACTAAATAGGTTTCCTGTGGATTACTCTCATATGAAGACGTGTCAAAACATAGTGAGAGCATTTGATGGTACAGAAAAGAGAGTGATGGGAAATATTGAGATACCCTTTTTGATTGGTTCAAACATGTACGAGGTGGATTTCTTGGTGATGGACATTAAACCTTCTCATAATTGCTTGTTGGGGAGACCTTGGATTTACTCAGCTGGGGTTGTATCGTCATCACCGCACCAAAAGATAAAGTTGGTAACAGAAGGTCGACTGGTAACGATAAACGCGAAAAAAGACATTATTGCATCTGTAACCAGTGATATTCCATACATAAGGGTAGACGATGAAATGATAAAATGTTCCTTTTGATCGCTGAAATTTGTGAATGCAACCTTCATTGTCGAAGGGAATAAGATCCTGATGCCCAAAATATCCAAAACTACAAATATGGGCCTGTAGCTGATAGTTGGGAAAGGACCCTTACCTGGGAAAGGACTAAAAAAATACCTATAATGAAAGGTTGAGACACCAATGTTAAGAGACAAATAAGACCGCTTTGGCTTAGGATACAAGCCAAATGTGAGGCAAAAGAGGAAGAAGTTGGAGAAGAAACAAAAAAAAGAAGAGCGCAACTGGGTGGAGGAGAAGTCAAATAGGAACCAACGACCTTTCCCCATATATCCAAAACATTCGTATCAGGAAAAATTATTCACGCTAAACAGAAGATGTCAAAAAAAGAGACTGTGGAAGAAATGTTAGGAAATCTGAACATCAAAGCCATATTCGAATAAGGAATTGGAGAAGAAAATTTATCGAGCATTTGCCCTTATATACCTGGAAATGTTCTGAACAATTAGACTGCGGAAGAAATTCCTATAATTTTTAGAGCTAATTCAGAGTAATGTTCAAAACACACTTATTGCTCTAAGTTTGGGAGTAATAAAAATCCTTTTGTGAAAAGGCATATGTCCAATATTTTTTATTTCCATTTTGGAAAATATTCTTTTATTCTTTTCACAAAAGGATTTTTATTACTCCCAAACTTAGAGCAATGATATCAATGATATGAGCGACATTGCTACAGGCTCAGAGTCTCCTTTTGAGCAAGATATGTGTATGGAGGATTCTTAAGATTTTGAAGGTGATCGAGACTGTAACCTATCTATTGATCTGTTGAGGATGGTAGAACAAGATGAGAAACAAATTCTACCTCATAAAGAGTCAGTGGAAGTAGTGAGCTTAGGAGACGAACAAGAAAAGAAAGAGGTGAAGATTGGGGCTTGCATCAGCACGGAGACAAAGTGAGACCTCATTGAGTTACTCCAAGAATTCAAAGATGTCTTTGCATGGTCGTATCAATACATACCTGGGCTAAGTACTGATATCATAGTACACCGGCTCCCCATAAAGGAAGAATGCAAGCCAATAGAAGCTCTAAAGGATGAGGCTTGACGTCTTGCTGAAAATAAAAGAAGAGGTCAATAAGCAATTCGACGCTTGTTTCCTACAAGTGGTTAAATACTCGGAGTGGGTAGCTAATATAGTCCCTATCCCTAAGAAAGATGGAAAAGTATGAATGTGTGTAGACTACAAGGATTTGACCAAAGCCAGCCCAAAAGAAAATTTCTCATTGCCTCACATTGACACCTCAGTGGACAACACGGTAAGTTACTCACTGTTCTCCTTCATGGTGGTTTCTCGGGATACAACCAAATAAAGATTCATCCAAAAGACATGGAGAAAACCACGTTTGTAACCATGTGGGGAATATTTTACTATAAAGTGATGCCATTTGGACTGAAAAATGCAGGAGCAATGTATCAAAAAACCATAGTAACCTTGTTTCATGACATGATGCAAAAAGAAATTGAAGTTTATGTCGACGACATGATTGCAAAATCTAGAACAGAAAAGGAGCATGTGCAAGTCTTAAGGAAATTATTCTTGAGATTGAGAAGATTCTAGTTGAAGCTCAATCCAGCAAAATGTACCTTCAGGGCTAGGTCAGAAAAATTGTTAGAATTTGTAGTCAGTGAAAAGAGGATCGAGATTGACTCGGATAAACTCAAGACTATCTAGGATCTACTTTTGTCGCATGCCCAAAAAGAAGTTTGAGGTTTCTTAGAAAGGTTAAATTACATCGCCTAATTCATTTCACAACTAACTGAGAAATGCGACCCCATATTCCATCTCCTTAAGAAATACAATCCAGGTGTATGGGATGAGAAGTGCCAAAAAACTTTTGACAAGGTCAAACATTACTTATCTAATGCACTTGTACTAATGCCACCCAGTCTTGATAAACCACTAATATTGTACTTGGTAGTATTTGAAAATTTCATGGGATGCGTACTGGAACAACATGATGAGTTAGGAAAAAAAAGAGAGAGCGATATATTACCTTAGTAAAAAGTTTATTAAATGTGAGACAAGATATTCGTCAATTGAAAAGTTGTGTTGCGCCTTAATTTGGACAACCCGGAGACTGAGACAGTACATGTTATACCACACAACTTGGTTCATCTCAAAACTAGACCCTCTAAAGTACATGATGGAGTCAACTGCTTTGAATGGAAGAATAACCTGATGGAAAATTCTACTTTTCGAGTTTGATATAGTCTATGTGAACCAAAATACGGTAAAATAGAGTGTAATAGTAGATTTTCTAGCCAGTAGAGCTCTAGAAAATTACGAGCCTTTGAACTTTGATTTCCCAAATAAAGATCTAATATATGTTGCAACCACTAAAGAAGACTCTCAAAAAGGCCATCTTTTGAAACTAAACTTCGACGAAGCCTCAAAAACTGTGGGTAATGGAATCAGGGCAGTCCTAGTATCCTCAAACGGAGATTATTATCCATTTACTAGTAAATTGGATTTTTATTGCACAAATAATATGACAGAATACGAATCATGCATCATGTGTACCTGTGCAGTCATAAAACGCAATATCAAAGTACTAGAGGTATATGGTGATTCTGCATTAGTAATCTATCAGCTCAAAGGTGAATGGGAGACGAGAGACCCCAAATTGATTAATTATCAAAGGCTAGTTCTTGAATTAATTAAGGAGTTTAATGGTATCACCTTCTGCTATCTCTTACGAGATGAAAACCAGATGGCTGATGCCTTGGCTACTTTAGCTTCTATGATCAAAGTGAATAAACAAGCAGACGTAAAACCTATCTAGATGAGTATTTATGAGGCTCTGGCTCATTGTTACAACATTAAGAAAGAAGAAAAAGAAGATTACCCTTGGTACCACGATATATGACGATATGTGAAGAATTGTGAATACTGTGACCAATCAACTGAGAATGAAAAAAGGACGTTTAGAAGACTGGCCAGTAACTATGTCTTAGATGGAGAGATCCTATACAAAAGAAGAAAGGATCAGGTACTACTAAGATGTGTAGACGTTATTAAAGCTAAGAAAATTCTAGAAGAAGTCCATAAGGGCATTTGCAGAACATACGCTAATGGTTTTATAATGGCTAGGTAAATCATGAGATTCAGATATTATTGGTCCACTATGGAAGGGGATTGTATCAGTTATGCCAAGAGAAGCCATAAGTTCCAAATTTATGGAGACAAAATTCATGTGCCTCCTTCACCTCTTCATGTCATGACTTCTCCATGGCCTTTCTCCATGTGGGGTATGGATGTCATTGGGTCGATCTCGCCAAAAGTTTCTAATGGGCATCAATTCATCTTTGTAGTCATTGATTTCTTTACTAAGTGGGTATATGTCACTTCTTACGCCAACGTCACAAAGTCGACAGTCAACAAATTCTTGAAAAAAGAGATCATATGTCTGTACCGGATGCCAGAAAGGATTATATCTGACAATGCATTGAATTTGAACAACATCATGATAGTGGAAGTCTATGGCCAATTCAAGATCAAACACCATAACTTGTCACCATATCGCCCAAAAATAAATGGTGCGGTGGAGGCAGCCAATAAAAACATTAAGAAGATCGTGGGGAAAATGAATGAGACTTATAAAGATTGGCACGAGAAGATACCATTTGCCCTCTATGCTTATTAAATGTCTATCAGGACCTCCACCAGGGCAAGACCTTTCTCTTTTGTTTATGGAATGGAGGCGGTTCTGCCTATTGAGGTTGAGGTTCCTTCTCTCTGAGTTTTGTCAGAACTGAAATTAGATGAAGCAGAATGGATCCAATCCCGATATGATTAGCTGAACTTGATTGAAGAGAAGAGGTTGAAAGCTATTCGTCATAGTCAGATGTACCAAAAGCGAATGATGCAAGCTTATGAAAAAAAAGTTTACCCTGAGAATTCCGTGAGGGGGACCTAATATTGAAAAAAATCCTGCCCATATAAAAGGATTTTCGAGAGAAATGGATGCCAAATTGGGAGGACTTTATGTGGTAAAGAAGGCTTTTTCTAGAAGAGCGCTAATTTTAACCGAGATGGATGGCAAAAACTTGCCTAATCCTGTGAATTCAGATTCAGTCAAGAAGTACTTCACCTGAAAAAAAAAAAGAGGCCAAAGCGAAAACACGCAAAGGGCATTTTGAGACCAAAGAGGTTTTGAGTTGAAAACCCAAGAAAGGGCAATTCAAATTTTGATCGAAGATAGGGCATGTGGTAGTCTTGTCTTCTCAGAATTAACAAGGAAAAGGAGTGCATCTTGGGGTATCAAAAAAATACTCTGGATCTCCTAGACACATATCAGACTCAAAATGGTCCTTGAGAAGTTTGTGCAGAGAAGCTCATGTTGTGATATCTGGGGTACCTAGTTTTCACCTTACTCATATTGTATTTTAGCAGTATTTGCTATCTTTGATTAATTTATTCATTTTGAGCTCTGTTCCCAATCAATTTCAATCTTGTCCATTGTTACAATCTTTTTCAAACATTTTTACATCGAAATAAAGAATAATGGACTAATGATATTAAAGTAAAAGGAGTTCTGCATATTGCTCTGAAAGGTTTTCTAAATAGTACGAGGATCTGAAACAGGACCACTAGTCAGAACTAACCAAATTTAAGAGTTGAAAATACCTGGAAAAAAATCTAAATTGGTGATTATTTCTTCGGGTTCTCTATCAAAGATACCAGCTGAACAAGAATACAGGGTAATACATCAGTGATAGAATCCTGGTGAACAACGAGCAATGTCAACCTAAGCATTAAAAGGGGATCATTCTCGAAAAATAACATTTTGCATTCATACAGACATCATTCATACATATCTAGTTAGGAGTATTTGATTCATTTTGATCATAACATCCTAATCACTCGGCATAAAGATAGGGCCATGAAATAGATTCTACAGGTCATGTTCCCAAGAGAACGATGTAACAGATCAGTGAAACCACAAATCTTATACCCCTAAAGTTACAATGGGACGAATTTAAGTCATCGTGGCGAATCTTATCTCCTTGAAGTTGCAGTGAAGCAGATTGAAAATAGTGAATCTCATTTTCCTGAAGTTGCAGTGAAACAGACTAAAGCTACAAGTCACAAATCTTATACCTCCAAAATTGTAATAGGTCGGATTAAATTTACCATGCAGAATCTTATCTCCTTGAAGTTGCAGTGGAGCAGATTGAAGCCTCAAATCTTATCTCCCTCAAGTTGTAGTGGAGCAGATTGAAGATGCGAATCTTATTCCCCTGAAGTTGCAGTGGAATAGATTAAAGCTACGAGTTACAAATCTTATCCCCCTGAAGTTGCAGTGGAGCAAATTGTAGATGCGAGTCTAATCTCCTTGAAGTAACAGTGGAGTAAATTGAAGTACTAATTCCTATACCCCTGAAGATGCTGTGGGATGGAATGATGCTACTTAAAAAAGAGAAGCTACTTAAAGAAGAGAAGCACCAAAGAAGTCAAGATTCGACAAGACCAGGCAAAATTGACCCTTTTTAAAGTCTTTGCTCCATTCTCGTTATATGACAATGAGTAAAGAGAAGCAGCTGTAATAGGCCAATTTTGGCCCGAGCCCCAATTATAGAAATGAAACAAGATTTAAACCAAAATAAATAAAGTCCCAGTCTAATTACATATCAAGCCCAAAAATACTACGCAATTACAACCCAAATGCAAGAAAACCCTAGTGGCCCAAATGGCCCAAAAACTAAACTTAGTTTCAGTAAAAAACTGAAACCCTAGCCGCATGCCACGTTGATGCCCCTCTGCGCATGCCTTCGCCACTGCCGCCATCAGCCACTCCGCGGTCACTTGTAAAGAAGAAGCAGAACGCAACAAACACGCAAAGCAAAGAAGACAACGAAGAAAAAAAACAAAATATTTGTAATGGACAGTTTGTATTTTGGCTATAAAAAAGGCCACATTTCCTACTTGTATTTTTTTACGAACACACATCAGAGTAATAAAAAACCTTAAAGGTGATTTGCTTGATTTTTTTTCTTTGTCTGTATCTATTTTTTCTTTTTAAAAAATAAAATAAAAAATAAAAAGAAGAACATAATATAGAACAAGAATTTTTTTTCGAAAAGATATTAGGAAAATATAAAATTTGAGTTTAATAGTAAAATATATTATATTTTTAAAGGAAAATATAAGTTCAAACAGTACTATTAGGAGCAACAACCATAAACTTTAAAAATAAAATATAAAATAAAATAAAAACCCATACCATACATTTTAAAAAAAAGTTATACAGAGATTTTAAATCTATAGGAAATGTGAGATGAGAACTTTAATTTTAATTTTTGTGATAAATTTTTGTTTTTTTTGCCAACAACACAGTACAATACAATTAAAATAAAATAATAATAATAATAATAAAACAAAAAAAAGGGGGATGAAACAGGATGGGAGCCAAATTTGTGAAACTGAGCATCTTTTAATTATCAATTATGGTTTGTAAGTCGTAACCTCCTCTCTCTTATAACAATAAATCCACACCAAATTTACTCATCTTTTGTTAAGAGCTTCCATGCACTTAGTTTCACGTCGGTTTTCATTTCCCTACAAATGCTTATTTCTTTCCCTGCCAATAACCCATTCATCTCATACAACTTTTCTTTTCAAAGAAAGCTTTAAGAAAAGAACAAGAAAATCTGTGTGATGGACACGAAAGCTGTAGAACACAGGCAACCCCTCCTGAAGAATGTGGAAAAGACGGCCCAAGAAGAGTCACGAACCACTTCGGAATTTCCTTTATTAACTGCAATAGTAAAGCAACCAAAGACCAAGAAACAAAAAATCGTGAGAAAAACCTTCAAAGGCACCGCCGTTTTGTCCAAGCTTCTGCCTACAGGCTCAGCCCTTACTTTCCAAATACTGTCCCCAGTTTTAACGAACCAAGGCCAATGCAAAACCCAGGTTTGCCAAAACTTGATGCTAGGCCTTGTGGCGTTTTGTGCCAGCTTGTGTTTCTTCCTTTCTTTCACGGATAGTGTTCGAGATGAAAGAGGCAAGGTCCGGTACGGGGTGGCTACGTTTAGAGGGTTATGGGTAATGGATGGCCCTGTTGAACTGCCAATAAAGGAGGAAAACAAGTATAAGGTCAAGTTGATTGATTTTTTCCATGCTTTGGTATCCATAATGATTTTTATGGCGCTTGTTCTGTTCGATCAAAATGTTGTCAACTGCTTTGGTCTGAAGCCATCAGGGGACAGCAATGAGCTGCTGCTGATGTTATTGCCTGCAAGTATTGGAGCCATAGGCTGCCTTTTGTTTGTTTCATTCCCTAGCAAACGCCATGGAATTGGCTGCCCTCTCTCCAAAAATTAGTCCATCTTCCCAATTTAATCTAGAATGCACATGAGAAATCTTTTATTTTCACAAAAATGAAAGTAATCTTTTAATGTTTCCAAACGTATAATCAACATACCGTCCAAGTCTATGTTGAGCCTAGTAAATTCATTGTCAAATCGACTATTTAAAAATTAAATTTGTGAATCCCAATCCGAATAAGATTCAATAGCTTATATGTCGTGCATTTATATTCGAGTCAAAATCCAGTTAAAATTAAATTGAATTTTAAAATCTTTAACTTATTATTTTTATTATTATTATCAAATGCTACTTAAATTTAAAGAAAATTGTGAAGGATGTAAGAAAACAAAATCAACCTTATTATCTTGATAAATAAAAATTTTTATAAGATGAAATGTTAAAAAATCAGCAATCCTGACTCAATTAAACTACCTAACTATCAATTAATGAATCATGATTGGCACATATTATTTTAAATTGATGTTACATAATGGACATGAATAGAACAAAATTTTAAGACCCTAAATTCGGCCCAATTACATGGCAAAGGCCAATCCAATGTTCTAGCCCTTCACTCATCGTAAGCCTCAATTAAATGTCCATGATTTAGCCCAAATAAAGCCATTTAAGCACATAGTAGTTGAGTCATGTCTATCTCCAATGTCCTTTATTGCCTTTGCTGCTCACATCAGGATTCTCATTTCTAGAGTCAGTATTCTGGTAGGAGGAATCAAGCAAGAATGGGACACTTTCCATCAATAATAATTGCCTTTATTGCCGCCCCATAATTTCCATTCTCCCTTCCAACCTCAACAGTTAGGTCGGATAAGATTTCTTGATTACTATAAATGTAACATTACAATGTTTTTTATATAAGAAAAGTACTAATTAAAATCTTAAAAAAATTATGCACTTTACTAAGAATGTAATCATAAATTTTGAAATTGTTCTTTTAAATAAAATATAATTCTTTTAACTAATTTGAATATTTTTCGGTGATATTTATTATTAAGAAAAATAATTTATTATTAACAAATAAGCAATTATTCTATTTATCTTTGAATAATATTAATTTAATTATTTTAATATAAATCAATTTATCTCATTAATATATGATTAAATTGTGAATAAAATTTGAATATTTCGTATGCATTTGAATTAGAATATTATTAAATTTTAATTTGATAGTATTTGAAATGAATTTAAGTTCAAATAAATTTGATGATTTTGTGGTGAAAAAATATTGTATAAAAATAATGAAAATACTTTCTATAAAAATAATATAAATAAATAAGAAAAAAGGGTAATTTGATCTAAAAATAATTTTAGGGTAAACTATAAAAATAATCACTCAACTATTAAAATATTTCTTTTTAGGCACCTAAAATAGAAGGTTTGCAATTTAAGCATCTATGTTATATAGTTAGGTTATTTTGGTCACATCGGTTAAAATCATAAAAGGCAAACTAACATGCAGTTAAAAAAATCAGTAAATAACTATGTTAGCCCTCTATTTTTATATATTATATCAATTTAGTCATAATTTTAAAATTTTAACCTTTAAAATTTATAAATATTCTCAATTTGGTCTTAATTCTAAAAAATTTAAAGAAATATATAAAAATAAAAAAGTATTGTTGACAAAAAACAATAATACATAAAATTTTAAAAATATAATAATAAATTTAAATTTTATATTAATATTAATATTAAATAAAAATAACTAAGTTAATATTAAATAAATAAAAAAAACTTCCCCATCCGGTTCACCACCACCACCGTCATCCTGAAGGCATGATGATTCTTTTCCTCTCTGTTATGAAAATACAAACCACCATCTTGTCTTTTCAAGTGAAGTGAGAACTTAAATTCTTTTGTTTCAGTTCTTAAGAAAAAAGATAACATAATGTTATGTCCAAAACCCTTTACATCTATAAATCCTACTCTGAACCCGAGATCTCGAGATCTTAAAATCCCAAGGTATTCCTGATGGGGTGGTGAAGGCAGAGAGGGAGACGTATGAGGTGTGGGAGGGTTTTTTTTTAATATTAATATTAATATAAATTTTAAAGTCATTACTATGTTTTTAAAATATTTATGTATTTTTATATATTATTATTTTTTTCAACATTTTTTAAATCTTTATATATTTCTTTAAATTTTTTTAAATTATAATTAAATTAGAACATTTGTAAATTTTAAGGATTAATTTTTAAAATTATTATTAAAGGTGAGATTGGATGAGTAGTACGTTTACGTGTAGTAAGTATAAAATAATGGTGGTGGTAAGATTAGATTTTGTGACAATATTGTAGTGTGGGATAGAAAGTAAACTAAATGCACCACACTGTACTGTCCATCCAAACCTATATTAAATCGATATAATATGTAAAAGTCAAGAATTAAATTTGTTATTATATCAATTTTTTAGTTGTCACGTCAATTTTTCATTTGTGATTTAAATAAGAGTTACCAAAACGACTGAACTATATAACGTAAGTACTCAAATTACAATTTTTTTTTATTTTAAATGCTTAAAATCAAAATTTTTAACAATTAAAGTGAATATCTATTATTTATCTTAAAGTTTTAACTTTCTAACTATATAGAAAATTTACTTTCTCACTAATATTGAAAAGAATCGCGTTAAGGAAAGTAACTTTTAAATGAAAGCTATATTCCTAAAAAAAGTTTGTCTTTAATATACTAAATATATAAAAATTATTCTCCCATCAATTAAATTTTTAAAAAAAGTGATCACTTTCCATTGAATCAAAAGTCTGTGTATAAGGTAAGTTTGATTAGGATCATAGTTTTCCCCATAGCTTTGGAATAGGTACCTTTTCGTGGGGAGTAATTTTCCGGACATTATTGCTAAAAAGGGAGAGACCTTAAGATTTGTATCAAGATGCAAAGTCAAATGGGAGTTGTTTCTTTTATAAACTTATGAACTTCTGTTCTATTTTATGACTTGTAATAAATGGGATGTTTGATATTTCTGACATGGTCCATATTTCTGATTTAGAATGCATGCTTATTTTCTATGATTAGGATGCATGCTTTTGCTCATATGTTTTATGACCCAAAATGCATACAGTATTTTTCGGGGAATATACTGTTTAATTATCTAATTTATTTATGCATATTGATTGTGAGAACATCTAGTCTTTTCGATGATATGATTCTTGTTGATATAGGGAATATGCTACTTAATTATCTAGTTTTTTTTCTTGTTGGTTGCATTAAGTTATCGATCTGTAAAAAAATATTTGTAGCAAGATTTTATCTAAATTTTTAAGGAGGAGATTATTAAAACATTGATTGTTGTAAAGTTTTGTTATAATTAATGTTGTAATATGAGTTTCTGTAGAAAATTTTAACATTTGATATATATTGGGAATAACTTATATTAGGATGATCCTAAAAATTAAAGTTTTTAAACAACAATAAAATTTTACTACATCATCAAATTTTAAAAAGATTAAATTATTATTATACACTCATATATAGAGAAATTATTTTATGGATCATTCCCACCACATTATTTATAGTCCTTTTCAACAATTTTTTTCACGTTATTGACACATAATTTTGATAATTTTTTACTCTGAACCCTTAAATCCTTAAACCCTCAACCTAAACCTTGAACCCTAAATTCAAACTAAACTACGAATCTTAAATTTTGAACTCAAACCCTAAATCTCGTGATTCGGGGTTCAAAATTCAAAGTAAAATAATTACGAAAAGTATGTGTCAATGACATGAGAAAATTGTACAAAGATCACTTTTTTAAAAAAAAATTTGATTGCACAAAAATAAAAAAAATATTAACTTATGAATAAAACAAAATGATTAAAATTTGTAAAAAAAATGTTTGTTTATAATTTAAAAAATTAATTATTTTAATTAATTTAATTTAATTGAAATTAATTTGGAGAAGGTATTAGATATACATGAGTGTATAATAATATTTTATTCTAAAAACCATACATATTTTATTAGATTGACAATTTTCCTTGTATGTTTATAATATATATTTTCGTAATTCTAAATACGCAACAAATGTAGGGATAATAATAATAATAATAATAATAATAATAATAATAATAATAATAATAATAATAATAATAAACACATAAACTATCACAAAGTAAGATTATTTAAGCAAAGCTGTACGGAAGCAAGATTAATATGCGAAGTGGATAAACAATTTTGATGTAGTGTGGAATTTCAAACAATGCTTTCACATATTAATATATGTGTGTGTGAGGGGTACTGAATAACGTTTGAGAAGTGAGAAGCCAATTAAGGTTGAATTATTAGAGAGCAGGATGCGGATGGGAAGGGGACCTCCTTGGGGCAAAAGAAGCTTTGATAGAGAAAGTCCCAGAATCTTATCTGTTATTACAACATTTTAATATTTATAACCATTAAACAGAAACAACAACAGTTCTGCTCAATGAAACAACCAGCAACAACAATTATTGCTATTTTGAGTACCCATCCAAAGACATGTCAATGTCTGTAAAACATAGGACCACTACAATTAAGACATTTATATTCTTCTTCTTTTTTAAAATATATATTTTTTAATGAAAATTTTTTAACTTTAATTTTATTCATAAAACCATATTAAAACAACCTACTATTTTGTCAAATGTTTATCTTGTTAAATATTTGTTATTTGTTATAAAATAAAGAGAAATAGAGAGAATAAAGAATAAAAAAATATGAAAGCAACAGAAAATGTATTTTATTGATCAATAGGATGATTATAATACTTCATCAGAGTCTCTATTTATATGCATAACAAGTATAAAAGAAGTAGAGATCTAATTCTAATAACTATTGGAATTTAAAGTATATCAAAACTTTATCTTGATCATAATGGACATCCACTTAATAAGATATTCATAACACTCCCCCTTAGATGTCCATTGGTAGATAATGTGCCTTGTTAAAATCTTATTAGGAAAAACCCTGTGGGCTAAAAACTTAATGAAGGAAAAAGAGTACACAATTTATAATACGCATAATATGTTGTCTCATTAAAAACCTTACCAGGAAAACCCAATGGAACAAAACCTCGGTTAAGGGAAAAAGAGTAAAGCGCATTTTTACTTCCCTTCATGAAAATATAACATACTTTCTCATATTCTACGTATTCAATCTTGAATACTAGTTTTTCAAATAACTGTTTGAATGTATTGCTAACCATTTATATCACCATTTATATCGCCATTCTTTTAAAAGTCATGAGTGAGGAAAATTTGGGGAATGTATTTTAATATCTTCAGGATATTCAATAATAATCATAACAAACTTTAATCATGATTCTTTTATAAAAACACAAATAGGTATTTTGGATCATTTTATAATCCTTCTTCAACTATTATTCACTAAGTAAAATTTACCACATATGTTCAATTATTTCAATTCAGATAAATGAATAATTTCCTGAGAATTTCAATATGCTTCAGCATCCTAAAATCCTTCAAGGATTTTAATATAAACTTTACTATATAGTGTTTCATAAAAGGTTGTAACAATAACCATTAGACGCAAGTTAAATTTTTTTAAAATTGTCAATTTAATAATATATCTAAAGGTTTGGTGCATCCACCACAAAAGAATATTATATCTTTTCATAATCAATGCTAAGACTTAGCGAAAAACTTTGTATTTTTATTCCGCTTTTGCAAAACTACTTCATTTGCACCCTCACTGGCTTTATACCTTTAGATATTTGGACTATTAGTCTAAAAACTCCATGAATTTAATTGTACTTGAGTTGCGTCTTTCTATTTTGATCAATTTATTCTATATCTATATTTCTCAATAGATTTATTCAGGATCCTCCTTTTATTTTATTATTTTAATAATAATATTGCATGCAAAATCATTGTCAACCACTTTTATTATTCGGTTCCACATTTTCTTGAATTGACATAACTTATTGAGATCTCTTATTTTCATTATTTTAAAATTCAGTTTCAGGTACTTGAATCTCTTCTGGAGAACCCACCTCCACTATATGACCATCTTGAATGTTTGCTCCTTTACTTTTACGAGGATTTTTATCTTTGGAACTGACTAGTCTTCCACACTTCAAGCATGGATTCCTTTCTTTTACACTAACAGTTTACCCTATTAGAACATCAATTCGTATTGGAGTATTTTCAGCTGGTATATGAGATTTAATAAATCTGGCAGTTGATTTGTAAAATGAATCATCTGTTGAACTTCTGGTTTACATTGATTTGTACAAGGATTTTAGACATTGATAATTCATTTCAAGTACTTTATTAATCCAACTTTTTATCATCTCCCTCTAATGTTGGGAAAACTGACAATTCATGTCACAATTAAAGCTCGAATTAATTGCTCAAAAATATTATAAGGAGACTCATATAAATATACATTCCCAATATTTTATTATGACGTGTGTGTTGTGGTGGAGCAGTTGAAACATATATCGTACATCCAAAAATTGTAAGATGAGAAATATTTGGCTCTTGAACAAAAATCAATTGTAATGGGAAGTATTTATAATTTATTGGCTTAATGCGTACAACATGTAAATCAATACAAGCATGAATCTCATGCTAAAATGGAAAGTTTTGTTATCATAAATAATGGTTTAGCTATTAGTTGGAGGCATTTGATAAACAATTCAGCTAAATCATTTTGTATGTGAACATGAGTTACAGGATATTCAACTTTTATCCCAATTGACATGCAATAATAACTGAAAACTTGGGATGTAAACTCACCAACATTAGCAAGATGAATTGTTTTAATTGCATAATCTGAAAGTAATCATTTAAACGAGTAATCTCGTAAATGACAGGTTGGAGTTGATAACGCATGTGATTATTTTGTAGATACATCTACCAAAATCATATAATATCAAAATCATCCACATGGTGGATGACTGGGCCCATATTCATTTCAGAAATGTAAGACATTAAATCTCAACTCTAGCTAGTGAGTTTCTAAGAACCAATTTTTATTGAGAACAAGCAACAAATGAGAATTTTTTAAATTAAATAATCTTCTAGTTCTTTAATGGATGTCCATATGATTACTCAATTAATTTTTGCATCATATACGATCCAGGATAGTCTAACTGGTCACGCCAAGTAGTAAACGCATTTGTATTAGTAAACTTCTGGTTTACTTTAACGTGTGTTTCAATTGTACTAAATTGTAACAAATTGATAATTTTATTATCATTCCTTTTAATTTGTATCCACATATAAGTACTATTGTGACATTTACTACTGAAAATGTCTAAATCAATATGAAGTCTATAATGCCACCAAGTCAATAAATATAATTTCCAAAAAATTATATGCAGTATTCGCTTCAGGGAATATGCCAAAATCTTCAAATGCCAAAAAATCTATTAATAGCAAACTTTAAGAGTGGATCTTATTTTCCATGCATATAATAGGTACATAACCAATGACTTTTCATACATACGTTTTCTCTCTTGCAAGTTCTCATCAGTAATATTTTACCACGTAATTTTAATTGAGAACTTAGTCTAAATACTGTAGAGTCATACATACTGTAGAATTATCATATTCTATTGCTCATGAGTAGATCTTTCACAGTCAAATATTTTGCTTTCAACCCTTTAATAGGGATTATGACAAAAGAATATCATAAAAATTATAAATTAATAACTCAATCCCTTTTTTTTATTCATATGAAATATAATATTTTCTTCATTCACAATTCAATATGAGATCCATTACAAATAACTTTTTAAAGTAATGCATTAACCATCACAAATTTTGTGCTTTTTAGATAGTGATATATTAGCTCTTCTAGAGCTTTCAACTAATTTTGTATTATCAAATATTGGAATAATATTTATTTGTTTGTTTCAGTACCAAATAAAATAAATATTTTCTATCTGTAATGATAGAATTCATTACTACATTTTTATATTATTCCTCAAATAATATTAACAGAAATAAAATATTTGGGCATATGCCACATATGTGGCCAATAATCTTTCATATCACATTGATAACATAAGTTAACTTTACCGTTTGAAAAGTTATATTGAGAACTCTCATTATTCTCTTATTTATTACTATGTTCTCACTTTTAGTGGGCCATAGTATATCTTTTATTTTCTTTATGTTTACATTCACTTCGGGGAATGCAACAAATCTAGTAGGACGGACTTATAAACATCCCAATAAATTCTTTATTTCATAATCACCATCGCAAACATGAGTGATATTTTAAATCAAAATCTATCTATGCATGTTGTCATGATTAGTCACCAATTATAATAAACAATAAATAAAACATAGTAAAATATACCTGAAGATCTTTAACATCATCGTCATCACTAGAAGGTATGAGATAGTTCGAAAATATTCTTGATTTCATATAGCTAACGGTATCAAATCTTTCACCATCCTTAAGAACAAAAAGTAAAATAAGTTAATCAAAACAATGATAACATATAATGAAATAAGAATGAAAAATAATAATCAGATATGAAACATTAAATAAAAGAAACTTCCAATAAAAACTTTGCATCTTGCCGTCAAAGAAATTGAAAATCATGGAGGATAAATTTGATCGTCGATAAAAGGAACTATCACTTTGAGCAAAATCGTGCTGATAACGTGTTATAAAATAAAAAGAGAGAGAGAATAAAGAACAAAGAAAATATGAAAGCAACAGAAAATGTACTTTATTGATCAATGGGATGATTACAATGCTTCATCAGAGTCTCTATTTATAGGCATAAGAAGTATAAAAGAAGTAGAGATCTAATTCTAATAACTATTAAATTTAAAGTACATCAATAAGATATTCATAACATTATTTCTATTTTTATTTTAATATTACAATTATTTTTTTAGTATTTAAAATTGATTTTAGTTAAACTATCTGATTTATTTATCAATTGATGATCTAAAATTCATCATTTTGAATTTCAAATTGAGATTTAAGGTTTTTTTTAATTTATTTTATGGTTTATGAAAATTAAATTTTTCAAAAATCATAATATCATCTCTAAAATTTTAAGTTTATTTGGTAAAAGGTAAATAAAAGAAGAAAGAAAAAATAGAAAAAATTACATAACATGTAAAAGATATTTTGTGGTTCAATTATTAGATTACAAATTTTTCTATCAAACCTTGTGTTAAGTTCATATTGAAAATAAGATAATGTAACACTTTTTATGTTATAATTATAGTTAGAATAATGAAGGTGTTTTGGGGTTTCATAGTGTTGAATTGAGTTCAAAATTTGAGGCTTGAATTTAATTTTTCTTTTTATCAAATTTTATTTTTAAAGCTCAAATTGAAGTAAACAATGAAGTGCTGAAGGCAGTTGGATTAGATTAATTTATATATAAAATCTTTAACAAAAATATAAAATCTAATTTTTTTTAATATTTGATTGAAGAAAATAAAAAAATTAGGAAAATTGGAATAAAGGGTAATAATAGGTGAAGAATATTTCACTATCTATGGCATCCACAGTCCAAATCCTTCACAATTGTGCAAATGACAAGAGACAAAATCCTAGAAAAGGAAAGTACATGTAAACCACACCAATCCCCAATTTGCACAATATCTTTAATTTGTGGCTCTCAATTATCACCATCTGTGACTGAATTCGCATGCTACACTTAGTGAAATCGAAATCAATTTTTAAATATAAATAAATTTAATATTAAATCATTTAATAAAATTATGTAAGTTATGAAATTTAAAATATGACCACTCTTAAGTTTCTTTCATTTTTGAAAATAGATAAATTAATCTTTTTTAGGAAAAAAAAAGAAAGAAAGTGATTCTTTGTACTTTTTTAAAGAAAATCAGTATTAACACATATCATATGTTCAATTTTGATAGTTCAGTTTTGAAAAATTTCAAAATTTCATTAAATTTTACAAAAGACTCCAAAACTAATAAAAATTAAAAAATCTTTAAAAATTTTAAAATATTGTACCAAAAAGTTAAAAAAAACTAATAAGATTTTCCAAAATTTTGAAAACAAATTAAAAAATTATAATTTTTTTAATATAGATTAAAACAAATTTCTTTCTCATAATTATAAGAATCATCATTTGATGATATATTTTTGTAAATAAGTAATTATTCACATGCAAAACACCCTAAATTCATCTAATAAAACCCTTGTGAGAAAAAAAAAAGAAAACAAAGAAGCACATAAATAATATTAAATCATGGTACATCAAATAATATGAGGGGTTAAAATGATAAAATTGATGTTTTTAAAATAATAATGAGGGTACTTTTATTTTTATATTTTATTTTCAAATTTTGTTTAGGCTATTGATAAAAAAAATTATGTTAGTTAGATGATTAATCCGACCATTTAAAACTAACATCTACAAGTTCTCTAATCATTGTAGAAAAACAGTTTAATTGGGTCACATATGAATGTTGATTTGATTAAAACTGTTCAAAAGAGATTAGATTTTATTATAATTAACTATTTAAATTATTCAAATGACTTAAATTATAAATTTTAAACCTAAACTAAACTATTTAATTATAATTATCTATTTGAATTGACTCGATAACTTGAATAACTCTAATAACCGACCTATTTAATATAAAATTTAAAGATTTAATCAATTTTTTACCTGTACGTGAGAAGTGTTACTTACAAGAATATAATTTCTTTACATATGAATGTTGATTTGATCAAAACTGTTCAAAAGAGATAAGATTGTATTATAACTAACTATTTAAATGATTCAAATGACTCAAATTATACATTTCAAACCTGAACTAAAATATTTAATTATAATTATCTATTTGAAGAATTAATCGATTTTTCCATGGAGAAGGATTTTACTACCTGTTCCTGATCTTCAATAATGAATCCATGGAATTGGCATGTAATCAACGAACTAAGAACTGTGGGGGATTATGATATATAATGCAAAAGGGTAAAATATACGCAGGTTGTAGAGAGGAAAGCGAAGAAGGCTTCTGCAAGATTATTCATGAACTGTGTTCTTCAGTAGTATTCATGACAAGAACACCCATAACCCCAAACAAAAGGAAACTATAATTAAAAAAAAGGTCCAATTAATCTAGTTTTGCATAAGAACACTTGTATACTTGTGAGGTTTACAAAATCATATAATTTTCAAATCACAGCGGATAATTTCTGGGTGTGGATCCTACAAGAGAATGAACTCTGCACTAAAATTGATGTATCCATTAGATAATGCAACTTTTAAATAGAACAAAGTAAACGAAATCAAAGCAAGTATGTTCATATCCTAAAGAGAAAATAAAACTATTGATTAAGAACTTAATAAGACCAAATGAAAGGAACGAACTTCAATGATTTTAGAAGGAAAATAAGTACAATTTTCCAACAGAATTGTCACCTTTAGGCTTCTAGGAATTTAGGGTTTTTTTCAGGAATCGCCATCAAGAGAGAAATTGAAGATTCATCAGAAAAAAAGCTGGAAATAGAAGAATAACAAAATGATCGTTTTGGATTTATGGAATTGTGGGTTATATTCCTTTTGTAAGTAACAAAATAGATTACTCTTCATTAAACAACTTACTCTTCCTTTTATATATCAACGAAATTCATATTGTCTTTCCAAGCAGCGACTTGGATTTATTGGCATCGCAACTCGGCCTCCAATTCTGCATTTGAATTTTGCTTCTTTGAAACAAGAGCAGGGTGGTCACATTGGCTCGTGATTTTGCCTTGGAAAACATTGTATGAAGTGGTTATTTAGTTCTTAGAAGGAGAGGATGCCATCTTTAGTTTAGAACGTTTTCTTTAAGTTTAATTTTTTTCATAGTTTTTAACAACTATTATTCAACTCTCAATTTAGTTGTGGATTGCGATAATTCGTTGGATATTTATTTAATATTAAGTTTTTCTTAGATTTGTTTATTCCTTTTTTTTGTTATTCTTTATTTTCATAACTTTTATATTACTTATAAATTTACAATAAACTAAATTAATTATGTGATCAGAAGATCCTTAAGTTAATGGTTCAATAATTAAGATAGGATTAAAAATAGATTTAGAAAATATGGTGCAGTTTAATTCTCTTGATTTGTACTCATGTTGTTAATTCTAAGTGATAGATAGGTTAGTGAAAATTCTAAGGAAAATTGGATTAAGAGCCAGCCACCCACTTTACACTAGCCATTTAATAAGAGGTTACCCCAAGATTGATTCTAAGTAACAACTTTCAATTGACAACCATAATAGCCAAATGAGAAATTGGTAAATGTAGTATACCACTTGAAGGTGTTATGGAAGGTGCGACAGTGACACTTGTGCTTTTCAAGCACTTAGCATAAATATGGAGACAGTTCCATGTCATTGATTCTAAATGAATGTTTATTTAACATAGATTTTTTGACATTGACTGAAAATGATCCTCAACCACTCCATTTATGAATTGAGGTTGAATAAGTGAAATACTCTATTATTTTTACTTGTTTTATTGACTTTTGATTTATGTTAGTAATTTAGTTAGTTAGTTGAAGTTAGTTGCACACTTTCCTATAGGTTTGGTCCTTAGAATGTTTCTTTAACGGATTTATTCCGTTGTAATTATCACTTGACGATAATATTATACCGTACGTAGTTATAATACGAGTAGTGAACATTGTTTTGTATATATGTTTTCCACTGATTGATCATTCACTTTCATTTCAAAATTGTTTGTTTTAGTCAATGATTCATTTTCTTCTTTCAATTTTGAAATAAATTTTCTCTAATTAAAATTCATCAAGACTATCTTGTAACTCATCAAATGTATTTGTATTTAATTCACTAAAGTTGGAGGATACCTTGGGCTCTTCAGGAGACATGAGACAAAAGTTAGCTACTTCATTGTAGCCGTCATCATCTGAGGAGCCACATCACTCCATGTAGCCACCATTGCTTTATTTTTTTTGTTTACTCTCTCCTTTCTTCTCCACAAAAGATAATCAAACTTGGTGTGATTCGGTTTGTTGCATCCATGGGTGCATAGCCTTCCCCTAAAAAATCTTTAAGTTCCTAGGATTCAAAAGCTGCCAAAGAACCGCCAAAAGGCTTATGAAGGCCTCCTTGTCGAGCTCCCTCATTGTGAACTCCAACCAATCATTTCCCTACAAAAGAGGCACTTAATAATTAAGCTATCATGAATGTTGCATAATCTCAGTACCTCGTTGTAGAAAGGGCATTCTCGTATGGCATGTAAAATGTTCTCTCTCAGATCACCACATCTCCTGTACTCAGGGTTATTGTGTGAAGAAAGATTGGCTCATTTAACAGTCGTGGGAAGGATCTGATGGCCAAGTCTCGATCCAAATATCTTGATCTTGGGCAGCATTTTCAGATTCCAAATTTCCTTTCAAAAAACATGATGCGACCCATAACCCAAAGAGTTAAAGGAGTAGCCAATTATAAAAAATCAATATAAATTTTTTTCTTTGATATACCCTACACATCAATGCCATCAAAGGAAAATTGATTCCTTTTATTGCAATGATTTTTAAAGGTAAACAATGAACTTATTTGTAAAAAAATAATTTAAATTATACAAAATTGGCTTTGGGATTGAACTATAGCGCCTGATAATTATATTTTTATATAGGGTCAGGAATTATAGGTTTAGGATTATAAAATTAGGTGTTTAGGATTTGATTTAGCATTTAGTGGAAGAAGTGAAGAGGGAGTAGACATAAGATTGAAGATGAAGTAGAGTTAGTTGGTCAGTTCGGGTATTTAATTTGATCTCAACATCTATATGGGTTAGAGTCAATTAAATTCTGAATGAATTTAAGTGAATGTCCAAGAAAATAAATGAGAATACAACACCTATTAACGTCATAGATCGGCCTAAATCTTACACGTAAAACTTGACCCTAAAAGGTGTTGAGATAAATTAAGATTGAAAAAACACACATTTCAAAATTAATTTCACAACAACACTATCTATACATATGATACGAAAAGGCTTATGCTATTTCCCCCTTCAGAATAATAACTATCGAGAGAGTTCAGTGGGGGGTAAATGATTATGAGCAACTAAATCTTGTGCTCCAATTCACTTGCCATATGTGTTAAAAGGAAAGAAGAAACAAGGCAGTGAGAGAGATAGGGATGGATATATCGTAATAGGAAATGACAAGGAACAGGAAGCAAGCAGAGATAAGGACCTTAAGATTCAATTTCTTCTCTTAATCGACTGCTTCTAATGTATTTTTTTTTTAAATATACATTCTTCTTCTTATACTTGCTACAACAGTCCATCTATAAGTTCGAACCAAAAAAAAGAAAGAACAAAAATCAGTGGATCTCATTATATAAATATAATTTATACTTTACAACAGAATTATGTTGTAAGTTTGGGTTTGATTCCAAATAACCTTATTCTCTTCCTTCAATTATACAAATAAAAAACATAGTTTATATTTTTTAATTGATGTCATAAATATTAAACTATAAAATTTTAATTATAAATGGGGTTGACCATTTGTTTGTGTCAAATTATAGAGTAAATAATTAAAGATTAAAATATACTCTAAGCTAAGTTTTTAGAGCTGGACTAGTGGTCGAACTAGTCAGGCCATTGGTTCATACGGTTGGATTAAAGAAATTATCAAAAAAATCATAAAAAAGCTAGTTCAATCGATTTTTTAACTTGGTTCAACCGGCCTTTCCGGTTCGCGGATCAATCAATTTGATGCTTAACTTTGGATCTATACCCTAATCAGCTCTTGATCTGATTGGCCAATCTAATTCAAACAATCATGACTCTAAGTCTTGTAGTGGGCCAAATTTGCCCGGGCCCCTTTGAAACCCAAAATAAATACCAGATTATTAAACCAAAAGTTCAAAGAAATAAACAAAATTTCTAAATAGTAATAGTCCATTAAAAGTCCAGTATACAAACTAACCAGCCCAAACTAATACCCTAAACCAATACCCAATCCCCAAATTAACCCAAGACCCAAAATTACATCGGCCCAAATGGCCTAGAAATTTTAGAACAGAAAACCTAGGGTTTCTTTCCTACACTCGGGCCGTAGCCAAGCCTCGGCCCTGGTCTCCGTACTGTCAAGCAGCCATGCCCGTGCTAGCACAGCCCCGTACCTGAACGCCACGCACCCTATACCTGCAGAAAAGGGACAAACGCACAGCAAAACAAACAAAACGACGAAGAACATTGTATTTTTGATTTTCTTTTTTTTTTACCCCATTCGGCTATAAAGCTAAGGGATTTCATACGTTGTAAGGTTAGGCTTCTTTTTTCGTTTTCCCCTCCGTTTCTTTTTCTCCAGTTTTACATACTGCACATTTTGAACATAAGAATCGAAAGGAAAAAAGAGAGGCCTTACCTTCGCATGCGAGCCCTTGGAGTCTTCATCCCCTTCGCTGAAATCGAAGTCGGAGATAGGATTTTGGGGCTAGATCGATGAACTCGACGCTAGAATCTAAAGGGAGGAGAAAAGGGGGATCACCGAAGGTCATTGTTCATTGTCACAACGATGAAATGGTGGCTGAACGGCGCCGAGCCTTTAGGGTTCTCCCCTCTCCCCATTATTTCGACTGAAGGGTCTAGGTTTTTTAGAGGCTCTGCCCTCTTTTAATTGGCGACGTGAAACAGTGTCATTTAAGGCATGATTTGTAGCCTTAAAACGACACCGCTTAGTGAGCCCGACCCGATCCGTTTCTGAATACCCTCAGGACCCGCGTGTTCTCGCGGTGAAGGGTTATTTCCAATATAGGTCCTTCCCCTTTCGCGCAATATTAAAATCAGTTTATATTGGCATTTCCTTTTTTTTTAAATTTTCCCCATAATTTGCATGCGTTTGCACATTGATCCGCGCTTAAATACTGCATTTTGGGGGTTGGAATATTTCCAGTTTAGGTCCTTCGACATTTATGCGCGTCGCACATTGCTCCTTTTGTTATTTTTTGTTTTCAAATTATCCTTTTGTTTTAGTTTGGTTCTAGTTCAATCCTTTTAATTAACAGTTTCTTTTATTCACTCGTTTGTACATTTTTTTACTGCCTTGACAATTACCTCTTTATTATTGTAATTTTTTTATGTAATACCATCGCCACGTTTTATGTATTTTGTACAAAGGTTTTACGCATTGTTATATATATATACACTTTATAATAGGTTAACTTCATTCCATGTACATACATCTATGTGTAATTATAAATATATATATATATCTATCTATTTATTTTCTTTTAAATTTGTTTGTCTAAAGCATTCTTTTATTTAGACATAGATACATATATTATGATAAAGTTAATATCATTTCATACACCTAATGTTTTTTTGGTTCTATCCATGCACTTTAACCTATTTTTTTTTGTTACTCTAATATGTTTTATATATATATATATATTGCGTAAAATCTAAATTATTTTTATACTTACTTATGTTAGTACATATCTTTGATTTATATACACTATTAAACCCATACATTTTACATATATAGTTTTCTTCATGCATATGTAAGCATATTCTTCAATCCATTATAATTTATAATAAAATTAATTTAGCCCTATGCACATTATCATTTTATATAAATTTACATGTACTCTCTTTTAAATTTATATGTATATATATCAATACACTTATTACTTTAATAGATTTTTTATTTTAAAATACTTTACATGCAACTCGATTCAAACTTTCATTCTATAATGTCTATTTCAAAAAACTATATATCTAGCCCTAGTTTTCTTTTATATGTAAAAATTTGTCAACCTACATTTCATGGCCCATTCATTCATCATTATTTTAAAATAGTTTTATATAATATTACTTATTTGATTTGCATTTTATTTTGTATATCTCATAGTAGTCATATTACATTATGCCATGCATGTTATCGTTGCATTATTTTTTTTATCATTCATTGTTTATATTTTCATGCCAATTATTCTCCATGCATTATTGTAATCGGATTACACTTTTTAGATTAGTTATATTTAATTGATAGTGTGTTAGTTGATCGTCTTTCATATGTGCCCACCACTCCATGTCATCATTTTCTACTTGGTTTATGAAATATTTTTTTTTTCAAAAAAAATCCTAATTTTTATGATTAAATTCGTCTCATTTCAAAAATGCATTAATACATTTTAAGCTAGTTTTATAATTATTCATTTAAAAATTCTTTAAAACGAAGGCGAGGTTTGATATTTGGCAATTTGAGAAATCGTGCCCTAACGTGTTGGGTTGCAATTTCCCGTTTGCTCAAAATGATTGAATATCCCTTCATAATTTCGTTCATGTCTTCTAAAAATCCTTTAAAATGAAGGCGATGTTCGATATTTGACAATTCGCAGAATCGTGCCCTAATGTGCTGGGTTGCAATTTCTCGTTTTCTCAAAACAATCGAATGTCCCTTTAGAATTTCGTTTGTATCTTTTAAAAACTCTTTAAAACGAAGGTAATACTCGATGTTTGGCAATTCGAGAATCATGCCCTATCGTGTTGGGTTGCGATTTCCCGTTCGCTCAATAATCGAAGATTCCTTTAGAATTTCACTCCTACTCTCTAAATTCTAAAATAAGGCAATGCTCGATGTTTAGAAATTCGAGGAATCGTACCCTACCGTGCTAGGTTTCGATTTTCTCGTTGGACTAAATATTTGGGCATCCTTTTGCGGTTTTCAACATATAAATTTTTGGAAGTCAAAATTTATCATGTTTTCGAGGGCATAAAGGATCATGTCCTATCGTGCTGGATGTAATGTTCTATCACTCTTAAACAAGAGAATTTTGGTGACCAACTCGGGTTATTCAAATGTTATTAATAAAGGAACCACATTTCAAAAATATTTTTTAATTTTAGACATAAGGACAGTATTTAATCGATTTAGTACCAATTTTGAGCGTAGTGAGGGTGCTAACCCTTCCTCATGCGTAACTGACTTCCGAACCCGTTTTCTCAAAAATTCGTAGACCAAAATCATTGTTTTAGTAAACCAAAAATGTTTTATTAAAATAACCAAATTCTTAGGTGATTCGATCACACCAAAACAAAAAGATCGGTGGCGACTTCATATTTCTGTTTTTCAAAAGTCGATTCCTATCAATTTTAAAGGCTAAAATTTTTAAATAAAAAGGATGGTTTCGACAGCTTGGCGACTCCACTGGGGAACCATAGAGAGTCGAGCCATAAAATCGATTATTTGCTGTCCTATTGTCAAAAATAAAAAATTTGTTTTAAAAATCATGTGTCTTTCAAATGCATTTATTTGTATGGTTGTTATGGTTCGGGTCTCGTAGAATAATACTGCATTTCATCGCATGACTGCTGTGGTCACACCTTCTAGGTGGGAGTAAGAAACTACGCTTTCGTGAGGTTTTCACCTCCGCATGGGCTAGTGGATTGCTTTCGGGGTACATCCGTATCTATGATTCCGTGAGATTTTCATCTCCGCATGGTCATAGGGAAATGTATCCCTCCGAACCGAACTCGATCTATATGAGCCTATAATGGGTGAGAATTGAGGAATCTGCTGGTTCGGGTACCCTATCCCTAGAACCGAACCACATATAGTGAACCTTAGGAGCTATCCTTGGGTGGAGCCGCGTCAAGCCTTAGTACTTACCCGTGTATGCATTGTAATTATCGTTTATGTGCTTGCATTTTATCATTATTATGTGATACTAGCCTGTGTTTTGTTTTGATTGTTTTTTTTGCATGACATTACATACTAAAGGAGGTGTTAATCTATATTCAATTACTAAGTTAGAAAGTTTGACATGGAGAATGAATTTCTTAATAAAGTCAAGGATAATGCAGCTGTTCGTGCATGGTCGGAGAGGCTACAATCAGATAGAGGGGATAGCTTGGCAGAAGGGTATATATCGGAGTTGCAAGATTTCACTCACGTCAACGTAGCACAGAATGAGCTGCAAGAGTTGAGAGACATTTGGGCTAGTTGGGATGAAGGGACCAAGCAGTTGTTTTATCAAAGCTACGGTGATATATCCTACTTACTAGACATTAGAGTGGAGAAGCATCTATTTCGGGTTATAGTTCAGTTTTGGAATTCTGCGTATAAGTGTTTCACTTTTGGAGAAGTGGATTTAGTACCTACCATAGAAGAATACACTACTCTGCTCAGGTGCCCAAAAATTCAGGTCAGAAAGACTTATGCCCGGGTTTTTAATAGTCAGGCTTTCGTGAAGAAATTGATGAGCATTTCAGGGATGAACGAGCCTTGGGTCGCTACTCGGATTCAACAAAAAGAAGATAGTAAATGTATCCCTTGGGAGAATTTGCGAGATTTGATTTTGACGCATCCAGATGAAAGAAAGAGGGTCGATATCTTCGCCTTAAGCATCTACGGATTAGTAATCTTTCTTAAGGCTTTAAGGCACGTGGATAAGGCAGTCATTGACTTATTCGATCGCCTTGAGAAGGGAATCACACTAGTACCGGCGATATTGGCTGAGACATTTAGATCTTTGAGCTCGTGCCGAAAGACGGGCGAGGGACGGTTTATTGAATGTGCACAATTGTTAATGGTATGGTTTCATGGGCACTTTTGGAAAGTAGACAAAGTTTCTTACCGGGTCTTTTCCGAAGGTTATTCCCCGTTAAAAAAAGAGGCAACTATACAAAGGAGAGAGGATATCTCAGAGGAGAAATGGATAGACATTCTTCAGAACCTCAAGGAGGGGGATATCGAGTGGAGAGCTTATTGGATGGCTCCTGATGAGATCATGTACCGATGTGGTAACTTTGATTGGGTGCCGTTGTTAGGAATTTGGGGAGCTACCGGGTATACTCCATTACTTGCGTTGAGGCAATATAAGTCGAGGCAGTTTGTACCCACGACCTACGGACTTGCTCAGAGTGAATTCTCTTTTAAGGGTGCTCACTATAAGAAGAGAGTTCGGGATTTATCAGATGCTTGGAAGCAAACTTGTTAGATGAATAGGTTAGCCATCAATTCCATGGTAACGCCCGAGTATAACGAGTGGTTTAAGAAGAGGGTTAATGATAATGTTCCTAGGCCAAGCTTGGAGAATGCTCGACCTATCGGGGAACAATTACAAGTCGCCCTGTCAGAATTGGAAATTATAAGGCAAGATTTCGAGAAGAAGAGTTTGGAGCTTGGGAAGAAGATCGAACAATTGGAGAAAGAGAAGATGCACCTAAGATTAGACGCTGATGTCCAGAGGTCAGAGGCTAAAAAATAGAGAAAAGGGAAAAGTAAGGCTGAAGAAGATCTAGATAGCTTGAAGACGGACTATAAGAAGCTGCGCTTATCTATGAGGACTGCGGGGTTAGGTAAGACTTCCGAACAATAGCGCCATGAAATTCGAGAAGAAAAGACCAATGCCGACGGATGGGAAAGAAAATTTCGAGAAGCTCAGGCACGAAATGAAGATTTAGAGAAGAGTCTTTCGAAAAGCAGAAATAAGCGAGGGGAATTAAAAGCTAGAGTGGCGGAACTTGAGAAGTGTCTTCATCAATACCGAAACCGCAACACCGCAATGGAATTGAGGGCAAGCTTGAGCAAGATAGAAGAAATAAAAGGAAAAATAGAAGAGTTAGAGGCGTTACTGCAAAACTGTGAGATGCGGATCCAGTTTTTCGAGGCAAACGAGGATCGTTGGAAAGAGCAGCTTCACTATACGCAAGAACAAGTCAGAAACAGAGATTACCTTATGGGGGAAGCCATAACCCAGATTTCGGAGGTAGCTGACTATTTGCAAGCTTTAGCGGTACAGGCAGACACATTGAGCATGAAGTATGAGTTGGAGTCGGATCGCAGACAAGAGCTGGCATCGTTGCTTAGAAAAATTAATTTTGTCTATAACTCAACTTTATGTAAAAGATTTTATTTTCAAGTGAAATTTTCTAAAGGCAATTGAATCAAAATTGATGCCTCCTTTGCATTCATGCATTTGCATTACATCATATCATTATGCATTAAAGGCCATAAGAGGTTTCTAATTAATTAATTAAAAATCATTTCAGTAACCTGGAAACCAACGAAAACCAACCAACCACGCACCTCTACGGTACAAGAAAAAAGTTAATGGATAAAAGACTTGAGAAATTGGAGCAAATGCAAAAGGACATGCAGGAACAAATGCAGTCTTAGATGCAAGAACAGCTAGCCAAGATTCAGCGAGAGATGAAGGAGAAAATGATGGAGTCCCAGAGAGAAATGATGACCTAGTTATCCCAATTGATGTTGGGAGGAATGGATAAGGAAAAGGGCCCCATGGAAAAAGTTTAGAAAACTAATGAAGATCTTTAGTACCCTCTGGCTTCACTCCGACACATGCACCGATGAAGCCCGAGATTAATCTACCAAAACCATCTGTCACGATCATGCCCCAGCAGGTTCAGGCCGGAGTTCCAATACTAATGAACTTTCAAACTGGCTCAGGCTCTAATTTTGTCAAAAACCCGAACTATCCGCCCGTTCCCGATTTGGATGAAGTCGCTGACGAAGAAAAGGCGAGGATAGATTCGCAAAAACAATTGGAGGAACGGTGTAGATGGCTCAATGAGAAATTTAAAGCCATGGAAAGCGCGGATCATCATCAAGGGATTGATGCCAAGGACCTGAGTCTGGTCCCAGATTTCGTCCTTCCCCCTAAATTCAAAATGCCCGAATTCGAGAATACAATGGAACAAGTTGCCCTGAAGCCCACATCACTATGTTCTGCAGGCGAATGACGAGGTACGTTAACAATGACCAGCTATTAATCCACTGCTTTCAAGATAGTCTGGTCCGGGCGGCGTCTAAGTGGTACAACCAATTAAGCCGTTCTAAAATTAACTCTTGGAAGGACTTAGCTCAGGCCTTTATGAAGCAATACAATCATGTGACGGACATGACCCCTGACAGAATCACTCTCCAGAATATGGAGAAAAAGTCAAATAAAAGCTTCAGACAGTATGCACAAAGGTGGAGAGAAGTGGCCATACAAGTTCAGCTGCCGCTTCTGGAAAAAGAAACGACAATGCTCTTTATCAACACCTTGAAGGCCCCTTTTATCACTCATATGTTGGGAAGCACCACCAAGAGCTTCTCCGACATAGTGATGACGGGGGAAATGATCAAAAATGCTGTGAGGAGTGGCAAGATAGAATCAGGAGAGAGTGCCAAAAAGTCAGCCCCGAGGAAAAGAGATAATGAAGTAAACAATGCGAGCATATTCAGAAAGAGTCAATCCAAGTAAGTCACTGTGAATCAACCCAAGACAGTGACCACCAATCAAAATAGTACCGTAAGACAAGAATCCAACACGAGGGAGAATACAGAAAGGCCACAATTCACCCCTATACCCATGACGTATAGGGAGTTGTACTAAAACCTGTTCAACGCTCATGTAGTGTCCCCTTTCTACCTGAAGCCACTGCAACCCCCGTATCCCAAATGGTATGACACAAATGCCCAATGTGAATACCACGCGGGAATCACCGGGCACTCAATTGAAAACTGCACTGCGTTTAAGAAAGTAGTCGAAAGACTCATTAAGTTAGGGATCATGAGATTTGACGACCCAGCCACACCTAATGTAGCAGGAAACTCATTCCCCAGTTATACCAACCAAGGAGTGAATGGGATAAGCGAAGGCAAAAATAAGAAGGTCAAGAGTGAGGTTGGAGAAGTCAGGACTCCGTTGAGACGAGTGTGGAGGAAGATGGTCAAGAGAGGTTTGATCGCATTGGAGTTGAGAAAAGAATCCAAAAAAGAGAGGAACTACTATGAGTTACACAATGAGGTAGGGCATGAAATCCAAAAGTGTGTGGAATTCAGGGTCCTCGTACAAAACATGATAGATAATAAAGAAATGGAGTTTTATCAAGAAGCTAAAAACCCTGTAGAGGAAGATATATGTGTGTCAAAGGGAGAATCGACAGCACAGAACCAAACAGTTAGCTACCCCGTGGTTATCATATCGAGACCCAAAAATAATGAAGCTGGAGTTCAAATGCCACCGAGGGTCATAATCCAAAGACCTGCAGTCTTTCCCTACAAAGACAACAAAAAGGTCCCATGGAATTATGATTGCAACGTGACGATTCCAGGAAAGGAAAATCTAGTGGATACTTCAAAAGAGGGTCAAGACAGGGGCTCCTATACACGTAGCGGGAGACGTTACAATGCAGCAAATGAGGAGGCACAACCAACAAAAGGAAAAGCCCCGATGGTCGAGGAAATGAAGGAAAAGGCAACCAAATCTGTTAGCGAGCCAGTTAACGAGGATGAGGCTAAGGAGTTTTTAAAATTCCTAAAGCACAGCAAATACAGTGTGGTGGAATAGTTACGTAAACAACTAGCCCGTATCTCGGTGCTGGCCTTACTTCTAAGCTCGGAAGTTCATCGTAGCGTGTTAATGAATGTCTTGAATGAGATATATGTTGCCAATAATATCTCTGTTAACAAGCTAGACCGTTTGGTTAGCAACATTAGTGCCGACAACTATATTTTCTTCAATGACGATGAGATACCACCTGGGGGCATAGGGTCGACTAAAGCTTTGCATATCACCACTCGCTGTAAAGGGTATACGCTGCCAGGCGTACTGATTGACAATGGATCGACTTTGAACATCCTGTCATTGACCACGCTAAACAGATTACCTATAGACAGCTCTTACATGAGGGAGTGCCAGAATATCGTGAAGGCATTCAATGGCACGGAGAGGAAGGTGATGGGCAGAATCGAGGTACCTCTTCAGATCGGGCCAAACACATATGAGGTGGATTTTCTCGTGATGGATATCAAGCCCTCATATAATTACTTATTGGGGAGGCCATGGATACATTCAGCTAGGGCAGTTCCTTCCTCGTTGGATCAAAAATTGAAGCTGGTATTAGAGGGAAGGTTGATAACGATTAAGGCTGAAGGGGATATTATTGCAACTGTGAGTAATAATACACCCTATTTGGAGACAGATGACGAGACAATCGAATGTTCATTTCGATCTTTAGAATTTGTTAATGCAACCTTCATCGCCGAGGGAAGTAAGATTCTGGTGCCAAAATTGTCCAAAACCACGAGGATGAGCCTACAGTTGACGATTGGAAAATGGGCCTTACCCGGAAAAGGACTTGGGAGACATCTATAAGGAAGGATTGAAACACTAATACTGAAGGACAAGAGAGACCGTTTCGGCTTAGGATTTAAGCTGGATGCGAAACAAAGGAGAAGAGAGCTGGAAAAGAAGCAAGAGAGAAGGAGAGCACGGTTAATAGGGGAGGAAATTAAGTGGGAACCAATGATATACCCCCATATATCGAAAACGTTTGTGTCCGGGGGAATCATTCATCCCGAGAGAGACACGCCAATGACGGGAGCTATAGAAGAAAGGCTGGAAAGTTTGGACATCAACTCCACGTACGAAGAGGAGACTGGAAGAGAAAATTTGTCGGGCATTCGCCCCTACCTACCTTGAAGTGTTTTGGATAACTAGACTGCGGAAGAAATTCCTGTAGTTTTTAGAACTGATTCAGAGTAATGTCCAAAACACACTTATTTCTCTAGGCCTAGGAGTAATAAGAATCTTTTTATGAAATAGGCTGATGTTTAAAAATGTTATTTCAATAAAATACACGGTTATTATCATTTTTGAGCAAATGTTCTCTCATTCTTTCAATTTCATTCATAATCATACAAATGATTACTTTCGGATTCTTTATTTCTTTAAACGTTTTCCTGAATATTCTTTCATTCATCATTCATTATCATATCACAAATAAATGTCTCGAATTCTTTTGATTCTTTGTATCTGCCTTCATCCTCATAACAGGTCCCCAGATATCAATGATACGAGTGACACTACTAGCGACTCAGAATTTCCTTTTGAGCGAGATGTATGTATGGAGGACTCTTAGGATTTTGAAGATGACCAAGGCTGTAACCTATCTCATGATTTGTTAAGAATGGTAGAACAAGACGAGAAACAAATCTTACTTTAAAAAGAATCAGTTGAAATTGTGAGCTTAGGAGAAGCATAAGAGGTGAAGATCGGAATATTTATCACTACGGAGATGAAGCGAAACCTCATTGAATTACTTCAAGAATTCAAAGATATCTTCGTATGGTCATACCAAGATATGCCTAGGTTGGACACTGACATCGTGATGCACCGACTCCCCATAAAAGAAGAATGTAAGCCAGTTTAGCAAAAACTCCGAAGAATGAGGCCCGATGTCTTGCTAAAAATAAAAGAAGAGGTTCGAAAACAGTTCGCTAGATTCCTGAATGTGGTAAAATACTCAGATTGGGTAGCCAACATCGTCCCTGTCCCTAAGAAAGATAGATAAGTGTGAATGTGTGTGGACTACAGAGATTTGAACAAGGCCAGTTCGAAGGATAATTTCCCACTACCTCATATTGACACCCTAGTGGACAACACGGCCGGACACTCACTGTTTTCATTCATGGACGGTTTCTCCGAATATAACCAGATCAAGATGCATCTTGAAGACATGGAGAAGACCACATTTGTAACCATGTGGGGCACGTTCTACTACAAAGTGATGCCGTTTGGACTGAAGAATACGGGGGCAACTTATCAAAGAGCCATGGTAACCCTGTTCCATGACATGATGCATAAAGAGATTGAGGTCTATGTCGATGATATGATCGCTAAGTCTCGAACAGAGAAGGAGCACATACAAGTCCTGAGAAAGTTATTCTTGAGATTGAGAAAATTTCAGCTAAAACTCAACCCGGCAAAATGAACCTTCAGAGCCAAGTTTGGAAAGCTTCTCGGATTCGTGGTCAGTGAAAAAGGGATCGAGATCGATCCAGACAAAGTCAAAGCCATACAAGAACTATCTCCGCCGCATACTCAGAAAGAGGTTCGAGGCTTTTTAGGAAGATTAAATTACATCGCTCGTTTCATTTCGCAGTTAATCGATAAATGTGACACTGTCTTTCGTCTCATCAAGAAACACAACCTAGGTGAATGGGATGAAGAATGCCAAAGGGCTTTCGACAAGGTCAAACAGTACTTATCCAATGCTCCAGTGCTAATGCCACCTAACCCCGATCAGCCATTGATACTATATCTGGCAGTATATGAGAATTCTATGGGATGCGTACTGGGTCAGCATGATAAGTAGGGAAAGAAGGAAAAAGCTATTTACTATCTTAGTAAAAAGTTCACGGAATGTGAGACAAGGTACCCACCGATAAAGAAGTTATGTTGCGCCCTAATTTGGACAACCCGAAGGCTGAGGCAATATATGTTGTATCACACCACTTGGCTCATATCAAAATTGGACCCTTTAAAGTACATGATAGAGTCGACAGCTTTGAATGGAAGGATGGCCCGGTGGCAGATTCTGCTATCTGAATTCGACATAGTCTATGTGAACCAGAAAGCCGTAAAAGGGAGTGCAATAGCAGATTTTCTGGCTAGTAGAGCTTTGGAAGACTACGAGCCTTTGAACTTCAACTTCCTGAATGAAGATCTAATGTGTGTTACGACCACTGAAGAAGGTGCTCTGGAAGAACTTCCCTGGAAACTGAACTTCGATGGGGCGTCAAATACCGTGGGTAATGGAATTGGGGCAGTCTTGGTATACCAAAACGGAGATCATTATCCATTTACTAGCAAATTGGATTTTGATTGTACGAATAATATAGTAGAATACGAGGCGTGCATCATGGGTATCCGTGCAGCCATAGAAGGCAAGATTAAAATGCTAGAGGTGTATGGGGATTTCACACTAGTAATTTATCAACTCAAGGGAGAATGGGAGACCAGAGACCCTAAGTTGATTGACTATCGAAAACTGGTCTTTGAATTGGTTAAAGAGTTCGATGACATTACCTTCTGCTACCTTCTACGAGACGAAAATCAGATGGCTGACGCTTTGGCTACCTTAGCTTCCATGATCAAGGTGAACAAACAAGAAGACATTAAACCCATCCGGATAAGCATTTATGAAACTCCAGCTCACTGTTACAATATTGAAGAAGATGAGGAAAAAGATGATCACCTTTGGTATCACAATATATTGCAATACGTGAAGAATTGTGAATACCCGGACCAGGCAAGCGAGAATGACAAAAGGACGCTGAGAAGATTGGCCATCGACTATGTCTTAGATGGGGAGATCCTATACAAAAGAAGGAAGGATCAAGTGCTATTAAGATGCGTGGACGCTGTAGAGGCTAAGAAAATCTTGGAAGAGGTCCATGAAGGCGTCAGTGGGACACACGCTAATGGCTTTACAATGGCCAAGCAACTTATAAGATTCGGGTACTATTGGTCCACTATGAAAGGAGACTGTGTCAATTACGCCAAGAGATGTCATAAATGCCAAATCTACGGAGACAAAATTCATGTGCCTCATTCGCCGCTGCATGTCATGGTTTCCCTATGGCCATTCTCTATGTGGGGCATGGATGTGATTGGACCAATATCACCGAACGCTTCCAATTGGCATCGGTTCATCTTTGTGGTGATCGACTACTTCACCAAATGGGTAGAAGCCGCTTCATATGCTAGTGTTACAAAGTCGGCAGTGAGCAGGTTCTTGAAAAAAGAGATTATATATCGATATGGAATGCCGGAGAGGATCATATCTGATAACGCATTAAACTTGAACAACAGCACGATAGCAAAAGTCTGTCGTCAATTTAAGATCAGACATCACAACTCGTCACCATATCGCCCGAAGATGAATGGGGCAGTAGAAGCAGCCAATAAAAACATCAAGAAGATTGTGGGGAAGATGACCAAGACCTACAAAGATTGGCATGAGAAGTTATCATATGCCCTTTTTGCTTATCGAACATCAGTCAGAACCTCAACTGGGGCAACGTCTTTCTCTTTAGTTTATGGAATAGAAGCGGTTTTTCCAATCGAAGTTGAGATCCCATCCCTTCGAGTGTTGTCAGAGTTAAAGTTGGATGAAGCAGAATGGATCCAATCTCGATATGATCAATTGAACTTGATCGAGGAAAAGAGGCTAAGAGCTATTCGTCATGGTCAGATGTACCAAAAACGAATGATGCGGGCATATGATAAAAAGGTTCGTCCTAGAGAATTCCACGAGGGAGACCTGGTTTTGAAAAAGATCTTTCCCATATAGAAGGATTTTCGAGGAAAATGGATGCCTAATTGGGAGGGGCCTTACGTGGTGAAGAAAGCTTTCTCCGGAGGAGCATTGATTCTAGTCGAGATGGATGGTAGAAACTTGCCCAATCCTGTAAACTCGGATTCGGTCAAGAAGTATTTTACTTGAAGAAAGAGAGGCCAAAGTGAAAACCCGCAAAGGGCGCTCTGAAATCTGAAAAAAAAATAAAAAAATAAAGAAAGATGGTGAGGCCAAGGTGAAAACCCACGAAGGGCACTTTGAAACCAAATGAGCTTTTGAGTTGAAAACCCGAAAACGGGCAGCTCAAATTTTGAATATGGGGCATATGGTAGTCTTGGCCTCTCAAAACCAACAAGAGGGAAGAACAGTACACCTTGGAGCATCAACAAAATACGCGGAATCTCCTGAACACACATTTAGTTCGAAGGAGCCTTCGAGAAATTGGAATAGTGAAGCTCGTGCTGCGATATCTGGGGGCACATTTTTCTCATTTTTATTTTGTGCCTTAGCAGATTTGGTATCCTGTTTGATGTATTTACTTCGAGTTTTACTCAATAAAATTTTATTTTGTCCATTGTGATAATCTCTTTCGAGCATTTTTGTTGAAATCGCAATTTTTGGACATGTAATATTCATATAAAAGATGTTATGCATATCACTCTGGAAAGTCTCTAAATAGTACAAGGACCTGAAACAGGGCCACTAGTCAGGACTAACCAGGTTCAAAGTTGGAAACATTCGAGAAAAGGGTTCTAATTGTGATTATTTCTTCAAATTTTCTATAGAAGATAACGGCTAAGCAAGAGGGCGTGATAGCACATCAATGATAGAACCCAGATAAACAATGAGCAACGATACCTTAAGCGTTTAAAAAAGAATTACTCTCATGACATTTCTACATTCATAATCATTCATTAGGAACACTTGATTCATTTCGACCATAGCATTCTAATTATTTGACGTAAACACCACATCTAGTTAGGGACATTTGATTCATCTTGATCATAGCATCCTAATTATTTGACATACTCGGATACATGAAACCAATTCTACAAATTATGTCTTTAGAAGGCAGTGTAGCGACATTGGCGAATCCTACAGATCTTGTTTCCCTGAAGTTGCAGTGGAGCAGATCGAACTCGGCGAATCTTGGCTTCCTGAAGTTGCAGTGAAGCAGATTTAAGCCACCAACCTAGCTTCTTAAAGTTGTAGCGGAGTAGGCTGAATTCTGTAGATCTTGTTTCCTTGAAGTTGCAGTGGAGCAGATTGAAAACGATGAATCTTGGCTTCTTGAAGTTGTAGTGAAGCAGATTTGAGCCATCATCCTAGCTCCCTAAAATTGTAGTGGAGTAGCCTGAAGATGGTAGATCTTGTCTCCCTGAAATTGCAGTGGAGCAGATCGAAGACGGCGAAACTAGTCTTCCTGAGGTTGCAGTGAAGCAGATTTCAGCCACCACCCTAGCTCCCTAAAGATGTAGTGGAGTAGGCTGGAGATTGCAGATCTCGTCTCCAGTTGAGCAGATCGAAGAAAACAAGCCTTAAACCCCTAAGTAGTAGGGAAACAGGCCAAAGATTGTAAGATCTTGTCTCCCTGAAGTTGCAGTGGAGCAGATCGAAGTCACAATCCTTATCTCTCTGAAGTTGCAGTAGAGCAGGATAAAAACACACGAACCATGTCTCCCTGAAGTTGCAGTGGAGCATATTAAAGCTACTTGAATATAAGAAGCACTAAGAAGTCGAGACTCAGCAGGTCTTGGCAAAATTGGCCCATTTATAGTCTTTGCTCTATTCTCGTTACACAACAATAAGCAAAGAGGGACAGCTGTAGTGGGCCAAATTTGCCCGGGCCCCTTTGAAACCCAAAATAAATACCAGATTATTAAACCAAAAGTCCAAAGAAATAAACAAAATTTCTAAATAGTAACAGTCTATTAAAAGTCCAGTATACAAACTAACCAGCCTAAACTAATACCCTAAACCAATACCCAATCCCCAAATTAACCCAAGACCCAAAATTATATCGGCCCAAATGGCCCAGAAATTTTAGAACAAAAACCCTAGGGTTTCTTTCCTACACTCGCACCGCAGCCAAGCCTCAGCCCTGGTTTTCGTACCGTCCAGCAGCCACGCCCGCCCCAGCACAGCTCTGTACCCGAGCGCCACGCACCCTGTTCCTGCAAAAAAGGGACAAACGCACAGTAAAACAAACAAAACGACGAAGAACATTGTATTTTTTATTTTATTTTTTTTTATTTTTACCCCATTTGGCTATAAAGCCAGGGGATTTCATCAGTTGTAAGGTTAGGCACAAAATCAATACATTTTGAAATACAAAACACAAAAGAAATTGAAAGGTGAGATACAGATTCTGGCTTTTTTTTCGTTTTCCCCTCCATTTCTTTTTCTCCTGTTTTACATACTACGCATTTTGAACATAATAATCAAAAGGAAAAAAGAGAGGCCTTACCTTCGCATGTGAGCCCTCGGAGTCTTCATCCCCTTCGCTGAAATCGAAGTCGGAGATAGGATTTTAGGGCTAGATCGATGAACTCGACGCTAGAATCTAAACGGAGGAGAAAAGAGGGATTATCGAAGGTCATTGTTCATCGTCACAACGATGAAATGGTGGCTGAACGGCGCCGAGCCTTTAGGGTTCTCCCCTCTCCCCATTATTTCGGCTGAAGCGTCTAGGTTTTTTAGAGGCTCTGCCCTTTTTTAATTGGCAATGTGAAACGGTGCCGTTTAAGGCATGATTTGTAGCCTTAAAACGACACCACTTAGTGAGCCTGACCCGATCCGTTTCTGAATACCCTTAGGACCCACGTGTTCTCGCGGTGAAGGGTTATTTCCAATATAGGTCCTTCCCCTTTCGCGCAATATTAAAATCAGTTTATATTGGCATTTCCTTTTTTTTTTTAAATTTTCCACATAATTTGCATGCGTTTGCACATTGATCCGCCCTTAAATACTGCATTTTGGGGGCTGGAATATTTCCAGTTTAGGTCCTTCGACATTTACGCGCGTCGCACATTGACCCTTTTGTTATTTTTTGTTTTCAAATTATCCTTTTGTTTTAGTTTGGTTCTAGTTCAATCCTTTTAATTAACAGTTTCTTTTATTCACTCGTTTGTACATTTTTTTACTGCCTTGACAATTACCTCTTTATTATTGTAATTTTTTTTATGTAATACCATCGCCACGTTTTATGTATTTTGTACAAAGGTTTTACGCATTGTCATATATATATATATATACACTTTATAATAGGTTAACTTCATTCCATGTACATACATCTATGTGTAATTATAAATATATATATCTATTTATTTTCTTTTAAATTTGTTTGTCTAAAGCGTTCTTTTATTTAGACATAGATACATATATTATGATAAAGTTAATATCATTTCATACACCTAATGTTTTTTTGGTTCTATCCATGCACTTTAACCTATTTTTTTTGTTACTCTAATATGTTTATATATATATATAGCGTAAAATGTAAATTATTTTTATACTTACCTATGTTAGTACATATCTTTGATTTATATACACTATTAAACCCATACATTTTACATATATAGTTTTCTTCATGCATACGTAAGCATATTCTTCAATCCATTATAATTTATAATAAAATTAATTTAGCCCTATGCACATTATCATTTTATATAAATTTGCATGTACTCTCTTTTAAATTTATATGTATATATATCAATACACTTATTACTTTAATAGATTTTTTATTTTAAAATACTTTACATGCAACTCGATTCAAACTTTCATTCTATAATGTCTATTTCAAAAAACTATATATCTAGCCCTAGTTTTCTTTTATATGAACAAATTTGTCAACCTACATTTCATGGCCCATTCATTCATCATTATTTTAAAATAGTTTTATATCATATTACTTATTTGATTTGCATTTTATTTTGTGTATCTCATAGTAGTCATATTACATTATGCCATGCATGTTATCATTGCATTATTTTTTTTATCATTCATTGTTTATATTGTCATGCCAATTATTCTCCACGCATTATTGTAATCGGATTACACTTTTTAGATTAGTTATATTTAATTGATAGTGTGTTAGTTGATCGTATTTCATATGTGCCCACTACCCCATGTCATCGTTTTCTACTTGGTTTATGAAAACTGTTTTTTTTTCAAAAAAAATCCCAATTTTTATGATTAAATTCGTCTCATTTCAAAAATGCATTAATACATTTTAAGCTAGTTTTATAATTATTCATTTAAAAATTCTTTAAAACGAAGGCGAGGTTTGATATTTGGCAATTCGCGGAATCGTGCCCTAATGTGTTGGGTTGTAATTTCCCGTTTGCTCAAAATGATCGAATATCCTTTCATAATTTCGTTCATGTCTTCTAAAAATCCTTTAAAACGAAGGCGATGTTCGATATTTGACAATTCGCGGAATCGTGCCCTAATGTGCTGGGTTGCAATTTCTCGTTTTCTCAAAAAAATTGAATGTCCCTTTAGAATTTCGTTTGTATCTTCTAAAAACTCTTTAAAACGAAGGTAATACTCGATGTTTGGCAATTCGAGAATCATGCCCTATCGTGTTGGGTTGCGATTTCCCGTTCGCTCAATAATCGAAGATTTCTTTAGAATTTCACTCCTACTCTCTAAATTCTAAAATAAGGCAATGCTCGATGTTTAGAAATTCGAGGAATCGTGCCCTACCGTGCTGGGTTTCGATTTTCTTGTTGGACTAAATATTTGGGCATCCTTTTGCGGTTTTCAACATATAAATTTTTGGAAGTCAAAATTTATCATGTTTTCGAGGACATAAAGGATCATGTCCTATCGTGCTGGATGTAATGTTCTATCCCTCTTAAACAAGAGAATTTGCTGACCAACTCGGGTTATTCAAATGTTATTAAAAAAGGAACCACATTTCAAAAATATTTTTTAATTTTAGACATAAGGACAGTATTTAATTGATTTGGTACCAATTTTGGGCGTAGTGAGGGTGTTAATCCTTCCTCATGCGTAACCGACTCCCGAACCCGTTTTCTCAAAAATCCGTAGACCAAAATCGTTGTTTTAGTAAACCAAAAATGTCTTATTAAAATAACCAAATTCTTAGGTGATCCGATCACACCAAAACAAAAAGATTCGACTCTATACTTCTGTTTTTCAAAAGTCGATTCCTATCAATTTTAAAGGCTAAAATTTTTAAATAAAAAGGATGGTTTCGACAAGTCTCTACACTTCCAACGTTTGAAATTTAGTCATCTTGCTTTTATTTTCAAGAATTTAATCCCTTTACTTATTGGATTTAAAAATTCACTTTCAAATTATATATAACCATATACAATTTAAATGAAAAGTTAACGATATTAACTATTTGTACTAATCAATAACATTATAAAAATATTGAATTAATTAATAACATTATAAAAACATAGAAACCGTTAGAAATTAAAATATAAAGATTAAATCTTAAATTTAAGCAATTTAGAAGGACCAAATTTGAAAATTAACCATTTTTATGAAATGTACAAAAGAAAAGATGCATGTTGGCTGTGCGGGACGTGTAAGTTATAGGTATACAGATTTTGATCATATTCTAGGGATTAAAACTAAAATTATACCATCATTTTAAATAAAAAAAAAAGGGGTTTGTTTGATTTTGGGCACATGTCGATGGAAGGAATGGTTTGGGTACTACTTTTATAGATAGTGTAGATAATTATTTGTTTATAATAATTCGCTTTACTATATTTTTATTTTCAAACAAATACCCAATCGTTAAATGTAATCATTTTTTTTTAATTTTACCATACAATTAACTAATCTATACTACTATATATAAAAGGAAGGACCTTCCTAATTGACACATGTTAAGCCTCACGTTCTCTCTCTCTCTCTCTGTTCTTCTTCTTCTTCTTTTCAAATATCACTTTTAGTCCCTCTACTTGACACATGTTTAGTCTTTCTCTATTTTTTTAGCATTTTATAGAAAATTAGTCAAATATCACTTTTGGTCCCTGTACTAGGCCTAAAATTATTTAATCTTTATACTTGAATTTTTACAATAATTTGGTCCTATTTTTTTTCATAATATTTAGTTCAAATAGTTAATGTTATTGATTATTTTGATAAATTTTTAGACGTGAATGTTTTAAACAAAATCTACTCTAAAAATTTTATTTTGACATGATGAGTTTGAATGAGTTTTTTTTTTAAATCCGCATCGGCGACCAAAATTATTAACAATGCTAATGCTAATTATTTGGATTAACTACTGACATGATTCTTTCCCCTTTTCCAATCATTATAAGATAATGGTAAAATTGCAATTTCGATGTCTCTACTAAACTCACATCTAATATTTAATATTTATATTTGAATTATACATAATTTGGTCATTTACTTTTACAATGGCATTAATTGATCCAAATAATTTACATACTTATATGTGATAATTATCTTATTATTTTACTATCATATCCTTTGTATGCTAACAATTGTTCAAGAATTAAAAAAAAATATTTGTAGTTGAAAGGCTAAAGGTGATTATTTTCAACTATTTATAAACGTCTTGATAGAAAAAAAAAAGAAAAAAAAAGAGGACTATGAACGGGCAAAGTGGCATGACACCATATTTTGTATAGATTACATAACAATGGTCATGTTTCATTTTTGGTCTCTATACTATGCTTAAATTTAATATTTAATCTTTATACTTTAACTTCTTGACATAATTTGGTATCTCAACTTTTACAAGGTAATTATTAGCCCAAATGTTTTATTGATTAAAATGGTGATGTAATTTTTAAAAGTTGTTAACACCATTAAAATTATCTATTAAATTCATGTCCATTGCAATTTTTTTTTTGGTTACATGATTATCATGTGAGTATTTAAAAAAATTAAAATGTCACTCCAATAAATTTAATAGAAAACTTTAATGGTGTTAACAAATGGAGTTGAATTTTTAAATTTGAAAAGTAGAGAGACTAAATTATTAAAATTTAAAGTATGAAGACTAAATTCTAAATGCATGAAGAGAACAGAGACTTGAAGTACGTTTTAACTTTTAAATTTTATCTATAATTTTATTAAAAACTATGAACCCAACGCAAAGCGTGGTAGAGAGTCATACTAGTTTAAATAAAAAAAGTTTTTTTTTATATATCACAAAGTAATTTAAAGTGTTTTGGATATCTTAAAATAATTTAATGAAAATGTAATTATCAAATAATAATTACATATTCTTGTCTTGACTTGTATGAAGCAATGGTTAAAGTTTTTGTCGGACAATCGTTTGATACGAATTTAAACTGTGTTACCCCCATTTTCCACTCTCAATACAATATAAAAAAATTACATATTCTCTTAATTACAAAAAATTCCAATTCTTTATACGTTTGTGAGATGCCTCTTAATAATAAACACTGGTTATTTGTTTCAATGTAAAAATAAGCCAATACATCAGGGGCGAAACTAGAAAATTTGTTTAGGGGGCAAAATTAAATTGTAATTTTTCTGATAGCAAAAATACAATTTTATCATTTTAATAGCCTATATCTTTATAATTTTTAAAGAATTAAATTAAATTTTTATATTTTTAGGGAGGGTCAAAGTGCAATTTTATCTTTACGAAGTTAAAATTTTAAAAATTTTAAAAGACCTAAATAAAAATTTTTCTATTTTAAGAGAGGCGGAGCCCTTGCCAGCCCTCTAGTTTTGCCCCTGCAAGAGGTAGTATGCTACTTAAGAGGTCATGTGGTTTTCATTTTTCTAAAGGCCCATTTGGATGTACTAGAGCACATGTGAGCTGGTATTAAGTTTTTTAAGGTTAGATTAGTGGCCGAATCAATTAAATTATCGATTTATTCTTTTAATTGGTTCAACTAATTTATATCAATTCTCATTCAATTGGTTTAATTTTTTCTTTCAAAAGATATTTTAATTTATTTTTTATCCAATCAATCCGATCTAATTCAAATAATATTCATTCGCATCTTTTAAGGAAAAAAACAATTGAAACACAAGTTGACTAGAAAACTGTTTGGATAACCTCCAATCAACCACATTGAACATAATTTTTCACTTGACGCTTGGGGTCCACTGCATAGACAAAAGCTCCAATAAATAATAAAATTATCATTTTACCCTTAAATTTATTATTATTTTAATGTAATAATCGTTTTAATTACTATTTAATATATATTATTTAATCTAAATATTTGTATGAAATTAATTTTTTAAATATAAGTGTAAATTTTAATTATAATTATAATTGAATATAAATATAAATATATTTTATATTTTAATTTAAATATATATTATTTAAAATTATTACATACGCATATTTTAATTTAATGTCCTTAATGATATATATTTTTTTAATTTGGATATCATTGTTATTGTTGCATTTGAATCCAAACACATTTTTCACCAGTAATTTTCATCTCACTGTTTCAAACTCAATCTCGCAGCTACAATAGTTAATCTTATAGTCACTTTTTTTTTAAGATATAATTGAAGCTAGTCTCACTAGTGATCCAAAATGAGTCTTAAGTTACATTTGAATAGGTGGTGGATTGACTTCGTTGAGATTAAAGATAATGATAGCACGAAGTCAAATGTTATTTGGGTTCAAATGTTATTGTAAGGTGAGATTAAAATAGAAAACTATCATTAAAGAAATTAGTTTCCAATAGATTAATAATATAATAAATAATAAAAGTTATATTTATATTAAATTATAAAAACATAATCATATTTTTATTAAATAAAATTAAAAAGTATTAATTAAATTTAAAATTATATAATAGTTTATAATAAATCTATTTTTTATAATTATTAAATTTATATTTACACTGTATACTATATTTAGTTTTTATAAACCCATTAAGAAGGAACAAATTTCTCACCCAGTAGCTTTTTCTTCTTCTACTACTGTTTGACAATTGAGAAAATGTAAAGAGATGAACATTTTTTATTATTGAAAAGAAATTCAAAACAACTGTATTTTTCACAACTATTAGTCAATGCATACATATTGACTAAGAGAAGTTGGTAATCATGTAAAACATGCTCATACGTATGCATAACAACTTTGACAGATCTTGGCTAACAACTAATAAGTTAAGCTGTTACAATAGCTAGATAATAGACTCAAGACCTTCAAATTACCATTCTATCATTCTTCTGGTTCTTGTTATCTTGAGAAAAAACTAACGTTGCATCAAGAACTTGAAGACCACACCTGAAGTCAGCAAATCGACTCGGTGGAATTGGTTTTGTAAACACATCTGCAAGTTGATGGGCGAATGGCACAAAATTGACTTGCAACACATCAGCTACCATGCTTGATTCGAGCATGATGAGTAGAGTTTGCAGTCATAGAGACAGCGAAAGTATTATTGCACCAAACAACAGGAACTTGAGATAGAGATATGCCAAGTTCCATTATTAACTGTTGAATTGTAACACCCCTAATCCCTCTCCGTCGTCGGATTAGGGTCACGAGCATTACTAACGAATCAAACACTTAATTCAGCCATAATCAACATATTAACTAACTAATAACATTATAATATGCAGGGGCAGGTCACGACAATTTAATACTTTCATGCTAGATTCTTATACATTCAAATAATTAAATTATGCTATGCATTTCTAAACTTGGTCTTCCACTGTCTATACTCTTATCACTATTTATACATTGCTAAACTTAGTCTTCCACTGTCTACACTCTTATCACTATTTATCCCTTCTAGAATGTTAGAATTTGGATACGTACAAGACTATTCCAATTTTTAGCATCAGGGTATTAGTCCATACTCCGTCTATGATTATCATTTTAATTTATCTTCGATGATGTTAATAGAATATACTTAATTTAGGTTTGCTGATCCACCACAATACAAAATAAAATTACTCTTACAGCCCCTATTTCGAGTCTACAGGACCTTAAAAGTAGTTTAAATCAGGCAATGACTAATTTGAAACAATTTTGGAAGTTTAGGAAATAGTTATAGAAATTTTGATTTTAGGGGTCATACACCCGTGTGGCCAAGTCGTGTTACTCGATGACTTAGGCCACACGCCTATGTGTATTACTAGTGTGTGACACATGCTCGTGTGTGACACATGCCCGTGTGGCCAGGCCGTGTGCACCCAAAAATATCTTAAAACTCAAGTTTACAATTTCCTACTTACTTGGGCACTAGGAACTCAATTACCAATCATTTAACCTATTCAAAACACGATTAAACATGCCCAAAATGCACCAAATTCATCACCTAATATGCCTAACCAATGTACTCTCATTTGTACCATATTTTATATGTTCAAATACATCAACAACACATCAAACATTCTAGACTTTCATTCATATCACATTTACCATATATGAACTAACTTTCAACTTCTAAAGTTACCAAATATGAAGCTAAGCACATACCAAGCATTATGCTAAGCTACCAAACTTTAAACTATCACATACCGAATTACAAACTAGGCTAACATACCAACATAGCCTCAACCACAACCATATACACATTTAACCATCATTACACTAGCAACTAAGTTAACAACATCTTATAAACAATATCAACAAAAGACTCCCTAGGTACATGTCATTACAAAATGAAATATCACCACATTTTTAGCTTGGGATTTGTGATTTGATGCTGAGTCAGCGATAAATCGAATAGTACCTAGCCTACGCACAAAAAACAATCGCATGCTGAGTAAAACTCAGTGGTATTTCTATAATTCGAATAATATAAACTTGATATAAGTAATTAAAATGCAAAATGTAACAAGTAAGTTATGTACATGTGTTTCAAATCAATAATATAATTTGGCTCATTCATTATTCACATCTACTAAGATTTTCACATGTTTAAATATGTATATATCAATGGCATTTCATTTCACATTCAAATAAATCAACTCATGCAATGGCATGATTCATATCTTTGATCAATACTTGAATTCGTTCAAGTTTCATATATCAATTCATCATTTCACATTTCATTTTTCATTTCATAATCATTTCTCATCTTTGCCATTTCAACATTTTCTCATCTCATATTCATTTCTCATCTTTGTTATTTCAATATCAATCACATAAATTATTATTTTACTTTCCCCTATTACCATGACACGGACTTGGACGGATACACGGATCCAACCAACACACCAGTTTGGCACCCAGTGCCTCATCGGATAAATCTGAAGTAATAACTGCGCCCAGTGCTATATAAATTAAAACCTAGTGTCTCATCAGTTAAATCAAAGCAAATTGGCACCCAGTGCCTCATCGACTCGAAGTCGAAGTAATCCCTGAACTCTTCCTATCCCATGGCATGCCATCTATATGAAACTCAGCCTGATACAGTTAATAGAGATTCATTTTACTGTTCAATACAACCAATGTTTCAATTTCATGAACGTATATCATCACATATAAGCATATATTCAAATTGATAATAATCACATTTTTCTCAATACACATATATTTATAATCAATATATTTCATAATATACATGTAAGGCCCAATTTTGGCCACGGGCCCGTGCAAATACAAAACAAAAAGAGAGAATAAATTATAATAAAATATAAAGTCCATTTACATCAGCCCATATAACAAAACATCAATCCAATTACAGTCCAAAAATTCAAGGCCCAAGTGGCTCAAAATCAAAACAGTTTTAGAAACCCTAGCAGCAATGAGCGCCGCAGCCCCCAGCCCACAGCGCCGTACGGCCTCCTGGTGCCACAACTACGCTTACGCCTCCGTACGCCAGCACACAACCCCCGTACACGCGCCACGCACACCACGTACCTGCAAGAAGAGACAAACACAACAGCAAATACAAAAAAAATAGAAAAAATTGTATTTTTTTATTTTGATTTTTCTTTTCGGCTATAAAGCCAAGAGATTTGATTTTTGTAAGAGTTTTTTTTTCAATTTCTTTTCCTTTTGAATCTGTTTTTGTTTTTTTTTAGAGTTTGCGTGAGGTTTTCTGTATGAGAAATTAAAAGAATGAAAGCATACCTTCAAACGAGCCATCAGAGGCCATATCTTCTTCGTTGAAATTAAAGCTTGAGATAGGTTTTTGAGGCTAAAAATCTAACCTTCTGAAGCAAGGTTTAGAATAGGGAAAAGAAACGATTTTATTATGAACTATCATCCACCGATTTCAATGGTGGAATGGTGGTGGTCGAATGGCAGATTGAAAAGGGGCAAGCATATCTGGTTTTCCCTTTCTTTTTCCCCCATTTGTTTGCCGCTATGCTTAGATTTGTTTTAGGGTTTTTTATTTGGCGAAATGAAGTGACGTCGTTTAAGGCTTGATTTGGTAGCCTTAAAACGACGCCGTGTAGGCAAGCCCGATCCGATCCATTTCCTTGCCCCTGGGATCCTCGTGTTTTTAGCGGGGAGGGTTAATTGCGCACTAAGTCCTTCTTCTTCTCACGGGCATTCAATTGCACTTTGTTTGTTTTATTTTGTTTTTAAATTTGGTTTTGTTATTTGTGCATATTTGCAATTTGATCCGCTCCTTCACGCAGCGTTTTGGGACTTGGATTATTTCCAGTTCTAGTCCTTGTGCATTCGCATGCGTGGCGCGCTGGTCCAAATTTTAACCACAATGACTTATTTTATTTATGAATTATCCCTTTTATTTTAGTTCAATTTTAATTAAGTTTGTATTTGTCTATTTTATTTTTTTTCTCTTTGTGTTTTTATTGGTAATTAGGTTGAAGTTCTTTTTCATATCATATAATTTTAACATTTAGCATAGTATTTAATTCAAATCTTTTTATGTACTTGTACTTATATTATTTTAATCGAGTCTTCTATTCATTATGATTTTGAAAATCCCTTTAATTTTTTTATGTTTGTTAAATCATTTTGATAACTTTACTCTATTTTTTATAATCATTGTTTTGAACTTTATTCTATATCATATTATTTTAACCATTTATATAAAATTTTGTTTAAATATTTTTGTGTATATTTGTACATATTATATCTTAATGGAGTTTTCTATTTAAAATACCTATTGTTTTAAAATTTACTTAATATTTTTATGTATATATATGAAGCTATTTTAAAAACTTCATTTTTGTGTTTATAAAATTATTATTTCGGAACCCTTCTTTATAATATGTTATTTTAAAATTTTCTATAGTATCACATTTAAATGCTTTGACATATATTTGCACATATATAATTTATAGCAAAATTAATTTAATCTTATATGTATTATTATTTCTATGTTATTTTTACATATAATTGTTTTTAAATCTATTTATATATATGTGTGTGTGTATGCTTTTAATCTATTATGTATATAGTTTATTTTCCTAAGATTATATTTTATCGTATATTTTTACTATCCTTTTAAATTTTATGTTTCCCGTGTTGTATATTGTCAATTTTAAACAAGTATTTTTAACATTTTGCATATTATTTGATTCCAATGTCTTCTTTTTGCAACATCTATTTTGAAAATTATGTATATATTCTTATTTTTTTTAAAAAAAATTATTTCAAGTTCTAGCATGTGTTATTTGCTCATCAATGCACCATTTTTAGAAATTATTTTGTATCATATTAGTTTTATGTTGTTTGGTACCTCATGTGGTAATTGTTTTTTTATTATTTAATGTATATTTGTTGCACCACATTTGTTTATTTTTTAGGTATCATTAAATCAATTATTGTTCATCCATGCTTGTGAATTTGGTTATATTTTGGATTAGTTATGTTTAGTTGTTTGTTTTGTTAGTTGGTTAAATAAGGTTATATTATCTTCATCTATCAAGTATTGTATTTTATGTGCATATTATCCCATGTTTATTATTCCTCTTTTTATGCAAATATTACCTTGTAATTTTCAACTTATTAATTCAAATTAATTATTCCATTTCATTTCAAGTCAAATTAATGCGTTTTAAGTTGGTTTTATAATTATTCATTTGAAAATTCCTTAAAACGAAGAAAATGTTTGATGTTTGGAAATTCGGGAAATCGTGCCCTATCGTGTTGGGTTTCGATTTCCCGTTTGTTCAAAATAATCGAATATTCCTTTAGAATTTTATCCGTATTTTCTAAATTCTAAAACAAGGCCATGTTCAATGTTTGGAAATTCGAGAAATCGTGCCCTACCGTATTGGGTTTCGTTTTTTCGTTGGACCAAATAAGCGAACACCCTTTTGTAATTTTCAAGTGTATGGGCTTTTAGAAATCGGAATTGATCGTAGTTTCGAGGGTTTAAAGGATCGTGTCCTAACGTGCTGGATGTGATACTGTATTCCTTTGAAGCAAGAGAATTTTAACGTCCAATTTGAGTCATTCAAGTGTTTTAAAAGAAATCCTATTTCAAAATATTTTTTTAGACATAAGAACATTATTTAATCAATTCGGTACCAATTTTGGGCGTAGAGAGGGTGCTAATCCTTCCTCATACGTAACCGGCTCCCGAACCCGTTTTCTCAAAATTTGTAGGCCAAAATTGATTTAAATGGAATAAAATATTTTATTAAGGTGGTCCAATCACACCAAAACAAAAGATTGGTGGCGACTCCACATTTGGTTTCAAAAAGTCGATTACCGTTATTTTCAAAAAAATGGTTTCAACAATACAAAATCAATCTATATCATTTCAATTATGAATTTAATTCAATCATATAGTACCAAAGTACTCACCTCAAATGCTTACCATATGCAAACAATTATATATGCAATAATATACTATTTAATTCAGATTATAGAAACATAAACCGTGATTTTCGAGCTATTTGACGTCAATTTTATCTAACACCCCCGACTATCGGGTCGTTACATGAACCCACAAGAGCTCAGACACACAGTTGGCAACACTACGATACTTAGACTTGGAAGATGATCGTGAAACCATATTCTACTTCTTAAAACATCATATAACCGAATTTGATCCAAGAAAAACACAATATCCAAATGTAGAACGACGATCTTCTACCATGGAAGCCCAACGAACATCATAATAACATACCGCTATAGATGAACCTTTGGTAAAGTAAAACCCATGACTCAACGTACTATTGAGATACCTTATAATATGCTTCACTTCCTTCTAATAAACTTCAAGAGGACCATTCATATACTGACTAATCTTGTTTACACAATATGCTAAGTCAGGTCAAGTGAGACACACATATTGTAAAGACCCTATCACACTGTGATAGAAATGACCATCTTCAAATGGACTGCTTTCTAATGATGATAACTTTGGTGTGCTAACCATAAACGTAGGAATGGATGCAGCACCTATCACACATGTTTTTGTAAGCTGCTCAGTAACATCTTTTCGTTGAGTAAGAAATAACTCGTTTGGGGCAAACAGACTTCAATACCAAGAAAAAAATGAAGAGCACCAAGATCTTTCAATGAGAATATATTGTAAGGCTGTTTTACATCCTCATCAATTTCATCCTTAAAGGTGCCAGTAAGCACAATATCATCAACATATGCCATGAGTAATAGAGTGGACGTAGTAGAAATCCTTATGCAAAAAGATGGATCGGCTTTAGATGGCTGAAATCTGAATGTATCAACCAAAAACGTTCAAAGTATGTGAAACTATGCTCGAGGTGCTTGACACAAACCACACAAAGGCTTGTGAAGATGACATAAAAGTTTCTCCCCATTAACACTAGCAACTTCAAACCCGAGTGGTTATGTTATGTAAATTTCTTCTGTCATCTTTCCATTGAGAAAAGTGTTAACATTAATGGAAGACAATTAATAATGGTTGCCATTAACATTAATGGGAGACAATCAATAATGACAACCACCAACTTTGGAAAAGTGGCAAGGGATAATTTTTTTTTGGTCCTTGAGATAATGGGCTATTTATTGTTTGGTCCTTGAACCTCAACTATAAATAGGCCTTCTCATTTCTCATTTCAATTCATCCCAACCAATCTTTCTCTCTTAGTTTTCTCTCTTCTCCCATTTGAGAATTCTTAAGGAATTCTATTTGTTTGTAATACTTTGGAGATAGTAAAGTTATCATATGGTGTTAGTGCCCGAGGACGTAGGTATAATTTACCGAACCTCGTTAAAACTCTTGTGTTCTTTCTTGTCCTATTTTTCTTTCAATATTTGAGGGTATAATAGTAGTATTTAATTGTGCTATTAAATTACTATAGAAGGGATATTCTGTCTAAGGAAAGACTTGGTATTTAAGAGATCCATGTGATCCACCTCTCTTTCCTGGGAATTGAACTTTGTGTGATTTTTTAGTACAATAATTTACACGCTTCCGACCCTATTGGAACAACAAGTGGTATCAAGAGCCGAAGGTTAATCGTAGTATGCTCTGTGGTTGCAGTTTAAACTGATCTTCCACATCAGAAAAGATTTCCTTAGGTATATTGAAAGATTATGAAGAAAACGGTCGGTGCAGGAGCTTCAACATCGTCCATGTGGACAAGACCGACAATTGCAAATGCAAGACTGGCCGTGGAGATCTTTGATGGCACGGGCCATTTTGGTATGTGGCAAAGTGAGGTTCTAGATGCCCTTTTTCAGCAGGGTCTAGACATTGCCATTGATGAAGAGAAACCAGATGATGTACAGGAGAAAGATTGGAAGGCGATCAATCGGTTGGCATGTGGCACAATTCGATCATGCCTTTCTCGAGAGCAGAGGTATGCTTTTTCAAAGGAGACTTCTGCAAATAAGTTGTGGGTGGCACTTGAAGAAAAATTTTTGAAGAAAAACAGTCAAAATAAGCTCCACTTGAAGAAAAGACTGTTTCGCTTCACATACGTCCCAAGTACCACAATGAATGATCACATCACCAAATTTAATCAGTTAGTCACTGATTTGCTGAATATGGATGAGACATTCAAAGATGAAGATTTGGCTTTGATGCTGTTGGGGTCACTTCCTGAGGAGTTTGAGTTCCTAGAAACTACTCTACTTCATGGCAGGAGTGATATATCTCTGAGCGAAGTCTGTGCGGCCTTATACAGTTATGAACATAGAAAGAATGACAAACAGAAAAACTCAATCAGAGATACAGAAGCTTTAGTAGTCCGAGGTCGTTCATACACTCGGAAGAAAACTCAAAAGGGGAGATCAAAGTCAAAGTCCAGACTCGGGACAGATGAATGTGCTTTTTGTCATGAGAAAGGCCACTGGAAGAAAAATTGTCCAAAGCTGAAGAATAAGGGAAAAGCTGCTGTAGATGCTTATGTTGCAAAGCATGATACTAGTGACTCTGAACTATCACTGGTTGCATCATCATCGTCGTTCCATTCAGATGAGTGGATATTGGATTCGGGTTGTACCTATCATATGTCCCCTAACCGGGAGTGGTTCTCTAATTTAGTAGAACTAAATGGAGGAGTTGTTTATATGGGCAATGACAATGCCTGTAAAACTGTTGGGATAGATTCAATCCAATTAAAGAATCAAGATGGATCAACTAGAGTTCTGACTGATGTTCGGTACGTGCCCAGTTTGAAGAAAAATCTCATCTCATTGGGAGCCTTGGAATCCAATGGTTCAGTTGTTTCTATGAGAGATGGGATTTTGAAAGTGACATCTGGCGCACTTGTGATATTGAAGGGCATCAGGAAAAATAACTTGTATTACTACCAAGGTAGTACAGTTATTGGAGCAGTCGCTGCAGCTTCCGGCAACAAAGAATTGGACTCAATACAGTTGTGGCATATGAAGTTGGGACATGCCAGCGAAAAATCCTTGCAAATTCTGGCAAAGCAAGGATTGTTGAAAGGTGCAAAGGCTTGCAAATTAAAATTTTGCGAGCATTGTGTTCTGGGAAAGCAAAAGAGAGTGAAATTCGGCACTGCTATCCATAATACAAAAGGTATTTTAGAATATGTTCACTCAGATGTGTGGGGGCATTCCAAGACACCTTCATTGGGAGGAAAACACTACTTTGTTACTTTTGTTGATGACTTTTCCAGAAGAGTTTGGGTGTATACCATGAGAACTAAGGATGAAGTGCTTAGAGTTTTTCTTAAATGGAAAACTATGATCGAAAACCAGACTAGCAAGAAAATCAAGCGGCTTAGGACGGACAATGGAGGGGAATATAAAAGTGATCCGTTCTTCGATGTGTGCCAAGAGTATGGTATTGTTCGACACTTCACAGTTAGGGATACACCACAGCAGAATGGATTGGCAGAGCGTATGAATCGAACATTGCTGGAGAAAGTTCGATGTATGTTGTCCAATGCTGGGTTGGGCAAGCAATTTTGGGCTGAGGCTATGACATACGCTGGCCATCTTGTTAATCGTTTGCCATCATCTGCATTAGAAAGAAAAACTCCTATGGAGGTATGGTCTAGAAAACCGGCTACAGATTATGATTCCTTACATGTGTTTGGATCCACTGCATATTACCATGTGAAGGAGTCAAAGTTAGATCCGAGGGCAAAGAAAGCTCTCTTTATGGGAATCACTTCTAGAGTGAAGGGATTTCGTCTTTGGTGCTTAAGCACAAAGAAAATGATCTGTAGCAGAGATGTTACCTTTGATGAATCTGCCACATTGAAAAAGGTAGCAGATAAAGATATTCAGACGAGCAATACTCCACAGCAGGTGAAGTGTACTCCAAAACAGGTGGAGTTTGAGCAGATGGGGATTTGCCCAGTTAATAAGTCTAATTCTCCAGCCACAATGGAGGAATTAGAGGTTGGAGAGGTTCTGACCCAAGAACCACTAAGTACACCAGAACCAGTTGCAGTTGCAAGGCCACGGAGAGAAATTCGTAAACCTGCTCGATTTACTGATATGGTGGCCTACGCCCTTCCCGTTGTTGATGATATTCCTATCACTTATCAAGAAGCAATGCAAAGCTTAGAAAGTGATAAATGGAAAAGCGCCATGGATGAAGAAATGCAGTCTCTCCGGAAGAACAATACTTGGGAGTTGGTGCAATTACCGAAAGGTAAAATGGCAATCGGATGCAAGTGGGTATTCGCAAAGAAAGATGGATCTCCTAACAAGAAGGATATTCGCTACAAGGCAAGATTGGTAGCTAAAGGCTACGCTCAGAAGGAGGAAATTGACTACAATGATGTATTTTCCCCTGTTGTGAAGCATTCCTCCATTAGAATTTTGTTGGCCTTGGTAGCACAGTTGAATTTGGAGCTAGCTCAACTTGATGTTAAGACGGCTTTCTTGCATGGTGAGTTAGAAGAGGAGATCTATATGACTCAGCCCGAAGGATACACAGATGCTGGTGGTAGAAATTGGGTTTGTAAGCTGAACAAATCGCTATATGGATTGAAGCAATCCCCAAGGCAGTGGTACAAGCGATTTGATAGCTTTATGAGAAGGCAAAAGTACACAAGAAGCAAATATGACAATTGTGTATATTTGCAGAAGCTGCATGACAGATCTTTCATTTATCTACTCTTGTATGTTGATGATATGTTAATCGCTTCGAAAAGCCAAAATGAGATAGATAAGCTGAAGGCTCAGTTGAATCGAGAGTTCGAGATGAAAGATCTAGGTGAGGCCAAGAAGATTCTCGGCATGGAGATAAGTAGAGATAGACCGAGAGGCAAGCTCTGTTTAAATCAGAAGCAATATCTGAAAAAGGTATTACAATGTTTTGGTGTAAATGAAAACACAAAACATGTAAGTACCCCACTTGCTTCTCATTTGAAACTTAGTGCTCAATTATCTCTGAAGACTGAAGATGAAAGAGAATATATGGCGAAAGTCCCATATGCTAATGCAGTTGGGAGTTTGATGTATGCGATGGTGTGTACGAGGCCTGACATTTCACAAGCTGTTGGAGTTGTGAGCAGGTATATGCATGATCCTAGAAAAGGACATTGGCAAGCTGTGAAATGGATTCTATGGTATCTTCGAAAAACCGTAGATGTTGGTTTAATTTTTGAACAGGATGAAGCACTTGGTCAGTTTGTAGTTGGATATGTTGATTCCGACTTTGCTGGTGATTTAGATAAACGTCGTTCAACTACGGGGTATCTATTTACTCTTGCGAAAGCCCCAGTGAGTTGGAAGTCTACCTTACAGTCTACAGTAGCTGTGTCTACTACAGAGGGAGAATATATGGCAGTTACAGAAACTGTTAAGGAGGCTATTTGGCTTAATGGATTGTTGAAAGACTTAGGAGTTGTTCAAAGTCACATAAGTTTATATTGTGACAGTCAGAGCGCTATTCATTTAGCGAAAAATCAAGTCTATCATTCAAGAACCAAGCATTTCGACGTAAGATATCACTTTGTGCGAGAAGTCTTTGAAAAAGGAAAAATTCTACTTCAGAAGATTCTGACAGCAGATAATCCCGCAGATATGATGACCAATGTGGTAACAACAATCAAGTTTAATCATTGTTTGAACTTGATTAACATCCTGAGAATTTGAGCACCTTCAGGTGTATGGCGCTCGAGAGCGCATTTGTAGGCACTACAAAAGATAGCTTTATCGAATTTGGGGAGTTGAAGGAAGTGTGTGAAGATGTGATTATCCTAATCAAATCTTCAAGGTGGAGATTGTTAACATTAATGGAAGACAATTAATAATGGTTGCCATTAACATTAATGGGAGACAATCAATAATGACAACCACCAACTTTGGAAAAGTGGCAAGGGATAATTTTTTTTTGGTCCTTGAGATAATGGGCTATTTATTGTTTGGTCCTTGAACCTCAACTATAAATAGGCCTTCTCATTTCTCATTTCAATTCATCCCAACCAATCTTTCTCTCTTAGTTTTCTCTCTTCTCCCATTTGAGAATTCTTAAGGAATTCTATTTGTTTGTAATACTTTGGAGATAGTAAAGTTATCATCTGGTGTTAGTGCCCGAGGACGTAGGTATAATTTACCGAACCTCATTAAAACTCTTGTGTTCTTTCTTGTCCTATTTTTCTTTCAATATTTGAGGGTATAATAGTAGTATTTAATTGTGCTATTAAATTACTATAGAAGGGATATTCTGTCTAAGGAAAGACTTGGTATTTAAGAGATCCATGTGATCCACCTCTCTTTCCTGGGAATTGAACTTTGTGTGATTTTTTAGTACAATAATTTACACGCTTCCGACCCTATTGGAACAACAAAAAGTATTGTTAACAACCACTTGGCTCAACAACCATCCTTGCATAACAACAAGAGCAAGCACAATACGAATAGTATTAGCTCGAATTACAGGATTGAAGGTGTCAACAAAATCTAAGTTGATATTTTAAGAAAACCCCTTGGCCACTAATTGAGCCTTGTATCTTTCAACAAAGCCAGCAGGTTTTTTCTTAACCTTAAACAACCATTTATAACCCATTGCATTTATGTTTGGAGGTAGAGTGCAAAGAGACCATGTGTGATTGCAGATTAAAGCTTCAAGCAGGGATTTAAATAGCGGTCCGTTACCGAAATAGCGGCCGTTATATAGCGGTAGCGGCACCGTCCGAAACCGCTACTGCCGAAACCCGCTATACCCGCAATAACAATAAGTAATGTAAAATTCACGACCGCGATACCTGCAATGACCGTAATAGCATCCGTTATGTCCGCAACCGCGATAAACGCAATGCGACCGAAAACGCGACCGCGACCGCAATTTAAATCCCTGGCTTCAAGTTCATCATGAACTGTTGTTTGCCAACAAAAAAATTGCATGGCTTGATGGATATCAGTAGGTACATTTTTAGGAGAATGGGCTGTCTCAGTAAGATAGACCTTGGATTTAAAAATACTAGTCTTGATTCTAGTGACCATAAGGTGAGTATTAAAGGTAGGTTGAGGTTGTGAAGTGGAGGGAACCATCACAGAGCATGAAGTTGATGCACTAGAAAAGGAAGACAGTGTGGGGGAAGATGAACTGTGAATAGAGGGATTAGATGATGACCAAGAAGTAGGTATAGAAGGTAGACTTGTATATGGTACAGAAGTTGAAATGGATAAAGTTGACAAAGAAGGAGGTGATGTAACAGGTGATGGTACGATTAAAAGAGAAGAAGACTAAGTATGATGTGACTTATCATAAAAGGATAGAATAGAGTTGGACTATGTAACTTGGTATAATGGAAAAATATGCTCATAAAAGGTCACATGTCTAGAAACATAAACTTGTTTGTAAGTGACTAGCATCTATAGCCTTTATACACAGAAGAGTAACCAATGAACGTACAAGGTGTGGACCAAAAATGTAGTTTGTGGGTATTATAGAGTCGCAAGTTGGGAAAACAAATACATCCAAACACTCTAAGAAAAGTATGATCAGGTTTAATGTGAAACAATTTTTCATAGGGAGAAAGGTTACTTAAAGGAATTCAAGGCAACCTGTTAATCAAGAACACTACACTACTAAACGTATCATTCCAATATAAGAGTGGCAAAGACGAGTGTGCTAACATAGAGAGACCGATTTCAACAATTTGTCGATGTTTCCTCTCAATAAGCCCATTTTGTTCTGACGTGTGTGAACACGAAAATCTATATACAATACCATGAGAATGGAGATAAGCCTTAAAAGCCTAAAATTCGCCTCCACCGTCTATTTGAAAAACCTTTAGTTTGCAACTAAGTATACGCTCAGCTAAACAAAATATCATGTTTAGCTGCTATTTGGTAGTTGAGAAAATGTAAAGAGATGAATATTTTTTATTATTTAAAAGAAATTCAAAACGACTATATTTTTCGCAACTATTACTCAATGCTTATATATGTTGATTGAGAGAAGTTGGTAATCATGTAAAGCATGCTCATACGTACACATAACAACTTTAACAGATCTTGGCTAACAACTAATTAGCTAAGTTGTTATAATAGTTGGATTACAGACTCCTGGCATTCATACTACCATTCTATCATCATTCATTAGAAAACTATAAATTTGTATAATATCCTATTACTGGTATCATCGTTTGAGGAAAATATTTTATAATTATGTCTATTTTGGTTGGTTGGTTAACTACGAAAGGGAAAACTATTTTAATATCGACGCTAGTATAGTTATTTTAATACCGATAAGACTACAAGAGGCCTTGCACAAGGTGCTGCTTAGACTTCATGATGATGGTATAATGGCGATTTGTGCACAACATGTTGTAGAGTTTCAACAAATTTATCCTTTGTTTGGTTTAGGAGGTAAACAAATACTAGAGCTTCGATTTCTTATGTTGGCTTCCATGTTTGGGAGGATTCTCCACCACTTATTACTACATAGTTCTTTCTTTCTTAATGAAGTTTTAGTTATTCCCCAAAAAAATATATATTGATATAAATAATGGTTTAAGGTCTAAGAAGCCCAATAAAAATTTTCAAAAAAAATCTATTAATTCGCTTGATAAAAATGTTTTCAATTAAATCCTCAAGCATTATCTATACAAAAAAACTACATTAATTAAATCCTTTTATTAATAGTTTTCATCTTTGATTATTAGTGTGCAGACATGACCGTTAACCGTAGTTGAGTCAATCGTCATGATACTGACATAGCATTACCACGCCAGTAAAAATAAAAAGTTATAAACATTATTTAAAAAATTTAGGTTCAATATGAATATGGACAAATGAACATCCAAGTGCAATTAATTTTGGATATCTTTTTGTCCACGCTCATTCTAGATATAGTGTATTGATCCAATTTTCAATAGTGTAGGAAAATATAATTTTAAAACCTCATTTCTTTAAACGGAATCTGTAAATATTAAATAGGAATATTTACGGAGTTATTATAAAAATACATTGAAATTTGGTTAAGTAATTTAGTCGAAAAAGTAGTTGATAATGTTTAGAGACTAAATTGCAAAAGTTCAATTACTATAACGTTGTAATTAGGAAAAGGCTTGGGGAATTAGGTAGCAGTTATCTAAAAGATCAAAATGGTAAATAAACTAATATTTAGTAGTGGATAGTGGATGATGAAAGTAATTACCATTAGGATTAATTAATGGTAATTAAAGTAAGTTAAAGCATGGTTAAAATAATTAATTAAGATTAAAATATATTAATTAACCTATATAAGCTAGACCTGATTATGGCTCGGGTCAGGTCAATGTAAATTTCTAGGCCCAAGCCTGACCCAAAAAATAGACCTAAAGTTTTGTCCAATCCAGCCAAGATAAAAAATGCTAAACTCGAGTCCGACCCACCCGTATTAAAAAAATTATATTATTTTTTATACAAAAAAATAAAAAAATATAATTCATCAAATACACTAAAAACATTAAAATAAATTTTCCCAACAATTTGAAAAAACATTAAAAACAATCTTAATACTTAAATAACACTAACATAGTTGCAACTTAGCAAGCAAATGCCTCTAAAATAGTAATAAATTTAATAATAAAAAAAGAGTTATACAACATCTAAACAATAACAATATAATAGCAAAATAGTAGCAAAACAACATCAAAATGGCAATAAACAACAGCAAGATAGTAATAAATGGTGGTGAAAAAATTTAGGCAAATTCGGGTCAGGAGGGCCAAGCCCGAGCCAGAAATATCTTACTCGAGGCCTGACATGTTTAGAAAATGGGTCTTTTTTGTCCAAGCCCATTTTTCTGGCTTATATTTTTGTCCAAATCCTCCCACTTTTCGGGCTGGCCTTCGGACCTGAGCAGGTATCTCAGCCCATGATCAAGTCTAATATAAAGCTAAAGTTAGTGGAAAGAAAAAGATGAAACCATCATCTCTATCCTCCATCACCCTCGACCATAGCCAAAAAAGAAAAGAAAACTTTCAAAAGCCCTTGTGCATTCGACTAAAATTTCAAGTAAGTCCTTAGGCCATTTTTCTTTTATTTTTATAGATTTATGATCATGTGAGCTTGATATTGTTGAAAATTTACCAAGTTTTCGTTGATGATAAATTGATGATTTAGGTTTGAAGTTGATAGAAATTAAACATAGATTATGAACAGGACTAAATTGTAAAGCCTAATAAGCTTGGTTGTTAACTTTGTTATATTAGAGACCAAATTGAATAAAGTGAAAACCTGTCGTGAAATTATGCTAGGAATAGAAAGTATAAGGTCCTTAATGAAAGAATGTGAAATTGGATTTTAATTCAAAGCTATATATCGGAAGATATACTAATCCTGAATTTAGGGACTAAATTGAATAAAATAAAAATATGATTGCCTTTGCATTTGAATGTGAATTGGATAAAATTTGATATTGTTTATTTGTTGAATTATCATTTGTAGATAAAGTCGATACCGAGCCATTGAGAGGGAAAGGAAAAACGAGAGTTGTCGACGAGTGACCGCGCAATCCTGGTTCATACTTTTATGATTTGAGATCAATTTAATTATTTTCATATTCACGTTAATTACAAGACTAAATATCAAGGTGAGTATATAATCACTATACAAATTGAATTGTTGTGATTGATATTGAATATTGAGCTAGTGGACTAAATTGAATAAAAATAGAAAATAGCATGATTCATTTGAAGCTTGATATATAAATTGAAAATAGTTTGAAACATGTTATATGATAAGATGAAATTGAGAATTGAGAATGATGGAATATGAATTGAACCATATAATGTAATTGGAACTTTGATTACCTTATTAGTTGTTCAGATAAGGTTGGATATAGTTGGCATACCATAGGGTTAGGATATTAATTAGAAATCATCGTTGTTGGGCAACCCGGGGTGGTGGAATTACATATAGAGTCATCATTTTCGGGCAACTCAGGGTGACAAAATAAACAAATTGTAAAAACCATCGTTGTTGGGCAACCTAGTGTGGTAGTATATATATGTTTCAGAGTTATCATCACCAGACAACTTGGCGTGATAAAGTATAGATTCGCGTATCTATTCTAAGTCCATGTCGGGTTAATAGGGTTATAAAAACATGAATTGGCTATATGGTAATTGAAACGAAATGTGATTGGATTTGGTATACTTGAATACATATGAAATGTGATATATGACAGCATGTGAAAGACCATGTGAATTGACTAAAAATGAGCCATAAGGGTCGATTTGAGTTGAACGAGCCATTAAGCTCGAAAGTATTGAAATAGAATACTAAGATGATGCTTCATTTTGGTATGATACAATAAAGGAAACTAAAACTCTAATGTTGATTGGTATGATATGATAAGTATAAATACAAATGTTAGTGCATTGATGTATAAATCTACTATACATGTTCATGTCATATGTAAACAATATCTATTGGTATAAATGGAATGTAAATTAGATAAGCATTATACTTAAATTGATTGTATGCATTTGATTATTGCTTGTAATATATTGACTTAAATCATGGAAATACCACTAAGCTTTACCGCTCAGCGTATAGTTTTATTCCGTGTGTAGGCTTAGGTGAATCTCGAAGTCTCGAGACGTAATTCAGCATCCAGCTAGCGATCTTCAACTTAGCAGTGTTTGTATTATCCCTTTCGTTTTATTATATGGCATGTACCTAGATTTGAGTTGTTTTGTGTATCATAAACGGATAGCTTCCTACTTAAGTAGAAACGGTTAACTTGATATGGTCAAATAGCATTGTAAATGTCATGTTTAAGATGCTTGAAATTGAAATGATCATATTATGCTATGTTAAATGGAATGGCTTGGTACCAAATGTTCAAATGGTTCAAAATGGTGGAAATTGTCATAGGTATTAATGTATTCAATGACATTTTGAATATGAATGTGACATTTTTGGTTAAATAGCTAAATGGAAGAATTGATTATGTATTTAAAAGATTTGAATAGGTACCAAATGGACCTTTTTAGAAACAGGCAATCACGTTGTGAAGTTGAGTTCTTGTTGTGGCAACTCGACGTCGTGATGAGAAGTCGTCAGTGATTTACGTTGCAATGAGGAACTCCCGTAATTACGCTGTCAACTCGATATTTTAGAAACTTTACAATTTGGTCCTTATTCAACCCTCAATTACCAAAAGAGCTTTCGTAAGCTCGTATAAGACCCGAATATGATTATGATGAATCATATTATGAGCGTGTAATATATTTATATGCATGTAAAATGGTTATTTTATGTATATAATTGATCGTAGTTGCTCTGGTAATGAATGTGATATCTTGTAGCTTGGACCTGGGGACTGGGTTGAGTATAGGATGTTACACATAGTTTTTTAAATTATAAAATTTTATAAATTTTAAAAATATAAAATATTAAAAATTATAAAATATTATAAAAATTATAAAAAAATAGAAATTGTAGTCATTATTTTTCTTACTTCCTCACAGTAAGTAAATCCCATTTTTCTTTATAGGTTATTAGAGTTCTTGTTGTTATTTATTTATTTAATTTATCAAGTGTGACATTGGTATTTCCTTGGTCCATTGTTAATTTCAATGCATGATTAAATGTTACAATGTCAAAAAATACACTGTTATGATTAAACGTTTGCATCATCAAATAGAAACCTCGAACTTGTAATAATAAGTTGGTTTAGCACACATGGTATCCGTGTTTTAGATTTACATTTATCCCTTCCACTATATTTATTTTATCTCTTTCGCACTTTAACCTTTTTTTTTTTTAAATTGTTAGCCATATTTGATATGTAAACTATGCGTTGTTACATGTTTTGGTAGCTAAAAACTATCAACGTTAGTAAAAAGTTGGCCAACGTGGCACGTTAATTGGTGATATAATATGTTAATCGAGTTGACCAACGTTGATTCACGTTGATTAATGTTTATTGGTAAAAAAAGTCATTAAAAAATTATTTAAAATTTATAAAAAAATTAAAAATAAAAAACTTGAAAAAATTATTCAAAATTATAAAACTAGTAAAAAAATATTTAAAAAAATTTTAAAATCTAATAAAAATATATAAAAACAATTTAAAATATTGAAAAATTTGTAAAAATTCTTAAACGTTTGCTAAATATTATAAACATTGCAATTTTTTAAAATGTAAAAAGTAATAAAAATATTAAAACTTTTTGAAATTCATCAAAAGATTTATAAAAATGTAAAAATAAAAAAATTTATAAAAATTTATAAAAACTTTGAATTAGAAAACATCCATTGGATTTAAATACTAGGAGATTGTTCTAAGATCAATTTTAAACAGTATTATAATTTTTACAGTTTTTTAAAATTTTTATGATTTTCAGAATTTTAACTCTCTGAAAATTTTAACCATTTTTTACTTTTTTTTTATGGTTTTCACAATTTTATACATTTTAAAAAAAGTTACAATGCTTTTATTTTTAACAAATTTTTAATAATTTTATATTTTTAAATTAAATTTAAAACATTTTAACTAATTTTTTTATAATTTTAGAAGTTCTTTTTCATTTTTAAATAATATTTTACACTTCTTTTAAAATAACTTTTAATGATTTTTTTAACTAGTCAATGCCGGCCAACATTAGTCAAGAGTTGGTCAACATTGATTAACTTGATGAATGTGTCATATTATCAATCAATCTACCATGTTATCATGACTCGGCTCAATTTGATCGGTCAAATTTTTTAAAACATACAGTTAGCTTTTAGGTATCAAAACGAGTAACGGTGCAAAGTTCAATCACTATAATTTGGCATTTTTAGTTTTTATATTTTTTAAATTTTAAAATTTTAGTCATCATTAAATAATAACTATTAAATTCATTTAATTTTGTTATTTCCAAAATATAATGTGACAAATATGTTATCAAATGTGTAACGTCATATCAGTTTATTTTTTCACATATTTATCACTAAAAATTCAGTAAATAAATTAACTATTATCATTTTGCATGAAGACAAGAATTTCAAAATTTGAGAAGTACCCAAAGTTAAAAAGATCTAATTGAAGAATATATATACTAAATCTACAATAATACATATAATACATGATTGAAAATTAAATTTAACCTAATAAATTTTTTACTATTTTTTAGAACAGGATTAAAATTTTTAAATTCTTAACAAAATTTATAATGTTTGAAGAAATGAAAATGTCATCAAACCCATCCATCACTTTCTTTTCATGCATATCTCAATCCATTTCCACTGTGACATCAATTTCTCCCCCTTTTCTCTCGCTCTTTCTTGAAGTAAACTTTTTTCTTATACAACATAAATGATTTTAAATAACAGCTCACCAGCACGAGATTCAGTTTCTGCAAAAACTTCACAAATTTCTTAAAAAAGGCCATCCACAAATTTAAAGAATTTCAGCCTTTTTTATTTTTAAAATAGGAAAGCCGAAATTAATTGCCTTCCAACTAGTGCATATACATACGAAACAAAAACGTAAAAACAAACAAAAAAAACCCCAGAGATCTCAACCCAAGTTGTGGTGTAGATCCAATCTTTTCCACACTCCATTTTCAGATTTTCTGTGTAAACAAGCAGCAACTACAAAACCCCACCAATTTCATTAAGCGTATCCATTGTCGCCTTAGCCTGTATCAGTTTCCATGCTATACTATATATCTGCATAAAGGATATCAACGTAACTTTTGGATTTAAGTCTCTTTTTCTTTTCTTCATCTTTGAGGGGGAGGAGAAAAAAAGAGTGAACTGTATTAATGCTAGCTGTGTCACCTTTGAGGAACGCAAGGAATGACGAGAACAAAGGAAAGATGGAGAGTTTCAGTATTATTAGCTCTGAAGAGTTCCCAGACTTCGCCGAGGGAAATTTACTTGAGAGTATTGATTTCGATGATCTTATCATCGGCATCGATGAAGGCGATATGTTGCCGGATTTGGAGATGGACCCTGAAATTCTTGCAGATTTACCCACCAGTAGATGTGATGTTGAGGAATCAATGAACACTTCAGTAGAAAAAACTGACGAGGATAGTAGCCAAAGGAAAGAGGAGGAGGAAGAAGAAGATAAAATTTCGGGTTCGGGGTCAGGTTCGAGCTCAAGCAAAGGCGAGGAGATTCTCAGCAAAAGAGAGGAACCTAATGCAGTTAATAAAACGCCTTCTAAATATGCTGTTAAGGGAAGAAAATCTTCAGCAGCACAAGCAAAGAATAACAATCAAGGCAAGCGAAAAACGAAGGTAATGAAAATTTACCAGAAGTACTTGAAAGTAGTACTAGCATAAGCATACTCGAGTAATTAGGTTTTAATTGTCTTAAGATTGAACCTAGAAACTGGTCTCTCGCTTTCACAAGTATGGACCAGAACATGGTTCCAGGGAAGGTGAAGATGTCACGAGAATCATGGAAGTATGTGAATTGTAAACAAGAGAAGAGTGAGAGAGGCCCTCTGAAAAGCTATTTACATTAGTTGTTTTTTTTCTTCAGAGATCTGGATAGGATAAAGTATGTTTTGATTAGTTTAATGATGTGTTGAATTATGTGAAGAAGGTGGATTGGACGCCAGAGTTGCACAGGAGGTTCGTTCAAGCAGTGGAGCAGCTCGGGGTGGATAAGGCGGTGCCTTCAAGAATTTTAGAGCTTATGGGAATCGATTGTCTCACTCGCCATAACATTGCCAGTCATCTTCAAGTACTTTCACTTCCAAATATTCTTTATTTTTTTCCTACTTATTCATATTTCATGCCTTTAGTACCTATTGAATCTCTCGATATATAGTATTGTAGTTTGTTTCTTTCCTTGTGAAGGTAGGAATTTTTCTGCAGAATCTGTTTCGAGATATGCATAGGATTGATAAAAAGTTTCAGAAAAAGAAAGTAGTATTTCAATGAATTATTTATTTTATGTAAAACCTTTTTATGTCATGTTGTGCAGAAATATAGATCTCATCGGAAGCATTTGCTAGCCCGTGAGGCGGAGGCCGCAAATTGGACCCAAAGGAGACAAATGTACGGTGGTGCTGCCACCTCCGCTGGTGGAGGCAAGAGAGATATAAATCCTTGGCTTGCACCTACTATGGGTTTCCCGCCGATGTCACCCATGCACCACCACCACTTTAGGCCTTTGCATGTATGGGGTCATCCCACCATGGATCAATCCCTCGTGCACTTATGGCCTAAACATCCAGCTCACACAACATCCCAACCACCGCAGCGACCACAGTCTACATGGGGACCTCCACCAGCTAACCCCTCGTTTTGGCATCACCACCACCAACGTGTAAGCTCTAATCACCATTTTCCCATCCACCTAATTAAAAGTGTCGATTTTAATTGTTATTTTATTTTATTTTATCTCATTGTATAGGTATCAAATGGACTAACCCCAGGAACACCTTGCTTTCCACAACCAATAGCACCAACGATAAACAATCACTCCAGTTTTGGCAGCATCTTACCTGTTTGTATCTCAACTGTGAGATTCATACTTGCTACCTAGTAGTATTATGTTTTGGCATCTGCAACTATAGATTGATGAAGCTTTTAAGACTAAGTGGATTTGGTGGTTTCCTTGCAGAGATTCCGTGCAGCACCGGTCCCGGGCATTCCTCCCCACCACCACGGTACTGGCGGACAATCAGGACCCCACCCTCTCATTGACTTCCATCCGGTAAGATGTTTCCACATTGCTTTCAACTATCTTTTCGTATAAAAGGTTTTTACAATAATTTGTGAATTATACAGTCGAAAGAGAGCATAGATGCAGCTATAGGAGACGTTTTGTCAAAGCCATGGCTGCCACTTCCTCTTGGACTAAAGCCGCCATCTACAGATAGCGTATTAGGAGAGTTGCAACGTCAAGGAGTGCCCAAGATACCACCCTCCTGTGCTTGATCCTCCATGCGGAAAAACCCTTAATTCGACGACATTTCCTGGCCTTAGCTTCATGTGGAAATCTAATTTCCTTTTCCTTTTTCTGTAAAACCTTGCTTCGTGTTGGACAAATTTGTTTATCAATCTTGCCGATCCTGTGTGTGTTAGTAAAGCCAATTTTTGTAATGGTTTTACGGTTAACATTTTATTGTATTAGGTGACTTATATATGGCAAAATCAATCTAAATCCCAAAATTATACAAGGGATAAGTGTTTGATTTATTTTTAGGTTTTTAAATACTAATTAAGGATAAGTTTGATTTCACGAAATAAATGTTATTTTCATTTTCCAATATTGGTTCAAATTTTTGAAAATTATTTTTAGAAAAATTAGAAAATAATATAGAATTATTATTTTTCACTAAGAGTATTTTATAAATTTTTAAAAAATTGTTTAAATTTAATTAATACTTACCCTAAAAGAAAATATTCTTTCAACCATTTTTAAAGATGCTTAAATCATAATACACGTTATATTCACATAATTTGTTATTAGACGAAATGTATTAATATTGTGATTAATTATTTACTTTCAAAATTGAACTCAAAAATTTTGTTACTCCAAAAAGGGTTTTTAGAATATCACGTGGAAATGTGTAAAAAGAAAACAAGTTTAAAATGTGTTCATAGTTGGATGTTTAAAATAATTTTTTTTGATAATTTAATGACTGTTGATTTAGTTTAGTCAATAAATTATTAAAATAATATTATTTTTTTGCAACTTGAAGGAATTTAGTTTTATTTTATATTTAATTTTTATGTTCGTTTTACTATTCATGTTCGGAGTTCGTAGTTATTTTTCCCAACAATAACATCTCCAAAATTTAAACATAAATTTTGTTCTTAAAAATACAATATATTTTACCATCACACGAAACTAATTGTTACATTTTTTTTTAAATCTACACATTCAAATTAACCCAACTAAATATTAATGGACATTAAAAGATATAAATACTTAAGTATTATAATTAAATTTTTATTTTTTGAAATTACAACTTAAAATCACGACAATATTTATTATTGAAATCAGTCATTAAAAATATCGAATTAAATAACTTATCAAGAAATAACTTTAGCACTCTACTTAGATGTCCAATTTTGATATTTCATGCAAAATCTCTTTTACTATTATCAATTTATTTGAATAACTCATTTATGTAAGAATTTAACTTATCTAGTATGCCAACTAAGACTCATACGGCTTGACTGTGGCATTGTTGACTTTCTTTTAACTTATTTAGTTGAATTCATGTTTGTTTGATTGAATTATTTTTTAATATTGATGTTACATATTAAAATATGATAAAATTAGAGTTGAGCTGATTCTAAAATAAATTGAGGTGAGATGATTAGTTAACGATGAGAAGATATAAGTCTTAATTATGAATTTAAGAATATAATCTCTACAAAATGGAGTATGATTCATGACTAGTTATATAAAATTAATCATAATTATGGTAAAAATATAGAATTTAATTAGACAGTGGAAAACAGGTTGAGATAAGAAAATATTGAAAAACAGTGTCGCAAGTTGCAGTTGTCTCAAACTACTAGAGAGTAGAGGCAGGAGATTCTTATGGAAACAGATAGTGACAGAGGTGGGTGACTTATCTCCCAACCTTATAATTTAGACTATCATGCATAAAACTATAACATCTTTCTTAACTTAAAATTTTTTCTAAATTGAATTATATAAGTTAATTCAATATTATTTTAGTTAAAAAAATATTATAATATTTTTTATATTTAAAAAAAATAAATGCGATGTTATTATAATACTACTTTGATTTTTTTTATATTTTTAATAAAACAAATAAAAAATATATGGAAGGTTTAAATTTACGGCAGCAACTTTAATAAAATTTTGACTTTGATTTATTTATTTTTATAAATTTTAAATTTTTATAAAAGAAAAAGTTTTTCACACAGCATTTGTTTATTGATAATATTGATGATTGAATTGATGTTAAAAGTCAACTTGAACTAATTCAAAAATGATGAGAGTTATTTTATAAGTTTCCACTTTATATGATTCAATTGTTAAATAAATATTTTCTAACTATAATTTTAATTTTAAAATTTTTATTTACCAATGTGATAACATTTTGATAGCATGTTAAATGATACTTTCTAATATGATAACATTTTTTTTTAAACATTAATCTCATCATATGTTCTTATCATATCTACTCTTTTTTATACAATTCCTAAAATTACCCATAAATAAGAAGATAATGTGCTTCAGCATACTCGGACCCACGTCCTCCTACACTGACAATAATGTCGATATTAATCGAACTAAAACTTAACCGGCTAACATGATACCATTTTTAGGTGCTATTAAAAAATGACAATATGAGCTAGAAAACGATTAGAGTGTATTAATATTCCTAATTAGACGTATTTACCTATTTAAAATTTTTTTACTCTCTACTTTTACTAGTTAGTTTTATTTTAATTATGTACATCTTGTATATATGTTACTATTAGTTTCAAACCATCTGTTTAATTATTTATTGGATGTTATAAATTTTAATAATTTTCTATAATGTTTTTATAATTATTTAAAAAATCACGTCCAAGATGAACTTGGAAATGGTTTTTAAAATAATTATTAAAAACTATTTATTTTTTATAGTTTTAAAATTTTAAATATTTGCTGATGTGGTAAAATCAACATGAGATACACGTGGCACATCACGTGCCGTTATATGGTTGTTAGTACTGTCAATTTATCATTTTGTGTTGGGGTAAACTACAAAAAAAAGTCACTTTTGTTTGCTTTAGATTATATTTTAATCACTTATGTTTGAAATGTTACGTTTTAGTCATTTACATTATTATTTTGTTACGAAGTGATCACTCTATCGTTAAGTTCCGGTACCTCCCTAACGGCGGTTCTATGTGGCAATCCAAATGGATTTTAAATACCAACTTGGATGTCTTACATGGTAGTCCAAATTAAATTTATTTAATTAAAAACCTATTTTTATCCCAGCAACAAGACATCCAAGTTGGCATTTAAAACCCATTTGGACTGCCACAGAGTACTATCGTTAGGGAGGTTACGGAGTTTAATGGTAGAGTGATCACTTCGTAACAAAACGATAACGTAAATAACTAAAATGTAATATTTCAAACATAAGTGACTAAAATGTAATCTAAGCCAAACAAATGTGACTATTTTTATAGTTTAACTTTTTATTTTTACTATACTATTGACATATATTGATATCATATGTCTTCTAAATTTAATTATAGGTGTTTTTTTTAAAAAAAATTCATATGTTGTTATATTTTAGTCTAGTTTATATTTTCTTAATATATATAAATAAGTTTTTTGGTGAATTACAATAATAGGTAAAACTTGAACAACCAACACGACTAGTACAACTCGAACCCAGGCTATACTTGGGGCGATAAACACCCTTGACCATAAAATTATCACATGGAGTTCAATATTTTTAAAATATTTTTTTATATGTAATTATTTTTTAGTTTAGTTTATAGTTTCTTAATATATATAAATATTTTAATTACATAATTACAAATATGTTTATATGCAAATATAAATTTTAAGTTTAATTGTGAATTCCATCCCTTCACTTTACAAAATTTGAGAAATTATTTTTTTACTTTAATTTTTCAAAATTTGATTTTTGTACTAAAGTGGGTAAAATAGGCCTAAGTTTGAAAGCATGCCAATGTCCATGTGATAATATAGTAAATAATAAATGGTATTTTTGTTAATTCAAATTTTATGTATAAAATAATTAATTACAAATTAAATTACAGTATAAAAAATTACTTTTACATTAGGTTATAATATATTATATACTATATTACATTATATAATAATATACAAAACAGAAATATATATATTATAGATTATAACATAATATATTAATTTATATTTTAAATGTTTCACATTTAAATTGATACGGAATTTTTAATCATATTCATTATCAGAATATTTATATACATAATTTTCTTAAGATGTTAGATATGCATTATTCATTAAACATAAATGATACATATAAGATAATTTTCTATAATCGTATACTATAATAAGATCCATGATAAAATATAATATAGTTAATAATATACAGATTATAATATAAACAATGAAGTATTACATAGAATTGTTTGTGGGTCAGGTTGGATTTAGGTTCATGCAAGGCATCTAAATCAATTTTTTAAACTCGAATATGGTTTGGATCGAAAAATGGGTATAACTTTTGCCAAGCCCGACCTAAATTAAGAAAGGTAAACCTAGGTCCGGCCCAGTCTCCCCATTCATATTTGATTTTTTTAGATAAACTTTTTTTATAAAAATAAATTTAAAAACATAATACACTAAATACATTAAAATTAATATTTCTTAACATATTCAAAATACATTAAATAACATCAAGATAATAGCAACTTAGCAAGCAAATACCACAACATAATCAACAATAAAACAGTAGTTGAACCTAAAGCAAAACAACAACAATAAAACAATATCAATACATCATCAAAACATGGAAACAACAGCAAAAAATAGTAACAATATAGCAGCAAAACGCAGTAGAGAATTAAACCCTAAAATAATAGCAACTCTATAAGAAAACATCGAAACACAACAAATATAATTAATATTTTGGACTAGATTATTTAGTTGGTTAGTTTTTTTAGATTTTGAGTAATGAGTTTAACTGTTATTGAGTTAGTGATTTAATATAGATATATATACATAATTATTATTTAACATATATAATTAATATTTATAATAGAATATATATACATCCAAGCTGGGCTTGGGCCAAAGTAATCATTTCCAATTTCAGTCCTATATAGCAAACGAGCCTTAAATTTTGTTCAAGTCCATTTTCTAAATCTCGTATTTTTGTCTAAACTTTTTCTTTTCTCATGCGAACTTTTGGGCTTGGGCAGTTGGCTTGGCCCATGAGCAGCTCTAAATATCACATCATATATAATACATATTATAGTCTTCACTTGCATGGAGTAATGGTTAAAATACTTGTCAAATATCCATTTGGAATAGGTTCAAACTATATTACCCCACCTCATTATTTTACAAGTAAAAAAATTTATTATAATATCAATGGTTATGATTAATTTAATAAATTAATGTATATTAGTTGAAAGAAATAGAACAGAACTTCCAATTATAAGACTCTAATGAGAGTCTACCCTTATTCCAAATTGTTGAATATCATTCTCCAATAAGGCTTGAACACATTTTGGTGGTTCTACAAGGTAGCACTTCATGTTCAAATCTCCAATTAACATATTCGCTATACAGTCTGCAACATTGTTTTGCTCCCTCGAAACATGCTGAAATCTAACTTGCCAGCTCTTCGTGAGCATTATATGAGTTAGTCTAACTTTCGAAAGATTATTGTCAACTGCATACTTATTACTAACAACATCAATCAAGATAGCTTTAGTGCTTTCCACTTTGATTTGTTGAAGCCCTTCCTGCCAAGCAACAACAAGTCCCTCATAAAGTGCCCTTGTTTCTATTTGAAAAATTTCAGTTTTGCTAATTATCATGCCAAAGCCAATTAACCATTTCCCCTAATGATCCCGAATCACACTATCCATAGCAACAGAGGGTGTCTTCTTTGGGAAGCTACGATACCAAGCTATACTGGTTGCGATCAAATTAGTGTTGTTATGACTAGTTCCTTTAAAAATAAAATCATTCCTATGCTTCCAAATCAGCTAAGAAGCAATTGAAAATAGAGTTGGCCATTCTCTACTGACCATGAACTTATATGACTTAAGCAAGTTCATTTTAACCCAAACCTCTAAGGAAGAAGAAAAAAAGGAAAACCAATCATGTGGTGGTACCAAAGATTTCCAAATTCCAATTGCATATGGACAATCGCGGATTGCATAAAGCCTTGTTTTAACTAAAAGACCATATTGTGTACAATAACCATCAATTGTCATTCTCCTCCTTACCCTTACCTCATTGGTAAAGAGACGATTTTGCAACAGAAGTCCGAGGAAAGTTCTCACTCTCCGAAGGGAAAAGTTGTAACACCTCTCACTTGTCTCCATCATCGGATCCGAGCTATAGGATGCTACAATAGCAAACAAGAACAATCACATACTATTTACTCAATAATATTCAGTAATTTAATAAACACAAGTCAAGTCTATGTTTAACATACATTTCGAACAAGTTCACGTTTCAATTGAGCTTACAAAAGCTCTTAAATAGACTCAGAATCAATTCAGGACTATTTTGAAACTTCTACAAAAAGATAAGTAAAGAGACAAAACATGGGTCACACGACTGTATTGCCAGACCGTATGATAGGCTGAGGCCATGTGGAGCTAAACCACATAGTCATGTCTTCAAACTATATACAAGATTGAACGCTGTGTAATGCAGGGTTACACGATGTTGCCAAGCTATGTAACAAATTGTGGCTGTGTCAATAATCCTGCATCTATTTTACCAGTAGCACACGACTGTGTGACAAACCGTGTAACATCAAAATGATCATTTTTCAAATGATGCAATCCAACCCTTACACAATACCAAAACACAAGTTTGAGTACATTATATCTTGCCTAAATCACTTCACAAACTCAATCCAAAACATGATATAATATATCCTAGTAGTGCCTAACCAATATGTCATTTTGGCACCATCACAACCAAATACAGAACATAAAAACTCAATCATACATACAAGCATATATCATTATTATGTATTATTATGCAGTAGCATTATGTTCAATTATCTCATCTTCCGAGATTTCTACTAGAATAGCCTTGTCGTCCATATCATAGCATTATCACTGGTTCATTCTAAAGTTCGAACGATGCCTTTGATCGCCGTGGAAGCCGCGACGGATTGTGTTTCCTCGATACCTTCCCCATGACCATAGATTCCAACTACATATGGCGTTGACCATGGTCCACGCTCATACTATCCCCAGGCACAATTATATCTGGTTCAATGTTCTCTTTCAAATGGTTTTTCTATTTCACTGAATCAACCATTTTGATTGCTCGACTTTTTGAACCAGTCAAGAGTTTTATCGACTCTAATCGCTTGAAAATGGAGAAGAGCGTTGGGTTGCCTTTCGTTATTAATCTGCAAACTGGATCCATCATCAAAGGATGTAAAGCTCGGCTCCGTTGAAGACTCACCAATCATGTTTGACGACTTTAATATTTCGACACTTGCCTTAGCCCCAACCGAGATAACAATGCCCTTTCCCTTTCCTTTATTATTCATTGACTTTAAAAAAATTACTCTAACTCGACTTTCCTTTATTAGAAGCAGAATCGGTTTTTGGGAGGTTACCTTCCATACGTGCAACAAATTTCTCGGCATCAATCAAGCCAACAGAATCATCTTCTCCTTCATTCTCGCCTAAGCTCCCATCAAGCACCCCAAATCTGGAGCCACCAACAACCTTACCAGTAACCATGGGACATTTATTCACCGTCGTTCTGGAAGACTGTCGCTGCCTCCTCTCCACCAGCATCCATGGACCAAATCGTTCTTCGTCCACCCTTTTGTGTATCTCATCAGTTTTAGATTTGGGCTGTTCCTTCAGCTCACACTCCATGGTCTTAGCGGAAGGGTGATGCGAACGAAAGTCTTTGTTATGACCAAACTGCCCACAGCCGAAGCAAACATTGGGCAATGACTCATATTCGACCTGTTGGTTTCGAGATTAACGATTTGCTTAAATCAACACAGACAACTAGTCTAGCAAATCGTCCTCGAACTCCATTATTTTTATGATCAATTTTCAACACTGGGCCAATCGTCTCCCCAATTACTTTGTGCAAACATTGGTTATACAACCCTTCAGGAAGGCCTGGCAATCAAACCCAAACTACTAAACTTCGAGGGTGATCCGATGTTGAGAAAGACGATGACCATGGACGGACCGTAAGGTATTAGCCAAAGACAGTCCATGGTCCCTTTGTCAAAGCATTGGAATAATCCCTTTCATCTTGGAATTTGACCAGGTAATAGTCATTTTCCAAATCCATCAACTGAAATGGTTTCATCGTTTTCCACAGACCTTGCACTCTGTTAATTGAAGCAGCAAAACCCATTTTACGACCCAGCAATTTAATAATAACCGAAAGTATCATACGTCTCTCAATGAACCAATTAACTCGATCCAAAGAATGAATAGAAGGCACTCCATCCACAGCCTTAGTGATAACATCGCCTTCAAGTAGTTCGGAATATTCATCTTCTCTGACTGTTTGGGTTTTGGGAACTGATCCAATGAGTTCTTCTTTGAAGGACACTTTTTTGTCCATCAAAAACATCGATTTTGACACCATTTTCATTCACAATGTGATCCTCCGAGTCCGGTGAGTTAGACGAACGTTGACGAGCTTTCTTGGTCGTACGACTAATGCCATCTTTTGACGGCACAGGATGAGAACCAATGGTAAAATCGCCTACAGAGAGATTCGCCATTAACGATTTTGAACACCATCCCGATGTTATTAAAATTTTAATATCATATAATAATATTAACTATGTTTACAAAATTTATAGACATATTACATAATCATAAATATTACATATAATATAGAATTTTATTTATGTTATATAAAATATTTCTATTATAATAAAATATTTATATAGGATTTCCACTTTTTATTTGGATTGTTTTATCATTAAGTAAAAGTAAAATTAATTATCACATCTTATTCAATATGACTAATTTGACCTTATCTGGATTAGGAATAATTTGAGCTTGAAATTATCCAAATCCGAAAGGGACCAAGCTTGAGAAATTTTGAGCCCGAAAAAACCTGAACTCGAGAAGGTCCTAGCCTAAGTTGATTTAAGCTTGAAATAATATGAAGACAAATCAACAATATATATGCAATGAAATAGAAAAAAAAAGTAATAATTTAAGTTCATGTGTTTATTAAAACTTGGACTAACTTTTCAATTTTCGTAAAATACAAGACCAAAATTTGACAAATTAAAGTAAAATGGCTAACATCTTAATTTTCCTAAAGTAGAGAGAGAATTTAGAAATGATGAAATTGAAATTGCACATAAATTTTGATTTAACATACAGTTTAATACATTAATTTTAATTTGGTACAATTATATACATAAAATTTTTCATGATTCAAATGTATACTTCAATTTATTTTAATGTAATTATTTGTACGTACTACATATAAATATAATTTATTTTTTATCAATTTGTCTAAGCTCTATATACATATTGTTGTTAGTTGTGTCGAAAAACACGCCAAATATATTCAAAAAATACCCAATTTTAATTAAAATGAAAGTTAAATGACTTGATATGGCTCAAAACTGAAATTTGATCCTATTTTCCGCCATGAGTATAGCTGATTTTTTTTTTTTAGTTCTAATTTTAGTATTTAACATTTGAGTTAATGATGATATTCAGATAATGATGACAGAGAGACTTTACAAGATATAACCAACACTACTATTCTTAATGCCGAGGTCATACAGCCTAAATCTCCAGAACATATCTATAAGCTTTGGACAACCATATTTGCTAAGCATTTTATGATGGCAGATAAAATTCAGTGCTACGTCGATTGTGTTGCGCTGGTAGATTCCGACACTATCCCCCTCATCTTATTTTTTTTCCTTATTTATTTTTCATTGACATTGCCCATGCATTCTGGCTGATTTGTTCTATAAATTGACCATCTTCATACTTAGATTTTGTTAGGTTAATTTGCTTGATGGCCGCGCAAGTGTTGATTCAGCTTAGACAAATTTTGTCAGGTACAATATGCAAAGCATGAGTGTTTAATGAATACATGATATCAGAACTGTTTTATATTCAGGTCCAAAACCTTCTTTGTCGTTGTCAGGGTCTTGAAAAGAATTGAACTGTCTTACTTCAAGGTGTGAAGCTTGAATATGCACTTCTAGTCATGTAAATATTTCTATTCAATCAGCTTCCAATGATCATGTATGACTAGTATTCGGAGGATTGGAGAACGTTTAATGAATTTAAAACAGTTCTCCCTCCTAAGAGAGTGTCATATGTATCAGCTTCCAATGATCATGTATGACTAGTATTCGTAGGATTGGAGAACGTTTAATGAATTTAAAACAGTTCTTCCTCCTAAGAGAGTATCATATGTATGTATATATAGCTGATATTCTCATTGGGCAGATGAGGAGCCAAGCCAAGTTGAATTTCCTAAGTTTTGAAACCATTTTCTATTGCCTTCCCTAGCTCAAAGACATTTGAGTACAAAAATGTACCACAAATGATTTGATTGGTGTTAATCAATAACATCACCAATCTTTGCATTTGTTTTATTTGTTGGAGGGGCAGCTTTATCATAGAGATACGGGCAATCTCGTTTCTAACACCCCAATAAGTGGGGTAAGTAGGATGGATCAACCGTGTCTCAACAATGAGCACTCCAAAGAAGGATCTCGGCAAGGTGGGAAAAAAAACCCCAAGATGTAAACACCTTGAAATTGGATGGGAAAATGTTTCATAAGTGTTCTAAAGTTATAACCTGAACTTATTTAGCATTCATCCCGACAAACCAATAATATCACCAATGAGAAAATCAAAGTGAACAACAGCTTTCTTATTGCATTTAACTTTTTCAACTTTAAGCTGATGATAGTCATAACATAAACAAGAAGCAAAAGAGAATTAAACTCGATTTCACAATGAAATATGTCCAATACTAATAAGTACTACCGCAATCTCAAAGGACTGATCATGACACAAAACCAAGCCAAGAATCAAGCCCAATGGTTACTTTTTAAAAAGTATTAACTTCCTAGAAATATATATATTCAATCATTCACTCACAATAAACAAAGGCCCTAATTCATGCCCTGGTCAGGAACAGTAACAAGCTCATATTCAACTAAAGAAAGATTATTATCTTCTTTAACTGCGAATTTAGCAGGTTCGGTTACCTCGATCCGTCCCCATTTGT